>NW_023494802.1:23695951-24895951 GCF_904425465.1 Colossoma macropomum | reverse complement strand
TTAGCATGAAATGTTTCTATATAGGATTCATGTTTCTAATTAGAACCACTCCCTTAAAGAGCCATCTTTTAAAGAGTGTATAACTACAAAAATACACACACAGAAATGCTGCACACTTACCCAGATAATAGCTAGAACCTGTTGTGCATTTCGATGTAATTTGGTACCTTAGTACTTTGGAGTTTGTACCACATACTTTCCTGGTTAATATCTAGAACTTACACAACTGTAAAAGAAAATGAATTAATCCACATACAATGTACTGGAAACAGTGGACGAGCTTTTCTGGACCCCACGCTGTCCACTGCTGTCCACCTGGAACGTTCTGTGTGCACAGTGTTTATTTCTCTGCTCTGTTCGGCCAATAGCTGGGGGGTGTTTATTTACGGTCAGTGAGCTGCAGTGTAAACACTCTGATGGAGCACAGGTGTGTGTGGAGGAAGACCACGCTATACACTCTGACTGGAACACACACACGTTTGTCTTACATTACATGCGAGGACTTCCATTGATTTCTATTGATTTTCATGTTGTAGTATCATTGTGAGGACATGAGGTCCTCACAAGTATAGCAAGACAAGCACACACACACACCCCTTTAGAAAAGTCACCCTTTAGTGGTCGGTTCACACAGAACCTCAGAACCAGCATTCGGGCAGTTACTAAAAAAAGGGTGATGCTTTCTTTTACAGTGTGAGGTACAAACTCCAAGTACTAGATAATTATTTTGTGTAATATGACAGAAGTTCTGAGAGTAACTAAATTACGCTCAAATTTCCAACATGTTCTAGATATTAAATGAGTAAGTGTGAGGTGCAAACTCCAAAGCAGTAGATAATTATTTTGTGTAATATGATGAAAGTTCTAAGACAGTTTAACAAAATTACAAAATTACATTGATGTACCTACCAAGTTCTAGATATTAACTAAATAAGTATGAGGTGCAAACTCTAATTAACTAGCTAATTATCTAATGTAATACGATGGAAGTTCTGAGACTAACTAAATTACACTGAAATGCCAAACATGTTCTATATAATAACTGAATAAGTATAAGGTACAAATTTTAAAGCACTAGATCATTATTTTGTGTAATATGATGGAAGTTCTGAGTCAAAATAAATTGTGCTGAAATGTCTAACAGGTTTTAGATGTTAACTGGGCATGTGTAAAATACAAACGTCAAAGTACTAGATTATTAATTTGTGTAATATGACGGAAATTCTAAGACAGTTTAACAAAATGACAGTAAAATGTCCAATATGTTCTAGATATGAATAATATCTAAGATCTGTTGTGCATTTCAGTGTAGTTTAGTACTAGTTTGTACCACATACATTCATGGTTAATACCTAGAACCTAAACGACTGTAAAAGAAAAAGCTAATTAATCCAAATAAAATGCACTAATTACTCTCAGACTGTAATGGTTTAGTTTACTGAGTATGTTCTGAAAAAGTAACCTCACTTCTCATTACGGTACTTCTGAGTTACTCTTTGGAACCCAAACATATGTTGTGAGTGTGAATGGAGTCCTGCTCTGTTCAAGAGAACTTCTTTCCTCCAGCGCAGAGATCCTTCTTCATCAGTTTCATATCAGCGTGATCCCGCGCTCACGCAGGTAGCACACGCAGGTAGCACACGCAGATTACATACAAACACAAACATGCGTAATCTATACTGGGGAAATGTATTATTAAATGCACACAGTTAATACTGTTCACTGTTGTAATACTCTTCCTCTCGTTCTCGCTCTCTTTCATTTTCTTTCGGTCTTTTCTCTCTCCTCCTCCCCGTTTCTCTTTCTGTCTCTCCCTTTACTTATTCTTTCTCTTTCTTCTTTTCTCTCTCCCTGTCTCTGTTCTCCTTCTCTCTTTCTTCCCACTTACTCTCTCTTTCTCTCTCCCCATCTCTCCCTTTCTTCCCTCTTTCTTTCTTCCCACCCCTTTCTCTTTCCCCTTCCCTCTCTTTCTTCTCTCTCTCTTCCTCCACATCTCCCTCTACCCCTTTTCTCTCTTTCTGCTATTTCTCTTCTTGTTATCTCTCTCTCTCTCTCTCTTTTTCTCTCTCTCTCTCTCCCCACAGTATTAAACACTATTTAACTACAGTCTAAATCTGTAAGTATTAAATAGTATTTGACTGGTTTATATTGTTGCTGTCATAATAACGCCTCGCATCTCTGACATCTGTACAGCATTCCTATTGGTCTGTGTAGCTGCAGTTTTCGAAGGAAAAAATAAAGAAAGAAATGTGCAGTTGTTTACATACATGGCCATGTGTTACAGTGATTATGTCACGGTTAAACTGTGCTGAGTGGATTACTGGTTTTATAAAAACAGCCATGTTCACATGTAAATATATCAATATTTTACTTTACTTATGAACAGGAACATCACTGAAAGTTTCCTATTCATTATCATCTCTCAGACATTATGACTATTTCCTGTCTCTCTCACTGTTATTAAGCTACTTGTTAAGCATCACTTAATGTTCCCCTCCACTCAAATTCTGCTGAAACACTGTTCTTTTAAATGATAAACTGTGATATTAAAGGTGTGTTATGTAGATTTACTGTGTTAACATATCATGTTTTTTGCAGTGTGATGTGCACAGTGTGCTGAAAGCTGCAGACACACTGAAGCAATTCTCTTTATCGTCAGGCCTTCTGTCCAGGTAGGATCAGATAAAAAAGCCGCTCTGACGGGCCAAACACATAAAACTGCTGAGACGAACTCCTCTGAAGTGCTGAGTGAAGTCAGCGGTGAGAAACGGTGCAGATATAAACTGATATGATCAGGGAGGCGGGAAGTGGGGGTGCTGAGGGGGCTGATTCTGTATTACAGAAACGTCCTGTTAGTCCTTTTAGTCCTTCACCGACAGGTGAAAATTTTTCACTAATTCATATCATAGAAGCAAATCCTGGAGTTCTGTCTGTCATTTTTGTCAAAAGGTAGAGTTATTCATACGGAGCCCCGCTGGTGACATCCCTATAAATAAAAACAATGTGTGGCCATAACTTAATAGGGCATGGGAATGAGATAATTAAGTTGTGGCCACGATTTAGATCCTTATGCATGGCCACAACTTAGAAAGGCATGATCTTACTAAGTCGTGGCCACGGCTTAATTATATCATTCCCTCGCCTTACAAAGTTGTGGCCGTGCATTAGGATCTCATTCCCACGCTTTACTAAGTCGTGGCCATGCATTAGGGTCTCATTTCCATGCCTTACTAAGTCATGGCCACAACTTAACTATCTCACTCCTATGCCTCATTAAGTCGTGGCCATGCATTAGGATCTCGTTCCCATGCCTTACTAAGTTGTAGCCACAACTTAATTATCTCATTCCCACGTCTTACTAAGTCATAGCCACACATTAGGATCTTGTTCCCACGCCTTACTAATGATCTCATTCCCACGGCTTACTAAGTTGTGGGCATGACTTAATTATCTCATTCCCATGCCTTACTAAGTCATAGCCATGCATTAGGATCTTGTTCCCATGCCTTACTAATTATCTCATTCCCACGCTTTACTAAGTCGTGGCCACACATTAGGATCTCATTCCCACGCCTTATTAAGTCGGGGCCATGCATTAGGATCTCATTTCCATGCCTTACTAAGTCGCTGCCATGACATAATTATCTTATTCCTATGCCTCATTAAGTCATGACCATGAATTAAGCTCTCGTTCCCACGCCTTACTAAGTCGTAGCCATGACTTAATTATCTCATTCCTATGCCTTACTAAGTCATAGCCACGCATTAGAATCTTGTTCACATGCCTTACTAATTATCTCATTAGCTTCATATATTCACATATTCTGTGACAACTTCTTACCAATATGTGAGATAAGTTGTGTACTTTTTTGGACTCTTTATCTAGAACAAAAAGGTTCTATCTCCAAAGTCTAACTCTAACATAGTTGTATAAGGTTCTATATGTGAACCAATCAGCCTTTCAAATACACTCAAGAGGACCAATCAGGTTCTGTTTCTTTGTCATGCTGCCGCTCTGCTCACTAACAGCGGGAAAAGTCCATAAAAACATTTTATAAAACATGAAAACATGTCAGCCTGTGTTCTTGCAGTTCTTTAAATAGTCTTCTTGTCTTAAATTTTATAAATATTAAGCCTTAAACATAAGTAAATATTAAAAATTTTAACTGATGGGCTCTTAATTACAGCATAAACATTAATTTCATTCATTCATCCATCTTTTCTTTTTCTTCTTTCTCCCAAAATAAGACATTTTGGCTCATTAGAGTCACATTTCTGATATAAAACTAAACCTCATACTGCCTTTAGACTGACCTGCTACACTGACCTGCTGGGACAATTCATTACAGTAGCTGTTTCTGTTTAAATAAAGGGAACTTAAATTGTCCTAAAACAAGAAATAAATGTCTTTAAAAATGAACTGATAATGTAGACACTGTTAGAACACTAATTTTATGTTTTAAATAAAGTGTTTGTGTGCCTTGAAAACTGTTGCTTCTTTTCAAGTTTTGTCAGATAAAACCTTATAATTCCAAGCAGAAAGTAAATTCTTAGGATTAGAAGGTTCTATCTGCATTTAACCTGTTTCAAAAAACTCATTTACAAATTTTATAGGAATTTGATGTTGTACATTTAGAATAAATTTAGGGTGTTTGTCATTTTCATGTATTAAAAAGACATGTTCACATATCAGTTTTGCTATTTAGAATGGAAAATCTTCAGAGCTCAATATTTCAAAACTGCTCAGACTGCAGACAGAACCTTATAATTCCAAGGGGACAAAGTCTCATCTTAAATTAGGAATCTTATCTTACAGCATCTTATCTCCATTTAGGAAATCTTAACCTACTCGATCGAAGTCAACAATCAGCTGTCATGTCTGTTTTCTAACAACCCACCATACACACACAGCTGAAATGTACACACGTAATCAAAATAATGTTAAAATGTAAGTTACAGCTGCTGTTACTGATATAAAAAGTCAGACAAATCTAAAGTGTGATAAACTATAAGTTGTGAATACTGTGAAAGTGCTGTGAGAATACTGTGAGAGCGCCCCCTGCTGTCAACATTAACACACGAAGGTAATAAGAGGGGATGGTGGAGATCGTATCTGCAGAGTCTGAAATTTTTTTAAAAAGTGAAAGCAGCGTTTTACAGTATAAATAAACGTAGCGTCATTATGCTAGTAGTGAACTATGCTGCCTGACACAGCTTAACGAGTAACCTTTTTGAAAGACTTTATGATTTAACTATTATTATTTGTATTTGCCCCATACTTTGAGCATTTTGATAGCATTTTTCTTGTGGATTTTATTATTTTATTTAAAACTTTTGACATGAAATTAACTCCATAAATTAATACTGTTTGTTTTGTTTTGTGTCACTGATGGATAAGGTTACTTAGCCAGCTAGCTCAGTAGACTTAGCAGATAAAATCAATGTAGAACCTCTTATATTTATCTTTTGTCTCATCTCATTATAGCACTGTTTGTCACATGCTGTTTGATGTGAAAAATAAATTTAGCCTGTTGTCATTGTTCATGTTTTGTATATGCTGCTTAAAATTTCAGCACCTTTAACTTAAAACAACTTCCTGCATCCCTGGATATCACAGAGTGATACTTCAGTACAGCCTTTAGTGCTGAACGCTGTTCACCAAATTCAAACAAAAGCCTGAACTGCGTTCACACCAGCAGGCGACACCATTTGTAGCTGCGATTTAGCGAGAAGCAGCAAGCAAGACAGCAGCAGAGCACTGAGCGACAAGTCAAGTTGAGAGTTTCTCAAATTAATGCAAATCAATCATGACAAAGTGAAGTCATATTCTAAATTATTGCCTCCAACAAATTCTTTGGACCCATCATAGACACGGGGTTGCGAGGTTCCCAGCTTCTACTCTCTGAACTATTTGTTTCAACTGGTGTTCTGTTCCTGTTCTCTTTGGTATGGTGCTAATTATAAAAGAGAGACTCAAAATCGCAGTTTTTTCCTTCTCCATTCTGTATGAATGGTGGCATTTTCAAAGCAAATCAATACCAGCTATTGCCAAGAGTCTAGCCAGCTGGCTCAAATCCAGTTTTTTTATCTAGATTGTATACAGATTTTTCATAGCCTTGACAGCAAAAAATTAAAACCCATGAAATCTGGCGACTCCTATCAGATTTTTACAGATGCATGTCAGTCTGGATGCTCTGTATGCTCAAATCGGATTTTAAAGTGTCTTTTGTGTCACTTGCAACACAACAAACAACGACAATGTCAAATGCAAGTGCTGGGATTCAAGAAGAGCTCCAAATTATGAAGAGAATTCAGAAGAGTTTGGAGGGCGAGATGATGTACCTCCATCTAAATCTGCATCACCAGTGTAGCTACGTAGTTACTGACGCCTGGTGATATCTGGACACGCATATCTGATCTGATCACATGCAAATCAAAAGATCTGATTTGAGAAATCAGATTTTTCACTCACAGGAGACAAACTCGGGGTGACATAAGCGTCTTATCGCCTGCTAGAGTGAACACAAGAAACAAGCAAGTGTTAGAAAAGATGACAACCTATTAGATACAGGATCATATTTATATCATATTCATATTATAAAAACAAGCAGTTTCTTTTTGCAAAATAACCCATGTAAGCATTTTCCTAGTTCCACAAGGTTCAGTTTTAGGGCCACTTCTTTTCTCATTGAAAATGCAACCTCTAGGAAGTGTGACTCTCTGTGGACAGGCTAGTAGATATTCCTCAGTGGACATTATGACTTGTTTGCAGCTTAATCAGGAAAAATATAATGATATTTGGTACTAAACCTGAACAAAAACTGATTTGTGAGAAATAAGGTCTATTTCTGTCATTATGCTTCTAAAGTGTGCAATTTGTTACCTTTTTTGCAACCTGAAAACACATCTTTTGTGTTTAGCTTTTATTTAAAATTATAGTGCAATTTACGTAATTCTTTTTCCTTAGTTATCTTTTCATTTTAACTATTTTCTCTTTTTTTACTTTATTGCTATTTTTATCAAGTATGTTCATAAACTTGCTTTTCACTGTAAAGCACTTTCAGCTGATACATCAATAAAAAGTTCTAAAAAAAGTTATTTTTGTTATTATTATTATTATTATTATTATTAGTAGTAGTAGTAGTATTATCCTACTTTTATCATACTTTTCACTGATGATAACATGGATGTAAAGAGTGTTATTAGACATTTAACACCTGCACATTATTATTAAAAATATGGTATATTTTTTAAAAACGTTTAGACTCTCACAGTATTGTAAACATATTGTTGGTATTGAAAAAAACATTGTCTACTCGAAAATTAAGAACTTTATAGAAGGAAAAAACCTGAACTTGTAAAGGACATTAATGCAAAAATGAAATTTGCTAATATATATAAATTTTCCAAGAGTCCATTTTGGAGCATTGCAAAGGGCAGCTTGTGTTTACAAAATACGTCAAAATATATATATATATATATATATATATATATAAAATAACAAATATGAAGATACGACATGTTGTCCCACTAGTGATGATATACAAGATATAAACACAACAGGACATTCACAATGTGCAGCCGAATCGAATAATCAAATAGTCCAGATAAAAGCGCACATACTGACATATGATTACTACAGTTTACTGTCTTATAAGTCTTCTCTTCACTACACTGCTTAAAGCATTTCACACTGTGTGAATTTTCATGATAAATGGTCCAACATGAATGATCTAGAACAACTTCAAATAAAATCTCTTTGCATGAAAACACATGAAAGAACTTCTCCTGAAAAGTTCCCCTTTCAGAGAGTCGAGGTTTTGTTACAACAGCGACAATATGTTTTTATTCTTATTTACACAAATGAAAGCACACTTTAAAAAGTCACACCTTGAACAGTGGTTACGTGTTCTAGCAGAAAACCTGAGTTTAAAGTGAGTTTAACAGCTTCTCCTCGACAAAGAGAGAGAACGCTCCGAGTCTTTCATGAAAGCTCCACATTGTCTGTGGCCTGGTGTGCTGGTGCTTGGGGGGGGTGGGTGGGTGATCTTGTTTAGTGAGAAATCTGGATCTAATAAACAAAACGACAATTTCAGGAAAACCTGCAATGAAGCAACAGAAGATTGGCCAATCAATTCATCCTCACCCCTTATCACACCCACAGATTTCCCTTCCACCAATCACAGAAGATGCCGTCTTTTCTGTTTTCCTTCAGGCAAGGTGGAGTCCAGAGCCTTTACTTTCATCCAATTGCAAACCGTAGTGGGCGGGGCTTGTGAAGACCTTGCTTCTGGCCTTTATAAAATTGCTGGAAACCAGATGTTGGGACCCACATATGCTAAAGAACATATTTGAGAGGGGCAGAGAGAACGTGTGCTGAATATAGGTCCTTGAGGTTCTTAAGCACAGAAAGGTATTGTAGTTTTTTATTCTTTTTTTTGTGAGTCTGGATATAAAGATTGATCTTTTTTAAATCAAACATCTAACTGATATCTATGTTTACGTCTTAGAAGGAGATAAGACACAAGAAACCAAGACGTGGATCGGGAACGGTCCTGGAGAAACAGGAGAACCAGGAGAACTAAGAAACTAAGACCAGGATCAAGAACAGCACTGGAGGACCAAGAGGAGGTAAAAGGCTAAGAAACAAAGACGTGGATCGAGAACAGCATTGGAGGACCAGGTGAACCAAGAAAGTAAGGCCAGGATTAAGAACAGCTTTGGAGGACCAGGAGAACCAAGAAACTAAGGCCAGGATCAAGAACAGCACTGGAGGACCAAAAGCAGATAAAAGGCCAAGATACTAAGAAGACGTGAATTGAGAACAGCACTGGAGCATCAGCAGAACCAACAAACCAAGACCGGTATCAAGAAGAGCATTGAAGGACCAGGAGAGCCAAGTAACTAAGACCAGGATCAAGAAGAACATTGGAGGAGATAAAAGACAAAGAAGGGCACTGGTGGATAAAAAGGCCAAGAAACCAAGAAAAAATACCAAGAAACCAGGAAGAGCACTGGAGCACCAGGAGACGACAGTAGTCAGGGACAGGAAGCCATTTGCCATGAGAGAAGAGGAGACCTGTGGTGATTTCCCAGAAGGTGGGGTGCTTCCCAATGAAGACGAAGCAGAACGTCGCCCCAATAAATGCCCCGTCGTCGTTGCTCCTCACGGTTCTGGTGGACGAAAGCGGCTAACCAGCCCCAAGAAAGAAGTCACTGCCCAACTGACACCTGACGATAAAACCGGATCTGAGGGAACATCTACCTTCGCCCCCTCTGGCCCGAAGCGGCCCAAAAAGAGCTCTCCTTCATCTTCTTCTTCATCATCGTCCTCGTGTTCCTCGCTAGTGCCAGTGATCAGTGCAGGTTCGCCACTTCCTGGTCAGTCTTTCGAAGACGTCCACTCTCAGAGAGTCATTGCTAACGTCCGAGAAAGGCAGCGCACACAGTCGCTGAACGACGCCTTTGCTTCTCTGAGGAAGATCATCCCGACCTTGCCCTCGGACAAGCTTAGCAAGATCCAGATTCTCAAGCTAGCATCGCGCTACATCGACTTCCTCTACCAGGTGCTTCAGAGTGACGAGATGGACGCCAAACTGGCCAGCTGTAACTATCTGGCCCACGAGCGGCTGAGCTACGCCTTCTCGGTCTGGAGAATGGAAGGAGCTTGGTCCATGTCTGCTAGCCACTAGCCGCTAGCTGGCTAATTTTAATAAGAAACTCATCAGATCTACCAACTTCAGTGCTCTGCTTAAAAATTGACTGTTTGGTCCACTTGTTGGTTCTTCTCTCTTCGCTCTCTGACTGCCATTAGCCTGATTACACGCCCAAGGAACCTTCAGCTGACCCCGACGACCTTTCCTACACTCAACTTCCCAGTACTTCTGACCTTTAACCTTCATGCTCCTGTCCTCTTCAGGTTCTCAGCACACACCCCTACAGGTACGTGGGATCAGCAGATGCTTTACATATTCCACATTGGAATATTCCATATTCCTAAGTGTTTTTGTATGGGTTAATATTAATATTGGATTAGTATTTTGTGTAATATATGTTTCATTTCAATCATTTCATAATTGCAAGTTCATTTCATAGTTTGTTTGGTTTTACGTGCTAAAAACCTGAAAAAAAAATCACTTCAGCCAATTTTGTGTCCACTAGCTAAACTGAAATACTCACTGGTCGTTATTAATGTTTTACAGACCCAATTAAGGCTTCTCCTTCTTTTTTTGGTGCTTTTTTTTGGTTGCAGTAAATTTTATTTGTTCTACACTAAAAAAGCCTTTCTAAAAGCCTTTTAATCTTGCAAAAAAAAACTATTTAGAATTTTGAGAAATGTAAAACAGAAAAGTTATGATAAGTGAAGATTATGCAAGATTTCTAGGCCAATATGCAAACGTAAGCAAATTTGTGACATTCGTCCAAAAAAAAGTATTTTTTATTTTGACTCTACTTCCACTGCTGCTTGTGTTCAGGTGCATTTGATCTGCTCATCAGAGGCTTTTGCACAAACTTGTGAAGTCCGGCTCGAGTGCAAGCTGTCACTGAAGCAAAAGAAAGAGAAATTCTGATATTCATGAAAATTTTTCAAAGATCCTACTTTACGCTCTAACTTTAAATTATGTTGATGAAATAAGTTGTAATAAAAGCATTGTATTAAATTAAAAACAGAAACACAGTAGAAACATTTTCACTACTGATCTTAGACTTTTAGACTCCACTGGTATATATATCGCTGCTGTTGGAACAAAACCTTGTATCTCTATTTTTGTCATTTTTCAGTTTTTGACAAAATTTGAAAATGCCTGTTGTTCATTACATTGTGTATACATTTTCATGATAAATGGACCAAAAGAAACAGCCCAAAATGACTTGGAAAAAAGTCTGGTTCCATTGACTTACATTGAAAGTAAAGTAGGTTTTTTCCTTGATTCGTAAAATAGTGATACATTATGCTAAAGTGCACTTTATGCTGCACTGTAACATTTCATTAATGCAATAGAGAATATAACTAGTTAATGTCTGATTAATTTACATTCAGCTAGACTGATCTCTGGCACTCTTCACTGGTCGTATATTTCTGTTACAGAGCCACAATTTCTTTCTACACAATTTCTTTCTTTCTTTCTTTCTATTTTTGCATTGCATTTAACTCGACCAGTGCTCTAATCCTCAGCCTGTGCACAGAGGAATAAGACTAAAGATAAAAACAAACTTCAGGATGAATATTCTGGTTTCAGAAAGTGTATGACTGGATGGATCATGTGGAAAATAGTGCATGTTACAGCTCTGGAGACTGTAGAACAATCCTGAAGGCAGCATTAAATAAAGCAGTTTTCACCAAAACTAAGTTTGTCTTCAGCTGCAACGCGATGGAGACGTTACAAATAAACTGTTTAAATTCTCATAAAGTGTTGAGTATTGAATGGATTAACAGTACAGGACTTTATAATACTGGCCTCTACACTGATGATTAATTCACTGAAGAAAATCACTGAAGGAAATATATCAGGAGATCATATTACATAATATATACGTACTAATTTTATGTCTTTATCTAATTAATAACTGTGATAAGAATTTGCCACATAACTGAGGCCAGTGGGAAATTTTGTATAAACACATGGTAAATAACTGTGAAACTTATAGGAGAGTAATATGAACACATACAGTTTTGCTACACTTCTACTGTAAATCCAGAGCCAACATTAGCATTAATTCAAAGCCATAAATGATATTATTACAATCAGGTTTTCTTAGTGGTCAGAAAGGTGACCGCTGTAAAAGATAACAACACAAAACTGGAAGAAAGTAAGTATTTAATCAACATACTGATAAGATTATAATTAGTTATTTAATATTTAATATATGAATGTTTTCTTGTCACAGCAATTTTAAGAGTTTTCTGTTTATGTTGTAATTATGTATGACATAATTATAATAAAGCAGTATAATATATATAATTATAATCAAAAAAATAAGTAATAATCTTTTTGTAACTGCTTTTAATATCATTTTAATATCATTAATATTCTGTTTGCAATTTACTAAATTCAACATTTACCTTATAATAAGTATTATTCAACATTTCAGTCTTTAAAGACCAGAAGAGTAAGAGTTCAGTCTGATATCTTATATATATGGTTAAATTATGAGGCATAAAATGATGGACTGCAGTAGAAAAATCAATGCAATGATGCAATATTTTTTATGTATACATATAAAGGTGCATGTGACAGAAAAATGTAACCCTTCACTACATGAATTATAAATAAAACATGAGAAAAAACAGTTTTTATGATTTTTCTTGTTAAAAATAATACAATTAATAGAAATGTCTTCCAAAAAAACAAAGGGGTTTTGAAGGGTTATTTTGTATTCTGTTGCCATATGGCAACAGCATGTGCCAATGGAACTGCAAACAACTGGTTTTATTCAAAAAATACTTCGAAACTCATCAAATGAAACAACGCGAAGCATAATAAATAATTTAGATGAACGAAAGCGATGTTTTACATCAACTGAAACCTCAAAAACACTTTTTACTGCATAGGACATTCATCATGCAGACATGGAAAAAAACATGGTGCTTAACAGCCATATGAATTAGAGTCTTACAAATACAAAAAAAAAAATTAAATGACTGACTAACTAAATAAATAAATAAATAAACAAATGAATAAATAAATACATATTGCTAAAATTATAAACTTGGTTAGAAAGTTAGAAATAGCACTGTCTGATATGTGCAGTGGCTGCGTATTCATTTACCATCATTTTATGCAGATTGCAGGTCTGTTGTCACATATGGCAACAGTTACATTTTATCATGTTATTTAAACCTCACAGCATCTAAACTGGTTTCTTTTATGAAAAGGAAACTTTATGAAAAGGATATTGTGTTTCAGTTGTTTCCTGTAGTGATTTGGATGAATATTTGTGAATGGTATTTTCTTAGAGTGCTGCAGATGCCCGGCCTCACCATGTGATATGTGAAAAAAACAAACTATAATAAAAAATAAAGAACAATGTACAGGTTGCAACAGGGGGGCATGTGATCAGATAAGCGTACACCATTTTACACATAAGTGTTGAATTTCCCAAAGGAGAAATTGACCTCTATATTGTAGTTAATCAAAAAAAACATTTTTTTTAATTGTTGCCATGTGGCAACGGCATGCAGGCAAGGGTTAAATCTGCCTAATTTCGCTCTTACTGGCTCACATCTGAACTAATGAAGCCAAAATCAGGGCTTCCTCTTCCTCCTTTTCACATTTCTTTCTTGCATTATATATTCAATTCTCTGCCGAGCGGGTGAACACAGTAATATAACAGCCTGTCCCCCGAGAACAGATCAGAAACAGTTTCAGGATGAATAATCGCTGCTCTGAAACATGTCTGGTTTCAGATTATGATCTAATAATAGCTGGTGCTGCTTGTTATTTGCTGAATACAGTTTATTAATCTGTAAATCTGTATCCTGTCTGTATCAGCAGCATCAGAAAAAACGTCCTGATTAATAACCTGATAGTTGTGTTGTTGATGTACAGCAACTACAAACAGTCACATCAGTAATAACTTATGCACAACTGAAACCTCTGAAAAGCCCTCAGTGCACATTTTTGCTGTTATTTATTTAAAAAACATAATCATTAGTTCTGTGGAAAGCAGAGTGAGGGATGTATAGGAAAATGAAATATACTAATTAACATACAATCGTGCAAATTCCATGTGTTGTTGATTTTCTAAGTGAATCAAACATCCTCAAAATTTAGAGGAAAACGGCAGCATGCGAGTAAACACAGTCATGCAAAAGTTTAGGCACCCCTGGTCAAATTCCAGGTTGTTGTTGATTTTCAGATTGAAAATTTAACACATGCTCTACAGGGACACACTTCAATATGACATATATACATGCTAATTTTAGTGCGCAAATTTTTAGCTCACAATTTGAATTTAAGATAATGAAAAAAATAAAGCAGAGACAGGTGTGTCAGGTGTTTTATTATTTTATGTTTATTTCCAGTATGTAAAATTTTACATTTTCTCTCTCTCTATATATATATGTGTGTGTGTGTGTGTGTGTGTGTGTATATATATATATATATATATATATATATATATATATATATATATATATATATATACATACAAAACCTTGTATCTCCGAAATGGTAACTTTACAGATACAGAACATTTTTCCAAGTCATTTTGGCCATTTATTTTGGTCGATTCATCATGAAATTTACACACAACGTAAAGGGCAAGAGCTATTTTCAATTTATGTCAAAAACTGAAAAACGACAAAAATTGAGATACAAGGACTTGTTCCGACAGCAGCGATATATATATATGTTTGTATGTATGTGTGTATATGTATATGTATGTATGTTTGTATGTATGTATAAATACACATTGAATATATATTGCATTTACATGCTTAAGGTGGAAAGTGAGAGAGCGGGAGAACAGAAAGGTGGAGAAGTTGGTCCTCTTTAGCAGCAGGGGTAAAAACACCCACCTGACTGCCCCCTAATACCCACAACCACTACCCCCCCCTCCACCCTCCTTCTTCAGCGATCTAGTGTGTGGTGTAATCAGAGCCTGCGGGCTCAGACAGGCAGGAACCGACTGATTAGAACCAGGTGTGGAGTTACCAAGGTGAGAGAGAGAGACAGAGAGAGAGAGAGAGAGAGAGAGAGAGAGAGAGAGAGAGAGAGAAAGAGAGAGAGGAGGGGAGTAGATGTTTAATTCTCCTTTTTTAAACACCTCTAAGAGTGCTACATTAGCACGTGTTTCTGTGATCTGTGTGTGTGTGTTTATATATTCAACTAATCTGACACATACATCAACCACTGCACACTAATCAGTACTATATACTCTGGAGTAGATATAATCAATAAAACATAAAAATGTACACAATACTATAAAATATCCATATAATCTAAAGTATAAAAAATCTATATTATCCATTATATATAAAATCTATGGTATATATAATTTACATAGTCTTTTGTAGTTAAAATTTATATAATCCATGATAAAAAATCTACACGATCTATAGTATATACAGTCGTATGCAAAAGTTTGTGCACCCCTGGTCAAATTCCATGTTTGTGTTGATTTTCTAAGTGTAAATAAGTTACACATCCTCTACAGAGATACACTTCAATTTAACACACTGAGAACAAAACATAAAATCTGGCCTATGCAAAATTATGGCACTTTTTACATTTTATGTTTGTTTTTTTTTCCCCTAAAATGTTAAACTCAGCCTTGAAATAGAAATTCATGCCGAAGTTTGCAGAAAAATCTAAATTTAATCTGGGGTCTTTCAAGTTTTACATACGACTGTATAATCTGTATTATATATATAAACTCATTACGGCTGATTTCTCAAAGTCAGATTGATCTTAATCTTGGGCTAAAAACGTTTTGAGCTTAAGTCACGATTTAGTCCTGGACAACACTCTTTGCATCTTCACATTGATGGAGAATGTGTTGCATTTTGGTTCTTTATAGAACCTTTTTGAAAATGATTCTATGTAGCACCAAAAATGGTTCTGCTATTGTGACGGTGTCAAACATTTTTGAAAAAGGTTCTATATACAGCACATTCTTCATCAATCTGAAGAACCATTTCACCATGCAAAGAACCATTTAAGCATGCAAAGGGTTCTTTGAGTGTTCATGATAGAACCATTTTCTTTACTAAAGAACCCTTGAAGAACCATCTTTTTAAAGCATGCCACATGATGATCTCTGAGCCATAGAAGAACCACTTTTGGTTCCTTAGAGAATGACTTTAAGGTTCATAGAACCTCTGTAGTAATAGAACCCAGAATCAATTAGATCAGCGCCCAGATATGATTCCACAGGAACATAAACAACCTTATTTAACCTGCTTAATTAGCTACCTAAATGTTTTAACATCAAGCAGGACACATGAGCCCATGTTAACCAGTACTGTTATTATCTTTAAGCTTCTACTGTCTTTTCAATCAGTCAAAACATTGTAAATGTATTCAATATATCTAATATTTCTCATTATGAGATTGTTGTAAGAATTTTAATAAGATTATTCCACCTGTTTGTAGACATTTTTACTTGTTTTATGTAATTTAATCTTATGAAAGTGTCTCATTCTATTGACAGATCATTTTTACTTGTTTCAAGAAATAATGCTTAAAATAAGTCAAATGATCTGCCAATAGAATAAGACACTTTCACAAGATAAAACCATGTGATTTATTTTCTTTACTAAAGAGCAGAGTTCTATAACCATGAACACTCGAAGAACCCTTTGCATGATTAAATGGTTCTTTGCATCCTGAAGGTTCTTCAGATTGATGGAGAATGTGGTGTATACAGGGTGCTTTGGGTCATAACAAAGTGGAACTGTTTTTGGTGCTGCATAGAACCCTTTTCAAAAAGGTTCTATATAGAACCATCTACAGCACATTCTCCACCAATCTGAAGAACACTTTCACGATGCAAAGAACTCTTAAATCAGGCCACGGATTCTTTGAGTGTTCTTGGTTCTATATAGAACCATTTTCTTGAATAAAGAACCCTTGAAAGACCATCTTTTTGAAAATCTGGACCTTATATAGTGCCAAAATGCTTCTTTTATAGTTATAATGTCAGGCTTGTAACTATAGAAGGACCCTTTTGGTGCTAAATAGAACCATTTACAACACTTTTGTCCAATTTGCATATGGACAGAGTGTGAGGTGTAAACAGAGTGATTCAGATGGTTTGGTGTGAAATGGTTCAGATTTCTTTACAGTGGTGATGATAGGAACCAGGAGTCGCCATGACTACAACACAAATATAGACATTTTATTTACTATCCAGAACCACCAGTGAACCTACATGTGTCTTCTGAGTTTTATATAAAATGTGGATGATGGGAAAATAGTGGAAAATCTAAAAAACATAATATGCGTATTATGCAAATTATACATAGTATCCCTCCACCATGAATGAGTTTGAAGACTAAAATCTTCTCAAAATTATCGTAAAACAACGTCTCAGACATCAGGCAGTGCATTATAACCATTTCATGTAATAACTTTCTGTGAGGGAGCCTTTAGAGGTGGACGTCAGGCTCCGATGACCACCACTGTGAACAATTCTGACTCTGTAAGTTTCTCTAAAAAAGAGCGTTTCACACCAGACCACTCTGAATGACTCATGTTTACATCTTAACCATTTAATTATGCTGGAATTCTGAAAAATCGATGGAATTCCCCTTCAATATTGTATATCCTGCATTAATCAAGCTCAGATGTTTATGGATATTCTGATCTGTAGGGAGTATTTAGCACATTTATTTTAAGCAAAGTGACTCATCAGCTGTTTGTAGCTGTGTGGAACACATGCTGTGAAGCTTCTCCAGGATAATTCAGTGCTGGGAGATGAGTAATGTTATGTTTTAGTGTTCATGGAGCTTAATCATGAAGATTCCTTGGATTGGGGGTGTAAGGCGGCCAGATTGGACCATGTCAAAATACTCTTTGCCAAAATACTATTTATAAACTAGAAAAGTGCATTTCCTGAAACAAATGCAGAGTGATTGTGCAGCTAAAGCAATTTGAGATTGCTAAGATGTTGTCAGGGGGTTACTATGGTATTTTACATGGTGGCGAGGGTGTTGCTGGGTAGGTGCTGAGGCATTCCAGGTGGTTGCTATGGCGTTGCTAGGAATCTGCTAGGGTGTTCCTAAGGTGGTTGCTAGGGTGTTGTTCGGTGCTTGCTATGGTATCCCAGGCGCTAGCTAGGGTGCTAGTCAGTTAATATGGGATCCCTAGTGGTTGCTTTCTTCTCCTTGGTACATTTTTTTGTCTGCTGACTTGTCCCGCAATTTTAGAGATATTAGCACTGTTCTACCCTTCCACTGCTTTTTGATCAGATGTATGGTTTTCATACAATTATTGTTAAATGACAATTTTTGTTACCATATGAACGAAAGGGGTGCAAATGCACCCAATTTATGTCATGTAGATACAGCAGCATTAGTAACACCCTATTAACAATGTGGGGAATGATAGCAACCACCTGGGATAAAATAGCATCCACCTAGCAACCACCTGGGATACCACAGCATCCACCTAACAACCACCTGGGATACCATAGCAAACACCTAGCAACACCCTAGCAACCACCTGGTAACACCCTAGCAACCACTAGGGATACCACAGACACCACTTCTCAACACCTTTGCAGCCACCTAAAATACCATAGAAACTGTTTGGCAAACCCTAGCAACCGCTAGACACTGATTGGTTAGCATTACTGCTACTGAGTACTGATTGTTTAGCATTACTGCTACTGAGTGTTGACTGGTGAGCTTTACTGTTATTAAGTGCTGACTGGTTAGCATTACTGCTACTGAGCACAGATTGGTTAGCATTACTGCTACTGAGTGCTGATTGGTTAGCACTGCTGCTACAGCATGACTCATCACTTCAGAGAACACGTTTCCACTGCTCTGAGTCCGGTGATGGCGCGTTACACCAGGGATGTCACACCAGTGTTAACTTATTATCAGCTTATCATGTTTCCTTTATCTTGGATCACATATCATGGACTGCCACTTCATTGTATCATAGTATTTGCATAAAGCTGAGAAAATTTGAACTGGACTCGTTGTCTACCACCCTGCTGCCATGTTGCTTGCTGCTTGTGCTAAATCATGGCTACAGTTTCGAATTGAGATCCTAAGCGAGCTTGTTGGAACAAATAAACAAACTGGACTCAGTAAATCACCAGAAAGCAGATCAGCAGACGAGACGGGCAGTGAAACGCTTTGAAGACCGACGGGAACAAAACCACACTCAGCTTCATCTGGAAAACACTGAAAAAGCTGAGCTCAACCTGATATTTGCACAGTTTAATGGCTCTGTAATGCTAAAGGGGACTACTTTTTGAGGCGTAAGGTATTGCTAACATTAAAGCACATTACCTTTTTCTTTATAATGCAGCACTGTCTGTGTTAAAGGAATAGAACACTGGAGGTTGTATGATCTACTCTACGTGCGTTGTATGATCTACTGTACAGCCGTGATGTTTTGTGTGATAACATAATCCCGCTCATGTTCTAGTGCTTAAATATAAAAATGTGTAAAATGATTTATGGACTTTAACTACAACTATTCAGTCCTGAGCTCTATTTGGACGGATTAGTTGACAGTAAATTTTTACAGTAAATTTTACTAGAACTTCTCAGGGATTTAAGTCCTGTCCAAATGCAGCATGTAAGCAGTGTGTGAAATCCCCCCTGGTATTCGGGGGTCCCATGTTGTCAGCAAACTCACTCACCATAGCGGCACTGATGCTTCAATGGCAACAAAATGTTTGGTTTATCAGTTCTTATTCAGGAAATGCTCTGTTCTAGTGTGGTACTGCACTTTTCCTCACATTAACTGAGATCTTACTCATCTCCTCTTCTGTCTTCAGTGTGAGAAATGAGGAACAGTCACTCTTTACACCAAACTCTTGGGAAACTGGGCGAGTTTTCAGATTTACAGATATGCTTCAGCACGTAAAGTTTTTCAGAGGAATCCGGGCAGAGTTACAGTTTCTAGGCTATAAAGGACCAACTAGGTGAACCAGTCTGCTACAGCGCCACCTTGAGGCTGAACAATTCTGCAGTTCTAGTTAGTTAAGAACACCAAAGACAGGAGCTGATTGTGGGTGAAGCAGATAAACAATAAGCTTCACTGAATCTGGATTTGAGTGTCTATTTTTCCCAGACAGCATAACATTGTAATAAGTTTATTTTCAAGGACCTCCAGAATTTTGCTTTAGAGACATTTGAGGGTCCAAGAGGTCATTTATTGTATTTCGCACCTTGCATGTCAGTCAGTTTTACCCATTGTGCACTCCTGTGTCAGTAAAGATTTTACCTTCTATAAAATGAGCAGTAGAAATAACTTAAAATTATATTAATCCTGTATGAATCAACGTGTCATTGAAAATGCTGTCGTATGTTGTGGAAAAGGAGTTTCTTAAGCATTGAAGCACTCACTTTTGTTTTCTGTGGCTGTAAGATAAGGCTGGTACGTAACGTTACTGTCCTGTCTCACATGTACAGCCCTGAAGATGTAAAAATTACAGAAAAAAGTCTGATTTTATGCAGTGAAGTTCACTGTTTGTTGTGAATTCTCAAGCTAATGGCAATGTTAATGACTCATATTCACTTAAGACAGTGATGTGAATGGTTAGGGAAATGGAGCCTTGGTTACATTAAATGTTTTGAGGTTTTTTCTACTCTTATCCTGTGTGAATCTGTCATAAATATTAGAGCTGTGTTTCCTAACAGCAGACACGACTGTTTTTTGTTTATTGTTTTTTCTTTTTCTTCTTCACATATGCTGGCTCGTTTCTTTCTAGCTGCAGGTAGGAGGTAAAAAATGAGCTCTTAATATCACGCGGTTTGATGACGAGGCCAAAACACTCCAATAAGTAAATAAATCTCTGCTGCGTATGAGGTGTTTTCAGAGGTGTGAGGTTTTATATGCACACATAGTGTAAGGGTAAAAGGAGAAAACAAGATAAAAGAGATAAGAACAGTCATGAATGTGAGTGGTGCGCTTTAGGTTCAGTTAAAAGTCTGGATGTCCCACTGTCAGAGCCGTGAACAAAACACAGACAGACATTTATTGTGACTAAAAAGTTAAAAAATCTTTTGCTTCACAAGCTTTGGT
The DNA here is from genome assembly GCF_904425465.1 of Colossoma macropomum. NCBI lineage: Eukaryota > Metazoa > Chordata > Actinopteri > Characiformes > Serrasalmidae > Colossoma > Colossoma macropomum. The sequence continues at coordinate 24,875,240 of NW_023494802.1, read as the reverse complement.
GTTTGGTGATGTACAATATCAGTTTATATAACCCAGATTTAAATACTGTACAGAAGAGAACAAACGGATCCCTGTGGCTTTACATTTACATGCTGAAGCTCATGTACCTAAATTCATGTTGTGACAGTTACACAAAGCAACTCAAACTATCTATCTATCTGTCTGTCTATCTGTTTGTCTGCCTGCCTGTCTACCTGCCTATCTGTCTATCTATCTATCTGTCTATCTATCTATCTTTACAGTGTACTAAAGTACATTTGTATGCAGGCATCAACCTTTATTCACGATATGGTAAATTGTGAATTAAAGAAACTCTGACTTTTCAGATTTATATGCCTTAAAATAGTGTATAGAGAGAGAGAGAGAGAGAGAGAGAGAGCAGCCGCAACAACCACAACAAAAATGGCAGCCTACTAGTGGTCTATTTGAAATAACAAATAAAGTTTTTGCTTATTTTATTGATATTTCAACAGTACTGAAGAGTGTAGCGAATTAACATGTTGAGTATTTTGATTAATATGTTCAAATAAAGTAGTTTAATTTAAAGTAATATTTTTAAAATATAATTTACCTAAAATATTAAAATTTTTGTAATGTTATGCAATTTTCTTAAAATATTAAATTAAAACTCCAAAACAGGCCAAAATGATATTTTATTGCTACTGTCAAGAATTGCTACTGTCAAAATTAGTCAAGATTATGAAAAACATTCTTTTAGTCAGATGGGTCCAAACATTTCACTAAAACAGACAGAAACTGAACACCAAGCTGTTTTGTTCTGTAAGAGGACTTTTACATTTGAAATTAGCACTGGAATTCTGTTTCGGTCAAATAAGTACGACATTCTTGTGTGTTTTCTTTCACTTCACCCCAAAGTCCGTTTATTATTTTTGCGTGTACCAAAATTGAATTTATTCTATTTTCCAACCTCTCTTCATTCCTTACAATTAGAGTGTGAGGTTGTTTTTGTTGCTGTGATGTATGTAAGTAAGCTCTGTTCTGATTAGCTGCCCAGAGTTTGCAATACTATAAGCGCTTTTTTGATTGTTTGATTGATACGACTGCTCTAAAACATATTATCCACTCTGGACTTGTATGTGTGTGTGTGTATGTGTGTGTGTGTGTGTGTGTGTGTGTGTGTGTGTGTGTGTTTATACACTGTCAGGGTAAAAATCTAACTATGTAGGAACACTAGAGAAAAATAGGGGGAACCCAAAGTAAATAAAAGTAAAAAATGGACAATGTGTAATTACAATATGTAACGCACCACTAGTGAAAATGCTTCTTCTTTGTATTATTAATTTAATTAAATTTCAATTAATTCAGTTTTTCATTACAACAAAACAATTTGAGTGGAACATGGAATGTTTGAGATTTTAATGTGAATTTCAGAATTTTTGCATCTCTGCATTTGTTTGGTTTGTCCCCCTTTCACCTGGAAAAACTTATTTAAGGTGCACATTTAGACCTTAAAACCACTGTTGTACCTTTGAGGGAATATTTACATTGTTTGTACCTTGATGAACAAAAAATCAACCTGCACAGAACCTTTATTTCCAACAGTGTAGAAGACGTGTTGACTTATTTTCAGGCTAGAAAATTGAATATCACTGAATATCAATGTATTGAAATCATGAAGCTAACTCTGCTCAACTGACACCTACAGACTGATGCATTTTAACACCCTGTTAAGGTTTTCCTGACCTTTTTCATCTTTTTCCTGCAGATCCCTGCATCTTCCTGCCCTCCTGATCCAGTCTCAGCACTCAAAACTACTACACTCCTTCAGCAAAGAGAAAAACACGGATTTCACTCTCCACAGCAGAGCTGATCTGGAGCCTAACGCTGGACAAACACTTTCTGAAGTTTACTTTCTGAAGCCTATTGGAGCTGGATTAGTTTTGCCAGAGGAGACTGTGCAAATGTGATGTGTGTGATTTGTTTAGCCAATTGGTTCAGATTCAGATTCATTTAGACCACATAGAATTTGAAATGGTCAGCTCCACAATTATTACAGTCAGACTGTAAAACTACACACGCTGCAAATTCATACTGGATTAAAATCACTCCAGAATTATTACCATCAGACTGTAAAAACTACACACACTGCAGATTAATACTGGATTAAAATCGCTCCACAATTATTTCAGTCAGACTGTAAAAGCTACACATGCTGCAGATTCATACCGGATTAAAATCACTTCACAATTATTACTCAAACTAAGTGCAGATTCATACTGGATTGCAATCGCTCCACAATTATTGCCATCAGACTGTAAAAACTACACACACTGCAGATTCATACTGGATTACAATTACTTCAATTATTACTGTCAGACTGTAAAAACTACACATGCTGCAGATTCATACTGGATTAAAATCACAATTATTACTGTTAGACTGTAAAAACTACACACAGAGTAGATTCATAATGGATTAAAATCACTTCACAATTATTACTCAAACTAAGTGCATACTTATACTGGATAAAAATCGCTCCACAATTATTACTCAAACTACATGCAGATTCATACTGGAATTCCAGAAAGAACCCACCTTAAACTAATGCAGCTCCATTAGGACTTTAGCCTGAAGAATCAGTGAGTGACTGCTGGCTTCATCTCCATCTGGACATGGACTTTTGTAAATGGACTTTTTGGACGTTCCTCAAAGCAGCAGAATCCAGGAACCTGACTTAGACGAGTGCTTGTAGAGAAAACTGAGCTTCATGGCCATCTTTTAAAGAATGCTGCATAAAACGCCAGAGTGTATTCTGATTTATAACCACGTTACAATGTATAAAACTTCTTGTGCTTGTCATTCAGACACTCTCAAAACAGACGTGTTCCTTTTTAAACACATGCAGGACTGTGCAAGAGTCAGAGACCACCCTTCATCTCACATTCAGCCAAAACAACTGTTAACTACAAGTTATTCATTTTTCAGCATCAGGAAAAAAGCAGAAAACAGAAAATGACACAGCTGCCCCAACAGCCAAATCTAATCCCAGCTGTTCAAGTGTTCAGTGTGTCACTCTGTACCTTCATTATAGCTTTCATTCGTTTCAGGAGACTCACTTTCAGTTTCAAAAGAAATCTGCACACACACCTCCAAAGTTCAGTCTTAGAAGTTGGTTGATCATTTTCTGAAGTAATCAAACACATTCAGTGATGTTGAGGTCTGGACTCTGGGGTGGTCAGTCCATTGTTCAGCTTCTTTGTTTCATGTGTCTGCCTCATTTTCATAGTGAGGCTTCTTGACAGCTACACATCCTTTCAGACCCATAGCGCTGAGTCGTCTTCTCACAGTGGAAGGATGGACAGAAACACCTATGGATGTTTTCAGATACGAAGCAGCTTGATTTTCTCCTCTCTCCAAGACAAAAGCTTTAAGTGCTGTTTATCTGATGGGGGCAGTTTTGGAGTCTACCAGGTCTTCCAGGTGGTTGTGAGGAGTCCCATTTTCTATGTAGCTTTTAATCAGTTTCTGAACTTCAGTTTTGGAAACTCTTGTTTTTTCATTTTGATTTTATGCAAGTGGATTATCTAATATCTGATCTCCTCACAAACTTCTCCTCTAGCCTTTTTAGATGCAGAGAGAAAAGCACGAGGCAGTTAAGGTGAGTTTGGGTAGGTGTTTGTGTGAATGTTAGTGTATGTTTGAAGGAGAACAGAATGTCTGTGGTTGGTTTTAAGATTGGAAAGACTGGAAAGTTAAAGTGGCAGTATGTGCATGAAAGTAAAGAGGAGATATTAAACACTGATAGATATAATATCATAGTTAGAATTGGAAGCACTTGCTTAGCATTCTATTAAAGGGCTCATATCATGGAAGACAAGCAGTTTAGCTTCACCCATTCAGCCTACAGTAGTTTAGCCCCACCCATTCAGCATACAGCACAGCATTTAGCCCCACCCATTAACACTTATAACACTGAATTTATAAAGATTGTTTCGGACTGTTTTTTGAATGTGGCACAATACAGGGCAGCCAATCAGAACAGAGCTCATTTACATACAGTCTTAGGCAAAGGTTTGTGCAAATTCCATGTTTTGTTGAGAAAATAAGGCTATGTTCACATTACCAGGTTGAAGTGGCACAAATCCGATTTTTTGCCCTAATATGACTCAGATCTGATGTTTTCAGGGCTGTGTGGACACGCAAATCTGATCTTTTCAAATCAGACCTGAGCCACTTTCATACGTGGTCCTAGATCAGACACGTATCCCATTCATGGCCATGCAACCTTAATGTGAACGCTCAGATCGGAATTCATGTGCTTTTTTTTCCACTGCCTGTGCGCCATCATTCAGCGTTACAATGGCAACAGCGCCAAACAAAAGTTAAAGCCTGTAAACGGTGGAAAAACAACACTCACCTTTTTCACCTTCGTCTCGCTCTAATAATGAACAGCTGAGAGCTGTTCAGAGTTAATTACCTTCGCAGCGAAGGCTCGTTCTGACCGTTAGTTTGTTTGCTGATGATGCACGTAACGCACATGATTCATTCACGTGACGTTACTGAGTAGGACGTGTGCATGCGGGTCATTTCAGGACGCCGGTTCGTTCACATTAATGACAGATTTGAATCACTTACCTAAACGAGTGTGAACCATCATGTCAGAGGGATCGGATTTGAGCAAAAAATCGGATTTGAGCAATGAGGCTTGTAATGTGAACGTAGCTTAAGTTACACATCCTCTATGGAGAACAAATTTTTATGCACAATTACTGTTTATTTACTGAAATTTAACACATTGGAACATAAATATGGCCTGTGAGAAAGTTATGGCACATTTTACGTTTCATGTTTAATGTTTTCAGCAAATATAAACTATGCACTAAAATGTACAGAAAAGTGCCATAATTAAGTTTTGTCTCTTCCATTGTGTGTTTTGCATGTAAATCTTTGCCACTTTTGCATATGACTGTATGAAGTGAGATATATTGTTTTAATATTTCTGGACACAAAATATAAGTGGACTCCTAAAAAGATGTTTTTTCAAGGGTTCTTTAGTACAGGCAGTAGTTCTATTTAGAGCCATGAGTTCTGTTTAGACAATTGTGTTATATATGGTTCTATAAATTCTGCTATTGACACAAGCTTGACATTGTCACAATAGAAGAACCCTTTGTGGGGCTATATAGAATCATATACAACACATTCTCCACGATGAGAACCATTTCACTATGCAGAGAACCTTTTAAGCACAAAATTGTATGTACAGAACTTTTTGAAATAGAACCATTCCCTTTTACTAAAGAACCCCTGACGAACTTTTTTAAGGGTGTAGGATATTGGCTGTTTATTTATAAAGGTATAATGAAATATGAATAACCTGTTTTGATTGGAATTTGAATAAACGAAGGGTGGTACAGCGCTGCATTATTTTATCACATTTTCGGTTCCTTTTAATCCAGCCAGTGTGCAGTAACACAGCTCTAATCTGTGTTATAACAATGATAAATAACAGCATATTTTTTGATGTGAACACATTTTTGAGAGTGTACAGTGTTTTAAATGTAAAATGTAAAATCGTCGATGTTACGCTACATGTTCTGAAGCGAGTACATTTTGTTTGGATAAACAAAAATGATATATTTTGTATGTTTGAGGTAATAAAACGTTTACTTGTTTTCCACGTTATCTGACGGCTAAATAAAAAATCCTGATCTATTCAGATTACCATGGCTGTCTGTTGTCTTTTTGTTGTCTTATCGATGCTGTGAGGCCTCGTTAAGGCCTCGTTAAGCCCCAGACGTCCGTAATTACTCCATTAAGACGACGCGTCTGCTGAGCCAGACTTCACTAGCACATAAACTTGTTTTTTTTTCCTCTCTTCTGGTCGGAGGCTTCAATAAAGTCGTGTCTGCTTGGCAGGAAATCAGAAAGCGCTCCTCGCCACAAACGCGGCTCGCTCTCCTGTTCGCTTTTACGCAATTAGGTACGTTTATAAGACACATATTTGAAGAGGAGCATCAAGCTGGCGCTTCGAGCTCGGCCTGCTCAGCCACTATGGAGAAAAAAAAAGAGAAATTACAGCATATCAGTCTGCATATCGGAAGGTTTGAGCTCATTCTCTCGATTTGTTCATGTCTTCTTAAGTTCTCCTTTAAAGGCTCTTCATATAACATGATACCCAGAAGTGAAGGAGTGTGTCTGTATAAAGGTGTCACTTATTTACACTCAGAAAATCAACACCACCATGGAATTTGACAGGGGCTCTTAGACTTATGCAAAAAATATCCTCAAGGGTTCTTTAGTAGACAGTGGTTGTATATAGAACGATGAATACTCAAAGAACCATTTGCATGATTAAATGCGCCTCTGCATGGTGGAATGGTTCTTCAGATTGATGGAGAATGTGCGGTATATGGTTCTATATAGAACCTTTTTGAAAATGGTACTAATTGGATTTAGAAAGGGTTCTGCTATTGGTACACTGTCAAGCTCGTAACCTTTTTGGTGCTATGTACAACCGTATACAACACATTCTCCATCAGTCTGAAGAACGCTTTGGGCGTACAGATGTTTTTTTTGAGTTTTCATAGTTCTATACAGAACCGTTCTCTTTACTAAAGAACTCTTAAGAGTGTAAGTGTAAATAAGTTAACACATTCTCTATGGAGAAAACATTTTAATGCACAGTTACTGTTTATTAGCTGAATTTAACACATTGTAAACACACACACACATTTTCTAAACTGCTTATCTTTCTGGGTCGTGGGAGGGTGCTGGAGCCTATCCCAGCGGTCACTGGGCAGAAGGCAGGATACTCCCTGGACAGGTCAGTATATAAACAGTAATTGTTTATTAAAATGTGCAGACGTGTGTTCTCTGAAGAGGATGTGTTAACTTACTCACACATCAACAACAACATGGAATTTGACCAGGGGTGCACAAACTTTTGCATACAGTCATAAATAATAAGCTGAACAGAAAAAAAATAAATAACCGTCATTTTTAGCAGATTTAAAATGAGCGTTTCTGTTGGAACAGTTAAGCATGATTATGTTTTCAGCTGCGTGTGTTGTGTTATTGTTTTTTTACGGGCTTGTTTTTAATAAATAGTGTATAACAACAGTTATGAATAGTGACAATAATAACTGAAAGAGTGATAATGCAGAGAAACAGCCAAACAGCTGTAACAGTGTCTCAGTTAATGTGCTGATGTGAATGTTTGCTATTATTTATACATTTATCTGATAAGAACCTAATACTGCAATGTTATAATGCCATAAGCTCTATATACAGTTGTCTGCATAAGTTTAGGCACCCCTGCTCAAATTCCATATTGTTGTTGACTTTCTAAGTGTAAATAAGTTAAACATTCTCTGCAGAGACACACTTCTGAATATTTTAATATATATAATAATGCTTATTTACTGAATTTAACACAGTGAGGGGCAAAATGTGGCCTGTGCAAAAGTTAAAAAGCACTTTTTATATTATATGGTTTTACAATGTGTTAAATTCAGCTAATAAACAGTAACATTAAATTGTTTTCTCCATGGAGGATGTTTAACTTTTTTACTTTTTTACGCTCTTAAAAAAAGAGTTCTTTAGTAAAGACAATGGTTCTGTATAGAACCATGAGAACTTAAAGAATCATCTGCATGCTCAAAGCGTTCTTCAGATTGATGGAGAATGTGTTGTATACGGTTATACACAGCACCAAAAAGGTTACAAGCTTGACAATGTACCAATAGCAGAACGCTTTTTGGATCAAATTAGAAGTATTTTTTAGAAAAGGTTCTATATAGAACTATACATCGATCAGGCATGACATTATGACCACCTCCTTGTTTCTATGCTCATTGTCCATTTTTTCAGCTCCACTTACTATATAGGTGCACTTTGTAGTTCTACAATTACAGACCAGATCCACTCAGACCAGCGCAACACACACTAACACACCACCACCACGTCAGTGTTACTGCAGTACTGAGAATGATCCTCCACCCAAATAGTACCTGCTCTGTGAGGGTCCATGGGGGGGTCCTGACCACTGAAGAATTGGGTAAAAGGGGGCTAACAAAGTATGCAGATAAACAGATGGACTACAGACTGTAATTGTAGAACTACAAAGTGCACCTATATGGTAAGTGGAGCTGATAAAATGGACAATGAGTGTAGAAACAAGGATCATAATGTTATGCCTGATCGGTGTCTACAACACATCCTCCATCACTCTGTAGAACGATTTCATAATGCAGAGAAGCATTTAATCATGCAAATGGTTCTTTGAATGTTCGTGGTTCTATATAGAAGCACTGTCTTTACTAAAGAATCATTGAAGAGTGTAGAAAATAAACAACAAGAACATGGAATTTGACCCAAAGATTTTTTCATTGTCTGCTACAGCAAATAAACAGACAAACAAACTCTTCAGGCAAACAATATGCTTTCCGTTTTAATTAGGAAGAGAGAGACAGTACAAAATAGACATTCTTCTCTATACATACACAGGAATTAAAGGCCAATAAGAAATACAAGTAATCGTTAAGTACATGTAGGTTTGGAAAAGAGTCGTTCTTTGTTAATGAGATCCAGTTAGTGGAGAGCTGAAGGCACAGGGGTGAAGTTTTCTTTTTGGTCTTGGGTAAATATTTACACTGGAGAGCTTTAAAGAGGATAAAAATACAGGAGAAAATTAAGACATTAGTGGCTCAGCGGCCGACGAGTGTCTAGTCCTTACAGGCTGATAATAAAGCACAAAAATATAACCCCACCTTCGCTGTTTTCTGCCTCATCAAAAGCATAAGAAAGAGTACAAACACATCAGGAGGTATACCAAAACAGTACAAATGCACAAAGCTATCATAAAAATATACCAAAACATGTTTACTGTGTGACAGGAATATCAGCGCCCTCTAGTGAGTAGAAATGTAAAGCTAGCTACAGTTCGAACTGTCCGCCAATTTCCTTCAGTGGTGCTAAATTCAGGCCTCAAAGTGAGTGTAGATCGTGAAAATTTGGTATTTGTTTGCTATTTATTAAGTAAAAAAAGCATGAGCCCTTTAGGTGTAACATTTGTTCTCTAGGAGATCCTGAACGGTAAAAATCCGTCAGTAAGACGAGTGTTGAAGGAAATTGGGTACATTTTGGTGCACATGCACTGTTCTCCAGCCCCAAGGTTATGTGTACGAGAACAAATTCAGCAAAAGTAGGACAGATGAAGTGCAATCCCACTGATTTTTTTTAAATTTCAGCATAGCTGAGTGGTTCAAAAGTCATTCAGAGTGTTTTGGAGTGAAATGCTCTATTTTAGACAAACTTAGTCAGAATTGTTCACAGTGATGGCGATAGGAACCAGATGTCCACCTCTAAAACCTCCCTCACAGATATACGAGGTGGTTATGAATACACTGCCTGATGAGACCTTGTTTCACAATAGTTTTTGAGAAGATTTCATTGTTAAAATCATCAACATTCCATATAAAACTCAGAAGACACGTGTAGGTTCACTAGTGCTTTTGGATAGTAAATAAATTGTACATATTTGTGTTGTGGTCATGGCGACTGCTTTTTCCTATCACCACCACTGTAAAGAAATCTGAACCATTTCACACCAAAGCACTCTGAATTACGAAGGAATTTTGGTGGAATTCCTCTTTAAGGCTATACGTTGATCAAGTGTTTGTGCCTGTTTGCTGGTTTAGCATCCTACTTGTCATAAATCTCGACACATTTCAGCGCAGAAATGCATACAAACACAAATTTATGAGCACTTGAGCTGCTGGCGAGGACTGTTCTGTTTGTGACCCACTTCATCTGAACTCCACACAGCAAGACGGCTGTCTGGGTCGTCTATTTCGGCCTCGTCCGCTAACGCACGGCGCGTCCCGTCATCCATTTCGCATCAATTACAGTTACACAGTGTGCAGGTTCTCCTGGGCTGAGGCTAAAAACCCAGAGTCGTCACGACAACCTGACAGAGACGATATACGCTTCAACATTATGTACAGAAATCATACAAACACACAGCTATTCATAGTGGTTTGGTTAAAAGGCAATGTGGCGAAGAGCAAAAAGAAGGAAAGAGAATATAGAAAATATTCTAGAAATCTGGAATGCCAAAATTGGGAAAACACTGGCTGTCAAAAGTTTGAGGACATTTTGCTTTCTTTGGAAATCTGAAATTAAAGCATAGGATTAATCAGAAAGACTTTGGACTTTATAGAGATCCTCAAGGTACAATAACTAGACTTTTAGCAGAAGATGAATGACTTTTAAAGGGCCCATGTCATGAACAGCCTTCAAGTTTTTTTTTAAATATGAGAGTTTGATGTTGTTTGTAGTTTCAAAACCAGCCCCACCCACTCACAGTAAATTTATAAGGAGGGTTTCAGCTCAGACTGCTTTCTGAATGAGGCACAATACACGACAAATCACAACAGAGCTCATTTGCATATATTAGCCTTAAATGCACAGTAAGAAAAATAGCCAGTTTAATTCTGATGGTTAAAGAGAGGCTGAAAACAGTCAGATAGAAATGAATTAGGGCTACATAAAACCTCACAAATGTTATAAGTTGACCACAACAAAAATACAGGATATGGGCCCTTTAAAGATGCACCGCATCCTGGTTTTTAAACACATCAAAGCGTGTTCCATATAAAATCACTCAGTGTCGCTACCACACGTGATTTGGAGTGAGAGCATTTTCTTTGGACCTTCTGTAAATTAAAAAATAAAAACTGATTTCAAAATAATTTACATTTTTTCCAACTATCACATCCATGCCGTTACTATTCAGTTTAAGCAAGAAAAAATGTAAATGTTTCATCGCAATTTAGCTAATTTTAAGGTTAAATTAATTGAATACTATTTTTCATCATTTGTTTCTCATTATTCAAAGTCTTCATCATGTGATGCTAGTCAAATATCTAAGTTAAATATTTTAGATTCTTAAATCTGATTGGCTGCTGACAACACGATAAATTTCACGATCAACAGCTTTTAAGCTTTTATTGCTTTCATTACTTTAACTTTGGAGTTGGACTTTTATTCTATTTTTTACACATTTTTACTTCGTTTTTTGCATTTGGCCTGTTCTTTTTTTACTGCATTGTGAAACACTTTGAGCTGCATTTTAAACATAAAAGTTCAATATGAATATAGTGTCCTGTTATTATTATAATTGTTAATGATAATATTACTATTGTTATAAAGTCTTATATGGAAGCTCTTTTGGCCCAATGTACGATTTTTATCAGCTGTTGCTAAAGTTCTGAAGCTTTTTTGCAAAGAAAAAGGGCAACATCTATTTAGTTTTCAGTATTATGTCAAGTTATTGAAAAGTAACAGAAAACACACTAAAAACATTTTGACAAATTGTCCCCAAACTTCCGCAGGCAGTGTAGGTGAACTGTAGTGGACATCTATGGTATGTTTGTTTAGACGCAGCGTTTAGAGGTTCAGCGTTGTTGACATTTGGTCACCATGAGCGCTGGTGCGTTTTATCAGCTACACAAATTCAACATCTCTCCCGAAAAGGCGGATCTGTCAAAGAGAACGACAGCATTCAGACACTGAGACGAGAAAACTGATCACACTGTGACGGCTTAAATCAATAATCTACTGATAGACGCGCAAGGACAGCGTGAATACAGTAGCAGTGACAAGGCTGGACACCCTGTTCCTCAAGAACTTTTCTTATTTTTACTACTTTCCACCTTAGAATAACAGTGCAAATAAACTACTGTTGTTATATATTTTAGATTCTCCAATCTGGCTGCTGAGCTAGTTGTTGTGAGAGAGTTAATAAATCAAATTGTATCAAATTTTAGAAATAAATTTACACACATTTTAGTCATATATGGAGAAAGTGTATTTATCAACTTCAATATAGGAAAGAAAAGTGGTCAGTGCGCCCCCTGCTGTTTGCATTTAAATCATAGGCTAAGTTAATTAAATTGGGGGTGAACTTTACAGTTATTTAGAGTACACAATAATATTATAACATGTTCAAAACATATTCAGTTATATTCGACTTCACATCAATGATCAAATGGATAATTAACAAAAAAATGTATACGTCAAAATGAATGACGATTTCAAATGTTTTGAACGTGACCAGCAGATGGCGCAGTTCTGCACTTTCCCTCCTCACATTTGTCTTCAAAACAAAGTTTAAACACTTAAGCTTAAGTCTTTAGATCAAAATGTTTATGAAAAACATGCAGCCAGATGGGTCCAAACATTTCACTGCTACTGTACAGAGTTAAGCCACACCCACGTACGCATACATTACGCAGCTTTCGGAAACCGAAGAGTATACAGTATCTGGTTGAGTGATTCAGTGCACTGGTGCCAATTCTGGCTAACTGGTCGGTACAACATGATTATATTAACTGACGACAGTAGAAACGTAAAACACTGTTTAAAAAAAGACGTGGTTGATGCGCATTTTTAACATTACACACACAACAAAGCGAGCAAAAATCAAATGTACACAATTTTCCACCTTATCTCAAATGCCGTTGATTGGCCAAGACAGGTTTGGTGTCTGTTCCAGCAATCTTCAGTTTTCCAGGTGGTTGCTACTGTTTTTAGCTTTATGCTAACATACTTTAGTCCATGTTTCTAGATAACAGTGTATCATACAGTGTCAGAAACCACATAATCAAGACTATTAGACTCTATTATTGTTACTGAACACACGCTTTGAGGCGAGCAGTGATTTAGGCATGCCGTTAACTGTAAATCCACTGCTTGTTAGCTACATTAGCCTCGTAACTCCAGTGCTCAACTTAAGAAGAAAACTCCAGACCCCAAACATGTATTGGCTAATCAATAGCATTTGGCATAAGGGGGGTGAATTTGATTCTTTTCCCCAAAAAATCGCTTTAAGAGTGGCATCTGGAACATAGGTTACCAGCAGAAAACAACACAAGTCATTAAAAAACACTCTCAAAGCTTTCAAAAGTAACTTCTGAGTGCAGAGCATGGAAAGAAAACCGCATCCACAGGTTTAAACTGGTTCAAACTAGACTTTTCCTGAATAAAACATGCAGCGCAAAAGGAAAGACAAGTTAAGACATTTCTAGTTTTATGATAACTTGTATGGGATGTGATGTTCAGCGCATATTTTAACCTCCTGTTGAAAGGCAAGTACAGATTTTTGGTCAAGTGCAAAGAAATCCTGATTTGGAGACAAAAGAATGTAGAAAATGGAAGAGAAGACTGAAGAAGCTGAGATGTTTAACCCTCATGTTTGCTTTAAGAGCTCAAAAACACACTTAAAGTTCATCAGCTTTCATCATCGCTGCTTATGATTTTGGCTCGGGGATCCATTTCAGAAGGATTTGACTGAAAATAATATATACACACACACACACACACACATATATATATATATATATATATATATATATATATATATATATATATATATATATATATATATATATATGTATGTATGTCATCACTGTCATTGTAATGTTATAGTATAAAGATAAATGTTCCTTATTTTATATTAACCCCCTTAAATTCGCAGGTTGATTACACCCTAATTTATGCAAACTGACGTAGTATTCCTAAATTACAGAAGTGAAGAATGCAAGCCTGGCATGTAAGGGGTTAATGCAGCATGATTTTACTCCAATTAAAGTAAATATATATAATTTTGATCATTTCTATTGGTCTATTTTTCAAGAAATATTCATACAATGTAGCTGGAAAAATGTAAGTAAGAAAAAAGTGAGTTATGAGGTTCTGAAATCTGTTATTTGTTCATGTAAAGTCTAAATATCACAAACATATTCATTATTTGGTGGAATAATAATGCTTGATGGTCATTTCTGAGTTTTCTGATTTAATCTGTTGTTGGAGTATTGTCCAAAACAGACTAAACTAGTTTTTCACTCATATTGGATATGTGACTACAGAGAGGGATACTGACTGGTCAGCTGTAATGATGATGCCACCATTGTGATGATCTGTTGGAAATGATCTGATGGAGATGCTATTGCTGTTCATGTATGGCCATATTTATGCTTATTTATGGTCTTTCTGAAATGTGCAGCTACTTTGTGATGAAACAGAGGCTTTTAATAAGGACAAAAGAACACAGTGAAAATGAAAATGGGCTAATTCTAAATTCATTCTTATTAGTTGTACATTTAGCCACCCAATGAGGAAATAAATGTATGTAATTAATGGAATTACTTCAATTTTGGCAAAACTTGAGGGTTAAAGCTGCTCAGCCTGGTTTACTTTCTATTCGGAGAGATAAAAGTCTCCCCTGGTCAGCGAAAACTCATATACAGTGGTCACAGAGTAGCGCAGAGCAACTCGGTGTGTGTTTTTGCATGAACTGAAGCTGCATTTGGGCCGAGTGTGCACGAAAAGCAGCGTTTAACACTTAAACACACTCAGCCGGTGAGCCACGGATGAGCACCGACTGTGACTGAACTGAAAACAGTTCTGCTTTGCTTCATTTAGAAAAAAAAAATGATCTAATGTTATGTAAATAACTTAGACCTTTTTTGTCCCCGAGGTCTGGAATAATAAAACAAAAAGAAACGCTATGTATCATAGTTCACATTATGGAATGCACAGTGCAAAAAAATAACAATAACAAAGAATAAACAATTTGTCCAAATCTTCCTTCTTTTTTCTTCTTTAGTGGTTAACGTCGTGGACGAAATGACATCATTGATAAAAAAGAGTGAGGACCCACTTTTGTGGTTGCCAGGCGCTAAAAAATCCCCCCCAGGGATTTCCTCACATGCAAAACAGTGATGAGAATGAGGAAGGAGCAAAATGACTCAAAAGTGAGTTTTGTCTTCAAATCCTGCTTCTCATCTCCAGCAAAAGTGGATCGGTCCATTCCACAAGGCACAGGGGAATAAAACGGAGAGTAATCGCTCAGGAATGCCCCTGTTTAGGGTCCGATTTGCAGTTAAAAAAGAAAAAAAAAAGGTGAAAATGTGTCACCTTCTAACATGTCAGTGTACGGATCTGGGAGTGGATGGAGAGAAAGTTCCGGGTTTTTCCGAAGACTTCCGGTTAGCTTAACCACATTGCTCTACTGACACACGGTCAATATAGAGCCTAGGAGGAAGTAGCATAGGAGTAAAACAGGAAGTGACGTCGCCACAGCCCCTCCCATCGAAGGCACTGCTGGTCCTAAGGCAGCGAGAGAGGCTGACTCTCGCAGTCATGTGACATGGAACTCCACTGTGATTGGACAGCCGGATGGAGGGAAAGTGGACATGGGGCCTACAAGGCCTACTGGTCGTGCTCCATAGGCTCATCAGGGAGGCTGAAGGTGAAAAGAGAGAGAGAGAGATAGCCATGATTTTACGTTCAGTTTTTATTAGAAACACCTACCTTATACTTACACAAATTGGCCACTTTATTAGAAACACTTACCTTGCACTTCGACTAACGGGCCATTTTTTTAGAAACACCCACCTTATGCTTCCACTAACTGGCCACTTTATTAGAAACACTTACCGTGTGCTTCCACTAACTGGCCACTTTATTAGAAACGTCTATCTTGTACTTATACTAACTGGCCACTTTATTAGAAACACCTTGTACTTATACGAACTGGCCACTTTATTAAAGACACTCACCTTGTACTTCCACTAACTGGCCACTTCATTAGAAACGCATACCTTGTGCTTCCACTAACTGGCCACTTTATTAGAAACACCTACCTTATACATCCACTAACTGGCCACTTTATTAGAAACACTGTAAATATCCACTTACTACGAAAACATTACAGTATGTGAAGGTGTTTTGAACAATCAGCTCAGCCTTTGGCACCAACAGAACTGTTAGACAAATTGTGCATCAGCAGATGATCTACAGTCTGTAACTGGACACCAGCGAGGTGAAGCTACAGGGGAGGGGTCTCTGATAAAGTGGCCAGGAATGTAACACTAACAGACTGCAGAAGAAAACAAAGTGGTCTAACAATGATTAAGTGAAAGGTGTCAGGGTGAACGTTTGGGTGTGATTGGTCACCTCTTGCTGGTCAGAACGCCCACAGAGAGAGAAGCCAAAGCCTTCACCGCATCAGTCTCCTCACAGTCTCCTTTCTGAGCACCAAGGAACGATAAACCCACTGAGCCCATCAGTGGCTTCAGACATGACCAGTACTGACCTGAGAGTGAGAGTGAGAGAGAGAGAGAGAGAGAGAGAGAAAGAGAGAGAGAGAGAGAGAGATCAGCCTTGATCATTACAA
This sequence comes from Colossoma macropomum, assembly GCF_904425465.1. Classification (NCBI taxonomy): domain Eukaryota; kingdom Metazoa; phylum Chordata; class Actinopteri; order Characiformes; family Serrasalmidae; genus Colossoma; species Colossoma macropomum. The sequence continues at coordinate 24,859,036 of NW_023494802.1, read as the reverse complement.
AGGCCACACAGTGCATCCCCTTCACTCTCCTTTATTGGAGTATGTGGTGGAGTCGAGCCATATGGCGAAACATAACAACCATCATGATTATAATTAATTACAAAGAATTAAACAAATGTGTGCTACCAGGAAGCCTGCGCATTTCAGCATAATTAGAGTCAGACATGGAGAAAAAAGAAAGGAGAGAAGGAGAGCAGGAAAAAAGAAGAGAGAGAGAGAGGGAGAGAGAGAGAGAAAAAAGTGAGAAAAAGCAAAGTTAGAGCTGACAGAGTGAATGAATATCAAGAGGTAAAAAAGGAAAAAGGGAAAGATTGAGAAGAAAAACAGAAAGAGAGAGATAAGAGTGAGAGATAAAAGACAAAAAGAAGATGAAGAAGGGAAAGAACAGGAGGTGAGTGAGAGAGAGAGACAGAGAAAGTGGGATGGTGAGAAAATGGTAAAGTGAGAAGTTAATAATAGCAGGATGTAAAAAGAAAAAAGAAAGGAAAAAACAAAAGGAGAGAGATAAAAGACAAAAGGGACAGAAAGAGAGAGAGAGAGAGAGAGAGAAAGAGAGAGAGAGAGACACACTCACTCTGTATCTGCAGGACTCTCTGTAGTGACAGAACTCCATTAGTATTGGGCTTCTGCAGGAGAACTTCTTCTGGGAAAGGATCCTAGTAGAGAGAGAGAGAGAGACAGAGAGAGAGAGAGAGAGAGAGAGAGGGGGGAGGGAGAGAGAGAGTGAGAGAGAGAGAGAGAGAGAGAGAGAGAGAGAGAGGGAGAGAGAGAAAGAGACAGAGAGAGTGAGAGAGAGAGAGAGAGAGAGAGAGAGGGAGGGAGAGAGAGAAAGAGACAGAGAAAGTGAGAGAGAGAGAGAGAGAGAGAGAGAGAGAGAGAGAGACAAACAGACGTTGATCAGTAAAATCATACACAGATCAACACCATGATCTATTGGAGCTGCTGAGCTCCTAATAACTTCAAACCTGCATTTACTGCAAATACAGCCAGGAGGTACGTGGCAAAAGTAGCTGAGCAGCACTGGAAGCTTATTCCCTACCGGTTAGCATGGTGCTAACTGCATGTCCAAGGCTTTGTTCACATAGCTCGGAAAAGTGGCCCAAATCCGATCTTTTTCTTCATACGTGACACAGATGTGTTACCCGTGCGTCAGTGTGAACAGCAAAAAACACAATGAATTTGACATTTTCTATTCCAATTTGGGACACTTTCATATGTGGTACTGAAATCCGATACATATCCGATATGTGACAATGCGACTCAGTCTAAACGGTCAAGTTCAAGGAATTCATGCAACTTTTACGTCAATCAAACTCCATATTCATCATAATTTGGCAATGTTGAGACCTTATAAACATCTGGGCTGATGTTTCTGTACAAAAAAATTGAAGAGACTTATCCACACCGCTCCATGTTTGAAGAGATTTCTAAGAAATGGCTGAACGTGGCTGTAGGAGACCAAGGCTGCAGCGTCAACGAACCAAAGAAGTGACCGTGCCCTTTTAACAATGAGCTTGAACAAACTGTGGGTGATGAGCCCAGCTGTAAGTCAGTGAAGCTTCATAATTGCTCCTGTGATCCTGGCGAAGATGAAACTGAAACCTCAGGGAGCGACTGGCATTCATTGGCAGTCGTGATTGTTTACCTCTGGATGAGCACGCCACGTCAAACAACGTGAAGCATTGATCTTTTGCGCATTCGGGTCAGTTTAGGAGCTGATCTGTTCAGACTAATGTTGCATACAGGTCACATATAAAAGATACTGTGAACAGCCAAACAGCAAAATCTTATTTGGTGAGAAAATCAGATTAGAGCCACTTTCACCTGCTGTGTGAATGTAGCCCAAGACATCACATGGTGGTCTCAAAAGAACAAAATTCAGGCTTTTAGGTGGCTGCTAACGTTTTCTGTTATGTGACGTGTATAGAAAACAACTCCACAGTCAGTGTGACACATGCAGTTAGCATCATGCTAATTGTTGAGGTATAAACATCTTTTACTTGTTAGCTACATTAGCCTCGTAGCTCCAGTGCTAAAACTAAACAAGCAAACTCCAGACAGCAAACACGTCTTGGCTGACTGACTACATTGTGTGTCAACTTCTCTAAACTACACTCTTAAAAAAGATGCTTCTTCAAGGGTTCTTTAGTAAACACAGTGGTTCTATATAGAACCATGAACACTCCAAGAACCATCTGCATGTTTAAAAGGTTCTTTGCGTGGTGAAATGGTTCTTCAGATTGATGAAGAATGTGTTGTATTTGGTTTTATATACAACGTTTTTGTAAAGAAATTCTTCTTGTTATGATAATTAAGCTTTCACCATGCAAAGAACCTTTTAAGCATTCAAATGGTTCTTTGAGTGTTCATGGCATTATAAACAACCACTCTGAAGAACCACAATTTTTAAGAGTGTATCACTTTAATCTCTCTGAATCCCATCACAGCAATTATTTTCATTATAATAATTATGAAAGGTGTGTAAACGTAGTTGTGTGTTCTACCTCCAGTCCCAGAAGAGCGCTGACGCAGGCTTCTGACGCGTCACAGATTGCTGTGAGGTCGTGACCCCCCTCCAGCGCCAGAACCACACGCCCTCCTGCCAACGCCATCAGCTGTTGGGTCAGGAACCCAAAACCTGACGAAAGAACATCCACAATCACTCACAGAGTCAAATCACAACACACAAGTTGAGTGTTTCTAATAAAGTGGCCATTAGGTGAAGCACAAGGTGGGTGTTTCTAATAAAGTGGCCAGTGTAGTGGGATCACAAAATGGGTGTTTAGTCAGTCAGTGTATAAATTATATATGAATAATTATTATCATACACTTGGCTGTGACTTTGTATCCTCCTAATGGTGCCGGATGTCCCTCTGCAGCATCAAATCCAGATGAGACCAGAACCATATCTGGAGAAAACTCCCGAGCAATCGGCATCACCACCGTCCTGCACACACACAGCGCACACACAGTCAGTGTTGCATCTTATAGGCAAAATCCTCATTCACAGCTGTGAAATTATGCAATCATGCAATTACATTTACATTATTATGTTTTATATATATATATATATATATATATATGTATGTACACACACACACACATATAACTAATTAAACACCACCCATCTGTATTGTATGCGTTATGATTATGATTAATTTATCTGTAAAATTAAATTTTAGATAGATTAAGAAGAACACAGAGTCTAGAACCTGACAGGAACATTTTGTGGCTAATATTGATAATAACAAATAATATCATGGAGTCAAATCCTGATTGTATTTCCACAACCAAATATTTGCTAATTAGAATCATGTTATCACAATATTTTAGCAGATACTGATAAAACTGACTATAAACAATATTGTCAGGAAACGGATGTATCGATCAGGCCCTACTGCAGACGCCATGTTTATTCTGCTTTATATTGTTTTATTGTGTTTTATTCTGTTTGTTTTTAGAGTTTAATGATAGACAAACATCAGCAGCACAGTTTGAGTCAATGACCACAATAACAACACAGATAACACCATAACAGTACAGTAGTGCTGCTCACTGCTCTTCAGTTTCTCTACCTCTCTCTGTCCTCTTGTTTTTCTCTTTTGCTCTCTCTTTCTCTCATCTCTCTTTCTCCTTGCCCTCCCTAGCTCATCTTTCTCTTTTCTCCCCCTCTTTCTGTTTTATCTGCCCTTCTCTCTCTTTGCCCTGTTTCTCTCTCACTCTGTCTTTTTTGATCCTTCTTTCTCTCCTCTCTCGCTCTTTCTGTTTTTGTCCTCTGTCCTTTGCTGTCTTTCTCTCTCTCTTTCTCTTTACCCTCTTGCTCTCTCTCTCTCCCTCTCTTTCTCTCTTCCTCTCTCTCTCTCTAGCTCATCTCTCTCAGTTCAAAGTCACCGCAGTCTGCTGGTTCTCGTTATAATTTTGTCACTCCGCTCACGTCACTGACAGCCCGCCATCTGGGAGCCATTCACTCTAATTACCCACAATCCCCCACTTCACCCCCAACCTCCCTCACCGTGGAAACCACCCCACCTCCCTCCAGACCAATAAAACTACCCACGATCCCCTGCGTGGAGGGAGGGGGGAGAGGGAAAGAGAGAGATGGAAGTAATAGAGAGAGAGAAAGAAAGAGACAGAAAAAAGAAAGAGGGAAACAGAAAAAAAGCAAGAAAGAAAGAGAGAGAAAAGACAGAAACAAGACAGAGAGAAGATGCAAGGAACAAAAAAGAAAAAGACGGAAACAGAGAAAGACGTGGAGAGAAGAGAGAGATAAGGTGAGGTGAGAAAGAAAGAAAAAAGAGATAGAGAAAGAGATGGAAAAGAGAAAGAGAGAGAAGATGACTGGAACAAAAAGACAGAAAAAGAGGAGAGGGTGAAGAAAGAAAGCAAGAAAAAATGATGGATAAAGAGAGGAAAAAGAGACAAAGAGAGAAAGAAATGGGAAAAAAGAGAAAAAGAGAAGATGAAGGGAACAAGAAAGACAGAGAGAAAGAGAGCATAGGAGAGTGAGGAGCGCAAAAAAGAAAAAAGAGGGATAGAGAGAGAGAGATGAGAGAGAGATACAGATGGAAAAGAGAAAGAGAGAAGATGAAGGGAACAGGAAAGAAAAAAGCAGAGAGAGTGAGGAGAGAGAAAAAGAAAGGAAAAGAGCATTCATTAAAGTGAGTGAGAGTTGAAAGAAACAGAAAATAAAGAGAGAAAGGTAGAGACAGCAAGTAGAGAAAGACAGAAAAAAGAAAAAGAGAAAGAGAGGATTCATTAAAGTGAAAGAGAGAGAGAGCATGAGAGAAAGAGGAAGAGGCTGATTAGCTGTAATATGTGTACAGAAGTATAGATGCAGAAACACATTAAAAGTCCTGAAACCCAGAAAGCGGCGGGTCTGCATTCGAGCCCACCCAGTCTGGTGGGCTTCACTCAAAGCCGAAGGAGCCTTCCATCAAGAATACAGAAGACTTTATTGAAACCACCCACCGGTGGCGATTAAATGGCATGTGGAAGTGGCAGAGCGAGAGCGCTGCCCTGAAAGAGAAGAAAGAGCTGGAAATAATTTAGCGCTCGGCGACGGATTTAAATGTCGACTGGACGTCCAGCTGTGATCAAAGCGTTTAGAGCTCAGTGTCACGAACACGATCGCTAATCAATCGATCCCCCAAACCTTCAAACAAGCCTCCGTTAGCATATGGCTTTGCATTCGGGTCATCAGCGCTGTGTCTGATGTTGTAAATCTAATCAATGCAGTGTGGAACCCTGAGGACCATCTAGATCTTCAGAGATCTCCAGGAATTAAAAATACATCTGTAAATTATAGCTCATATTTATTTAATAGAACCATAATGCTTGTTTTATTTAAACTCTGCAGTAATTCTCTTAATTCACTGTCACGTTTTGGCTGGAAAGCAAAAGCAGTCTGAGCAGGTTCCGGGTGGTTGTTAGGAATGGAAAACAGTGACAGCAGAACTCTTTACTGTAAAACTGATACAAACGAGCTCAGGTATCTGTTCATGTCAGTTACAAGCTTCAAATAAAACATATAGAATGTTTTTTACAAGCTTTAATCTAATAATTCACAACCATTAGCTTGTCACTGAATATGCTATTAGAAATTCAATAGGGACACTTGCAGAAGTTAGCCTAATCTTAGTAATTTTACCATTTTACCACATATCCAAGTGGTTTATCTATCTATCTATCTATCTATCTATCTATCTATCTATCTATCTATCTATCTATCGTCCATCCATCCATCTATCCATCCATCTATCCATCCATCCATCCATCCCAGCATGGTCTTCAGACATTCCATATCAGAGTTCGTCACATGAAAGTAGTTTAGTAAACGGATCACGTCTCACCTGAAGGCAGCCAGGTACTCAGCATCGCCCATCGGGGGCTCCAGACCTCCGGTCCACGCCACGTTCACATTGAACCCCTCACCAGCACCAGAACCCACCTGGAAATGCAAACAGAGGGAAGTGAAGATCTGCTGAAGAGGGATAGGTTCTGGAACAAAATCTTGTCCTAAAAGTAAGTGAGTGTTTAAGCTTTTTGAAAATTGCCTGCTTTTACACATCACACCAAAAAAACCCACAACAGTGTGTGACTGTTTTTTTCTTGCTTGTCATTCGTTTGGGTAAGAGCCTCAAATCTGTCATTAATGTGAACGAACATCCTGAAATGACCCGCATACGCACATCCTGAATGAACCACATGTGTCACAAACTAACCAGCAGAATGAGCCTTTGTCACCAGGATCGTTCACTCTGATCAGCTCTCAGCTTCATCATTAGAGCGCGGCAAAGGCAAATACAGGCACTAACTTCAGGTTGGGTGCTGCTGCCATGGTAACGCTGAGCGATGGCACAGTGCGCGGTGAAAAAAAAACACATTAATTTGGATCTAAGCATTCACACTGAGGTCGCACGGCCACGAATCAGATATATATCCAATCCAGGATCACATACGGAAGTGGCTCAGATCTGTTATGAAAAGATCACTTTTGTGTGTTCGCACTGCTCTGAAAAAATTTAGATCTGATCTGAAATGGCATATCCAGTAAAAGTAAAGGGGGTGCTCTTCATGTGTACTTTGGGCTACAGTCACAATCTTGGTCTCTTCTGAAAGATAACTCTCAATTTTATTCAAAACAACTGTATGAGTTACTGTCACAGGGGACAAGTAAGAATGGAGGAGTTTATTTCCTCCTGACTAACAGACCTCTAAACTGATCTCTGACTCTTGCTGTGTTATCAGACCACACGCTTTGGATTATGATGTCTCTCTGGACAGCAGCAAGGCTTTGAAGGTGAGGACACACCAGATTTGCTAGCATTTGCTCTTTCGATGCTTATATTGCAAATACGATGATCGTAACTGGTTTGCGGGAATCAAATCCTGAGATTTCATGCTTTCTAGCAGTATATTGGATCACTGTATTGCTGGAGGATTTAATGCACAAAAATTATGTATATTTAAAAAAATGAAGTGAACGTTTTACGTGCCAGTACAGTGATCTACAAGAGGGTAAGGCAACAAATTGGATTCATCCCACTTCAGCCTGCTATAAAAGTTACTGTCATAATCTGAAATCTCTGACCTCTGCTGGTCCTCCACTGCCAGGGAAGAAGTTGCCGTTGTCGTAGCGATGGAGCGAGATGTACAGCACGCTGGGGTCATTGTAGAAAATCTCTTGGGTGCCGTTGCCATGGTGAACATCCTACGAAGTTATAAAAAGTCAGAATAACTTACAGGTCACAGACAGCAAAAATGACAACAGTATTTCAAACCTAAAGGGGAAAAACATCAATTATTAACATTTTCTGCTTAATTACATTCTAAACATATGAATGAGATGAGAGTTGAGAGTTGTTTGGTGTGAAATGCTCTGTTCTAGAGAAACTTACCAAGTCAGAATTGTTCACAGTGGTGGTGATAAGAATCAGAAGTCCACCTCTAAAAGCTCCCTCACAGAAAGTTATTACATTAAATGGTTATGAATACATTGTCTCATGTCTGAGACATTGTTCTACGATAGTTTAGTAATAATGTTTTGGTCTAAAACTTATTTTAATACATTTATTTTAATCCATTCATGGCAGGGGGATACATGCAGGGTGTTTTAATGCAAACTAGGCACCAAAGAAAACTTATTATTTCAGATTTTCCACTATTTTCCCATCAACAACATTCAATATAAAACTAAGAAGACACATGTAGGTTCACTGATGGTTTTGGATAGTAAATAAAATGGCTGTATTTGTGTTGTGGTCATGGTGACCCCTGGTTCCTATCACCACCACTATAAAGAAATCTGAACCATTTCACACCAAACCACACTGTTTACATCTCGCTCTCTCTCTCTTTCACTTATGCAGAAATTCTGAAAAACAGGTGGAACTCTCCTTAAAGTCACCTGTGCACTGACTACAAATAGTTTTAAGAAGTTACAAAGGAAAACCTTAAAGCATTTAAGGGAGGAAATATTTCATTTCTTAGATGTAGTTTAGATGTTATATGTTTATTTAGTTAAACAACAAGACTGACATTTTTATTTTAACTCATGGGTCTGTTTGCAGTGGGTTTAGACTTTTAATCTGGCCTCGTTTTAAAACTGAACTGAAATTAAGCAGAACTGAAGTGAACTGATCATGGCTGCTCACCCAGTCCACGATAAGGATTTTAGTGACGTTCAGCTTCTGCTGCAGCTGCTTAGCAGCGATGGCCACCGAGTTAAAGAAGCAGAAACCCCTGAGAGAGAGAGAGAGAGAGAGAGAGAGAGAGAGAGAGTTAGTTAGAGTTAGAGTTATTTGAGTTTTGTAGGATATTACAGGCAGGACTGAGTGGTCAGTACTGAAGAGCAGACTGGTCTCCAGTTCTAATTTAGAGCAGCTCTGTGGTCAAACTGACTCAGACATCACAGCAGCAGTAAAACAGAGCACCATTCAGAGCAGATAAACGCAGCACGTTTAAGAGGTTGAGAAAGAGAGATATTACGTCAGCTACGAGAGTCTGAGCACACACGCACACACAAAGATCCATTAATTCTGTTACTTGGTTATATGGGGGGGCAATATGACAATATTTATCATTACTGTGATAAATTACATCAGCTTTTCGGAGTATGTCATGGATTCAGTCAGTACTGTATATATTAGCGGTTGCACAGACTTGTCGAATTTACTGCTCAGCAATAACGATTTAATCTTGTCGTTGATCACATGATTATGACACTAATAACATGGACACCTCATGTATGTACGTACACACACACACACACACATATATATAAATATATATATTCATTAAAGTGAGAGAGACAGAGAGAAAGAGAGAGAGAGAGAGAGAGAGAGAGAGAGAGAGAGAGAGAGAAGTTGATCAAACGTGTACAGAAGTATAGAAGAAATCCAGAGAGCGGTGAACGGAAAGAGAAAGTAAAATGAGAGAGAGAGAGAAGAGACAGAAAGGGAGTGAAAGAGGAGACAGAGAGAGAGTGGGAGAGTGAAAAGGAGAGAGAGGGAGAGGAGGGAAAGAGAGAGAGTGGGAGAGGAATTTGTGAAGCAGAAGCTTCAGTATTTTAATAACAGCAGCATAAATCACCCTGTTTACCACCCCCCCACCCCCCCCCACCCATTATCAACCCATAAATATACACACACACCCTCACACAGACAGACTGCTGACACTGCAGCACATACACACACACTCCCAGAGTGACACTTACATGGGGTTAGAGGGGTCTGCATGATGTCCTGGTGGTCTGACCACGGCAAAACCGTTCTAAAGTAAAAGAAACCACATCATTATTAACCTGGAACACTCAAACAACCACACAAATACAGGCTTAATACAAAGAAAACCTTTACATTCCCACAGTACTCACATTAATCACTTTAAACAGTGTACTAGATAGCAGTGGGGAATGATCTGGGCCAAATATCTAACAGCCTTCTGACCAATCAGGGATGGCCTGTGGACCAAACAGGTTCAACCTTCTAACCAATCAGGGACAGCCATCTGACCAATCAGGGATAGTTGTATGACTAATCAGGGACAGTTTTCTGAAAAACTTCTGACCAAACAGGGACAGTCATCAGACCAATTAAGGACAGTATGTGGACCAATCAGGCACAGCCTTCTGGAAGAGCCTTCTGACCATTCAGGGACTGCCTTCTGACAAATCAGGGACAGCCTTCTGACCAATCAGGGACAGCCTTCTGACCAATCAGAGACAGCCTTCTGACCAGAAGTGAGGCAAACAATAACAAACATGGCGATGAAATCTCAGAGTGTCGCATGAGGTACAACAAATAACAATTCTGCAGTGAATGTCTCAGTACCTGCTGCTGCTCTTAGCAATACTAACAAAATACTGTTCACAGGAATAGTCTTTCAGGAATACTTGCGTTTTTTTTCTTTTTTAAATATGGTAATGATGACTATTCCGACTACTTTTTTGACTGACTAGTAGTGTGATGTTTGTACAAACACTGAGTGCATGTAAATGATAATCTGATTATGATTGGATTTCTGCAGATACCTGATTTTTCAAATGGTCATGTAAACAGCACACTCTGATTTCTTAGTTTGGAGTAAGGTCTAGAAATCTGACTAATAAATCTGATAAACAGGCTGGGTTTTAGCTCAGTACTCAGATTTCTCAGTGCATGTAAACTCTTACTCTGATTTCTTTCAGATTTCTCAGTCTGCGCATGTGTGAAAACAGACAGCAGTACCAGAAATAAGCAGCAGCAATGCCGCGAGACGCAGCAAAACACTTTTTACTTTGTAAACACACTGAACCAGTTACTGACACAATCTGATTTTCTGCAGTTATCGGACTATCAAGTACATGTAAATGCACTCACTATTTGCCCATGCTTGTATGAGTAACATACCTTCAGTTCTCCTTTAGCCACTCTGAAGGCCAGCTCAGTCACGCTGCCAGCCGCCATGCGCGACGCTGTAGATGTGTGCATCTCATTCCAGATGGTGTCATTATCTACCTGTAAATGGAGACAAACACATAAAAGATGGTTAGGTTACTCTTCTATTTTTTTGGGGGTCAATTTGACAGCTGCTCAGGAGAGAAGAGTGTGTCTGCAGAATATAGTCATATACCAAATTTAAGGAACCTAGGCCATTTTAAGTTGAGGCAACCAATCAGAACAGAACTCATTTACATATATCTTAAAGGTACAATAACAAAAAAAGCCTATTTAATTCTGAGTAACAAAGAGGTTTGAAAATGGGCGTGTGAAAATGAATTACAACACAAATGTCGTAAGTGGACCTCCGGGGAGAAATAAACATCAAGAATAATTCTTATTATTAGTATTATTGATGTAGGATGTGGGCCCTTCAATGGGACTAGCCTATTAGTTATTAGCATTAATAATTCGTCAGTCAGCACAGAGCAAAGCTGATACCATCCACTCTGAGATGCAGCTGAAAATTAACAGCTTTGATGGAGGCAAAATGTAGGATTTCATGCAGAGTGTAAACGACAGCTCTGTCTGCTGACAGCACAGCTCATCTCGCTGGAGAAAAGCTGGATCTGCTCTGGCTGCCTGAGCGCCGCCACGTTTATCACACTGACAGCGCAAACCAGCCCCAATAAATCTCCCCCCATCATCAGCGGGTCACGCAGGGGCAACAATCACACGACAGATCCAGGAAAACGCGCCAGATTCACTCAGCATCCCAAAACAGTCACATGTCCCAGAAAGGAATGTGTGAAACATCCAACTCAGCAGCATCTCAGTTGAACAATCCACTCTCACCAACACTCAACTCTCACTAACACTGCACTCTAACGCTCCACTCTCACTAATGCTGCACTCTCACCAACACTCCACTCTCATTAACACTGCACTTTCACTTACACTCCACTCTTACTAACACTGCACTCTCACCAATCACTTCACTCAATACGCTCCACCGCTCTCCAATTACTATACATTACTCTCACTATTGCTTCACACTCACAAATGCTGCAGTCTCATTATCGCTTCACACTCACTAATGCTTCACTTTCACTATCGTTCCACTCTCTATAATGCTGCAGTCTCACTACTGCTTCACACTCACTATTGCTTCACGCTCACTAATGCTTCACTTTCACTATCACTCCACTTTCTCTAGCGCTGCAGTCTCTCTATCGCTTCACACTCGCTATCATTTCACACTCACTCCACTCCACTTTTACTATCAATTTACACTATCGCTTCACACTCACTAACGCTCCGCTCTCACTAACACTGTAGTCTCTCTATTCGCTTCACACTAACGCTCCACTCTCACTAACATGACACTACACTATCGCTTTACACTCTCTATCGTTTCACACTCACTATAGCTCCACTCTCACTAACGCTGCACCCTCACTTCACACTCACCAACACTGCACTCTCACTAGTGCTGTTCTGTCATTATTTGTGTTAACTATATTTGATCTTACAGATGGGCATTCTAGACAAATTTGACATTTACATTTGTAAATTTGTACATTTCTGACTCTCTACAATCAACCACTTCACACCAAACCACTCTAAATGACTCACAATATTGCACATAATTACACAATAAATTATGGGGGAAGTTTAGTGAAATTGGTGAAATTCCCTTTACCTTGCTAATTTCTGAATCAGTTATTGATTATGTTTATCTACTACGGCATTAAATCTAATCTGAAATTTGCCTGTTTGCTCATATGAGGCTGTTTTTAGATCAGGCATTCCAGTAAATATGAAGAGAGAGAGAGAGAGAGAAAGAGGGTGGTGGGGGGGGTCAGTGTGGGGGGGGTGCATTAATCATTCATACAGATGTTAATGACGGATCCCGAATAAAAAAGGAGAGAGAAATATTACAGTGTAGCAGAGCGGGGGTGGCTGCGGATGGACGAGGATGAGGTTATGCATTCCTCCACCACTCTGTTGTGTTTGCTGCCCTGCTCCCTTCTTCTTCCTTTCTTTCTTTTCTCCCCCCCCCCTTCCCTCTCTCCTTCCCTCCCTCCCTCTCTCTTTTTGTTTTCCTTTACGGAACTCGCAGTGCTTGCGGTTTGGCAGCGAGTCTGGAGGAATTTCTTTTATCCTCCGCACTGCATATTGTTCCAATCACTCCAGCGGACGCACACACGCACACACATTTATCCGTAACTGAAGAACCGAGCAGCTCCAGAACGTCCTGTTTGGGCTGATGCAAAATCAGGGGTGCAGCGGTACAGTGAGCCCAAGGTTCAGTATGTGTCACTGTTTTTGGGCCACGGTACGGTTTCTGTATCTTTACTGAAGAAAAAAATAAAAACATCAATCTTTAAACAATGAACTCTTTATTTTGCCTGTACACAATTTTTTTTTCATTTCAGTCTGGCCTCTGTCTCTACGGTATGAAGGGGAGAAAAATGTTAAATTAAAAGTGCATGTTAACTTTGACAGCCTACAGGTGCTTTGCCTTCTCTATTTTAGAGAGGGCATCTATTCTTAGACTTAGACTTAGACTTAGACAGACTTTATTGTCATTCAAATTTACACCGTACAGTGCACATTAGAATGAAATTACGTTGCATAGGCTCAGAGTAGATCAGGAGAATTATAAATAATACAATGATATACAATAATACAATACAATAATACAATCTTTTTGTCTCATTGATGTTTCATAGAGTTTGGGAATTACTTTGCTGCTGAAATGTGTGCAGGAGTGGACACCGTAAAGGTCACTGTACACTGGACGCATAGCATAGTGTCACGTAGCAGAGTGCTGCTATAGAACAGTGCCTAAATGCCAGCTTCATATTCAGTTTTACACTATAGTCATATATACATATTTCGAGCTAAAAGAAACGCTAGGCTATAAATGTTAGCCAAGCTAACTTACTATTAGCATCTGTCTGTTTATCTACAAGACAGACTGCTGGAGTTGCCAAGCACCGCCACACCACTGCAGTGTCTCGCCATTGTCACATTGCAGCTGAGAGATTTGCAAAAAAACACTAAACTCTATCTTTTAAAAAACAAGATGACTGTCAACTGTCAAGCCCCTCTTGTCCATTGTCAAGGTGCAAGTTCACGTTTTACGTTCAGGTGAGGTGACGCAACACTGCCGCCAACTGTTTCAGGCAGAATCTCAAACAGCTCCCTGCTCCCTACAAAGAGCAGCACGTAGGTCTTAAAATAACAGCTACTGCATCTAAACCGAACTCAGTGTTTCTAATATAGAACTACTGTGAACTACACATGATTGAGCCATGTGAGCACAATTCATACTGGACATATTCAAGCGCAATATTTGGGTGAAAAAGACAAAATTTCATAACTGGCCACATTAGATCCCATTGTTTTGAGGTAAATGTGTCCCAAAGTCTGAAAATCAGTGTTGAACTATTTTCTGCAGTTAAGTAACTTTTTAGTGTTTTAATGAAAAATATGATGATTTTATACAAGTACAGTTCTTCACAGCTGTATTTGCTAGTCATGTACTGGCTGTGGTTTTGAGTTCTGATCAAAATGAGCTACAAATGTCACTACTAAGTTTGGGTAAAAACAGTTAATTGTTTATGTTTGTTTCTTTGGCACTGATAATATAACATTATATATAATATATATATATATATATATTACTGGCTAACATTTTTCAAAATGAGCCAAAACACTCACTACTGAAACAGCCACTACGCTGTTTGAAATACAGGTTCTGTACAGGTACATTGTTGATTCATCTAGGTACAAACAATGTAAATGTTCAAAGGTACATCAGTGGTTTTAAGGTCCAACTCTGAACCTTAAATAAGTTTTTCCAGGTGAAAAGTACATATTGGTATCTTTTCATAACTTGTTTTATGTTTTAAAACAGAACAATAGAATAAAAAGCCTGAAGACGAGATGGGGTGTGTGGAGTCAATACAGCTTAGAAAATATAATTTCAATGGATTATTATTGAACAATTATGTTCCCTGACTGAAGGTACTGAGATGTACCCTTCAGGGTTCTACCCCAATGACAGTTTACTGCCTTTATTTCTGAGAGAGTAGTGAAACATTTGGTAAAGTTTTGGTAGTGTTCTGATTGTTTTGGCAGTGACAAAATGGATTGTTCAATCATTTGTTTGTTTAGAGCAAATAAGACAAACATGATTAATTGTGATTAATCGCACAAAAGAATGTGAATCGAGATTAATAATGCGATAATGCAGATAACGTGGTGGAGATGTTCACTTACCCCAACTCCTCCACACGGCAGCATGACGAACATCCTCTGGGACAGAATGCCTGTTGAAGCAGAGTGACGCAGATTACAGATTAACTCTCTCACTCTACAGCCACATTCCTGCCTGCTTTCATAAACAATCAAACAAGCACCAGACTTCCAGCACGCTGCAGGGTTCCTCACTCTAGAACAGTTAGACAACCGTATTGTGAATGATCACACTGCAGATCCATGCTCTGATACGAGTACATGGAGTGTTGTATTCATTCTTATAAAAGATGGTTCTTCAAGGGATCTTTAGTATGGAATATGGTTCTATATAGAACCATGAATACTTAAAGAACAATTGGCATGATGAAAGAGGTCTTTGAGTGTTCATATATTCCATATAAATTCTACATAGCACCAAAACCGGTTCTTGTAATGTTACAAACTTGACGTTGCAATAATAGAAAAACCCTTTTTGGTTCTATAAAGAACACTTTACAAAAGGTTCTATACAGAACCATATACAGAACCTTCTCCATCAATCTGAAGAACCGTTTCACAATGCAAAAAAACATATTATAGATTATATAGAACCTTTTTCTTATATATAAATATATATGACATGTTTGAAAAGGTTTTTTCTAGCATCAAAAGAAGTTCTGCTATTGTTATGATGTCAAGCTTGTTACAGCAGAACGCTTTACGGTTCTATGAATTTATTGGAAGAGATCAAGCAATTGTATGTAAAATCAGACATTCGTAACCCCCACATAGCCGGAATGGAACAATCCACCTTCTGTAACGATTCCACTGTGAGACTGGCAGTGAAATCAGGCTCCTAAGATCAAATCGCCAATCAATCGACTATTTGGGGTCTCTTGTAGTTTATCAATATCAGAGTCTGCACAGCAGCCTTTTATATCATCAGCCATCAGAACGTTTCGCTCCTTGAAACCGGAGACTGAATGCATGCATGGCTGATGTGTGTGCGTGTGTTACCTGCGAGGTTGCGGTTGTCCAGTTTGAGGCGGTTGAGGGGGTTTGTGCCATACAGCAGAACGTGACGCTCAGTATGAACAGACTGCAGCTCCTCCAGAGTGGCCTTCCTGCCCCGAATACTCTACAGACACGGACAGACGTTTAAAGTGAGTTCAGAGAAAAATCAAACTCGCCCCATTTCCCCCCCAAATGTATCATTTTATCTCAAATGTGGTCGGTCAGCCAAACATCTGAACATCTGAAACAGTCCGAAGTAGAGCTGAAAGATTTGGGGAAAATATGTAATTGCGGTTTTCTTGAGTAATATTGCAACTGTGATTGAATTTGTGATTATTTTCTACAGATCTTTTTTTTTGGCCCAGAAGATCAGAATATCCACTCTTACTGACTTGAGGTTTGAGCCCTAAATGTAATGTGCTAGACTGTCAGTAAGTCATGGCTGTGATGTCACAACACATGGAGGGTTGGTTGCTTCTGATTGGTCTATCTAATCTACAGGTAGTTCACAAGCTTTGTGTTATTAGGTTAATTTCAACACTGTTAATAACTTAGGCTATAACTGTAAAAACCTTTTATTATTAAAATAAAGGTCATTTTGTCTTCTCCTGTAAAGTTAGCTTTTTTTTTTGCTTAACTTGTCTCTAAAAACTGAAGTACAGGCTTTATGAGGGCTGCTGCTCTTCATAACTATGTAAATATTGAGGTCCATTTTTTTAGATAATATTAATTATCTAAATCAGTATCAGTGCTGAATGGCAGAGTATAAGCTTCCATTACTTGACAGCTACATCAGTGCAGAAACAATGTTACAGAAAGACTACTCTTTAAAAGGATTTGAAATTAATTCATTATTGGTTATTAACAGGATCTGAGGTTAAACAGTACAGGGCCTATGTGTCAAACATAAGGCCCGTGGAGCTGACACAATCCTATCCTAGTATTTAAAATCTCTATAAATATTAGCCCATTTCACAATCCGCTGCACTACAATCCCCAGTATGCACTGCAACGTAATGTGCGCTCTGATTTTTTATCAAGTGCAACATTTTATTACATTTTTAGGCTTATTACATTACTGTGAAATTATTACAATACTGGGTTCTAAAGGTGTTCTCTGGCCGATGGATTTGTTGAGATTTTTTAATATGGCCATTGCAGTGGGTGAGTTTAACACCCCTGTAAGCTCACTGTTTCACAAGAAACAGGTCACTGTCGCTGTTTTTATTTATGCTATTACCTATTAATGATTTTAAGGTGTTTATTACCTAATTAATAACCATTAATGAACTACCATTAAACTCCTTTATACAACCCCTTTATATAAGAGCAGTGTTAATGTGAAGAGGGGCTCTAGTTCAAAACTACAGCAGTAATCTTCCTAGTTTACTGACTGTTATGCAGACTAATTTAGTTTGATTTGTCTTTTTAGCCTGTAGGGTGGGCTGTTACCTCACACTGGCCCCTCAGGCCTCTCTCCTGCAGGCGGGACCAGATACTCTGGATTCTCCCAGCATGCTCTGGGTGACTGCTGTTATCTCCACAGGTACACTGATGCTTCAACATCTGTGAATCGTAGACCAGACCTGAAAACACACACACACATACATAATATAACATTAGTAATATAGACACAAACACATATAATATTAGTAATATGCACACAAACACATAGTATAACTATTCTCTGGGTTTTAACTGGCTCTGATTTGACCCCTCTGGGCTGTGATTGGTTCTGATCTGACCCCTCTGGGCTGTGATTGGCTCTGATCTGACCCCTCTGGGCTGAGATTGGCTCTGATCTGACCCCTCTGGGCTGTGATTGGTCGGCGCTCTTACCCGTGGTGAAGCGTGGTTGGCTGTGTGGCTCGGCTGCTGTGGCAATGGGCATTGTTTTCTCGGGCAGCGTGTGTGAAGTAGAGGCGGGGGATGATTGCGTGCGGGACAACGGCCTGTGGACGCCACCGAGCATCATGGGAACTGCCAGGGTCTCCATGTGGGCGGTCTGTCTGCGCATCTGCTGCAGCTGCTTCTGCGTCTCCCACAGACGAGACTGAACAAAAATGTCAAATTACATATTTAAGTCTGAATTTTGTTGATGTTCATAAATAACAGGATGTCATACACATAAGCAACTATTTATTATGTAATTATATTTAAATATTAATGTAAAACAAATTTATATCAATAGTAACTCATGAAATTTAAGATTTAAAGGAATTGTTCTGAGAAAAACGTTTGTGTAAAGTGTCGTCAGTCGGGCCAAGACATACACAAACATATGGATGCTAGATCACTTTCTGTTGTTTTTATTTACAAACTGCAAATATATATTAATAAATAGAAACAAATCACAAACGTTATCTAGCGTCCATATGGCTGTGTGATATACGTCAACGTTTTGTTCATTTTTACAGCTCACAGTAAGTTGTACTGTGTCCTAAACCACATCTACAAGTCTGCGCCACCTTAACAAACACCTGGATGCGGCTTGAGAGAAGTTTTGTGGATGAACTTACAGAAAATATTTGGGTGACTATTGACTTCTAGTGTTTGTTAGGTACATTAGCCTCATGGCTCCAGTGCTAAACTAAAGGAGCAAGTTGAGGTATGTGGGAAAATGTGCAAATTAGATTTTTCTTCAAACCATTTCTTTTAAAGGAATACTTCACGCAAGAGCGCTTAAGTCACTATTCGCTACCAACAAATTAGCACAAGAAGATCAGTATTACTCCTCTAATATCTGTTTGTGATGATAAACGCACCTTTACAGGAAAGTTAGACAGTCCCTGTGTTTGTAATGAGAATGATTCTGGTGCCCTCTGCTGGATGATGTGCCATATTACAATGAAAAATGAACTGACGATTTACCAAGTGAGATTTCTCAGTTAGCCACATGACAGCCAAAGTTAAATCGCTCCAATAGGAGGAGAGTTACTGGCCCTACCTATTCTACAGTCTTGAGAGCATGGTAGCTCACTACCTGGAGCTCAATCCTAGCAAGACTGAGCTGCTATTCATCCCTGCAACTACAGGTCCTCATCATGATCTTGCCATCTAATTCGAGAACTCGAATCGTTCTCAGCTCATATTGCAAACCTAACTCGGTCCTGCAGGCTTCTCTTGTACAACATCCATAGGATTGACCCTTTCTCACTCAGGAGGCCACCTAGGTGCTAGTTCAGTCTCTTGTCATCTCAAGGCTTGACTACTGCAACTCGCTCTTGGCTGGTCTTCCTATGTAGGCCATCAAGCCTCTGCAACTCATCCAGAATGCAGCAGCACGGCTTGTCTTCAATCTTCCTAAGTTCCCTCATGTCACTCCACTGCTGCGCTCCCTTCACAGGCTTCCTGTAGCTGCACACATCTGATTTAAAACTCTGATGCCTACAAAGCCAAAAACGGACCAGCCCCTCCCAACCGGATGGCAATGCTCAAAACTCAAACTGTACCTCGAGCCCTTCGAGCTTCAAGTACAGCTCAACTTGACCCGCCATCCTTTAAGACACGTGGCAGACAAGTATCAACACTTTTCTCTGTCCTGGCAACCAAGTGGTGGAACTCCCACTAGCTGTCCAAACAGCAGACTCTCTCACGGTCTTCAAACGCAGACTGAAGACACAACTCTTTTTACGGCACTTAAGTAAGCACCAAGATACTTAAGTACTTATTGAAATGTATTGTATTGCACTGTCTAATTCTGTTTCTTTTCTCTAGGTATCAACCTTGGCTTTTGTTTCTAGCAATATCTGAGTTTAGGTCTAGCTTTCTCTCTAACCTATTTGTTACTAGCAAAAATACTTTCTCTGAGTAGACAACAAAGCCCTTTTTGTAAGTTACTCTGGATAAGAGCATCTGCTAAAGGCTGTAACTGTAAAATGTAAATGACTTAAATTAAAGCAGTACTTTGGTAAAAAAAAATCCAATTTACACAATTAGCCATTTTCATTTTTGATGTCTGAGGTTTGCTTCTTTCGTTTTAGCACTGGAGCTACAGTAGCTAACAAGTAATGGAAGCTTATCAATTAGCATGGTACTAACTATGTATTTTAATTCCTACATATAGCAATGAATAAAACAGCTTTATTGGGTTGTCACTGGTATCTGGACTCACTGGTATCTATACACATGGACTAAAGTACATTAGCATAGTTGAAAACGGTAGTAATGGTCACTGTGAAGCCTGAATATGGTCAATTTGTTCCTTTTTAGGGGGAAACTGAGTATGTGTGTGTGTGTTACCTGGTTTAGTATGAGTGTCTGCTGTAGGTTGAGCTGTTCCTCCTGACTCTCCGTCTCCCTCAGTGACTCCGCCCTCTGGTGGGCGTCACTCGTAGATGGTCCCACCTCCTCAGAGTCCATATCCTCAGAGGGAATCTGTCGGAGCCGTGGCTTCTCACTCGACTTCGACATGAGCTGCAGAACAAACACACACTCTCAACATTTTATTTGATAAAAATGCTAATAACAAAATCGTGATATCAAAATATAAGAATTCTTTGACATTGATATGAGTGGAGAAACTATGTGGAAATTTTAAAATTTTAATAGCACATAGAGCTAACATACGTATAAACTTTGATCCCTAATAACTTCAAACCCACCTCCTCGTTTCTACACTCACTGTTCATTTTATCAGCTCCACTGACCATATACGAGCGCTTTGTAGTTCTACAGTTACTGTAGTCCGTCTGTTTCTCTGCATGCTTTGTTACCCTGTTCTTCAATAGTCGGGACCCCCACAGAGCAGGCATTATTTGGGTGGTGGGTCATTCTCAGCACTGCAGTGACACTGACGTGGTGGTGTTGTGTTAGTGTGTGTTGTGCTGTTGTGAGTGGATCAGACACAGCAGTGCTGCTCTACCTCTGTTATTCCTAGTATGTTTGCCTGCTAATGGAGACCCCGTGGTGTGTGTGTGAGCTGACCTTGCCCAGGTGTGTCTGCTGTTTGAGCCTCTCCAGAAGCTGTGCGCTGTGCTGTTGCTGCAGCAGGTGTGTGTGCAGGGCTCGAGGGCTTTGGGGCAGCGGCTCTGAGCGCGTCCGGCTGAGGGGCTTATGGGGTCCAGCAGGAGCGCTGAACTGCAGGGGAACTGGACCCAAACCTGGAACTAAACATGCACACACATAAAACTATAGTTAAAATGTACATTTTCAGATATATGTATATATAGTTTTCTAGCTCCACCTGCCTTATAGGCTCACTTGTTGGCCTTTTTCTCAGAAGCACCTGTCATACAAGTTCTCTTTGTAGGTGTGCAGTTACTGTAGCTCTTCTGTTACTGTGTAATTAATCAGCCCCTTAACCCCACTCATCAGTGCTAAGGGACCACCACAGGACCACCACTGTCCAGATATTATCTTAATGGTGGTCCATTCTCAGCACAGCAGTGACACTGACATGGTAGAATGCATCTAGATGGTAATAAACTGGCAAGGTACAGCCACTAGGGAGCAGCTGCACTGGCCCATCAGTGTTATCAGTCAGTTTTCTGCAGCAGGTCTCACCAGCCAGCAGCGGTGCGTGGACGAGGCCTGATGGCTCCAGAATGAGAACGGGCTGCAGCAAGGGGGCACTCTGCTCCTCTACACCAAGAGGGAGCAAAACCTGAGAACCACCAGACACTAGGGGGACACGGCCCAGCTTCAGGGAGCCCACATCACCCTCCACCTGAAAACATAATCATCAAAATCAACATCATCATCATCAGAATCAGACTCATCTTAATTATTATCATCATAATCCCTCATTATCATAATGACTGTTACAGTGATCAACAATACCATCTTCTTCATTAGCATCGTTACTATTAGCACCACTATTGCCATTATCATTACCACCACCATCACCATTATCTTTACCGTCATTACCACCATCACCATTATCGTTACCATCACTACTCTTACAGTTATCATTACCATCTTCATCATTACCATCATTTCCATCAGCACCACCATTGCTACCACCATCACCATCATTACCAGCATTATCACCATCATCACCAATATCATTACCATCATTACCACCATCATCACCATTATCATTACCATCATTACCATCACAATCACCACTATCATTACCATCGTTACCACCATCATAACCATTATCATTACCATCATTACTCCTACAATTATCATTATAATCTTCAACATTACCATCATGACCATCAGCACCACCATTACCACCACCACCACCGTTATTACAATGATTACCACCACCATCACCATTATCATTACCATCATTACCACCATCACCATTTTCAGTACCATCATTACTCTAATAATTATCATTAACATCTTCATTACCACCATTGTTACTATCAGCACCACCACTGCCACCACCATCACCACTATCATTATCACCACAATCATTACTCTTACAATTATCATTACAATCTTCATTACCATTACCATCAGCACCATCATCATCAGCAGCAGCACCACAATCACCACCACTATCATGACTGTCACAATCATCTTCATCATTGGCATCAGCACCATCAGCAACACAAGCATCACCACCATCATAACAGTAACTCTCACAATAGTCTTCACCATTACTATCTTCAGCATTACCATCAAGACCTTCATTACCATCAGCATTGTTAGCACCACCATCATCATAAATCTTATATACCATAAGATCTTCATCACTACCACCTTCGTCATTACCATCATTCTAATCATCATCATCATAATCATCATCATCGTCATTGGTGATAAAGTGGAGAAAATGATGGAGCAAGGAAGAGAGATATTACACCACGAGTGATGGAGGATATACATGTGAAGAGAAGGATGACGGGGGGGGGGTGGAGAGGGGGATTGTGCGGGATGGAGTTTTTACCTTAGCATGAGCAGGAAGCCCCAGCGTGATAGTGGGGAGTGTGGAGGGAGCCGGGACGGAGAAATGAGCCAAAGAACCATCTGAGAGTAATAGCCTCTGAGCCTGTACACACAAATCCAGTCACGGTGGAGGGATACATGTGAAATGTCAGGAAGTAAAATAGTCCCCAGAGAAAACTTATCACTATTTTCCCAACATCAACATTCCATATAAAACTCAGAAGACATGTGTAGGTTCACTGGTGATTTTGGATAGTAACTAAAATGTCTAGATGTGTGTTGTAATAATGGCGACCCCTGGTTCCTATCACCACCACTGTAAAGAAACCTGAAACATTTCACACCAAACCACTCTGAATGACTCAATCACCACAAATTTTGGGAAATCAGTGGAATTCCCCTTTAACTGTTTGTGATAATGGTCTTTGTGACGTTGAAATTTATTATTATTTTGAACTGTGTGCTCTGAGCGTCCTGACCAATCGCAGCTTTAGATGAGATTCTGTGGCTGTTCTGATGAATTAAAGCATTCATGCAGTCCAACAGAAATCCAGTATTTTGCCGAAAGCGCTGCAGGCGGCTCTTTAACCACGTCACCTCACTGATAGAGATCAGAGCGCCTGTGCTGTCTCTGTGCTGTGTTTATGTAAGAGTGGGACGTGACGGGGTGAAAAGGTTTGCAGTGTTGGATTGTGTGTCAGCTGTCCTTCTCCAGTGTCTCTGTTTAAAACATTTCATTATGGGATGCCACAAGCTCACACACACACACACACACACGCTCTGAGATTGTGCTCTGGTTTCCCAACAACACACCCTCCAAGAACACACCGAGCAGAAGATGAAACAGCACTTTAATATTAAACAGTGCTTTAATATTCTGATGCCTGACATGTGTGAGTGTGCGTGTTGCGATGGAAGATGGCAAACAATTCCCTCAGAAAAAAGAAAATCTACTTTGAAGTGTCATATCAGCCTTATTAACTGAGATCAGTGAGCTCTGTATGAGTCAGTATTTCGCACCTCGTGTGTCAGACCGCCAGCAGGGGGCAGCACTCCGTTCTCATTAGGCAGACTGTCATTAGGGGAACTGCAGCCAGACACTGGAGTACTACTGCTACTGGGGGATGAATCTGAGAGAGTGAGAGAAAGAGTGAAAAAGAGAGATTTTTTATTATTCTTTAATAATCATAACTTTCAGGACTTTTTGTTACTTTTGTACGAACTGAACTGAAAAGAGAGAGAGAGAGAGAAAGAGAGAGAAAGAGAAAGAGAGGGGTGTAAAGAAAAAAAAAAGAGAGATAAAGAGAGAGTTAAAGTGTAGAGAGAGTTATCGAGAGAGAATAACAGAGAGAGAGAGCAACAGAGAGAGAGATGTAGAGAGAGATAGCGCAACAGAGAGAGAGAGATGTAGAGAGAGAGAGAAAGAGAGAGAGAGAGTGACAGACATAGAGAGAGAGCGTATGTGTACCCAGTGTGTCGGGTCCGCGGTGTTTAATGGTGGGGGGGGCGCTCTCCTTGCGGGTCAGTGGGCTTTTCCTGGTGTGCAGGTGCTTCTTTAATTTATGCTTCACCTTCAGGTTTGGTTCAGAGGCTGCAGACACACACAGACACACACACACACACACACTGTTAACACCAACTCACAGGTCAGTTCATCTCTTTTTTAGCACAAAACAAAAATCCATTGCCCACTTTATCAGAAACCCTAGATAGTGGAGCTATAAGGTGGGTGTTTCTAATAAAGTGGCCAGCGAATGAAAGCACAAAGTTGGTGTTTCTAACAAAGTGGCCAGTTAATAGTGGGTATTTCCATTAAAGTGGCCAGGGAGTGTAATGAAACATCAGTCATGAGACAATGCACATGCCTGTCTGCTTACATAAAAACCGCACTGAAGAATAAAGTAATAAGAATGCCTGACTCATCTGAGGTGCGACGCATGAACGAGACTGCAGTGTAAGCTTCTTTTTTATTTTTAAATAGCCATCCTGCATGGTCACATTTTGTAACCACAACAAACAAAGGGACAGCCTTTCATCACCTGAGCTTTCTCAACACACCTGCCAGGTAACAGCTGTTGTGTAATGAAGGACACAGACACACAGCAGAAGTTCGCATGCTTCCACTTCCTCGCATACACACACGCACACACACACCAGCATACTCCTGCGTCTATTCTCCAGAAACAGTCTGTGTGTAAATGTGTAAACATGCGTCATATTTCCTGCTAAACGCTCCTCCTCACTGCTGCTGTAATTAGAGGGAAACAGTGTAAGATCACAGAGAGAGAAGAATTAAAATAGCAGTTCCTATTTCACTACATTATTAGTGTCCAGTTAGCACACAGTAAACAAGCTAAACGCGTTTTGCAGCACAGATTTCCGGGTTGGAGATTGAAAGCGCAGCACAGTCAGCTGTGAGATGATAAATCTGAAAGAACACGTTGACAAAAGGAAAGCTCGTATCGCTTTGCCAAAGACAATCTGTGAGCTTCAGTCACGTCCCAGCTGACAAAGCCTTCAGCTAAGACTGAAAGAAGCAAAATCAAACACACATTAAAGGCCTTTACATGAGTAATAAGCGCAGGTAATGATAATAATAATGATAATAATAATACATTTTAATTATATAGCACACTTTTCATGACATCAACTCAAGGTGCTTTACAGAAAAATAAAAACAAAATTCATAAAAACACAAGAAGAGTCTTAAGATTCTACACACTTAAAAAATGATTTTTTAGCCCCAGTGTAGTCGATCAGCCAAGATGTCTTTGGTGTGTGAAGTTTGCTTCTTTAGTGTTAGCACTGAAGCTACAAGCTTGTAGCTAACAAGTATGGGAAGCTTAAACCTCACCAATTAGCATGATGCTAATATGAACAAACTGCTTGTTTTTATACCCACAAGCTGCTAAAAAAGTCAGAAGAGCGTCTCCAAGCCTTTACACTCAATAACAATGCAAATATCTATGAATATGCATAATTATGCAAATTAAAACTCATACACTCTTAAAAAAGATGGTTTTCCAAGGGTTCTTTAGTGAAGACAATGTTTCTATATAGAACCATGAACACTCAAAGAACCCTTTGCATGATTAAGGGTTCACTGCATCATGAAGTGGTTGTTCAGGTTGATGCAGAATGTGCTATAGATGGTTCTATATAGAACCTTTGTGAAAATAGTTCTATAGAGCACCAAATAGAATTCTACTTTTGTGATGATGTGAAGCTTATAACCATAGAAGAACCCTTTATAGCACTTTTGGGTGCTATAAACAATATACAACACATTCTCC
This sequence comes from Colossoma macropomum, assembly GCF_904425465.1. NCBI lineage: Eukaryota > Metazoa > Chordata > Actinopteri > Characiformes > Serrasalmidae > Colossoma > Colossoma macropomum. The sequence goes on along the minus strand of NW_023494802.1, from coordinate 24,833,220 downwards.
ATCATTCTGAAGAATCATTTGACCAAGCAGAGAACCATTAAAGTATGCAAATGGTTCTTTGAGTGTTCAAAGAACTCTTGAAGAACAATCTTTTTAAGAGTGTATATCCTCTACATTTAGTGCCATCATAGACAAATAGAAAGGTCTCTAAAGTCTAAAAAACCTAAACCACATTACTAACTCTTGTTCTGTGGGTTAAAGGAAATATATCTCAGGGAATTGAGAAGCTCAGGCATTCCGAGTGGGAATTATGGCCCGGAGGGGAGGGAGATTAGTGGATTTTCCCCCCACACGGAAGTTGGAAACTTCCCATTTCAGGCTTGGTCACGAATGCAGCATAACAGAGCTCAGAGGTTTCAGGTTTGAAAAGAGTGAAAATGCTCTTGTTTCTAAGTCCTGCCCCCTCCCTGCCGACTTTACTCTGATAGGCTGCACCTAGACGACTGACAGGGGTTTCTGTAAAGACAAATGTTTCAGTAGTGACTGTTTCGGTAGTGACAACTTCAGCTCATTTTGATCTCAAAAACACAGCCAGCACAGAACTAACAGCTTTGAACAGCTGTTTTTCATTACAATTCTAAAAAGTTTAAAATCTGTTTCGGTAACGACAATTCTTAATGTTCCACACTGATTTTCAGACTTTGGGACACATTTACTTCAAAACAATGGGATCTAAATGCTCACCATGAGACCATGAGGGACAGGGATGCAGCCTCACTTCCTGCTCTAAAATGCAGGGGCGTGGCTCCGCCTATAGACTAAAACTGTGTTTCGGTAATAAAATGAGGTTTTTTTTGTATAAAAGTAAAAATTAAACTCATAATATATATCAGTACAGCCTCTGTATTTATGTGTGTGTGTGTGTGTGTGTGTGTGTGCGCGTGTGCACGTGTGTGTGCATGTGTGAGAGAGACGTACTTGCTCTCCTCAGAGGGGGCTCATCAGGTCCTTCACTGAGGGTTTGTGGGGGGGAGGAGAGGAGGGGCTGCAGAGAAACGTTGGGGTCCGGAGCTAACTCTCTACGCACAGAAGAAAAACAGACAAAAATCAGCACCAAATAATAGTAATAATAATCCAGCTCATATTTAAAGCCAGTGCACACTCCTGAGTAAAGAAATGGACAAAGCTTAAAATTCAACAATTTGTACTGATAGTTTTGGCTGAGTCCAGATTAAACCCTACAGAGAATATTTGGTCTCACGTTAAACACAAACTAGCTCAGTAATATTTTTCAGCTGTTTGAAGCTGTCACTGCTGAGCCCTGCTGGTGACGTCCCATATAAATAACAATAATGTGTGGCCACAACTTAGCAAGGTGTGGAAATGAGATCATGCCTTATTAAGCTGTGGTCAAGGCTTAAACATCTCAGCTTTAGCTCTGGAGCTATGAAGCGAATATGGCTAACAAGCAATGGAAGGCTTGGAGTGATGTTGCTCCATAGACAACAAAGAAAAGAGGTGCACCTGAAAGAGCCTGAAAAGACGTTGTCTGAAAGCTCCTTAATCAGCAGGTGATGCCTCTATCTGCACTGAATGATCATTCTAATGTGTTAGCTAAGAGCTAATATGTGTTAGCTTTTTGTTTCAGGCCTCTATCTGTGGTCAGTAGGCCGAGACAGTGGAACATTAGGATCATTGCTGTTTCTGACCACACCTGTAAGCCACCGGCGGGGTGCTGAGGGGGTTCGAGCTGGTTCTCTCCAGCGCCGCCTGCTTCTTCTTCAGAATCACCTCTGCTAACTTCTGCTTCACCACCGAACTGGCCACCGCACCTGTCAATCCACACAAACAGCTAATGAGAGGATGTACATTTTGTTTATTTATGTATTTATACATCAGAGACAACAGGTTCATTAAATCTGTTTTGGTAGTGACAATTTTTAATGCTCCACAAATGATTTTCTGACTGGGACACATTCGCTTAAAAAAATGGGATATAACTTGTTGCCCATGAAGGACAGGGATGCAGCCTCACTTTCTCCTATATAATACAGGGGTTAAATTAAGGCTCCATCCACCAACTAAAACTCTTTGTTTCGGTAGTCACAGACATTTTTTGATTTGTAATAAAACTAAACCAAAACCTCACTTTGCAAAAGTATCACTTAAAAAAACCTTGCAAATAAATTAAGAAAAGAAGTGTAAATTTAGGGGTTAGGGTTTGGAACAGACACCTCCCAACAGAAAGAACCCTATAAATAATGACTGTGTATATATTTAGCTTATTACCATCTCTATTAATGTTTTCAGTTTAAACAGATCAGAACATAATCACTGCTAGCGCATAATGCTGAATAAAAATATGTGTTCACAGGTTTTTTTTCACAGCACTATTTGTTCCTTTTTTCTCTGTTCCAACTGATCAGATGTCTGAAAAAATAAATTTCATGACAATGAAAATTTCTTTAAGTATCGCAATATTATATTTTTGCCGTAAAATACTTTCTACCTTCTTGAATCTACACTGTATACTTTATTATTGAATAAAATAACAGCAATTATCAAAATAACAAGTGATTCCAAACTTTTGACTCCACTCTGCAGGCGGTGAAATGGCCCTCTGACAAAAGCTCAGCTATTTTTTCCTGTGAAGATGCGTTTCAGCTCCACTGTGTGTCTGTGGGAAATGTGTGATGAAAGGAAACGGTGTGTCACTCTGGGCTTCCCCGGCTCCTGCGGCCTCTGCGCTGTGGAGACCGTGAGTGTGTGTGTGTGTGTGTGTGTGTGTGTGTGTGTGTGTGGAGGCAGGTGCCACAGGCGCTGATTGCTCGAGTCAATATTGACTCTGGACCTGTTTTGTACTGTACCTGCTATTTTTATCCTCACTGTACTGCACACTGAACAGGGTCAATACCGAAAAGAGGTTCTTTGTGAACTAATATCTCCTGCTGTAGTGCATAGGAGCATTACTTGAGGTCATTTATGAACTAATATCTCCTATTCTTGTGTGTAGAAGTGTTTATTGAGGCCATTTAAGGACTAATATCTCCTATTCTAGTGTATAGGAGCATTTTTATGAGGTTGTTTATGGACTAATAACTCCTGTTCAAGTGTATAAGAGCATTAATTGGGGTTGTTTATGGACTAATATCTCCTATTCTAGCATATAGGAGGGCGTATTGATGCCATTTAAGGACTAATATCTCCTATTCTAATGTATAGAAGTGTTTAGTGAAGTCATTTATAGACTATATTTCCTACTGTAGCATGTAGGAGTGTTTATTGAGGTTGTTTATGAACTAATATTTCCTATTCTAGTGTATAGGAACATTTATTGAGATCATTTATGAACTAATATCTCCTGTTCTAGTGTACAGGAGCATGAATTGTAGTCACTTAACTAATCTCACGTATTCTAGCATGTAGGAGTATTTATTGAGGCTGTTTATGGACTAATATCTGCTGTTCTAGTGAAATAGGACATTTATTGAGGTTGTTTGTGGACGAATAACTCCTATTCTAGTGCAAGGGAACATTTATTGAGGTCGTTTATGAAGTACTATCTCATGTTCTAGTGTAAGTGAACATTTATTGAGGTTGTCTATAGACTAATGTCTCCTGTTCTAGCGTATAGGACTATCACTTTAAGGTTGCCAGACGGCCATTCAGTTCAGTTTGAGTAAACCTTCAATTTGAGTCGTTCTCCTGATGGTACTCAGAGAAACACTGTTAAACTACGAGTTAAAAACAACAGCAGCAGTGTGTGTGTGTGTGTGTGTGTGTGACACTCCTCACAATGGCCCTTTCTATTGCAAACACACTGCACTGTTTCAGCTCCTCACAGGGCAAAAGTGCACACTCTGGGCCAATTTAGGGCTATTATTGGTCACACCTGACTGCATGTATACATGTTGTGTATGTGTGTTCAGTCGTATGCAAATGTTTAGGCACCCCGGTCAATGTTTTGTTGAATTTCTAATTAAAAATAAGTTACAGAGAACCCACTTCTGTAGATTTTAATGGACAATTGCTGTTTATTTGCTGAACTTACATTAATGGTTTATAGCGCCGCCTGCTGTTTCAACAATGGGACTTGGTAAGAAACAGCGACTCTTACAGGGAAAAAAAAAACTATATAACTGATGTTTAAAGGGCTAAAACAAAAGTGCTTAGACTCACTCTGCTGGCTCTTGTCCTTGTGTCGTATCTGCTGCAGCTGCTGCTTCTCCTCTTCTTGGTCGCGTAGATGCTGCTCCATGTTAAACTGAATAACAATAAAAAGTCACTATTAAATGTCGTCATCTGACACTTAGACTAACGTTACATATTTAAAGTGAAAAATCTAATGTACCCCAAAAACGTTGATGATTAGTGAAGGAAGCTTGGCGCTGGAAGGCTAATGAAGCTAACAAGGCTGCAACAATTGAATATTTTCAAGTGTTTGAATATTATGTTGAATATTATCTAGAACAGTTGATTATTTTATGAAATTAAAAAAACTCAAGCTGTGCTTCACTTTAAATTAATGTAAAAATTATGTTCTTACTTTTGTTCATTGTGTTATTGTTGCTTTTATTACTATTATCATGCACTTTTGCATAAACTTCCATTTATTTATGTTTTAACGTTTTTAACCAAATCTAATACTACAAACATCACTGATAAATGCACTGCTTCATTAGAAAGCCACTATTCCCCTTAATAAACTTGTTTCCCGTGGAAGCGTCTGGGTTATTTAAATGGCTTTGCTGTTTTTTAATATTTTAATTAGTGAATTTATTGAATAGTACCGAATATTTGCTGCAGCGCTACTAACAAGTAATGAAAACCAATTAGCATGGTGCTAAGCCCTTGCCTAAAGCACTCATCTCAGTATGTGGAGATGTTCTGTAATCTCTAATAACTTGTTTATGTGGTTTCTGACACTATATGACTCACTGTTATTTATAAACATGGTTTTCAAACTGGGGGGTTGCTACCCACTGGTGGGTCACAGGGCAGGAACAAGTGGGTCGCATGGAAGCTGCATCATTGCATATGTATTTTTTCCTCAAAATCAGAGCTTGTAACCATGCTGTTTATGAGCCGCACCGCTGCCACCCTCAAAGTGCTCCAGTGTTATCTTTAACCAGCCTCACACAGCATACACGTTAGAGTTGAATACAACAGATGGGTGGTAGCCGCAATCGACATTATATGGCCAAAAGTATGTAGACACCTCACATCTGTACGAGCTTGTTGGACATCTCATTCCAAGACTATAAGCATTAATATGGAGTTGTCCCCTTTGCGGCTATAACAGCCTTCACTCTTCTGGGAAGCCTTCTACAAGATTTTGGAGTGTATCTCTGGGAATTTCTGCCTATTCAGTTAATAGAGCAATTGTGGTCAGACACTGATGTTAGACGAGAGGGCCTGGCTCACAATCTCCGTTCTAGTTCATCCTAAATGTGCCCAGTGGGGTTGAGGTCAGGGCTCTATGCAGGCCACTGGAGTTCCTCCACACCGAACTTCACTCCATGTCTTTATGGAGCTCGCTTTGTGCACGGGCTCAGTCATGCTGGAACAGAAAAGGGTTTCCACAAACTGCTGCCATATAATTGTGTAAAATGTCTTTGCATGCTGTAGCATTAACACCACCCTTCACTGGAACTAAGGGGCCCAAACTCTGAAAAACACCCATAGCCCATTATCCTCCCTCCACCTAACTTTACTGTTAGCACTATGCAAACTGACTTGTGGCAGAGGTGGCATCCTACGACAGTGCCACTGAGCTCTTCAGTACAGCCCAGCATTTGTCTATGGAGATTGTATGGCTACAGCTGAAACACCTGAACTCAATAATTAGGAGGGGTGTACACATACCTTCGGCTGTAGGCCTAATGCAGTACAGTGTCAGTGTTTACTGTTCTGAGATCAGTTTGTGTATGTTTACCCGTATGTGCTGGCTGTACTGTGCGCAGTGCTGCGGAGTGAATGGGCTGAGCAATAGGGGGCGCTGCAGCGGTGAGAGCAGAGCCGTGTCTGATCCTGCAGGACGCATCAGACGTTCTCCCACGCGCAGATCCATCAGCGATGTACAAACACACAAGCTCACTATACACACTTCTGCAGAAGGAGAGAGAGAGAGAGAGAGATAGAGAGAAAGAGATTAGAGAAGGTCAAGTCCAACTACTTACATATAAGTAATATATGTTTTTGTTATTGTGCCTTTAATACTGATGTATGTAAATGAGCTCTGTCCTGATTGGCTGTTCTGCACTGTGCCTTGTTCAAAAAGCAGTCCGGGCTGAAATGTGGACTAAATTCAGACTGAAATCTTCCTGGACCTCAGAGACAAGCCACTGAGCTGCTGGTTGTATATTAATTGTTCACATCACAACCGTGATGAGTTCAAAATGAGCTATTTTTTGCTGTTTAGTTTCCAAATATGAACAATTTTTCAAAATTTCTGCATATTTCAATAGTTGAGATGTAAGCAAGGTCATTCAGAGTGTTTTTTTATTAGATTGTTAATTGTAGAGAAACTCACCAGCTCACCAAAATTTCTTTACAGTGGTGGTGACAGAAACCAGGCGTCCTGATGTCTACAATGCAAATATAGCCATTTTATTTACTATCCAAAACCACCAGTGAACCTACACATATCTTCTGAGTTTTATATGAAATGTTGATGGTGGCAAAATAATGGTCAATCTGAAAAAATAAGCTTTCTTTGGGGACTATTTTGCCTTCATTTATCCCTCCACCATGAATAGATTAAATAACATTGATTATAATACGTTTTAGGCCAAAACTATCAAAAAACTACCCTAAAACAATGTCTCAGACATCAGGCAGTGTATTTATAACCATTTCATGTAGTACCTTTCTGTGAGGGAGCTTTCAGAGGTGGACATCTGGTTCCTATCACCACCACTGTGAACAATTCTGCCTTGGTAAGTTTCTGTAGAATGGAGCATTTCACACCAAACCACTCTGAATGACTCTGGGCAGTTTAAGAGTAATAAATAAATAAACAAATGAAAATCTGCAGTTTTACCTAATAGTAAAATGTGCCTTTATGTTCCAAAACTAGAAAAAAAAAATTAAATACGCTACAATAATACAGTCTACATACAGAAAATCTTTATTGCACAGCATAAAGCAAATTACAGACAATGTAAAGGTACGAGTGCAGTCTACTAAAAAGTGGAAAAGAACAAAGCAAGTGAATGTGACCAAATGAAGGATGAAATTGTTGTGCGGCACACTTCTCTGTGATAGGAGCTGGTTTCCATGACATTTGCATGCTGCGTTTAACTAATTTGCATTGTACCTGTGACTCAATGTGAAAGACTTTACGAGCAGGCACACTCTGAGCTAAGGACATTTACATTTGCCCTGTCAGATTACTAAAATAATTCATCATGATTAACTATAATTGTCTTATTTGCTCAAATTTGCCCCTCCAGAAAGATTAATTTGTTCTTTTTTGAAAGCATTGTGCTGTGTTATAGCAAAATGAGGGGACTAAATCGGCTTCATCATAATGTATTTATTACTTTTAATAATTCTAATAATTGTAACAATGCAGAACCTGAACATGAAGATCATATATACAGTTAACGAGCCTATACATTGTATATACAATCGAGTGTATACATCATATATACAATCAATTTGTGCATATACCATATTTCACATAAAGTCAAAGAATGTATATATCATATATATCATATATACTCAATGAGCATATGTATCATATATATATATATATATATATATATATATATATATATATATATATATATATATATAATGACAGTAGCTGGAAATAGCTCTTTCAAAAGAGCTATAAATGGAATGGGCTATTTAAATGTTGTATTTGAATGAGAGGAATACTGTTGTACATCATATCACCATTTTATTATTTCTTCATAACAACAACAATAATAAAATTACTAACAATAATAAAATAATACTAATATAAATAATACAAAAAAAATAAATAGCTTAAATTATTATTGTCATTATTACTATTATTAATGTTAGTAGTAGTAGTAGCAGTAGTAGTAGTTGTTGTAGTTGCAGTATTGAGCTCAAACTTGAATTGTTTACAAAGATAACACTGCCACAACACTTCCACAACACTGTCAAAATGCTGCAACAACACTGTAACAGCACTGGAAAAGTGCCACAATACTGCTACAACACTGCTACACACCACAACATTGCTATAACAGCACCACAACACTGCTACAACATCACCACAACACTACTACATTGCCACCACAACACTGCTACATCACCACAACACTGATATAACGGCATCACAACACTGCACAACCCCACCATAACACTGCTAAAACGCCACCAGAACACTGCTACAATGCCACAACACTGCAACAATGCCACCACAACACTGCTACAACATTGCCACAGCACTGCAAGAACACCGTAACAGCATTGCAAGAACGGCCAGAACACTGCAACAACTCCAAACACAACACTGCCACTGGGCTGCATCAATGCTGCCACAACACTGCCAAATAACAACACTGCAACAACTCAGCAATGACACTGCAAAATCACTGCAACAATAACACTGCAACAGTTCATCAGAACACTATAATATAACTATATTACTATAATATAACACTATAATAATCAGAATATAACACACACACATACTATCACACACACAATCATACATGCACAGAGACACAATCACACACACACACACACACACAAACTGTTTTTTTAAGAGAATAAAAATGTACACTGATGTGTGCAGTGCTTTATTAGAAAGACAAACACATTTACAAAAGAAAAAAACAGAAACTCACTACTGCGAGCACACACACATACACACACACACATTCCTACATGCATTCCACAGAACATCTGCTCCTCAGACCTTATTACTGAGTGTGTGTGTGCATATGTTGGCCAGCTTCATATTTCACACAGCAAACTAGATCACTGTCTCAGAACACAAACACACACAGACAAACACAGACACACACACACACACACACACACACACACGCACACACACACACAAAACTCTGACTCTACACACTCTGACTAAAGTCCATTCATGGTGGAGAGATATATAATATACAGGACATTGTGAGATAAAATAGTCCCCAAAGGAAACTTATTATTTCAGATTTTCCACTATTTTCCCATCATCAACATTCCATATAAAACTCAGAAGACACGTGTAGGTTCACTGGTGGATTTGGATGGTAAATAAAATGTCTGTATTTGTGTTGTCGTCATGGCGACCTCTGGTTCCTATCACCACCACTGTAAAGAACTCTGCATTTACTCACATATTACTGTTTGTTTAAACAAATCAACACTTACTGTGTGTTTGTTTGAAGTAATTTTATAATCAAATGATTTTCTACAATTCAATTAATCTCTCCACCCATTACTCACACACACACACACACACACTCAGAGCAGACGGTAAATGGTGAATCAGTCACACACTCTGCAGTGTGTTCAGCGCTGAGTGAACACATTTATCTAACTCAGACTGACAGAAAAACCCACACACACTCCCACTTCCCAAAAGCGTGACGCCCAACCAGCTGGACCAGAGGAACCAGTTTAAAGAGGATGACTCGAACACACTTACACACACTATCACAGTCAGCCTCACACTGTTAGCCAACATGCTAATGTTAGCTTGATTACATGACAAACTAAAACTCTCTCATATGTACCACGTAAATGTTTTTAACAACTCAGGGAACTTAAGGTTTTCGTTCTAATTAGGTTAATCATGTAAACAGTAAACATGTACTAAGTTTATCCTTTAAATAACGCTTCATTGGCCAATAAATGACCGATATATTTCACCATATTTCTCTCCTCTTGATGTAAACTGGGCGGCCCTAATCTTGGGTAAAGTCTCTAAGTATTCCAATCCCCGTTCACACAGAGCAGTTTCGGAGTCAGAGAAAGTTAGCGAGCTAAAGATAACCCAGCATAACCAAAAGCTAGCGAGCTAGCCCACTTGTCTGTAGCCGCCATTCACTCTTTTATCCAACACCAACATTCACTGCTTCATCCATCCATTCATTTGTCTGCACCTCTGTCTGTCTGTGACTTTTTCCGTCCAGTTAGCGTTACATAAAAGCTAGATAATGATGTTAGTTTTCTATGAGGGGCAGAGCAGGCTAGGAGTGTTGGACAGAGACCTGTCAATCAAGCTGCTCATTAGCCACGCCCACACAGTTCTCAAATAGGTCTGATCAGCGTTTTTCAAGCCGCATTTTATCATATTTATATCTTATATCTTTCATTAAAGCTTCGCTGGATGTTTAACATAACGCTCAGGTTTAGTATCATAAAAACACTTCAAATACTTTACTAAATAACTGACTCCAAATGTAGGTATTGTAATATAAACTGAGTCTGTTCTACAGTTTTTTAGGTTGAATGAATAACTGGCTCTAAATGTAGGTATTGTGATATAAACTGATTGTGCAGATTCACTCTGTCAGTGTTGTTAGTAACACTGAAAAACATACCTAACAGACATAGAGCATGTAGGAGAAACAAAAAAGAGAAAAACCATGGAAAAACGAATGAAGAAAAAAATAAAGAAAAGAAAAGAAAATAATAAATAGAAGAAGGAAGGAAAGGAAGGAAACAGAATAAAAGAGTGAATAAAAAATTGGAGAAAACAAAAACAGAAGAAAAGATTTAAAAAATTAAAGAGAAGACAAAAATAAAAAAGAAATAATAATTGAAGAAAAGCAAAGAAAACAAATAAAAGAGAAAAAAAAGAAAAATGTTACATAAAAAATAAACGGTGTGGCGCAACCGTCTAAGCGTTGGCCCTATCATCAGGAGGTTGCGAGTTCGATCCCTGGAGATGCTACAGCCATCCGTAGCCGGGAGTCCAAGAGAGCACATTTGGCCTCGCTCTCTCTAGTCAGCGCAGGCGTCTGTTAGCTGACGTAACAGATCTGGCGGTTGGCGCTTTCCTCTGAGCGCGTTTGGCTGTCCAATGATGTTGAGTGAACGGCAGTTCGAAAAGATGCGGTAGCTGGCTTCACAGGTCTCAGAGGAAGCCTGTGTTAGCCTTCACTCTCCTAGCATTGGTAGTATCGTGTGATTGGGGGAGTCCTAACTAGCGGGATGGAATTGGAGATGACTAAGATGAGAAAATTGGGTAAAAAGATAAAAGAATAGAATAGAGGATAGAAAAGAAAAAAGAAATGCATTAACACACACACAGAGTAAGGTCAACAACGTCACTACTTACATACTGCTGTTTGTATTGTTATTCTAATATTCTGAGCAAATAAACTCTTACTGACCAGATAAACAGATTATGTCTAATTTTCTCAGTTGCGTAAAACCTTTCTCTTTAACATTCTCTCTTGAACCAACATAAATGGTGTAAAATGTTATGCACAAAAATCACTGGTATCACGTAACAGTAAGGTGCTGTTCATAAGGCTACATGACACCAGCTAAATGCTAATTCCGGCATAAAGCTACTTTAGCTAACTTTGATCAAAATTGGCAAATGTAACCTTTACAGTGAATGACACCTACTGAAATAAGCATTTATAAACAGTTATGCAAGGCTATATTAGATGTCATTATGCAGGTGTAATGTAGCTTTTTGAACAGTAAAGCTATTCATCTGAGCAGTAAGTATTGTTAAAAACAATAACATTATACAAATAAACAAAGAAACTGTGATCGTGCCGTGTGAGTGTTAACCATTTACCAATATTTACTGTTAGCATCCAGTACCTGCACTCCAGAGAGAGCGCTAAGACTGCTGCGGTCTGTCAGCAATCTGAGCAGTGTGTGGAGAAACAAAGAGGTGTTTACACACACACACACACACACACACACACACACACACACACACACTCACACACACACACACTCACACACTGTGTAACAGGTTGGGGTTGGGGGGGTATTAACACTTTGCCCTAAATAGCTGCACATTCACCACTAACAGCTTCACCAACCACACAAAACACAACCAATAACGTACCCATAATGCATTGCTAATACGCTTATGTACACCCCTAACTTGGCTTCCACTAACTGGCTACTTTATTAAAAACACCAACCTTGTGCTTCCAGTAACTGGCCACTTTATTGGAAACGCCTACCTTGTGGTTTCACTAACTGGCCACCATATTAGAAACACCCATTTTGTGGTTCCATTCACTGGCCACTTTATTAGAAACACGTACCTTGTACTTCCACTAACTGGCCACTTTATTAGAAACACCAACCTTGTGCTTCCAGTAAGTGGCCACTTCATTGGAAACACCTATATTATACCACCACTGTATATTAGTGGTGTTCATTGATCTGAAGGTGGCGACTGAACTGCACCAGTTTTGTAATGATGGTATTGATTATATTCAGTTGCAATAACATACAAAGGTGTGACCCCACGTCCTGAGAACGTATAAAAACAAACATCTGTGTGTGCGTTGAAGGGAAAAATGCGGAGTTAGTGAAAGCATTGAGGGGGGAAGGGGTGTGGGGGGGATACTTTTGGAAAACCTGACACTCCTGAGAAAGAAACCCAAGAGGCCCCATTCAGCAAAGAATTCCAAAAACCTGCAGCTCAGTGAGTGAAGAGCTGCTCTGCTTTCCTCCCCTTGCTGAATATTTCTCAAACTCTTTCCTAGCTGAGCGTCACAATCTCACCGAAAACTGAGCGTGACGAACACTCGCTCTCTTAGACAGAGACAGAGACACAGCTGGGACACGTCTTAAAGCCATACTTCAGCAAAATTCTCATTTTTTTAGCCCCAGTGTAGTCGATCAGCCAAGACCTGTTTGGTGCCTGAACTTTGTTTCTGTAGTTTTAGAACCGGAGCTATGAGGTTTATGTAGCTAACAAGTAGTGGAAGCTTATACCCACCAATTAGGATGACGCTAATATGAATAAACTGCTTGTTTTTATACCTGCAAGCTACTAAAAAAGAGCATCTCTGAGCCTTTACACTCAATGACAATGCAAAGATCTATGAATATACTGGATTATGCAAATGAAAACCCATATACTCTTAAAAAAGATGGTTCTCCAAAGGGTTCTTTAGTAAAGACAAAGTTTCTGTATAGGACCATGAACACTTAAAGAAACTTTAAGCATGAAATGATTCTATGTAGAACTCATGGTTCTACGTAGAAACATGTCTTTACTAAAGAACCCTTGGTTCTTGGTTGAATAGAGCAGTAAATAGGGTTCTGCTATTGTTACGCTGTCAAGCTGGTAACAACAGAAGAATCCTTTTTGGGATTATATAGAACGAACATTTTATCCATCCATCTGAAGAACCATTTTACTATGCAAAGAACCCTTTAAGCATGCAAATGGTTCTATACAGAACTCATGGTTCAGAGCAGAACCATTCCCCTTACTAAAGAACCTGTGAAGAACCATCTTTTTTAAGAGTGTATTTCTTGAGGAATTTTAAGCCAAATTTTGATCATTATGAGTAAAATCCCACTGTATTGACACAATTTTGCATTTTCAAACACATTTCTTAAAATAAGCATGATTATCTGTCAGTGTAGAGAGATCATTACTCAAAACAAAGTAAATAATCTTCTAGAAATGATTAATGATGTTATAAATAAGCTTACAACAATCTCTAAATGAGAATTGTTTGATACGTCGACTAGATTTATGGTAATTTTACTAAGATACCAAATATGTACACATGCAACACTGTTGTGCTCTACAGGAACCTCATTAGTCATTAAAGCGGTAAAAACGACAAAGAAAAGTCATTTGCATAAAGTCTGAAAAGCCGGTGCATAAACATAAATAAACGCACATTCAAAACATACTGATTCAGATTCATTTGACTGAGAGCTGTTTATAGTGCGACTTGTTGATGCCTATTTAAAGTAATCATGTTTATGGAAATCACCAGCCGACACAAGGACGAGAGGAAAATCCGACCACACGCATCGTCATCTCTCTCTCTCTCTCTCTCTCTCTCTCTCTAATGTAACAAAATACAGTGTTTTCTGTAGGTGCAGTGTGTGTAATGTGTGTTTATGCTGTAAACAAACCAGCCTGTTCAGTGAAGCCTTCCTGAGTGTTATTAACAGCACACTATTTATTTATTTATATTTTTTTATCATGATAAAAAACAATGGGCTTCATTCACCAACCATTCTTAAGAAGAAATTTCTTCTTAAAACCCACTTACGCGGTTTTCACAAAGATTCTGACATTCACCAATGTTTTCTTATTTGGGATTTATTCTCAGGTACACACTTAAAAAGATGGTTCTTCAAGGGTTCCTTAACACAGAAACACTCCAAGAACCCTTTACATGATTAAAAAGTTCTTTGCATCGTAAAAGTGTCCTTCAGACTGATGGAGAATGCACTGTAGATGGTTCCATATATAACTTTTTTGAAAAGGGTTCTATGTAGCACCCAAAATTGGTTCTTCTGTTGTTGCAGGCTTGATATTGTAACAATAAAAGAATGCTTTAATCATGCATATAGTTGTCTTGAGTGTTCATGATTCTATATAGAACCATTTTCTTTACTAAAGAACCCTTAAAGAACTACTATTCTTAAGAGTGTAAGAACAAAATCTACACACACTCAAGAGCACAAAGGTGAGAACAGCTCTTTGAAAACACGTCATGAATCTGACGTAGACTTTTTCTTAGAACCTTTCTCAAGAACAAATTTAAGATCAAACTTAGGAGGATACTGGAGAATGAGGCTCAGTCTTATTAAATTGCTGAAAGTAATAAAAACACTCTGATTAATCTTATTTTGTCCACTTTTATAGCTAAAACACAATGTGCTACTTTTAAATGGAACAAGATCTTTACAAATGCAATTAGCCGTGAAAAAAAAATGATAAAAAAATAATATTCCTTTCTAGCCTTCACAACTTCATAACAATTTAAGCTACAGACATACAGACACACATCAGAACACTCAGCAGACTGGCCTTCACTAGCCAGTGAGATGTCATCCAGCTGTGTGGCCAGCAATCCAGCTCTCAAAATCCACTTGCAACTCTTACACTAGCTTTCTATTAGCTTTTAGCCTTCATATTATAAAGAGTGATATGATTCACACATCAGATCACTCATGACAGTAAACATGCAACTCAGTTTAAAATGAAAAATAAAGCCTGTCTTGCTGTGTATCAGAGTTTTTTAGCACTCAGCATGAATCCAAGAGGACAGATGATCAACAATTTACTCAATAATGACCAACAGAATGAACCACTATCAAAATTCTTTCATTTTCAGCTCACAAACAATCGAGACAATGTCTGACGAGGTATCTGAGGTTTTTAAGATCTCTATAAGCAAAAATTACAAAATTTTGCAAGAGCTAAGCACATTTTTGATAAAAAAAATTAGCCAGATTCATCAAGATATCAAAATTCTTTTGCCAAATAATGACACATCTGCTTAAAAGGTTCTTTGCATGGTGAGATGTTAGAAGGGGAAAGAAAGGGTTCTTCTATTGTATATAAGCTTTACATCATAGCAGAACCCCTTTTGGTGCTACATAGAACCATATGAGTACATTATACATATATAGCACAACATATGGCAGTGTGACCGTCTCATGGAAAAACTTTAGAACTGTAAATGCAATTGACCAAAATACCTAAACAATTACACCACATGATCATAGGGTTCTAAAACGTTCTGTACAGGTATGAATGAATGTAAACAGTTTGGAGGCTGACTGTCCACTAATGTGAGAGCTGACAGAGTTTTAGAGGAGATCAGGTAGAACGTGTGAGTACAGTGCTGTATTATGTATGTGTAGGATAAAGTTTCTCTTGCAGAAGTTTCCAGAACCTCTCAGGTTCTCTTTACAAACACTGAGTTAAACATTCATCGTTCGCACAGGAGCTACGAGGCTAATAAAGCTAACAGTTATACCCCATCGATTAGCACAGCGCTAACTGCAGGCTGAATTCATCTCACACTGTGTGGAGGTGTTCAGTATCTCTAACAGACTCACTGATACCTACAAACATGGACTAAAGGGTGGATTAAAACAGGACCTACAGCAGTAGTTAACATTTATGTGACATATAGATCTGATATACCGTCAGAAACCGCGTAATCCAGACCACATAATCACATAACCACATAATCCAGACTATCCCAGCCTTCAGTCCAATCCAGTGAAGAATGAATGCATTCAGATACACTCACTCACTCACTCACTCACTCACTCATCAACTAAGCTGCTTATCCTCCTGGGTTGTGGGGGTTGCTGGAGCCTATCCCAGCACTCATTGATTGGAAGACAGCAAACACCCTTGAAAGGCCGCCAGTCCAGTCCACAGGGCAGTATTCAGATACAGTACTGACCAGGATTCCAGTTCAGGATATTTAAAAAGTCTCATTTCGCTCATCTCTCTCTTTCTTTATCTCTCTCGCTCTGTCTCTCTCTCTCAATTGACTGGGAGGGTTTTGGTTGTACTGGGAGAAGTTTCAATTGTACTGTGAGGAGTTTTGGTTGTAATGGGAGGAGTTTCAGTTGTAATGAGAGGGGTTTCAGTTGCACTGGGAGGAGTTTCGATTGTAATGAAGGGGTTTTATTTGTAACAGGAGCGGTTTCAGTTGCACTGGGAGGAGTTTTGTTTGTACTGGGAGGAGTTTTGGCTGTACTAGGAGGAGTTTCAGTTGTAATAAAGAGGTTTCATTTGTAACAGGAGGGGTTTCAGTTGTACTGGGAGGAGTTTTGGTTGTAATGAAGGGGTTTCAGTTGTAATAGGAGGAGTGTCGGATGTACTGGGAGGAGTTTCGGTTACACTGGGAGAAATTTTGATTGTACAGGGAGGGTTTTGGCTGTACTATGAGGAGGTATCGTTGTACTGCAAAGAGATTTAGTTTTACTGTTAGGGGTTTTGATTGTAATGAAAGGGGTTTTGGCTGTACTGGGAGGGGTTTCGGTAGTACTGGGAGGAGTGTCGGTTGTACTGGGAGGGGTTTTGGTTATACTGGGAGGAGCTTCAGTTGTACTGGGAGGGGTTTCGGCTGTAGTATGAGTTTTGATTGTACTGAGAGGAGTTTCTGGTTGTCTGGGAGGGGTTACTGTTGTACTGGGAGGAGCTTCAGTTATACTGGGAGGGGTTTTGGCTGTACTAGAAGTTTTGATTGTACTGCGAGGAGTTTCTGGTTGTACTGCGAGGAGTTACTGTTGTACTGGGAGGAGTTTCTGTTGTACTGCGAGGAGTCCTGGTTGTACTAGGAGGAGTTATTGTTGTACTGGGAGGACTTTGGCTTGTACTGGGAGGGGTTCTGGTTGTTGAATGTTTCTTGGAGAGACGGATGTGTTTACGCTGCTGTAACGTGGCTCAAATGCGTCTCAATCCTGAAGTGGTTTGAGTGATCAGATTTGTGTCTGATATACATACACATAATTAATGTTGCAATGTTACATAATGAACGTTACAATGTTACATATTTAATGTTCTAATGTTACTTTATTGCTGAAGCTGTTAAGCAGTTAAGACACAGAAACAGAGACTGAACTACAGACAACACGTTACAAGATTATTAAAGCCATGTAAAAACTTGTTTAATAATAAGATGTTTTGTCTCACTGGTTCCTAATCTCTCTCTCTCTCTCTCTCTCTCTCTCTCTGTTTCTCTCTTCCTCTCTCTCTCTGTAATTACTCTCTGAGTGCTATAAATAAGTGTTTGGACTCCAGAGGAAAGTGAACAGAACAGTGAGAGATTTAATCAAACACACACACACTAGCAGACAGACGTGTGCTCAGTGTGTTTCCCCTGAGGTGTGTGTGTCTCTGTGTGTGGATTGTTTGGTTTCCTGCAGTAGAGGAAACTTTGCTCAACTACTCAACAACAATGTCATATACATACTCTCTGTCTCTCTCTCTCTCTCTCTCTCTCTCTCTCTCTCTCTCTCTCCCTCTCTCTCTCTTTCTCTTTCTCTCTCTCTTACTTTTCTCACATTTCTTCTCTCTCTCTGTCTCCTCATTCTTCCTTCTCTCTTTTGTTCTCTGAGCTATATTTAGTCAAATGTGTGTTTTTGGTCAGTGGCAACATCCTCTCTCTCTCTCTCTCTCGCCCCACAGCGTGCAAGAGGCCTGCTGGTCACCATGGAAATCCCTCGGGGCATGAGGAAGTGGTCTATGAAAGCACAACATAGAAAGAGAGAGAGACAGAAAGTGTGTGTGCGTGTGTGTGTGTGTGTGTGTGCGTGTGTGTGTGTGTGTGTGTGTGTGTGTGTGTGTGTGTGTGTGTGAGAGAGAGAGAGAGAGAGAGAGAGATAGAAAGAGAAGAGAGAGAGAAAGAAAGACAAAGAAAGAGAGTATAAAGAAAAAAGAAAGATAGAGAGAGGAGAAAAAAGACAAAGAGAGAGACAGAAAGAGAAAAGAAAGAGAGGCACATAGAGAGAGGGAAAGAGGAGAAAGTAAGAGAGAGAGAGAAAGGAGAAAGAAAGAGAAGAGAGAGATAGACAGACAGAGAGAGAGAGAGGGAGAGAGAGAGAGAGAGAGAGAGCAAGAGAAAGAGTGAGAGAGAGAGAAAGAGGAGAAAGAAAGAGAAGAGAGTGGTAGACAGACAGAGAGAGAGAGAGAGAAAGAAAGAGAGAGACCCTGTATGTGTGTTATTTCCTGTGTGAGTCTCAGTCTCTGTTTCCTGTTGGTGGCTCTGCTGTGCAGCTATTTCTGTATAACACACACACACATACACACACAGTCAGACACTGTCACACACTCAGATTGGGAGTTAACACACACACATACACACACTATAATTAGCTCTCAGTGTAAGAGCTCAATACAGACACATAAACAGGAAGTGAGAGTGACCCAGAACAGAAAGAGCTGTTCGCATAACCCACTGCAGCCCAAACCCAGCCAAAGCCCCCTATACCCCTGCCCCCCCACTCCCCCCGCAACCACATCCCTCACACTGCAGGACAAGAGTTCAGAAACAACACCAGCTCTGTACAAACAAACATCTCAACATGACCCTCTGTTTATACTCTGTGAATAACACAGGGAACATTTCCACATTGGAACCCACAGGACGCTGTGGAACATGTTCTGCAGTAACAATCATTTCACTCTGATGTTTTGGTTGGAAATACAATTGTCCAATCAGGATTGTTCTCTCTATGGTATCTAGGTCGATACAGCTGAGCGAGCTCTCCCATTGGTTAGGACTTCAGGAGCTGGCTTTACACATTATATTAACTGCCAGCTTTATGAGAAAGAGACAGAGGAATATGACTTTAATACAGTTAATCAATTAAACTTTGGCTTTAATACAGTTAATCAATAAAACTATGGCCTTAATACAGTTAATCAATAAAACTACGGATTTAATACAGTTAATCAACAAAACTACAGCTGTAATACAGTCAATCAATAAAACTATGGCTTTAATACATTGAATCAATAAAACTACAGCTTCAATACAATTAATCAATAAAACTATGCTTAATGAACTAAACTATGCCTTTAATACTGTTAATCAACAAAACTATGCCTTTAATATAGTGGCTCAATTAAATGAGGCCTTAAATATAGTCCATCAATTAAAATATGTCTTTAATACAGTCAACTAATTAAAGTATGCTTTTAATAAAATCAATTAAACTATTCCTTTAATGCTGTCAAACCATTAAAACATACACTCTTAAAAGAGATGGTTCTTTAAGGGTTCTTTAGTAAAGACAGCGGGTCTATACATATCCATGATCACTCAAAGAACCAACTGTATGTTTAAAGGGTTCGCTGCATGGTGAAATAGTTCTTTAGATTGATGGGGAATGTGTTGTATATGGTTCTGTATAAAAGCTTTTTGAAAAGTGTTCTATATAGCACTAAAAAGGGTTCCGCTGTTGTTACAAGTTTGACATTGAAACAATAGACGAACGCTTTTTGGTGCTATATAGAACCATATACAGCACATTCTCCATCAATCTGAAGAACGATTTCACCATGCAAAGAACCATTTAATCATGCAAATGATTCTTTGAGTGTTCATGGTTCTACACAGAACCATCATCTTTACTAAAGAACCCCTGAAGAGCAGTTTAAGAGTGTACCTTTAATATAGGTAAATAATCTGCACCTTTAACAGAACCGACACTGAGTTAAATGTATCTTTAAAGAACTGATTCAGTGAAATGGTCCTGTTAAAACTGAGTCTTTAAAAATCACTGCTTGTTTCGTTCTCTTATTAGTGTCTCTCTCACATGGACGGTCAGTCAGAGCTGTCCATTAAACTGACCGGTTTACTGACTGACCGCTCTGAGTGTGAGAATGACCCTGAGGCAGGCAGGGGTCACGACCTCCAGCAGCACAGAGAAGGAGAACAGCGACAGAACACACACACACACAGCTATAGTCTGAGAGCAGCAGCACAGTCCTCCTCTGCCCCTCTCTCTCTCATCTACCCCTCTCTCTTTCTCTCGCTCACCTATTTTCTCTCTATTTTTTTTCTCTTCCTCTTTTGCTCCCTTCTCTCTCTCTCCCCATGTCTTCCCTTATTTCTCTCTCTCTGTTTTTTACTGTTGCTAAATCGTCCTTGTGTAAGACAGGATTTCCAATTATAGATGCTGCCGACCACGTTCATATACACCCTCTTTCTCTCTCTCACTCGCTGTCTCTCTCTCTCGCTGTCTCTCTCTCTCGCTCTCTCTCTCTCTCTCTCTCTCTCTCTCTCTCTCTCTCTCACACACACACACACACACACACACTCTTTCTCTCTGGATTTTACTATATTTTCTTCCTCTCTCTATCTCTTGACTGATTCTCTTCTCTCCATATGTCTCTCTCTGACTCCCTCTGCTCTAACTCACATTGAGAATCACTTCATAAGTATCAGAATCACTTTAACGGAATCACGTTCAGAATCAGACTCCCTTTATCAGAGTCACTTTATCAATAAAAGAATCACTTTATAAGACCCCCTTTATCAGAATCACTTTGTCAGTATCAGAAACAGTTTTTAACAGAATTATTTTATCAGAATTACCTTATAAGAATCACTTTATCAGTATCAGAATCACTTTGTTAGAATCAGAATGACTTTATCAGTGATGTAAAGGCGTTTCTAGTACAGGTGTCATCATGAATTCCATAATAATAATCATGATTATAATAATGTAGAAAATAAAAAAATGAATCTGTGACCCCACAATAGTTCAGTTTAGGAAATGCATTGTGACATGCATTTATCATCATTTATCATTTACAACTCAATTAAATTGTTTTGGTAGTACTGAAGTACTGAATCCAAAACCGATTACTACTGTACTAAACAGTACATCATCATTAAAAGCCCATTTATTAGTTCAGTGTGTGTAGTACAGTAGTTGTATTTACAGTTATAGTAGTTTAATCACAGTTTTCATTTTTATGTAATTTTCCTTTTTGATCTCAGTTTAGCATCAGTCATCAGGGCGCATTAATAGCTTTAGTCTAGTGTCTATTTCCTGAAAGTAACAGAGTTAGTTTAGTTTCTATTCTTATCTTTCTGTGATCGCAGGTATTTGATAAGAGCACAAAAACAGGTTTTGCCTTTTGTTACGTCAAGCTTGTATACAACAGCAGAACCCTTTCTGGTGCTATATAGAACCATTTTGTTAAAAAAAAATATAGAGAGCTTAAACGGTTCTCTGCATGGTGAAATTATTCTTCAGATTGATGGAGAATGTGTTATATATGGTTCTATATAGCACCAAAAAAGGTTCTGCTACTGTTATAATGTCAAGCTTGTATACAATAGCAGAGCCCTTTTAGGTACTATATAGAGCCTTTCTCAAAAAGGTTCTATGTAGAACCATATACGACACATTCTCCATTAAAGAACCAAAGAACCATTTAAGCAAGGAAATGGTTCTATATAGAAAATATGGTACTATACAGCACTAAAAACGCTTCTTCTATTGTTATGAGCTTGATATTGTCACAGTAGCAGAACCTTTTCTTGTGATATATAGAACCATATACAACACATTCTCTATCAATCTGAGGACCCATTTCACCATGCAAAGAAACAAAGGATTCTTTGAGAGTTCATGGATCTATACAGAACCACTGCCTTAACTAAAGAACCATCTTTTTTAAGAGTGTGTGATGGAGTGTGTGATTTACAGTAATCGGTCACTGAGCGGTGGTTGTTTTTGTTTTCTCTTCTTCAGCTGTGCGAGGGATCCAGAGCTTCACTTCCCAAAACATCTGCTCACAACATCAGCCCAGCGCGCAAACGTGTGTGTATTTATAGATCTGTATATTAAAGCATCTGCAGATACACACCGTGTGTTCAGCAGGAACTGCATGTGTGTGTATTAATGAAATATTAGCATTAAATTATTAATAATTAGCATTAAATTAGAGCTGAGTGATATGACAAAAATATAATATCACAATATTTAAAGAACTTTTTAATTATATATATGTTGTACATATGCTGTAATATTTTTTTCTGACATCTAATAAGTTGGGAAAGACAAAAAACAGAAGAACTACATTTAAAAGAACAATACTATAAAGAACAATGAATACAATGACAACAATTTCAACATTTCACATCCTGTGCTGCAATAATTCCAATTAAAGAGCACTAATTATGCTCTCTGTAATGAAATACACAACTGGTCAGTGATAGGAACCCAACGTCCACCTCTAAAAGCTCCCTCACAGAAAGTTATTACATGAAATGGTTATGAATACACTGCCTAATATCTGAAACATTGTTTTATGATAGTTTTGAGAAGATTTTGGTCTTAAAAATTTATTGATGGTGGAGGAATACATAATATGCAGGGTGTTATGAGGCAAAATAGTCCCCAAAGAAAACTTATTATTTTAGGTTTCCACTATTTTCCCATCATCAACATTCCATATAAAACTCAGAAGACACGTGTAGGTTCACTGGTGGTTTTGGATAGTAAATAAAATGTGTACATTTGTGTTGTTGTCATGGCGACCCCTGGTTCCTATCATCACCACTGTAAAGACATCTGAACCATTTCACACCAAACCTCTCTGAATGACAAAATGTAATGAAAAATGGGTGGACGTCCCCTTTAATGGAGTTTGTAAGATATTCAACTTTTCTAAACTTTTTGCCTTCAAACAGCCTAAAGGTAAACACACACACACTTTCTTGCCACTCAAATAAACAGCTAAATAGACACACTGTTCACACCAATAAAGAATACACACATATACACACACAGTGACTTCACTCTGAGCTGCTATCCTCCATCAGTCTGTCTCTCCTCAACTTCAAAGACATTCCACTCACAGCCCTGCTAGGACACATACACACACACACACACACACACACACACACACACACACACACACACACACACCGGCTAATGATCAACTGTGCACACACATATACACATGCGCACAGACACACACACACATGTGCACACAAAACAGCTGTACGATGTAACAGGTAAAACGTGGCTTCAGCTAATATTAAAGGGCCCGTGTCATGGAAAGCCGAATTTTCCTTACAAAAACAGTGTTTCAAAACCAGTTCATACAATCCATATATGGACATAAAAATGTACATTTTGTGATGTGATGAAAGCCAACACATTTACATGCATCTGCCTACTCAGCCTATAGCAGTTTAGCTCCACCCATTCAGCCCACATCAGTTTAGCTCCACCCATTCACAATGAAGTTATAAGGAGTGTTTCAGCCTGTTTGAATGACATACAGCCGATCAGAACAGAGCTCATTTACATGTCTTAAAGAGACAGCATGTTTAATTCTAAGGTAAGGAGGTTGAAAAATTATCCCTTTTGGGTGCCAAAAGGAACCATTTTCAAAAAGGCTTTATATAGAACCATCTACAGCACATTCTCCGTCAGTCTGATTAACTCTTTCATGATACAAAGAACCCTTTAATCATGCAAAATGTGTGTGTGTGTGTGTGTGTGTATTTATATATATTATACGTAACCCTATTTAATCTTTTGTGAGTGGCAACGTCAATAAAGATGTGTCCATTTTGATACAACAAGACATGGTAAATGATCAAAGATCAGTAATAGGATCAGTGTAGAAGCTTATTAACTCAAAAATACCCAGAAATCTGACAGTTTATTAAATTTGACAAATTATTTTTAGAATATAAAAATAAGATAAAAATGGAAAGGTGTGAAACAGCTGGCAAAGCTGGTGTTAAGCACAACAGAATATTTTATTGTTTTATTTTTAGTTTTTATTTATTCACTGTACTGGTATATACTGTACCGGGTCCAAGCCAATTAACTGTATTTATTGCACACTGTATATACTGTACTATATTCATGCATTACACTGTATTTATACTCTAGTCTATAATTTACATTGTGATTTCAAATATGAAAATGATTAATCGTTCAGCCCTACTCTATCCTCACATCTGTTCCTCTTCATTCCTGCTGTCCCTCTCACTCCATCCTGCCGCTCACCTGTGCACAGGGCTTTTATTTTTACACGCTTTGCTGATCATTCATAATTAAAGTTGAATGTACATCGTTCAGTTTGATGAACCACATCTGGCCGATATCCGGTCTGTTTAATGAGGTCAGTATCGGTGCCGATATCCGTTCATCATATCGGATCACCAATAACTTTATCAGTGTTGATCTACATCGTTGACTCTGCCACTCCCACGCAGGTGACAGCAGCATGCGCCCAGAGGCTCCAGCACAGCACTGACATTTCCAGATACAGCTTTGTGGGTTAGCACTTAGCGTTAGCCAGCGTTATTCTGAAAGTGGGTCACCCAAAGGACAGCGGGTTTCCTCTCTCACCAACACACACCAGCTCACACCCAAATACATACACACACACTCGGCCCTCAGCGTGTTTAATGCATTAAATTCGACGTTCTGTTCAGCAAACCAGCCAAAGCCATTCAGTCCAACTGAATCAAACTGATTCATCAACAAAACGAATCCAAAAACAACTAAATCAGATTCTACCAATGTTTATGGTCATGTTACAGCCTCAAAGCATTCTTATAAAATTAACAGCCTCATTAGTAATTAAAGAAAAACAAGCAGTATAAAAGAAAACAAGAATAAAGGTCAATCTGAATTGAATCAATTCAATTCATTGAATCAGTATGAAATTAGAAAGAAAGAGAGAAAAATACAGGGAGAGAGGGAGTCTGAGAAAAAAGAGAAAGAGAGAAAAGTGAAAAGAGAGAGTGAGTGAGAAAGACAGATGAGAAAAAGAAATGGAAGAAAGAGAGACAGAAACAAAATATAGAGATAGAAAT
This sequence comes from Colossoma macropomum, assembly GCF_904425465.1. Classification (NCBI taxonomy): domain Eukaryota; kingdom Metazoa; phylum Chordata; class Actinopteri; order Characiformes; family Serrasalmidae; genus Colossoma; species Colossoma macropomum. The sequence goes on along the minus strand of NW_023494802.1, from coordinate 24,808,006 downwards.
AATAGAGATAAAAGACAGAGGAACTGAAAAAGAGAGAAAAGAAGGAGAAGGAGAGAGAGAGAGAGAGAGAGAGAAGAGAGAGAGAGAGAGAGAGAGAGAGAAAGAGATGAGCAGAAGGAATGTAAGAAAGAGGGGTAGGGGGAGAGAAGCAGAAATAGAGAGATAGAAATAACAGAAGATAAAAGAGAGAGGGACAGAAAGAATGAAAAAGAAAATAAGAGGACAAGAGAGAGAGAGAGAGAGAGAGAGAGAAAGAGAGAGAGAAATAGAGACATATAAATAGTAGAGATAAAAGACAGAGGGAGAGAAAGCAAGAGTGAAATGAAGGAGAAAGAGAGCAAAAAGAGTGGAGAAAAAGAAATGAAAGAAAGAGGGGTAGAAAGACAGAAACAGAAATAGAAAGATAGAAAATAGAGATAAAAAGAATGTGAGAGAAAGAAAGAAAGAGAAAAGAAAAAGAAGGGGTAGAAAGACAGAAAAAAAAGAGCAGGAGAAAGAAGAGAAAAAGAGACAGAGAGAGAGAGGTAGAGAGACTATATGTCTCAGTAGGATTTATAGCTCTGTGTAATTGAGTGGTTGAACTCCAACAACTCTCGAGTGGACACAAAAATGCACATAATGACACCTCTCCATCTCCACAGGCCTGTCTCATCTGTTCTACCGCTATCTCCCCCGCCCCCTCTCTCTCTCCCTCACTCCTTTTCTCCACTATCTATCCATCCAATGGAGTTTTTCCTTTCTCATGTCTGAAGTTCGCCAACAGCTCACCTCATACATATGCAGCCTCACGGAGCTCTGTCCACAGAGGAGGAGGACATTAACATTCCTGCCTGACACACGCTCACTCACCGAGCTTCGCTGGAATCTTTTTGTTCTCTAAGCTGTAATAAATGAACACCATCGAGACCCAGTGCCTCGTTTCGTCTTTAAATACATCGTGAGTAAATAAAGAAAAAGGTTTTCTCAGGAACAGCTGCAACAATTAGCCAACAAAGTTAGTCATTGTTGAGGTCATTATTAGTCACTGTCAATGATGTCTTTGTGATGTTTATTTAACACAACAACAGTGCTTTATAGTGCTCATGTGATCCACGCAGTCATCCTAAAAGACTGTAATACACCACAGGAAGTGTAGGGGGCGATATGGCTTCTATTGTTTTATTTAAAAAGCGCTCTATACTGTTCATATGATCCAACAGACAGTAATACTCTACGGGAAGCGTAGGGGGCGATCTGTTATGCTATATGTCTTTAAGTGAAGCCTCACCATTTAGCATCGTACAAACAGTGACTCACCATTTTCGATAAAATGGACAAAAGAACATTAGCATAGCAAAAAAACAGTAGCAACCACCTGGAAGTCTGAATTTTAATAACAGTGAGTCATACAGCGTCAGAATCGACACAATCAAGTCTATTAGAGATACTGAACATTTCAACATGCTTTGAGGCGAGTGTGTGATGATTTAGGCCTTCAGTTAGCACCAGGCTAAGTTCGACACATTAACTCCCATTACTTCTCAGCTAAATCAGCCTCACAGCTCCAGCTCTTAAGCAAACCTCCACCAGACATGTCTTGGCTGGGTGACTACATTTGGGGCGAGGAAGGGAAATTCAGATTTTAGCCAAACTATTCCTTTAAGAGCTAACCCGGGCCTCTGCTTCTGTCTTTCTTGTTTTTTTTCTTGGTGAAGACAGCAGCGGCGGGTGAGGGTGGTGTCAGCTGACCCCCGCTTTCAGCCAGGAACAGGAAATGTGATCTTTACTGTGCTCCTGAAAAACAATCTTGCTATTGTCAGCTTCTCTCCTGCCTCACTGCTGCACAGACGTGCAAAAATAAATAAATAAGTAAAGAACATGCCTCAAAGATTATTCTGTTCCACTCTGTCCCATACACAATACACCATACAACACAAGTGTGTGCATGTATATACATGATATGTTTATGTGATATTTTAAATACCTTTACATACAGTACTAAAATATTTATATGTATATTAAGCGCATTCAACAAGGTTTTTTGTGCAACAGCTACAATAAATATATACATAAACAAAACACAAGCGTAAAAGCTGCAGTACTGGATGCTAAATGAGCTCTGCTAGGTTTTATTTTGCGCTTTTTACTCAAATAACACTTTAAAATCCACTTCATTTAGAGTTTCAGTCGTCAGAAGCCCATTGGTGATCAACAAAATCAAATACTAGCACACATTTTTCATATTTATTTACTAAAATAAAAAACAGGTACACTCTCGTCATACAAGATAAGGAACTAAGTCTGGCCTGAACCGCATCTAAGTATAATATAAACACTGAGTGACTAAGTGATCTTTGTGGTGAATTCTGAGTAAAAACCACACGACTATCTGTAAGAACTGCAAGTTTTGGTTATACACTCTCCGAACACCTTGTATTTTCACTCACTGTCCATTTTATCAGCTCCACTGACCATATAGTTTCACTTTGTAGTTCTACAGTTACAGACTGTAGTCCATCTGTTTCTCTGCATACTTTGTTACCCTGTTCTTCAATGGTGTTGCTGCTGGACTGAGAACCAAAAACATCTAGCCGACAGCGTCCTGTAAGCAGCGTCCCATGACCACTGATGAAGGACAAGAGGATGACCAACACAAGTGTGCAGCAGCAGATGAGCTAAAATAAATAATTATGTGATCATTTGTGTAATTGTGTTTTTATATTTAACTGAAATACTTAAATGAAAGGATGTGAAACTTAAAACAGCATTATTAGCTCCAGGCTACGAAGGGTTAAAGTGTGACTAGGATAAAAGCTTTGTCTCTTCTTGTACTGAATCATCCTGAGATTCCACGAAAGCCGTGCGGAGTGGGACACGGTTACAGTCGCACAAAAGCACGGCTGAAACTCGATCTGCCCGCCGCCGGCCATGACCTCATCGTGTTTTTCCAGCCATTTGTCTGATGCTACAGAACCTGATCCCAGCACGAGCTGCATCATTCAAACCCCCAACATACAGCACTTACATTTCAATAAGCTACAGCAGGGCTGTGACAATTAGTCAACAAGTTTGATGTCAATTCTAAAAAAAAATCCATTTACTTAAAAACAAAAGTGCTCTAAAATGTTCATATGATCCAGACAGTCATTCTGACAGACTGTAATACACTACAGGAAGTGTAGGGGGCAATATGACTTCTATTGTTTCATTTTAAAAGTGCTCTATAATGTTCATATGATCCACACAGTCATTCTGACAGGCTGTAATACACTACAGGAAGTGTAGGGGGCGATATGGCTTCTATTGTTTAATTTAAAAAGCACTCTATAATGTTTAATATTATCATTGTACAGGCAGCATAGCTTTTAATGCATGTAATATATTTTATTCATGTTGAAATTTACATTGAAGTAAATGCACTGCAGCACTTCTTCAGTGCGATCTTAAAAAAACAGCAAACTGCTTTTGGAGAATAATGTATAATAAATCAAAAATATTTAGACTTCTGTAATTGTCCTTTTCCTGTTTAATGACTTGGGATGAGAGCTGGCACCCGTAAACATACAACAGAAATCCCCCTACTGGACTATATAAACAAGAGTCCACTGATGAGTGCAGTTTTCTCTGTTTTGTGAAAGTTTTCCTGCTGAAACTGATGTAAACATACTGCTAGAAGTGATTAGCAACAAACAATCAGGACAATCCAGCTTAAAAATAGGCCTGTTAGTGCTCATATGTCAAAGTGAATACATTTTAATGTTAAAAATCAAAGTCTTTTGTACCACCCAGTTGATTCCACTAATTCATTCTACCTGCTAACTTGAGCTAAGTAGCTATTTTTAACTTGGACTTTTTGACTGTAGAATCTAAACTATCCGCTTTGTCTCTTATGTGGAAGTGTTACTGCTGAAACTTCAGCCACGAGACCAGCAGCACCCAGTTTACCCAGCACAGCCAAACCCAGCCGTCACATGACCTCTCGCTCAAACAAAAGATGCTTAATCACACCATGTCCAAAGCAAACAGCTCAAAGTGAGTGTTTCTACTGCTGCCATCACATGCTGCCTACACACCATCAAAAGTTTGGTTGCATTCTGAAATTTCACTGCTACTTTTCAGTGAAGTAACAAAAATGCCTGTAAAGTTTATGTTTAGTTTATCCTATATCAGCGCTGTGCTATTGTGTCGTGTACGCTTTTGTTTAACACTGAGCTTCATGTTCATCAGTGTCTAAAAAGGCTGAAACATTAGCCCCAAGTTAACACACTAGCCTCGAGCCAGCCATGAGCTAATATGTTAGTCCTGATCTAATATATCTGATCTAACACATTTAACTCCAGGCTAACACTCATGACACTGAGCTAAATTGCCAGCCCCAAGCTAACACAAACATAATATGTTATTCCCATGCTAAGATACTAGCCCTATGCTACACACCAGACCTGAGCTTATATGTCAGTCTCGAACTAACACACTAACATTGAGATAACAGACTAGTCTTGAATTAACATAGTAGCCACAAGCTAATGTGTTAGTCCTGAGCTAACACACTAGCCATGAGCTAATATGGTGGACATTAAGTACCACATTAACTCTAGGTTAGCACCCTGGCCCCAAGCTTACATGCTAGACCAAAGCTAATGCTCTCTGCTACATGCTATTGTGTTATTCCCATGCTAACACACTAGCCACGCAAAACACACTAGACCTGATCTAACGCTTTAGCATTGAGACAACAGACTAGCCCGAGCTAATATAACTAATCCCAAGCTAATGCACTAGCATTGAGATCACAGACTATTCCTGAGCTAACGCACTAGCCACAAGCTAACACACTAGCCATGATGCAATGTCACAGTATGTTGCAATGCAACACATTAGGATACAATGTATTGATACACTCCTACTAAATAAGCCTGCTTAGGCTTTAATATGGCTGTAAATTGTTACAAACTCACAAAAAAACATGAATTTATCTTAAAATCATTCTGAAAAGCCAGATGTCTGAAATTATCACAACTAGTACATGTGCTTTGAGATGTAATCCAAACCCCATCACACCGTTTAAAGGCCCCGAGCTGGCTAAGAGAACCACAAGTGTTCAATTTAATTAAATTCAATTCAATTTATTTCAATTGTCGTTAATCCCACAAGCGCATAACCAAATGCTTACTCACTGTTCTGTCTTGTGCAACATGCAACGACAGAAAGAACACAGGACACAACAATGTTGCCAAACACAAAATGCACCAGAACTGCAGCACTGCTTAAGAAAAACAAGAGCATTTATTTTAAATAATTTTTGCAAAAAAGAGTCTAGTAAAAGTAAATGAATGAAATAAGATGATGTCATAGCGGGCCACCATCCAATCAGATGCCGTTTATGCAGTTGCTGTATGCTGGTTGTTGTCATTGTTGTTGTTGTTTACAGGCTCTATAACTGGCCCAAATCTGTATGTTTATGATCCATGCAGTTGTTTAGTGTTCTAGACTATCACATACTCAAAAAGAGCATTTTTATGTAGTTTATCACAATAACAATAACATTTTGTATACAGAGGTGGGCAACACAGCAATGTTTTATCGTTATTGTGATATATTTTGGCATTGTAATACACAACACACTTTTCTGAGCATCTCGTGGAGATGGTCCGTACTTAAAAACGTAATTTCATTAAAAAGAGAGCCCTGTTTAACTGGATTGCAGAAACACTGAATAAAAATCACTGTATTCATAGTTTTTGATGGCTGTTTTCAAACACGGAACTACTACAGTTTTGGGTCTGTCAGAATATCATGTATGTGTCTTCAATAAAACTCTTTCAATGTGTGTTGACAAACTCAGCTTTTTTATTAAACGGATAGTTCTGGTCCTAAAATCTAAATCATAAAATATTCATAAAATACTCAACAACAACATAATATGCAAAATAATATGCAACAACAACATAATCTAAAGAAACAACATTTCTTGGTTGAATCATTCTTTATCTCAGTTATTATAAACAATAATAAATTATGTCCTGAGGAAAAAAGTGTATTTTATTGTATTATGCAGTCTGCCATTTTTAAAAGCAGTAAACCGTACGTTACAGTGATTTTATCACAGGTCATCAGGCCTCACATCGTGCCTAATAAGACACTTAACTGTGGTGAAATCACTATAATGCATGGCCTCTTGTGGCTTTTTCTGGTAACTTTATTGCTACTTTGCTTGTTATGAAAGTGAAAGGCCTTTTTGTCAAATGAAAAGAATAAATAATGAACTGAGGAGCAGATAAGAAAAGGGATTACCAAAGGTGTAAACCCTGAATGGTGTAATTCTTGTATTTCGGCCTCGTACTGTGTTGGTGAGTAGGTCAGTGTGTGTGATTAGGAGAGTGTTATGTTCTAGGCACTGGCCACCAAAGCTCTAATTCCCAGAGGTATCAGAGGACCTTAATCTGGGCCTGCACATTGCCCACCCTTAATTGTATATACAGCACATAGAGCGCAACACTCAGCAACGAGAAAAGCATCTACACATAGAGGTGGGCGACATGAATACTATCAAAAACTATGAAAATAATTCTTTGTATTTAACATTTACACACTGTATTGTACTAAATCCAATTAAACAGACTAATTATGCTCACTTTTTAATTAAACATGCAGCTTAGAAGTGATTTCAAGCACTGATGATATCCACAATACACTCTCAGAAGTATACTGTGATGTAATTTATCATGATAACGATGAACATTGTTACATTGCCCAGCTTTACTCACACAGAACATTAAAATAGGACCACATACAAACCGGGGTCATCTTTATACTATGCTCTTAAAAACATTGGTTCTTCAAGGGTTCTATATGGTTGTATATGGTTCTATATAACACCAACATGGGTTCTTCTATTGTAACAAGCTTGACAACATAACAATAGCAGAACCTATTTTGGTGCTATACAGAATAATTTACAATACATTCTCCATCAATCTGAAGAACATTTTCATTATGTAAGAACCATTTAAGCATGCAAATGGTTCACTGAATGTTCATGGTTCTAGATAGAACCACTCTTTTTACTATAGGGGGTCAACTTGACCCCAGCAATTTAAACCTCTTGGAAATATTAAAGTTCTAGTGGGAAATATGTTATCCACCACTATGTGGTGTGAACAATCAATGGTTCTCGCACTAATACAGGTGTGGTTATGTTTGGGTTCTAAAGCATAGAGTAATTTTTTGAAGATTACAAAATTGCATGTTATAGTGACCTCAAAACAAATTAGTGTAAGTTGTTGATTTTTCCCAGGCTTGCTAGCATCTCGTAGCAACAGGCTTTGGGAGGGGGGCAGGGTTAACCAGACCTCATGGAGGGGGTCTAACTCGAGCTATGAAGGGCAACATCGCGGCCCAGTGAGGGTCCAGTACAGCGGGCACTGTTTGCAGCTGTGCTGGGAATAGATGCTGTCTAGCACCATGTTAGCATGACATTCACTGCTGTGAGTGAGTGGGATGTCAGGCACCCGAACTGAGACAGGTTATATTTACATATTTTAAAAGTGTGAATAAAAAGTATAAATACAGTACAAGAATATGCTAAGAAATGTGCTGCGGCGTCGCCACGCAAGTTCAGTTTTTGAAGAAAAGAAATATTTATGTTGGGCTGTTTTAGGACTTTTACACTGAAGAGCCTGAATGTGGGTGGAGTGGTAGGTTTTCTGGAGTAGAGCAGAGCTGTGTTTTCAGCTTTTAGCGCTGGAGAGGCTGTTTCCTCTCTCTGTGTTTGGCACTGTTTTCAGCAAATTATAAATAAAGCTGAGAGTCATCTGAGTTTTTCCAGAGAACACCGGACATTACAGTAGTTTGCAGCTTTATTGATTGCCATTAAATAAAAAAAATGAAAAACTGAATATGAATAGGTGAATGTGCATGTCCAGCTCTACTGCACACAAAGTAGAAGTGGGCGATATGCTCAACATATAATACAAAAAAGCTACATTTAAAAAAAAATACTATTAAAAACAGTGAACACAACATCTGGCACTATATCCAGTTAAAATTTACTAATTTTGCTCTCTTTATAATGAAACGTACAGTCAGTAGGTGTTCTGACGATACTATATGTCCAGTAAAGCATATTGTTTTGTACTGTGATAAATTATATCACGATAACATAGCAGGGTTGTGCAAGACGCACGCAATGGCAAACTGAGGCACCATTTCCAGGGAAAGCCAGTGAGGAAATGATAACTTACTACTATGCAAATACTACAATTACACGTAGCAGTTTAAAGTGACCTCATCTCCAACTGTTTGGGGTAAAGAGAGTCCGGCTGTAAAAAGGGGGGCTCACATTTCTTGCCCTGTTAGAGACCTACTGTTCCCAGCATGACTGTGTGAGAGAGCAAGAGTGTGTAAGAGTGCTGTAACTCATCAGGAGTGAGCACAAAGTGAACCTACCTGCCCTGCTGAGTGATGGCTGCCTCTGGGCTCAGACTCTACGCTCCGGACTGTGGATGTAATTCCATCTGCGGGGGGGACAAAAAGAAGCTTCAATGAAGTTAATGAAGTTAATAAAGTTTTCTGCCCCTGTTTCACAACACCAACAGACTAACAGGAGGACTAAAAAGGCTTCCTTCCGTTTTAAAACGGAGATTAAGAGTATTTAAAACACAGTAGGCTTATTCTCTGAGTTAGAGAGAGAGAGAGAGAGAGGACGAGGAGGAAAGAGAGGAAAAGAAAAGAAAAGAGAGACAAAGTAAAGGAGAAAAGAGTGAAAGGGAAAGAAAGAAGAGAAACAAATCTGCAGCATCGCACACACACAACTAAAAATCTGCACGCAAAGCTGGCTACAGAGGGAGGATTGTCTTAAAAAGTGTACTTCGTTGATGTATGGACAAATGGTGCACGATACAAGTTCACTAGCACTCAAACTACAGTCAACACATCTCTGAAACACACGATCGAGCAAAACAGCCCAGAAACTCAGCTGGAACTCTGACAGTTTTGCGGATAATCGAATGTAAAGCGCAGAAATACCTTGCTCACGAGGCAAATAGGAGCAGGTTGTTTCTCTTTTCCTTCCTTTCAGAAAGTCCTTCGCGACGGTTCGAGCTGCTGCTTTTCTTATTTTAATCTGTTTTTCAAAACTTCCTCTTCGCGCAAACATCCGCACGGAGCGCGAGCGAGAGCGAGAGAGAGATGTTCTTCAACGTTACGAGAGAGAGAGAGAGAGAGAGAGAGAGAGACAGAGAGAGAGAGACAGAGAGAGAGAGAGAGTTATTCCGAGAGCCTGCAGTTCAGCCCTGCTGAGACCAAAATAGAAAAGTGGGCGGTGCCGACCCAAAATAGAGCCTGACGTCACGCGTCCTGCACATCCCTCCTCGCGCGCTGTTGTTTCCCAGCGAGTGTCGCTCACGAGCCAGCATGAGCTTCTCTTGTCAGTGAAGAAGCGCGAGCGCGGCGCATGTACACAGTTCTGACATACGGAACTCTGGATACAGAGCAACATGTGACTCTCAAATATACACTCGTACTACATAAAAAGATGGTTCTCCAAGGGTTGTTTAGTATTTAGAACGATGAGTTCTATATAGAACACTTTTCAAATAGGTTCTGTGTAGAAACATATACAACACATTCTCCATCAATCTGAAGAGACATTTTACCATGCAAAGAACCTATATATATATATATATATATATATATATATATATATATATATATATATATATACACTGTACACTCAAACAAAGTATAACTATAACTGCAAATTATAACTATAACAAAGTATAAATATAACTGCTCTCTACACTGTATGAGCCGAGTGCCTACTAAACTACTAGCCAATAAGGGGCACTTATTAAGGGTCACTTAATCAATCGAAGAACTGCAGGCAAGACTAGGCTGTTGCCTAGTGACTCCAGAGGAGTGCAGTGACCATAATGACCATATCATCATTTATCATTTATCCCTGAATTTCAATGATTCTTGTGTCAGAGCAGAGTTACCTGGAACCGAACCTGCCCTGTGGTGTGTGGAGCTGCTAGCTTGCTCGCTAAGCTTTAGCAATAGCACCACAAGCAGCACAACTCTACAGTGCTGGCCTGCACTATTTAGTGTTTATTTTTTTTATGGTTTTGACATTTGACATTTAAGAATGTGAAAATGTGAAAGTGTTACTTGTTTATGTTTTAGTTAATAGTGTTACAGTAGTTGCTATGTTTCAATAATTTTGGTGCTAGCATGAATTAGCGTCTTGCACAGATTCCATTTAGGACTTCAGCTGCGTTCACATGTTTGCAGTAGATGGACGATGGCAAACCAGATATTCCATTGTTTTCAATTAAGTCGCAATGGAAAATTCTGCCACCACTAGTGGCAGAACTCCTCAGACCACAGCAGTGAGCGGAACAATCCATCAAGTGTCCAAATTTTCCCACTCTTGACGTCAACCACAGTGGTGGAATAAACTGGATGTAAATTTTTTTGGGAGCCATGGATGCCAAACACCTCGTTGAATTCCAGACAAACCTCGTGTTACACACTGAAAATAAAACACCTTAAATAAACAATCCACACTGCTAATGCTCAACTAAATAATTATCCTTTTACACTAGTAACGCTGTCACCATACCAACGTTTGTGTGACTTTATGCTACCTTCAGCTATGTACTGCTATGAGGTGTGGAATGGTGCTTTCTTCAATGCAAACATGAACACAGCATAAGCCTTCAGTATTTGTAATTTATCAAATCATAACATTTATAGAGTGGTACATTTTTAAAATGGTGATTTTTTTATCGCAAAGTGCTAATGCAGACTTTTAGCTCTATTAAAATCAGTGGAAGTACCAAGAGAAAATGGCTGATGTTGGAATGACATTAAACACTTTCGTTAATATAATGCAAAGTTGGCTATTTGGCTATTTAAAAAATCCAGCAGCACCGCTGTGACTGATTCACACACCAGCACAACACACACTAACACGCCACCACCACGTCAGTGTCACTGCAGTGTTGAGAATGACCCACCACCCAAATAATGCCTGCTCTGTGGGGGTCCTGTGGGGGTCCTGACCATTGAAGAACAAGGTAACAAAGTATGCAGAGAAACAGATGGACTACAGTCTGTAACTGCAGAACTATAAAGGGAAACTATATGGTCAGTGGAGCTGATAACATGGAGCGTAGATACATAGAAAGTGGACTCAATGAAGTGGCTGGTCGGTGTATATAACACATTTCATGCTACAATACATTCCAAACCTTGTAATACACTTGTTCTTTCATGTAATGCAAAATGTACTTGATAAATACATTTATTTTTTGCATATATTTTATCTGTATGGGATGTTCTGCTGTGGTTCCATCAGATATCCAACGCATACTGGAAGCTCCTCCCTTTGGTCACACTTTTGGAAACCACGAGCGTGTGACTTTCTGAGAAAGTAAGACAGGACTATGCGAGACGCTGGTGGGTTCCACTTCGCTGCACCCGTAAGCACGGACACATGCGGCTTAAAGCCGTGGTGAGAGCGCAGCGGTTCCAAGAAGTGTGCTTTCAAATGAATAGAAAATGCTTAGCCTGTAAACATCAGACTGTGACGCTATGCATCAGTTCAGGCATCCCTAACCACCTTAATGCATGCAGGCCTTTGCTTTTATACTGTACATATGTGCGCTGTTAGCGCAGCAGCACTCGGTCCACACAATTTTCTATAATTGTGGAGAAACTTACGCACAAATTATGGGCAAAGACTGACCTCTATCTACTGCATCTAAACCATATGGTTGATTACCACAGATGATAACCTTAATACATTTCCCCTTACCTAATCAAAGAGCTGAAAAACCATAAAGCTAAGCTGCTCATTATCTTCTGTCAGAAATGTTCACAAGTCCCAGTCTGAGTTGAGTCTTTAGTAGAGAATATTTGTTTAGTTTCGTTATTAGCTGCAGGCATTGCACTTTACACACTTCTCCATGGTTTCAAAGAACCTTATTGCTGCAGCCCGGCTGCTAGAAAAACAGCAGAGACCAGCATGGCTGGTCACCAGCAAAACCAGCATATGTTTTCATGCTGGTGTGCTGGTCAGCAGCAATGGACGTTTATATGCTGAAAACCAGCATATGTTGTGTTTTCGATGCTGGTGTGCTTGTGACAAACCAGAACCAGACCAGCATAGACGAGAATAAACAGACATAGAATATTGTAGATTGGCATAGACCATCATAGACTATCGCAGACCAGCATAAACCAGCATGGACAAGCATAAACCAGCATAAACCAGCACAGACCAGCATAAACCAGCATAGACAAGAATAGACCAGCATAGACCATCGTAGACCATCATAGACCATCGTAGACCATCATAGACTAGCATACCCCATCATAGACCAGAAAAACCAGAATAGACTACTGTAGACCATTATAGACCAGCATTAACCAGTATAGATCAGCAAAAAACAGCCTAAACCAGCAAAGACCATCTTATACAGTATAAACCAGCACAGACTAGCATAGACCATCTTAGACCAGCATAGACCATCTTAGATCAGCATTTGACCAGCATAAACCAGCATAGATCAGCATAGACCATTGTAAACCAGTATAAACCAGAATAAACTAGCATAGACCAGCATTTGACCAGCATAAACCAGCATAGACCAACATAGATCAGCACAGACCAGCATAAACCAGCATAGACCATCGTAGACCAGCATAGACCAGCATAGATCATGGCAGATCATCGTAGACCAGCACAGAACAGCAAAAACTAGCATAGATCAGCATAGAGCATGAACACCCCAAAAAAAAAAAATTGCGAGATTAGACAGTTCTATATAGAACCCTTTTTTGAATTTCTATGTAGCACCCAAAAAGGGTTCTTCTATTGTTATGATGCCAAATTTGTAACAATAAAACCCCTTTTTGGTGCTATGTAGAACCTCAAAAAGGTTCTATATAAAACCATCTACAGCACATTTTTCATCAATCTGAAGATCCTTTTCATAATGCAAAGAACCCTTTAATCATGCAAAGGCTTCTATGAGCGTTTATGGTTCTTTATAGAACCTTTTCTTTACTAAAGAACCCTTGTAGAATCATCTTTTTTAAGAGTGTGGGTCTCAGTTTCAAATAAGTCCTTCTGTGAAGTCTTGAACTCAAAGTGTGTCTATTATTATCGTAGCATCCCAGATAGCAAACTTATATCAGTCCACTGGCTCTATACTGTCAGGACCCTGCTGACTATTTGCCACTGCTGGACCACCCTCGGACCAACCAGACTGATGTCCTGCATACAAGGTCTAACTAGCTTATAATCTCCTAACACATTTTTTAAATGCACATAGACTTTTATTTTAGAAAATAAAGTAAATATTACAACTACTGAGAGAAATCAAACAAATGACTAGGCCTAATATCGTTGCTGACACTGTGCTAAACGAAAATTATTTACTAAACTAATTTACAAAGGATAACGAAGGAAAAATGAAGGAAAAATTAGTAAAATGGACTATGCGTGTACAATGAGCGACATTATGAGTGGCATTTTGTCCAACACTCTGCTTAACCACCAGTGGGCCGCCTTAATAATACTATAAAAATACCTTCTTTTTTCTTTATTTTACGATAAAATGTTTCGTACACCATGTTAATGACAGACTTTGAAATAATACACAAAAGTTTGTGCACCTCAGGTCAAATGTCACATTGTTGTTCGAAGTGAAAATAAGGTAACACATCCTATGCAGACAACACATTTTAATGCACAATTAATGTTTGTTTACTGAACCTAGCATAAAATTAGGCCTGTATACATTTAAATTTTGTGTTTTATTTTTTCCAACAATATGTGAAACTCAGCCAAGCAAATGAAAACAAACAGAGAGGATGTGTTAACTTAATTTCACTTAGAAACAAACAAAGCATACAAATTGGCCGGGGATGTTGAATATGACTGTACTTCACACGTGTTCACAGACTTCTCTGCCTTATACACTGTGTGAGACAATGCTCTTTTCATGGAATGACTCTGTTCTGTTGTTAGTATAGCGTTCATTCAGTCCAAGCATGTTGTATAATTATGCACCTAGATGGGTGTAGCTGGTTTAAATTTAGTCTGTGTGCTGGTTCTGTATCAGAACCTCCCATATGTTTCACAAATAACCGCACATACACACGCTCAGCGCAGGCATAACGAAACCAGCAGGGAAGGTAATGTTGCACATCCTTTAACGTGTTTCACAGGGGGATCCCAAGTAGCCTTACGAGAAACCCTCCTCACCGTGTGTCTGTGTGTGTGTGTGTGTGCGTTATAATTACACAACCTCTCAGTATGAATAATATCCGGCTGAAGGCGAAAATAACAAGACCACAATATGACAGTGAAGCGGCCCATCGAGGCCGATAGAGGATATGCAGCTAGATCAACAGAAACGCTCACACACACGCCAGAAACACCAAAATCAAAACATGATAACTCTAAGTTTAGTACATTTTAATGCCATTAAATGAGATGTACAGTGTTATCAGATAGTTGTAGACCTGTTATATGTTTTACATTATGTTGAAAATGGATAATTAATCATATAACAATCTAAGCATTTTGCTTGTTGAAAATTAGCAAGTAATTTAGTAAAAACTTACACTTAAATATTTTAAACTCATTTATACTCCATGTAGCAATCTATAGCAAAATTAACAAGTTTAGGCTGAAAACTTGTAAAGTCATTAAAAACCATCTATAGGGTATTTTGCGAAAAATGTAGCATTTTGAAAATGTGTAGCATGTCTGAAATGTATTGAACTCCTTAATAATAGCCTACATAAAACAATATACAGGATTTTGCTAGAAAACCATTGCTAACAAATTAGCCATTTGTTTGTAAGAACTGTATGCTGAAATTTATTAAACTCATTAATAATACATGTAACACTCTATTGAGCATTTTGTAGCAAGCAATTTAGAATTTTGCTAGTAGAAACTTTGTGCAATATCTCTCATTTATAATACAAATAACTATACAGGGTATTTTGCTAGCATCTTAGCATTTTGCTGGTAAAAACTTTATGATGATATCTCCTAAATTCATTAATAACACAAACAATACATAACGCATTTCGCTAGTGGACATTTAGCTAGCAATTTAGCATTTCACTAGTAGAAACTTTAAGGTGAAATCTCCTAAAATCATTAATAATACAAATAACAATGAATAGGGACTTTAATAGTGGACATTTAGCTAGCAGTGTAGCCTTTTGTTAGTAAAAATTTTAAGGTGGAACTCATTAATAATATGTATATGTATTAATAATATGTATAACACATATATACTGAGCATTTTGAAGAGTTAACAAGCAATTTAGCATTTTGCTAGCAAAAACTTTATGATGAAATCCCCTGAACACAAAACTCATGAATAATACAAATAACTATATATAGGGCATTTTGATAGTGAAAATTTAGCAAGTAATTTAGCATTAGACTTTAGACTTTTAGACTTTGTGCTTTATAATGCAAATGACTCTTTATAGGGCAATTTTTGCTGGTATAAGTAAAGCTAGCATTTTATCGTTTTGTTAGTAAAAACTTAATGCTGGAATCTCCTAAACTTATTAATAATAAAAATAACTATCCATAGGGCATTTTGCTAGTGGGAATTTTGCTAGCAATTTAGCATTTTGCTAGAAGAAACTTTATGCTAAAATCTCTTAAACACTAGAAGTAATTACTGTGTTTACAATAAACAAAGGAAGAATAAAGCATACATGACCTCAATGCACACACAAATGTAAGCATGTTTAGAACATTTGTAATTAAAGAAATTAAATGTTTTCATGCTCATCAGTGCTAAGATGCTAAAGATGAAAGCTAAGAATGCTAATGTGCTAAGAGTAAATTCAACCACAGTGACCAAAGCAAGTTTAAGACTGGCATAGTTGAAAATAAACTGGAGCTATTCTCTCACACTGAACAGACTGTTTTCTTTCATATTCCAGTAAACACGAGAGCGAGACAAAGAGAAAGAAAAGACGCTGTGTTCAATTAGCACAGGATGTGGTCAGCTGAGGGTTAGCGCCTGTGACACACATTCCCTCACAGCTGTACGAACATCGGCAGGTAAATACGACCTGCGCACTGAGCTCGATCACAGCACCGAGGCCTTTTCTCACGACACGCGTTTGCTTTTTAGCTCTGAAATGGGGAAGTGAAGCTGCTGTTTGTCAATTCTGCTGGATTAGTTATTCGACTCTGAGGTCAAAAGCATCTTCAGAGGTTTTGCAACAGATCTGCATTTGCTAGTCATGTAAAAGAGGTGTGTTCACCAACACTTTGTACAGTTAAAGTCCCCACCCATCACCTGAAATGTGGGCATTTGGTGTCTAACGTTTGCTTCTATAGTTTTAGCACCTATGGAAATCGGATATATGGCCATTTGTCCATGTATATCATCAGGCATATACTGTATAAATGAATGTGGGTTCACTATTAAGCAAACAACAGCTCAGTGTTGCCCTTTTTATGTGCTGTAACTGCTTATTAATGACTTTAAGGTCTTTATGACCTAATTAATAACCATTGATTTTTTGCTTTAAAAAATCTCTCATCACTGTTTGTATCAGACCTGTATCAGACATATCATATATGTATAATCCATATTTTATGCTCATATGTTCAATATTTCATTGATGGAGAATGTGGTACATATGGGTCTATATATAACCTTTTTGAAATGGTTCTATATAGCACCAAAAGAGTTCTTCTTTAAAGAATATATATCTATATATACTCATGGTTCTAAATACAGCCACTGCCTTATTTACTAAAGAACGCTTTGAAGAACCATCTTTTTTAAGTGTGTAGCTTTCTGTGAGGTATAACACTTTAAACAGAAGGTTCTTTAAGGGTTTCTCAATAAACAAAATCATTCTAAATGTAACCATGAACACTCAAAGAACCCTTTGCATGGTTAAATGATTCTTTGCATAGTGAAATTGTTCTTCAGATTGCCGGAGAATGTTTTGTACAAGGTTCTATATAGAACCTTCGTGACAATGGTTCTAATTTGAACCAAAAGGGGTTCTTCTGTTGTTACAAGCTTGACATTTTCACAGTAGCAGAACCCTTTGTGGTGCTGTATAGAAGCAATTTCAAAAAGGTTCCATATAGCACCATCTAAAACACATTCTCCATCAATCCGAAGAACCATTTCACCCTAAATTTAAGCATGAAAAGGTTCTAAATAGAACTCAAGGTTCTGAATAGTGTCACTGCCTTTACTAAAGAAGCCTTGAAGAACCATCTTTTTTAAATGTGTAGCTTTGAGGTATAACACTTTAAACAGAAGGTTCTTTAAGGATTCCCTGATAAATAAAATCATTCTATATGAAACCATGAACACTCAAAGCACCCTTTGCATGATTGATTAAATTGTTCTTAGCTTCTCTTCAGACGCCTGGTTCTGTCATGATAAGTCACTCTGAATGACTTAGTCTTCATTTTAACCATTAAAATACAGAGAAATTTTGAAAAATCAGTGAAATTCCCCTTAATAATTTATTCTTTACTTGTCATAATTTTTCTTTGCTTTAAATTTGATAAAGTTCTAAAGCTTTGTTGTTTATCGCCTGGTTTACATGACAAATATTTCAGATTTTTGGTGCGCTCTGTCCGTCTCCACTGTACGTTTTGCGCTATTTAGATGCTCCCTCAATGACTATAATGACTAAAGTGATTATCATGTTCAGAGATGATGGATTATGCCACTAATTAGCAAACTAATTAGCGAACGAGATTCAAGATGGCGCCGAGTATGGCTGCCGTGTTGCGAGCTCCCGCTTACTTTTGCAGTTTTTTGTTGTTTTTGTGTTTGTTTTTAACTCTTTTTGCACTAAATGTTACTGGTTTTATCACCTACGACCGACAAACACTTCTGGAAATCAGATCGTCGATCACTCACCGGAAACCGGACTTTGAGTTCCATAACGCCGATCCTTTGTTTACTAACACTGGAGAGGCGCCACTCATCTGGGCCGCCCGGCCACGCACCCGTCGAAGACGCCGGAAAAGAGGCAAGAGAGCCGGCGTGCTCGTCAGACTCAGACGACGTGCCCATCGGCCGCCTCTTCCCACCATATTACTGGCTAACGTGCAGTCCTTGGAAAACAAGTTGTGTGAGCTTCATGCACGGGTCGCCTTCCAGCGAGAGATCCGGGACTGCAGCGTTCTCTGCCTCACAGAAACGTGGTTATCCGATGAGGTCCCTGATAATGCCATCGAACCCGCCGGGTTCTCTCTGCACCGCGCCGATAGAACCAAGCAGCTCTCCGGGAAAAGCAAAGGAGGAGGTGTATGTTTTCTGATCAATAACGCTTGGTGTGATCGGAGGAATGTACATTTCATCGAGTCTTTCTGCTCGCCGGATTTGGAATATCTCATCGTGTTTTGCCGGCCGGCGTGGCTGCCCCGTGAGATAATGGGACTCTGTCTGGCCGCGGTGTACATCCCCCCGCAGGCGGACTCGGACCTCGCGCTCGGGAAGCTACACGAGGCTATCAGCAAGCAGATGACCGCGCGCCCGGAGGCTGCACTTATTGTTGCGGGGGACTTTAATCGGAATAACCTGCGAACCTACTGTCCGACATTATTCCAGCACGTAACATGTTTCACTCGGAAAGACAGGATTTTAGACCATGTTTACTCCAGCATCCGGAACTGTTACAAATCCCTCCCCCGACCCCCGTTCGGCAAATCAGATCACTCCTCCATCCTGCTCCTGCCCACCTATAGGCAGAAGCTGAAACGGGGGCCGGTCACTACCAGGGAGGTGCGCCGCTGGTCTGACCAATCAGACGCTATGCTGCAGGATTGTTTTGATCATGTGGACTGGGAAATGTTCCGTGATTCGTCGGGCAGCGTGGACGAGTACGCAGACACAGTCACCGCCTTCATACGCAAGTGTGTTGATGACGTAGTGCCCTGCAGACAAGTCCGCGTTTACCCCAATCAGAAGCCCTGGCTGAACTGTGAGGTTCGCTCCGCCCTCAGCGCACGCAGCGCTGCATTCAGAGCGGGAAATACGGAGGAGTACAAGCAATCCAACTACGCTCTCCGTAAATCCATCAGAGCAGCTAAACGTGCGTACAGAATGAAAGTGGAAGCACAGTTCAACACAGCCAACACACGAAGCTTATGGCAGGGGTTAAATACAATCTCTGACTATAAAACTGCCTCTCGCACTCTGCCCAGTACCAGCGCTGATCTGCCGGACGAGCTTAATAACTTCTACGCTCGCTTCGACGGAATTCCCGCAGCACCACTGGAGAGCGCCCCGCCCACCGCTGATCCCAACGCCCCCTCCGTCTCCGTAGCTGATGTGTGCAAAGCCTTCAAGAGGGTGAACCCACGCAAGTCAGCAGGACCAGATGGCATTCCCGGGAGAGTGCTTAAAGCCTGCTACAGGGAACTAGCAGGAGTTTTTGCAGACATCTATAACACCTCACTGTCTCTCTCGGTCGTGCCAGCTAGTTTCAAACTAGCCACCATTGTGCCAGTTCCAAAGACAGCTAGTATTACCTGTCTGAACGACTGGCGACCTGTTGCCCTGACCTCCATCGTAAGCAAATGCTTTGAGAGGCTGGTCAGAGATATCATCTGTTCCTCACTGCCTGCCACCCTGGACCCACTGCAATTTGCATATAGGCGGAATAGATCCACCGACGATGCAATCGCCCTGACCCTGCACACTGCCCTCTCCCACCTAGAAAAGAAGGACACGTATGTGAGAATGCTGTTTGTAGACTACAGTTCAGCATTCAACACAATCGTTCCTTCGAGGCTCAACTGCAAGCTCCGGGATCTGGGTCTGAACAGCACACTGTGCAGCTGGATCCTGAACTTCCTGACGGACCGACGGCAGGTGGTAAGGATGGGAAGTATCACATCCTCCTCTTTGACCCTCAACATCGGAGCCCCCCAGGGCTGTGTGCTCAGCCCGCTCCTGTACTCCCTGTACACCCATGACTGCACTGCTAGACACAGCTCCAACGTCATCATAAAGTTTGCTGACGACACAACAGTTGTGGGCCTGATCTCCAACAGCGATGAATCGGCCTACAGAGAGGAGGTTAAAATCCTGGAAAACTGGTGCCAGGAGAATAACCTCTCTCTAAACGTCAGTAAGACCAAGGAGCTGATCGTGGACTTCAGGAAGCAGGAGAGAGTACACCCATCGATTTCCATCAATGGGACTGCGGTAGAGAGGGTCAGCAGCTTTAAGTTTCTCGGTGTTCACATCAGCGAGGACCTGACATGGGCAGTGCACACCTCACAGGTGGTGAAGAAGGCCCACCAGCGCCTCTACTTCCTCAGAAGGCTGAGGAGGTTTGGCCTGAACCCCAGCATCCTTAAGACCTTCTACACCTGCACTGTGGAAAGCATCCTGACGGGCAGCATCACCACCTGGTACGGGAACTGTACTGTTCGTGAGAGGAAATCTCTGCAGAGGGTGGTGCGGACAGCACAGTCCATCACCGGGGTTCAGCTCCCTAACCTATTGGATTTATACACCAGTCGCTGCCTGAGGAAATCCAGAAGGATTATGAAGGACCCCTCCCATCCTAGTCACTGTCTGTTCTCTCAGCTGCCGAGTGGTAGGAGGCTCAGAAGCTTAAAAGCCAGAACCAGTCGGCTCAAAGACAGCTTCTTCCCCCATGCAACCAGGCTATTGAACAGCCAGTAATCACTGCTCTGCCCAGCCCAACCCTTCCCATTACACGTACGTGCACCCACTGTACTCCCGCACTTTACTTGCATAGCTGGACTTTGAATACCTATCCAAAGACAATACTCTCCCCCTGCGCTTCCACTTAACTTCCTGTACCTTGCACTTTACTAAATACTCTGCCACCTACTGTACCATCTTCTACCTCCACACCTAGTGTGATTACTTGCACATCTACATAGCATTGTAATATCCATTACTATATATAGTATATAGTTGATTACACTCACTCTACATTCCCAGTGCAATATTATATGTCTCGGTGCAATATTATTATTTTTAAGTTATTGTGTAAGATTATATGTATATATTTTAGTTAAATTGGTTTTATCTATTCTTCTATCCTATCTATAGTTTTGTTTATCTATGTTGTAAATACTGTTCTCTGCATAATTTGTGGAACTCGCACTCAAGTTTTTCACTCACCTGTGTCCCTGTACTCTTGTGATGTGACAATAAATCTGATTTGATTTGATTTGATTTGATTTGATTTGGAACCACACAAACATAAAATATAAAAAGCATGAAAAATATACAATATGGGCCGTTTTAAAGTTTTCCATTGGCCTTGTTGTCCATTGTATGGACATTCTCCCCGAAATCAGGAAATCAGAAGCGGCCGGCGATGCTTTGACCGCTGCTAAAATGCAGTATCTTCCCGATAAATTACATGTTGGGCCAGTCATACTGAGGCTAATCAGATTTCACTATCAGTCTCTCCAAATGAATAAGACCTTTCTGTTTCTGACTGATTCCAATACCGCTAATCACCAGCACCGTGTGGGCATTTAGAGAGAAAAAAAACAATCATGAGCATATCGTTACTAATTCACCAATGCCGTCCCGTGGCCTCCTGTCAGGTTAGAGTTCAGAGGTAAGAAAGGTCATTAGGTCACAAATGTTTCTTTAATTATGCTCCATGATGATGACAAAACTATGGATTTATTAAAAACTTTTATATACACTGACTGTCCCCTTCATTAAGTCCATCTTCTCATGGATCAGACGCAGCAGTGCTGCTGGAGCTTTTAAACAGTGAGTGTCCACTCACTGTCCATTCTATTAGACACTCTTACCTTGTTGGTCCACTTTGTAGATGTAAAGTCAGAGACGATAGCTCATCTGCTGCTGCTGCTCAGTGTGAATTGGTCATTCTCTAGTCCTTCATCAGTGGTCACAGGGCACTGCCCACAGGACGCTGTTGCCTGGATGTTTTTGGCTCTCAGTCCAGCAGCGAAACTGAGGTGTTTAAAAACTGCAGCAGCACTGCTGTGTCTGATCCACTCGCACCAGCGCAACACACACTAACACACCACCACCATGTCAGGGTCACTGCAATGCTGAGAATGACCCACCCCCCAAATAATACCTCCTCTGTGGGGGTCCTGACCATTGAAGAGCAGGGTAACAATGTATGCAGAGAAACAGATGAACTACAGTCTGTAACTGTAGAACTACAAGATGCTCCTATATGGTCAGTGGAGCTGCTAAAATGGACAGTGAGTGTAGAAACGAGGAGGTGGATAATAATAATAATTACTTATCAGTTGCATTATTATTTTTTGTAGTGATACATCATTGCAGGTATAGCGTGATGCTAATTGATATATACGTTTCCATCACTTGTTAGCTACATTACTTGTCAGCTTTACAAGATGAAACATTGCAGTTAGCATGATGCTAACTGATATATAAGCTGCTATTACTGATTAGTTACTAAAGAACTTACTTGTTAGCTTTACACTCTAATATAGCAGATATAGCAAGACGTTAGCTTGTAAACTCTATATATTTTTTGATGTATATAAAAATATATATGGCCAAATTAATCAATTATAAATATCATTTTAGCTGCACCATGCTGTGTTTATTTCATGCTCATCCTCAAAATTTCTAATTTACTAAAATATAATTCAGTTGGTTGAAATGTAAACAAAGACTGAATCTCAAACAGCTCCCCTTTCCCTGTATATAAGAAATATATGTATATGGACATCCTGACTAATGCACTTTACTGTCTGATACCTTTTAAAATGAATTTGTATTCCAGTATCTTCATTTTAAATATTAGCAAATGAACCTTTAACGTGACAAAACCGGGTGTTGTAGGTATTGATACTTTGTGAAAATGCAGTTATGATTGATTTGATATCTTGTTTATATGAAATACATTGCGTGTGAGTGTCTTACTGCAGACGTACATGGTTAATGTAAAGTACAATGCAGATCACAGAAGTCAGCACTGTTTAGTTACATCTGTAACCTTTATTACAACTACACACAACAAATAAATTAAATACAAATACATACATTTCAAATATATATTTAATTAATACATTTTGGCCATTTTTATACATTGCAAAAATATATTTGATAAATACATTTGGAATATATTTTTCTCCATATGGGCCGTGGCACTGGCCATGAAACTTCGATTCCTGAGACACGAAAGACACTGTTTTGCATGCACTATCTCAGGGCAGGGCCCCAAGCACGAATTCAATGTTGTTCTGACACACATTCATCTGTTTTTCATTTTTTCATCCCTCAGTTTTTCCATTCATTTTCGCCTTCACCAAAGCCATATTATTTTCTTTGCCCAGCAGACACCAAACTGCATGTCCTAAGTCAGGGTGGATCTCCAAGCTCTAATCCTAATTGTGTGGACCCATTTAAGCTGCGCAACCATTCTTTTCTAGTTCCAAATGATATTTTTATTGTACTTGTGACAATACAGTGACAATAAAGTTTTCTTATTACTCATGTTGAGATTATTGTGAAGCAATTATAAGACTATTTTACTATTTCTAGACATTTTTTAAGAATTTGTTAAAAATTTTAGGAATTAGTTAAAAAGACTTATAATATGCTTACATGATCTCTTACATGAGTCATTTTAGATTTGGGGACTATTTTGCCTCACAACACCCTACATATTAGGGATGGGAATCTCTAGGCACCTCACGATTCGATTCGATTACGATTCAGAGGGCTGCGATGCGATTATAAAATGATTATCAATGCATCTTGATGCATCTTTTTTTTCTATACAGCATTTCTATTTTCTCACTGTGTGAGTTCAAGTTTCAAGTTTCAAGTTCAAGTTTCAAGTTTACTTGTCATTTTCACAAGAAATACAAGAAAAACTAACTGACATATATTAAATATACACAAAATATACACAAAATATAGAGACAATATACATTTTAAAGTGACTAAGTGACTCAGTGTTGTTATTTAAAGTAACTTGGTACTTTTAAATCAAAGTATTTGTAATGATCAATGATGAATTTACTTCCAATATCTCTTATTAATAAATCAAATGGAAGTGATGTGGCAAGTGAACTGGAGGGCTCTCATCCACTGCTTTTGTTTAGAGCACGAGACGCTGCTGCCACTCATCTGCGATAAAATGCGCAGTTAGGGTGACAAAAGATCCAGTGGTGATGGATGTCCACGCAGCATGTTACAGCTGTCCTACCCGTTTTTAGTGAGTTTCTAACTTTGGTTTTGGTCTTGTTGTAGAGAGTGGGGCAGGGGAATCGCTGTGTCAGTAAAATATCTTCGAGACGGGACATGTGCAGCATAGAGCGAAAGCCTTGTTTCGCAACGACTGAGAATTGGCGTGCAGACTGCAGGTCACCCAGCAACGATGCATTATTTGCATTTATAAGCAGCACAGTTGGTTTCCTGATCCGTTAAATCTGCAACGAGAGACTGTCTCTCTCTAAAAAGTTGCGAAGATGAAGTCGCTTCTCTTTCGAATTTTCCCGTTCCACCTTAAATGGTGTCGCATTTACGTTCGGCGCCTCAGTCAGAATTTCAGGTGGAACGGGAAAATTCGAACAAGAAGCTGGAGAATAAGAAGCAACTTCAGCCTCGTAAAACAGTCGAACGCTCAGAGACATTTTACAATAAGCTGCTCTAGTTTTGAATAAAAGTTTCCTGAGGGAAAGGGGAGGAAAACGGCTAAAGCTTAAAGCAGAGCAAAGTAAGTGCGCTCTCGTTTATACTGTTTAGCTTATACTAGGACATTATCACATACTGACACATACTGGACATAAAATGTTGTGGCTCCCAAGCTGGTTTGATTTTTGTTAAAAGGACAAAATGGCTCTGCTTATCATTTGGGTTGTGACTCCTGATCTAACCTGGCTTTTAATGTAGAGGGAGCCGGTCAGATTTCTCCCTCATCCAGTAGTGTTTTTGTTATGTGCCCCCACAGACAGTCCGGGCACTGCACTTGCGCACTTCCAAGCTCCGCCTTTTGCGTTCCGTCAACATTACGTTATAAATTAAATATTTAGAAAATCGATTTTTGACATTTGTTACTCGATTCAGAATTGTTTGTCCACATCGTGATGCGTCTAAGAATAGATTTTTTCCCCCACCCCTACTACATATTATGTATCCTTCTGCCATGAATGGATTTTAAGGCCAAACTCTCCGTAAAACTACCATAAAATAATGTCTCAGACATCAGGCAGTGTACTCATAACCATTTCATGTAGTAACTTTCTGTGAGGGAGATTTTAGAGGTGGATGTCTGGTTCCTATCACCACCGCTGTGAACAATTCTGACTTCACACCAAATCACTCTAAATGACTCTGTTTACGTCTTAACTACTTAATTATGCAGAGAAATTGGAAAAACTGATGGAGTTCCCCTTTTAGGTAATGAAAGTAGAGAGGAAGAATAAAGGGAAAAAACACTAAAGTGGGGGAAAAGCAGGGTAGAATCTGTTAACAGTGGGAGGGCGGGCTGTGAGAAACGTGAAATCCAACTGACATGTACAGTAATATGCAAAAGTCTGTGGTCAAATTCTACTTTTTATGCACAATTACTGTTTATTTGCTGAAGTTACCAAATTGGGGAAAAATAAAACCTAAAACTGTCAAATGTTGAACATTTTATGTTTTCTTTTTAGAAATTGTGCATTATAATATACAGATAAATTTCACTTTTAAGTGTGCTCTCTGCAGAGGATGTGTTCACTTATTTTCATTTTTATAAAC
The DNA here is from genome assembly GCF_904425465.1 of Colossoma macropomum. Taxonomy (NCBI): domain Eukaryota; kingdom Metazoa; phylum Chordata; class Actinopteri; order Characiformes; family Serrasalmidae; genus Colossoma; species Colossoma macropomum. The sequence goes on along the minus strand of NW_023494802.1, from coordinate 24,782,234 downwards.
ATTTCAAGCTGCACTACATTTCGAGTAAATTGGAAAGCTGTACATGTGATCTTTTGCTGAACTATCGCTTTAATAAGACTATAAAGAACACTGACATTCTTGCTCTCCCTCTTTTTCAGAGAGAAGCTGATGGCTGTGCATGCCAGAAGCCTAGTCATATGAGTCAACAGTGTTTGATTATATCTCCTGCCCTCAATGTGTTCTTTCTATTTGGACTACACTACCTTCCACTTAAAGACGCACAGCACACAGTTCCTCATTTACAGAGAGCAGGTCCGATCAGGGTGAGCCGCTCTATAATAGCAGCCATTGAGGAGTTTAAATTGGATTCTCTGTGGCATTTGGCCTGAGAGTGAAGCAGAGCCGGGCTTTGTGTGGAAATGTCAAGACTGGGAGTGCACGAGTTCAGCCTACTCCACCACTCTTACACACATCATCATGGAGCCAGATCACTTGCGCTACTGAGAGGACAGAAAAAGAGATGTGGATTTGAATAAATTATCCACCTATTTACTGCGTCCCATGATGCTTTGAGTGACTTATGGACAGAACTCCTGGCGAAGCCAATTTTCAGTGCATCCATATAAAATTGATTTCATTTCTTTTTTCCTCCATGAGCCTAAAAATGCCAGGTGGTGCAACCGAATAATCATATATGTTGATTAAGTAAACTATCCAAAAAAAAAACCATTCTAAATAAAATAGTTTGCATACAAATGACTTTTAAAACTTTGAAAGTGCTCAACTCAATGAAAAACTTCTGTCCGCAAGTTCTTACTTCCTCAAATGTCACGCAGGACAACCAAAAACAAAGGACTTTTATTTTGACATTCCAACATGGCGGCCTCTTTTGGAAGAGGAGCCGCTCCCTATGTAAATATGAAAGGCTCATTCTAAGCTACTGCAAACATGATTCATAGTTACAGGCAAGGTGCAAAATACAGGGGGTCCTGGGGGTGTGGGGTCTGGGACCCCCTAATTAACCTCTTGGACCCCCTGAATGTCTCCAAATCTAAATCCTGAAAATAAATGTATGACGTTAGGCTGACTGTCAAGGAAAAATAGACACTCACATCCAGATTCAGTGAAGCTCATTGTTTGTCTGCTTCACTCACAATCAGCTTCTGTCTTTGGTGTTCTTAACTAACTAGAGCTGCAGCACTGCTCTGCCTCAGGGTGGTGCTCTAGCAGACTGGTACACCCAGTTGGTCCTTCATAGCCTAGAAACTGTAACTCTGCCTGAATTCCTCTGAAAAACTTTATGTGCTGGTGTGATGGTCGCCGGGCTGAGTTCTCGGAGTCGGGGAGTTACCCCAACACAACAACCCTACAGGGATAAAACAGCTTTAACGCTCCTGATTAAGAGGCTTTAGCTGAGTCAGTGAGCTGTGAGAGCTCTGCCAGGTTAACAACTTCTTAGAAATTTGCACGAATCAGCTCGCAGGAGACGTTAGGAACAAGTGAAGAAATTTCCCAGGAAATCCAGAGAAATCACCTCGATTTCTTCATCACATTAAACTGTGGACAGGTTGGGGGTGGGGGGTGGAGGAGGAAGAGCAGAAGGAGAAGGGGAGGAGAGATAGAGATGGCGAGAGAGAGAGAAAGTGAGAGAGAGAGGGAGAGAGAGAAGGAAGAAAAAGGAAGAGAGAAAGAGGGAGAAGGTAAGAGACATAGAAAGAGAAAGAGGGAGAGATTAAAAAAGTGAAGGAAAGAGAAAGAGGGGTGAGTGAAAGAGAAAGAGAGAAGGAGAAGAGAGAAAGAAAAGAAAGAAAGTGGGAGAGAGAAAGAGGGATAAGGTAAGAGAAAGAGAGAGAGGGATGAGAGAAAGAAAGACAGACAAAGGAGAGAGAAAAAAGAAGAGGGTGAGAGAAAGACAGGGAAGAGATAGAGGAGGAAGAACGAGGGAAAGAGAAAGAGATAGAAGGCAAGAGAAAGAGAGGAAGAGAGAAAAAGAGAAGGGAGAGTGAGAAAGAAAGAAAGGGGGAGAGAGAAAGAGAGAGGGGGAGAGAGAAAGATAGGGAAAGAGAGAGGGGACACAGAAAGTGAGGGAGGGGGAGAGAGGGGAAGAGAGAGAGAGAAGAGATAAAGAGCGGGGGAGAAAGGAAGACGGAGGGGGAGAGAGGGGTGACAGAAAAAGAGAGGGAGGGGGAGAGAGGGAGAGGAGAGAGGGAAAGAGAGAGAGAGGAAGGTCATGGTGTGCCATGTCCCATAAGAACTTGGGAAGAATGTGGAGAATGCAGGATAAGGAGAGGTAGAGAGAGAAACAGTTACAGTACAGAGAGAGAGAGAGAGAGAGAGAGTAAAGAGAGAGAATGGAAGAATGAAAAGGAAAGAGAGAGAGAGAGTGAACAAGAGAGAAAAGGAGGGAGAAAGAAAAAAGATGCAAAGACAAGAGAAGAGCAAGAGAGATAGAAGGACAGAAAGAGGGAGAGAAGTAAAGACACAGAAAAGCAAAGAAAGAAAGAGAGAGAGAGATAAGCAGAGAGGAAGAAATGAAAAGATAGAGAGACAGGAGGAGAGAGAGGGTGTGGAGAGAAAAGCAGAGTTCAGGATGGTGTGTGTATGTGTGATGGGTGTGTGTGTGTGTGTGTGATGGGTGTGGATTGCAGTGAAGTTCCAGTTCAGATATCATGACTCATTCATGACTAAAGCAAAGCAAATGCACATCCAGCGCTCCATTAAAGCGATAGTTCATCAAAAAATCACCCAAGGCCACACCCTGTTGCCCTGTGTGTAAATTTCATGACAAATGGACCAAAAGAAATGGCACAAAATGAATTGTGTTTTTTTCTTCTCCTGTAAAGTTATCATTACCACCGACAGCAGCGATCTCTCTCTCTCTCTCTCTCTCTCTCTCTCTCTCTCTCTCTATATATATATATATATATATATACACGCACATCATGTGACATCTGATTTGGCTCACTGTAGCTCCTCTCTGAAACAAGCACACATGGGTCTCTGATACAAGATAAGATCTATTTTTGAAACATTTATAGCTGTTACAATTAATAAACCCCCTAAATCTGGGGATGCTGCCACCCCCTCAGCTCCCCCACCTCCCCCACCTCCTGTTTCAGTAGTATTATGATTGTTTTGGAAGTGACAAACTGGAATGTTCAATTTGTTTTAATAAAATAAACATAATTAAGAAAACAAAAGGTTTTCAGTCTAAAGTTCAAGTCGGTTAAATATGAAATTTCAGATGGGTATCGTTATCGGCTGATTTTCAAGGTTTCAATAGAGAGTGAGTAGAGAGAGAGTGGTATCGTGCCTTCTTTAAGTATTAAAAAAGTCTTAGGCAGCAATGAAAACTGTTGAAACTGTATATTTTTACAATAACTGACTTCTCGCTGATTGAATTAAATAAAGGTTTGATTAGATAAAGGTATTGGATGGTAACTGTAAATACTGAATGTTTTTTTCTGAGTGCTCTAAGTGATAAATATAACCATGCTCCAGTATTTGGGATCATTAATCATCGTTACATAACAACTAAAGCAGTTTTCAAGCTACAGGTCTAAGGTCGTACTCTGACTAAATCCTTCCTGCCTAATAATCTCAAAAGAGCTACAAGAATTGCCAACAGACTCAGCATGGAAAAGAGTACTACATCCCTAAACACACACACACATACATTGTTTATGATAGTTTGAGAAGATTTTGGCCCTAAACTCCATTCATGGTGGAGGGATACATAATATGCAGGGCGCTGTGAGACAAAGTAGTCCTTAAAGAAAACTTATTATTGTAAATTTTCCACTATTTTATCATCATCAACATTCCATATAAAACTATATATAAAAGGACACGTGTAGGTTCACTGGTGGTTTTGGATAGTAAATAAAATGTCTATATTTGTGTTGTACCCTGGTTCCTATCACCACCACTGTAAAGAAATCTGAGCCTCTAGAATCAACCATTTCACACCAAACCTCTCTCATAAAGTGGGCAGTGAGTAGAAGCACAAAGTGGATGTTTCTAAAGAAAATGGCCAGTTAGTGGATGTACAAGGTTGGTGCTTCTAATAAAGTGGCCAGTGAGTGAACGTCCAAAGTTGGTGTTTTTAATAAAGTGGCCGGCAAGTGAACGTACAAGGTTAGTATTTATAATAAAGTGGCCAGCAGGTGAACGTACAAGGTGGGTGTTTCTAATAAAGTGGTCAGCGAGTGAACATACAAGGTTGGTATTTCTAATGAAGTGGCAAGTGAGTGGATGTACAAGTTTGGTGTTTCTAATAAAGTGGCCAGTGAGTGAATGTACAAGGTTGATGTTTCTGATAAAGTGGCCATGTAAAATGCAACAGTTCCCTAAATTCACATTTACTTCACACAGTATCAGTTTGCAGCTCTGAGGAGCAGTCAGAAGGGCCGGGGTCTGATAAATGTTTCCATGCTCTTTTTTCCGGTCTTTTCTACAGTGTGGGCGGTGTGTGTGTGTTTGTGTGTGTAAAGCGTACGGGGCAGGTGGTGTGTGTACGTGTGCGCGTAAGTACTGAACGCTGCTGGAAACTCTTCAGCGTCTCGCACAAAGACAGATCAGAGACCCCCAGCCCCTCTTAAACCAAAACACGACGGAAAAAATACCCAGGAACGAAAGAACGGACGCTTTCTACAGAAAAGAAAAGCAGACGGCTGGAAAAAGAGCCAGTGTAGAAAAGATTTCATCAGAAACCAAAACCAAGAAGTCAAATACTGTCAAATATATGAAACACTGTACTGAAAAATTAGCTTTTCTAAGTTCAGCATCTTCTAAGATTAACTGAATTGATATTTGAACACGATTTCATCTTTAGATCTACTATTTTCTTCCTCTAATATTGATTTTCTTTCTTTATTAATTTCATTAGTTTGATTTATGCCTAGTGTTTTCTCCTGATTATTTTTTGCTTGCACTTAATGAACTACATTTGCATTTGGTTTACATTCTGTATGGACAGACTCAAGTCTGCACTTCTGACTTTTTCCACCAAAAAATTGTTTTCATGAATTATATAAAAAAATTAGTTTAAATGTATCTTTGCTGGTGACACAAGGGTTGATAAGTGAAGCTTGACTAACATATTTCGACACAGTGTGGATTAATACAGGGATGCTTTAGTTTTAAAGCAGGCTGGTGTAAATCCTGCCTACCTGCCATCACTCCTTTATACACATAAACACTTTTTTTCCATTGACTCAGAGCCTGTGGCTGACACACACTCAGTGCCTGAAATGTAAATTCCCCGACTCGCTGCCAGTGTGTTTGTGCCTTGGGCTTCAAATGTTCTTCTTTAGTTCTACTTACAAAATCTGACTTTCTGACTTTCAGGGTTACAGCCTGATTTACACCACATTTTAATTGTAAATGAATGCTATTGTCAGAAAATAAATTAATACTATAGTCTGATTAGTACTACATACATTCCAACTGTAGTAGAGCTCAACTGGTACTGCAGTGCAATCAGTTCAACATTCCAATTGGTGCCAAAGTTCAGTTGGTACTATAGTTTAATCAATACTACAGACCAACTGATTCTACAGTCTGATTAGTACTACAGTCCAGTTGATATTAATGACTGAGTGGTAGTGGATTCCAAATGATGCTGCACTTCAACTGGTACTATAGTCCAATCAGTACTACAGTCCAGCTGATACTACAGTCTGAGTGGTACTACAGTCCAGGTGGTACTAATGGCTGAGTGGCAGTAGATTCCAACTGATTCTACAGTTTAAGTGGTAAACATTTATTTTTACAAACAAATGGGGGCAACGTACATTTAAAAATGTTTTTTTTTCCAAACCGGCTTTGGAAAAAGACTGCAAAAAATGGTATCTTGTCAAGTAAAATGATCCTAAATATAGTCAAGAAATCTAATATTTCTCCTGTTGAGACTGTTTAACTTACTTTTAGACGTTTTATACTTATTTTATCAAGTAAATTTATCTCACTATGTTGGCAGATAGTTTTGCTTGTTTTAAAAATGTGCTTGAAACCAGCAAATATTAACTGTAGTATAGTATAGTATAGTGAGATAATTTGACCTAACAAAATGATCTAAAACAAGTAAAACAGTTCTGAAAAATAAGCTAGATAATCTTATAAGTGTCCAACTGTCTCTAAATGAGAAATTTTAGATATATCGACTAGATTTAAGATTCTTTCACTTGACAAGATACCATTTTTTGCAACGTAGTAGCTTGCGAAGCTCATGGGAACTTAGGGCTGAGAAGGATACATCAGTGCATCCTTTGAAAATTTAGCCGAAGGAAGGTACATTTCTTGGCCGCATTTTAGGGATTCTCGATGTTTTTTTGAAATGGAACAGTGCTTATGATATATGCAGTGACCCTAGAAGGTGGTAGAACTGTAAATAATGAATATTAGGTGCTGAATAACTGCAGTTACCAAATAATTAGACTTAAAATGAAAAACTGAAGAGTCAGCCTGTAGTTTTAGGAGCTTTTCAGCCTGTGATGCTGCTGTAGAGGGTAATTCTCCAGCACTGTTTACCGCTATAGGCCACAACTCTGACATCACTCATGGAGCGCCCACCTTTTTGAACAAAAACAGGCTAAAAAAGGTGGGCGAGAGAGATGGAAACACTGCCTAAAAATAGACTCTGTCTCTCTCTCTCTCTATCTCTCAATCTCATACGGCTCACCCACACACAGCCTGTCAGTCTTTCTGTTAAAGCGGATAAGCGATCAGCCTTAAGGCGTCCCAGAAACGTTTCGGTTATGAGTTGTGTCAGTTGTTCAGTAGCTGCTGCGTTTTGACGACGGATCTTCAAACTGAATGGCTGGAAAGTTCTGGCGTTTTTTTAAAAGGTCAAGGCTTTCTGCGCTGCCCCGTACAATCTCAGAGCGCTGGAAACTCTGAGGCTCTTCACGGGACAGAATGGAAGAGATGCACAAACGGCCGTCTGAAGTGTGACTGTACCGAAATGTAATCTCAACGTCTCACTTGTGTTCTCACATGTGGAAAATTACCCACAGGCTATGCTAATTCAGCTCCTTATACTTTCCACCTGCATGTACGAGACGTAAACAACCGATTGAGAAAATACTGGGCGCTCTAATAAAATAAGCCAATCAGGGTGCAGTGCTAGTGGGGCTCGACTGCCAGTCAGACTATAGTGCCAATTCAATAATTATTGCCAGTCTGATTGGCAATAAAGTCTGATTGGTGCAACTGTAAAACTAATAATACAGTCCAATTACAGCCCAATTGGTACTGCAGAAAAATTGATAATGCAGATTTTTGGTACTACAGGCAGACTTGGAGTATGCTTCAACTGATACTACAGTCCAATTAGCACTACAGTCTTATTAGTCCTACAGTTGGCATTACAGTCTGACTGGTACAAATGTCAGAACAGTACTACAGTGCAAGTGATCCTGCAGTCTGATTGGCACTACAGTCTAATTGGAACTGCTGTCTGATTGGTGCTACAGTCCTATTGGTGCTAAATTCTAATCTGGGCTACAGTCTGATTGGCGCTAGAGTTTGATTGGTGCTGCAGTGCTAAATTCTAATTGGTGCTCCAGTCAAATTGGTGCTACAGTTTGATTGATACTGCAGTATTGCAGCTAAGGCAGTTTGATTGAAACTACAATCTAATTGGCCCTACAGTCTGACTGCCAACTGGCAATACAGTCCAGTTCATCCAACAGTGTGATCAGTGCTAGAGTCTGATTGGCATGGCAGTCTGATTGGTACTACAGTCTGATTACTAGTAGTGCTACAGTTCAACTGGTAATAAAGTCCAATTCTGCCTTACAGACCAATCAATACTGCGGTCCTTTTGGTATTACAGTCAGATTGGTGCTGCGGTTCTTCTGTTAGGCATTACAGTCCAAATGATACTGCAGTGCTAGAGCTGATCGGTACTACAGTCTGATCAGCAGTACAGTCCAGCCAATACTGCAGTGCGTTAGGTACTACAGGCAGGTTAGCGCTGCAGTTTGATTGATACCACAATTCATAGCGACATTTCATAGTGATTGTTAACCCCTTAAATGGCCAGAGCCCACTGGCAGGCCCAAAGTTTTATTTTACACATTTCTAAAATCTAAGAATAGCTCAGCCAGTTTGCACTGAAGTCTCTGTAGTTACTGAATAATAAGCCTTATTATGTAATAAGCCTAAGATTTCAAAGGGTTAAACAATTCATAGTAGGTATTTAATAATTCACAGTAGTAGTTAATGATAAGCCTTAAGATTAATAAGGAATAAGATGCCTGTAGTGCCAATTCATTAATTATTTTATTATTGAATAATAATAGTAACTGAATCACTTGCAGTAGCTTCTTTAGTTTAATAGTTGAATAATAAGCCTGCAGTTTAAGGGATTAAAAACCCTTATGTATTGCTAGTTTAACAAGTTCTTCATTCAGTAATAACAGTGATAAGGAATGAGAAAAAAGGTGGAGAATCGAAACTGATACAAACTAACGTGGAAAAAAACAGTGATTGAGTGACACCATGGAAATGGACGCACTGCTGATGAGACGTCACTGTCAGTAAGATGACAGTGTGTGTTTGTGTGTGTTTTGTGGTGTAAGTGTGTGAGGTGTAGACCCTCATTCCTCAGACACACACACACACAATGAGTCAACACCAGAGACCATCTGGAAAGTTCGGTGTGAGATGTAGACGGTGAGCTGAGGCCCAAAAGGTGAGAGACAAAGAAAAAGACAAAGAAGGGGAGTTGGCAGCAGAGCGCCCCCTGCAGGAGCTCACGCAGATCAATGGTCAGCCCATAATGCACACTGCCCATCAAAAGTTTGGGGACTTTTTTTTTTTGAAGCTTCTCAAACTGTTTTTAAAAAATAAATGATCATGTTTTCTTTGCCATAATAAGCCTTAATACCAAAAGCTGTGAAGTATTTAATCAGTCCACATCAGTTTAGCCCCACCCATCTATACAGAAGTTATAAGGAGTGTTTCAGCCCAATTGAGGCACAATACAGGGCAGCCAATGAGGACAGTGCTCAGTAACATATATCAGTCTTAACTTATACTGCCTGCTATGCATATATATATATATCTCCACATCTCGGCTGTCACACTGTACACATTATCTCTCATCACACGCTCACTCAAAGCAGCTGAATGTGGAAAGAATGAGCTGCGTATTGTTTCAGTGAGGAAATGAAACTGGCTCAGTGTGGATGCAGTGACTCCACAGCATACAGGCAGATTTTAATGTGGCCCAGTAAACGGGCGTGTCAACAGGAGCGTTCTGGGTCACTAAACTCACTCCAGGCTGGAATTTTCAGATGAACTGCAATTCACTCAGCAATCACCAGATGCTGCTCACGACAGAATGAAGCACTGATACAGTGAAGTTTACCTCTTACATTTCCTTTAAAGGGCCACATCCTATATTTTACTTGTATTTCATTTTGTCACTAAGATCGACTTATAACATTTTGGTGGTTAAATGTACCAAAAATAGTCCTGTTTTATTTCTTTAGGATCATTTTTCAGCCTCTCTCTATCCCTCAGAAATAAACAAGCTGTTTTTGTTAGTGTGCCTTTAAGACTGATATATGTTAATGAGCTCTGTTCTTATTGGCTGTCCTGTATTGTTCTTCATTCAAAAAGCAGTACAGGCTGAAACACTCCTTCTAACTTCATCATGAGCGAGTGGGGCTAAGCTACTGCAGGCTGAATAAGTGGAGCTAAACTGCTGTAGCCTGAATGGGCGGGGCTGAACTGCTGTGTGCTGATTGGGCAGAGCTAAACTGCTGTAGGCTAAATAGGTGGGGCTTAACTGCTGTAGGCTAAATGGGCAGGGTTTAACTGCTGTAGGCTGAATGGGCGGTGCTTAACTGCTGTGTGCTGAATTGGTGGAGCTAAACTGCTGTAGGTTAAATGGGCAGGGCTAAATTGCTGTAGGCTGAATGGGAGGAGCTAAATTGCTGTAGGCTGAATAGGCGGGGCTAAACTGCTGTAGGCTGAATGGGTGGAGCTAAACTGCCATAGTTGAATGGGTGGAGCTAAACTGCTGTAGGCTGAATGGATGGGGCTAAACTGCTGTAGGCTGAATGGGCGGGGCTAAACTGCTGTAGCTGAATGGGTGGAGCTAAATTGCTGTGGGCTGAAGTAGACGAGCTTACCTGTTATGGACTGAAAGGGTGGAGCTAAATTGTTGTGGGCTGATTAGGCAGATGTAAATGTGTGGGTTTTGTGACATTGCAAAAACAATGAAATGGCCTCTTTGGCAGTTTAGTTTCCATAGATGGACTGTATGGACTGATATGTTTTGAAACTTAATCAACAATGTTTACAAAAAACAAACAAACAAAAAAAACATTTAGAATACGGGCCCTTTAATTACTTCTCACTAGCTCATAGAAACAAGCTGTGGAAAGTGCTGAATCTAAACTTTCAATCCTTGCCAGATTTGTGTTAGAAAGTGAGAAATGCAGAATGTAAGTTGAATATAAATGTGATTAATTATGTAACTTTTAGGCATGATATAATTACGTGTAAATAATTATGCCATGCAAATTAAACGTACAGCAAAACAGCTAGACTTCCAGACCTCTAAGGGTTAAAATCAGAGCCCAGTCTTCTCCCTTTGCTTCCTAAATGTGTGTAAAATTCTGAGAGAGCTGATCATTAGCTGTGTTTAGTCTAAAAAAGGGAAAGGAAATGCAGTGGTCAGTGCTGATAGGCCTTCACTTCACGGGAAAAATCCCGTTAGCGGTTAGCTGCTAGCTGATGAAAGTGTCAGCATTCCACTCTGAATCATTCAACATTCACCTCCTGCAGCTTTCAGCGACAGACTTTTAAAAGGCAAAAACACTGTCGCTAACAGTGCTGAGCCGGCCAACACATGTTCTTCATGTTTACAACAAAAAGAACCCACACAAGCATTTTCTGTGGAGATTTCTCACTGTGTCAGTACCTTCAGTCACCAGAAGGGGGCGTCAAACCCAAAACCACATCTAACACAGGCTCCTTTTACAGGCCTGTTAACAAACCGCTGATGCAAATAACAGCAAAATGATCACAGATGAAAACAAGGCCGCTGATATTCCTGCACAAACCCCCACCATAACCATCACAACCACAAAATAAAAGACAATATCTGATACACGGCCTGAACAGAGTGTTAAACTACACTTTTTCATTAGGTTAGTCACAAAGATATGATAACTACTGCAGTTGTTAATGCACTTAGATACAGTTATTTATGTCCTTATTACCCTGCTAGCTGTCATAATATAAAATATCCTAATAATAAAAACAGAAATACAAAAAATAAATAAATGTACAAAATTGTATATAAAATATAATACAATAAAAAATAGAATTGTGCTTAAATGTTGCTGCTTAAATGTTGCTGTGGCTGTTTTAAATATCTTAAATGTTTCATGTTTGGACACACATCCACTTTATACAAAATCAATAGAAAATATGTTTTTATAATGAAATTACATCTAATTATAGTTGACCAAATAGGAAGAAAATATGCTTACATTTAATTGTAATTTGTTTCAGAAACTATTTTTAGTGCACGAATCATGTTTATTTGTTGAATTTAACACATTGGGGAGAAAAAAAAGCATATATAAATTAGGCAGACAGTACATTTATGATTTCTGATCCTTGTTAAACTCTAAGTCTGGGAACAGAAGTCTGCACAGATTAATCTCCGTCTGGCAGGATGTGTTGCCATGGGTGGGGTTTGACCCTTTGACCCCTCTTGACCTTCCTGCGGTGTAAGTATTCATGGGTCAGTCTCAGGGAGACGCCGTCCTTAAAAACGCCCAAAGATCAGGTTTCCTCCAGCTCAGACTGTTAACATTCACAGGGACCCATTAAAGTGATAGTTTTGCAAGAAATCTGTGCATACATCCCCTCTTTAACCCAAACGTGGCTTAGTATAATGTTTTTAGCTACGCTGATGTACTTCGGTCCATGTTTATAGAGAACAATGTGTCAGAAACAACATAATCAGGTCTATTAGAGATTACTGAAGAACTCAGTGATGATTTAGACATGCTAATTGGTGGGCTATGAGCTTCTACTTGTTAGCTGTATTATCTTTGTAGATGTAAAATGAAAGAAGCACACTCCAGACACCAAACCTGTCTTGGCTGATCGACTACAGTTGGGATTTTTTGGCCAAACTATCGCTTTAACTCTCTAAGATTGATGGAAAAAAATGATAACTTAGCAAGTGAAAACATCTTAAATGTAGTCAATATATGTAATATTTCTCATTATGAGGTTATTGTAAGAATATTATAAGATTGTTCAATGTGTTTCTATGAGTTATTACTAGTTTTATCTTTTAAGTCATTTTATCCAGTGAAAGTGTCTTATTCCATTGACAGATGGACATGCCAACTACTCTAGGGGCAGATTATAACTGAGCCCTAGCAATGATAAACGGTATATGCGACATTTTTCACTAAAATCACATATGATAGGCTTTGTTTAATGCTCTGTATTTATAATAAAGTGGCAACAAAATGTAAATAAAGTGTTCTGGTTTAGGCTGATCACCCCAGCAAGGTCATACTGGTTGACCAGCATACCAGCGTCAAGACACAACATATGCTGGTTTTGCTGGTGACCAGCCATGCTGGTCTATACTGGTCGTTCTAGCAGGGAAAATAACTGATAATCCAAAAAAGGTGGAATTAGCTAAACACACATACAAAGAATGGATCTCATGCAGCAAGTGTGAGAGGGTTAATCAGGCTGAGGGTGGGGTTTTAGTTTTTCTCTCTGTAGGGAAAACAGGGAAGCCTTGAACTCAGGAGAAATTCCAGAAGCTCTGCAAGGATGCCTCAGGGGTTTTGGGGGGCTGAAAATATGATCATCAGTCACTGCCAGGCAGGTAGTGACATCATCACTCAGCTCCCACTTTAGTCCACTATTGGATGTTGAGCTAAACCATTCAAGCCGTGGAAAACATCTATTTTCACTGCTAATATTGAAAATATGCAGAGTTAATTTTTTAAATATAAACACTTGTTAAAACGTGCTATGAACACTGTATTTATAATGCATCATAACTGCTTTAATAAGGTGTTACATGGCATGCATAATACCTTTTAATGCCGGGCATAAGCTTGTATAATTGCTAATAAGTAGTTACATGCATAACACATTATAAAATAAGAGTTGATATGACTTTATAAAGTCAGGTTTCAGAATGCATTATAATATCTGTTCATAAAAATGTTGTAAACATAGATGTTATAATGCACTATAACAAGGGTCTGTTATATTTTCTGCATCATAGCAATACATTCAGGTCAACATATGTATATGATATATAATATATATAATATACGTTTTGGGAATACATATTGAGAATACAGAAATTAAGTATCTGTATTCATTACAAGTTAGATTTTAAAGGCAGTATTCAGAATAGATACTTTTACACTTTTAGAAGAATATTCAGTGTAACTGAGCTCTGCTAAAGCCTGAGTATCCTCATAAATCAATGTGATCGGTTATTAATCTCAGTGTTACTGAGCTCTGCTAAAGCCTGAATAGACTGATAAAATCAATGTGATCGGTTATTAATCTCAGTGTTACTGAGCTCTGCTAAAGCCTGAGTAGACTGATAAATCGATGTGATCAGTTATTAATCCCAGCATTACTAAACTCCTTTGAGGGACGATGGAAATGAAGATTCTGTTAGTGGGATATGGTGAAGTGCTTTAGAGAGCGACAATAATGTTGAGAATTTTGTAATTTCATTTAAATATGTACATTTTTTATGAAACTGAAACTGACAGAATAATTACACAAAGAAAACTGCCAACCAGTAACAGCAAAGAACAGCGCTTCACTTCAGTAAGTTCACTGCATATTGCTTGTTTTTTTTTTACAATATACTATGTACTACTGAATACAGAAATGACTAAGTTGTCCTGTATAACCAGTTAAATGTGATTATCTCACTCTTCTTAAAGCCTGTAAAAAGCACTTATAATGCTTTTTAAGCTATTCAGAATACATTTAATAGAAACATACTAAATTAATACTGTACTTAACGTTTAAAAGACCTTTAAGGCACCTCACTTCACTTAAAGCCTGTAACGGCCTGGCAAAAAATGTTATAATGCATTACAACATTAGCATTTACAATGTTCTTATGAACAGATGTGTTATGGAACCTGACTCTAAAGTCATATACTTATATGTTATATATATTTATAAAGTGTTATGCAAGTAATTACAACTAACAAAGTCTGAAAATCAGTGTGGAACATTATGAACTGTCACTACCAAAACACAGATTTAGTGTTTTAATGAAAAATATGATGATTTTATGTGTGTACAGCTATTCAAAGCTGCGTTTGCTAGTCATGACTGAAGTTTTTGAGCTCAAAAATGAGCTAAAATTGTCTCTACCGAAACAGTGTGTGTTTATAGAGAGTCAGCGTTAAATGAGTAAAGATAGAATAAAGGTTTATCCAGAACAGTGATATTCCCAGTGGCCAAACAGAGACTCAACGCTTCCTGCCTGGACAGGAAGTGCTACTGCGGTGCTGCCTTATCAGCCTCAGCTCAGGCAGAGAGAGAGAGAGAGAGAAAGAGAGAGAGAGTAGTGCTGTGATTTTTAGTCTCTCTTTGCACTAATTTTAAGTCTACAACATAAAGCTTTGTGCTTTTTAACAGTTAACAGCTAGCAATAACAATATCACACTTTAATATTAGATTGATTATTTCTGTCTTGTAGTTCATTGAAATGAGTGGAGAAATGGTGTAGAAAGTGCAGTTTTTTTTGTTTGTTTTTTTTTTTAATGTTGAATATTGGCTCATACGATCCGATTGGGTTTCATAAAGAATGCAGCCTTATAATGTAGCTAAGATACATTAGCCTACCTGTTAAAGCAGCACTATGCAATATTTTTGTTAAAACTGAAAGAAGTAGTATCACTGATTATGGTTAAAAAAAGAAATATGGTGAGCGTGTGCTGCTGCAAGTCACCCTGAAAAGCATGAAATAATCATTTAAAAGTCAGAGGCGTCGAGTTTTTCATACCACGTCGTACGTCATTATGTATTAATGTCACACACACAGACTGAAAAAGAGGTCTGGCTCGATGTTTAGGCTTCAAATGACCTCAAAATCAACATTATACTGATGAAGATATGATGACAATGGCAGATAATTCACTCATATCCTCAGAAGACGCATCCTTTACCAAGTTTAGACTGAGTTCTCTTTCAATTTTTTTTCAGTACTCGCAAAACTCAGATTCATCCACTTGTGGGGGTCCAAAGCACAACTCATGTTACAGAATGTTCTTACGCACATTGAGTGCAATTATATATTTCCACCAGAGAGGGCTTCAAATCCCCAAATCTTACATACTGTTTCTTTAAAAGGTCCATATCCTGGAAAACCACTTTTAAAAAAAAAAGAGTTTGATGTAGAGTTAGAATGTAAATACACACACAATTTCTGAAACCGCTTATCCTTCTGGGTCAAGGGGGGGGGTGGGGATGCCTATTCTATTGGGTGGAAGGCAGAATGTAAACACCGTTAAAATGTTCCATACAGTCCAACTGTATAAAGAGTTTGTTCGGAATTTAGTGTAGAGCTTTTTAATACTGCGGTAAGATTACTTCATGTTTAGAATGTGCATAATAACTCTTTCTGCTATTCTGCTTCTAAACTATGAAACCTAATTCCACCTTTTATTAGACAGCCAAGCTCAGAGCTCACTTTTAAGAAACATCTGAAAAGGTATTTCTTAGCCATATGTAAAATTGTACATCTCTAAAATTGTACGTAGCTTTTCAATTTATTGTCTGCTTTATGTGATTTAATTGAATCATCATAGTTTTTTTCTGTTACTGTTAATCTTTATTACCTGTCTGTAAAACACTTTGAGCTGCTACTGATAAATAATGTGACATTCTGGATATATTTTAGTTTTGGAACACTTTAATTTTAAATGACCATTTTATAATGTGTTTAATATTGATAATGATCTTCCTGATAATTTGGCTCCCAGTTAATTTAATATTCTGCAGTGAAATATTTGATATGGGTATAACGATATACACTCTGAACTGATATATTTTGTATTACTGTGGATTACTTTTGCGATATAATCATTGTCATAGGTGTATATGTGCAGCTTACTCCTGTTTTTGTGCCTGTGTTTAGACCAAACAGCTCAAACACAGTGGAAACACTTTAAAACTGAAGATATTACAAGTTCTCATTTTCCACTGTTAAACAGTGTTCCACACTGTGGATATTTAGGGTGTTTTTCCACAGCAAAATTCAAAAACAAGAACTGACCCAAACAGGAACCAAAGGAACTGACAGTTCTAGTTCGAGTTTATTTTCCACCTGTTTGAAAGACAGCTGGAACCATCATAGTAAGCGTGATTAATGATTTCATGGTCTTTCTGGTCTTCTTGTGCCACTTTAAAGTGTCTCGTTTGGCTAATTAGCTACCTTGCTAGTTAGCTTAATGTATTGGTTAATATGAAATTGGTTGACTGTGCAGTTTTATGGAATCATTTGTGAAAACAAAGGTTTTGTTTTTCTCTGTTGAATGTAAAAATATAGGCAAAAACATTGTTTTAAGCATAAATACTAATAGCATCATTTTCATAACAAGCTTATGTCAGTGAACTCTCTCAAAGTAATAACCCCACCATTAAAATATGCCTGGATTGGTTCTGATATGATCCACTGGGTCAGGGTGGGACATCATGTGGGTATGTGAGTGTTCAGTGTAAAAATACTATGTGGGCTTTTGTTTTGTTTGTAGCTGAGCTTGACTAGGCCACAAGCTGGGACAGTTTTCACAGTGATAGCAGAGATTGACTAGGCTGCGAGCCAGGACATTTTGAACCTTGGTGGTGAAGTTTGACTAATCCATGAGCTGGGACAATTTTTACAGTGGTAGTAGAGTTTGACTAGGCTGCGAGCCGGGACATTTTTCACCATGGTAGCAAAGTTTGACTAGGCCGTGAGATGGGATGTTTTTCACTACGATAACGAAGTTTGACTAGGTTGCGAGCTGGGACATTTTTTCACTAGGATAGCAGAGTTTGACTAGGACCCGAGCCGGGACATTTTTCACTACTATAGCGAAGTTTGACTAGGCTGTGAGCTGGGACATTTTTCACTATGGTATCAGAGTTTGACTAGGTCACGAGCCGGGACGTTTTTCACTATGGTAGCAGAGTTTGACTAGGACACGAACTGGGACATTTTTCACTACAATGGCGAAGTTTGACTAGGCTATGAGCTGGGACATTTTTCACTACAATAGCAGAGTTTGACCAGGCCGTGAGCTGGGACATTTTTCACCGCAGAAGCGAAGTTTGACTAGGCTGCAAGCCAGGACATTTTTTAATACATTAGTGGACTTTGACTAGGCTGCGAGCCGGGACATTTTTCACCACAGTAGCAAAGTTAGACTAAACAGTGCAATGGGACCTTTTGAACTGCTGTAGCAGAGTTTGATTAGGCCACGAGCTGGGACATTTTTCACTACGATAGCGGAGTTTGACTAGGTCACTGGGACATTTTTACCACAGTAGCTGAATTTGTCTAATTTGACTACACCATCAACAAAGTAGCGGAGTTTACCGTAGTAGCCATGAGCTGGAAATTGTACATCGGCCGGAGGAGTTTTTCTCCAGGCCAACCTGGGACCTAATGCTTTAACACCTGTATGCTAATGTTGTGTTAATGTGTTGGTATTTGTGTGTGTTTCATTTGCTGTTATTAGGAATCATAATGCATCTTTGAGTTTGAGATAAGTGCTATATCATTTAAACTTACAATTATCAGTAGTAGTAGTAATTACTCTATATACAATATATTTTTTTTATATTTATATGGTGACACTATCCTTAAGTGACAGTAACAACACTAGGGGTTAAGATGCTGTCCCCCATTTTTTTATTCTCAGATTCCCATGATGTATAATTATCCATTTCAACAGGAATTAAAACATGCTGGCCTGTTGTGGACACTGGCGTATGACGCATGTTAGTCACTCACTCCGTCAACAGAAACACTTAAGTACTCAAACTGAAACTCCATCTGCTTTGATGTTCCAGAAGTCGAGACATTAGCACTTCCCTATTTCATGTTTTTTTTAAATGGACATGGTTGACCACTTCTAAACACACATGCAGTAACGGTCAGGGGAAACGGTGCCAAAGGGGATGGAAGCACACATCGCCATGGGGCTGTTTCCTCTTGTGTGAGAGACGAGGGGTTTCCCTCCATTGACTTCAGCAGCGTCCGAGAAAACCTCACGGTAATCTCCCTGTTTCACTTTCAATACAGAAATGCTTCATTAGTTGATAAAACCAGCAGGAACTGACCTTACCTGATTGAAAACTTACAATCACTGCAGGATTTCCAAGAAATGCCCTAATGTTTTGTGCTAAATCCATTAAATGTATATCCAGATGTGCATTAATCCCTAAAAATGTCAGGCTTATTACACACCAAGGCTTATTATTCAGTAACTACAGGGACTTCAAAGCAAACTGGCTGAGCTATTTTTAGGTTATAGAAGTGTGTAATAAAATGGTGCGCCCTGGGCATTTGAGGGGTTAAAGCTACAGGGGTAATGTGCAGCCAGTTAGCATTATTCAAACCGCATGCAATCATGATCTACTGCTATGTACAGTATAACATTTTGTTCAGAGGTGAGTAGTGACTAGTTACCTTTACTGAAGTACACATACTTTAAAATATCAATGGCCTTGTACTTCCCTGAGTGTTTTCAAATCATGATACTTTTCTTTAAATAAGGTATATTAGTGAGTAAAGGAATCTACTTTTTACTCTGTTATATGTTTTTCCATTCATATTTAACCATACTGAGCTATATCCATCCATACTGAAACAAATTTAACCATATTTACCCACATTTAGCTATATTTAACTATACTGATCCATATTCATCCATACTGATCCATATCTAACTATGCTGAACCATATTTAACCACATTTAACCATAATTTACTGTGTTGAACCATACTAATCCATACTGAACCATCATTAACAATATTCAACCATATTTAACCACATTTAACCATACTGAATCATATTAAACCATACTGAACCATATTTAAACATATTTAGCCATACTGAACTATATTTAACCATACCGGTTATTAATAGATAAAAGTGTAGGAAACCACATAATCAAGTCTGTTAGAGATACTGATACTGATACAAGTCTGTTAGAGATACTGAACAACTCCACACAGTGTGATGATTTAGCTATGCGGTTAGCACCATGCTAATTGGTATTAGCATAAGCGTCCATTACTTGTTACCCAGATAGCAGACAGTTTTGGGCCAATTCTGACTTTCCTATGTGAGTGTTGGTTGACTACTGGGTAGATGGTAGGTATGCAAGTCAGAATAGGGTCAGATCCTGGACAGCTTCATGTCATTTTGCCTCATGTCTACATTTGTGGGACAATTATGGCATGAAAATTGTTAACCAACAGTGTAGCTGGGCCAGACTGGAACCAGATATGGGCTAAATCCTTTAGTTCTACTCACTTTACAGTGTGTGGGCCAGATCTGGGCCAAGGACCCAGCCATATACTGGACCAGAATAAACCAAGGATGTGGCCCACAAGTGAGCCAGACAAATTTTGCTAACTGGGTAGCTACATTAGCCTCATAGCTCCAGTGCCAAAACTAGTGAAGCAAACTTTAGACACCTGACACAACATGTCATGGCTGACTGAGTTGTTAATGAATCTTTTTAAACATATTTAGCCATACTGAGCCATATTCATCCATACTAAACCATATTAATCCATGCTGAACCATATTTAATCATATTTAACTTTGCTAACCCATATCTAACTATGCTGAACCATATTTAACCATACTGAACCATATTTAAACATATTTAACTGTACTCAACCATATTTAAGCATATTTAGCCATACCGAACTATATTTAACCGTACTGAACCATATTCATTCATATTAAACCATATTAATCCATACTGAATCATAATTAACCATACTTAAACACACTGAACTGTACTGAACCATATTTGAGCATATTTAGCCATACTGAACCATATTCATCCATACTGAACCATATTTAAACATATTTAACCATACTGAGGGATATTCATCCATATTGAACCATATTAATCCATACTGAATCATAATTAACCATATTTAACCACATTTAACTGTGCTGAACCATATTAATCCATATTGAACAACATTAGTCCGTACTGAACCATGCTAAACCATATTAAACCATACTGAACCATATTCAACCACAATCAGCTGTATTCATCCATACTGAACCATATTCATCTACAGTGAACCATATTCAAACATATTTAACCACGCTGACTCATCTGTTCTGGTTTGTGATTGGTCACAGCTCTGCCTTTTAAGCTTTAGTACTTTATTTTATCCCCAAAAATCCTAAAAAAAGAAAAAGAATAGATCCACAGTCTTCACTTCAGTAGTTTTGCATCCTGATGTTCTTGTATGTTTACTCAAGTTGCTTTTTGGAAGGTACCTTTACTTTTACTTGTTTCATTATGTTACTCAAGGGTCAATAATTTTGCTTGAGTATTGATTTAGGCTACTCTATACATCTCTTATACTGTTAGCTACAATAATGAACTAAAGTATGGAAAGAAATCAGTCTTCCAGGTGGCTGCTACTGTGATTAGCAATGCTAATGTATTTTAGTCCATGTTTCTAGATAAAAGTGTAGGAAACCACATAATCAAGTCTGTTAGAGATACTGAACAACTCCACATGGTGTGATGATTTAGTTATGAGGTTACCACTATGCTAATTGGTGTTAGCATAAGCTTCCGTTACTTGTTAGCTACATTAGCCTCAAAGCTCCAGTGCTAAAACTAGAGAAGCAAACACGGCCACCAAACATGTCGTGGCTGACTGAGTTGTTAATGAATCTTTTCACATTTTACACCAACAGTATGCTTTATGCTAGTTTCATGAACAGCCAGCATGAGCGGTTTAGCCTTATCTGCACTTTCTAAGCAGGCTAAGCCTGATGTGTTGAATGGATTTAGCTGAGATTGATGAGACTGATCCATTTTTATGTAATTTAATATGATTCGGGGACATGTAAATGACATTTTCACCTGCATTGACTATTTCATTTTCACATGAATGAAATATATTCCATTATTTACAGTCTTTCAGTGTAATTAGTTTTTGACAGTAGCTGCATTGATGCAATGTATTTTATTCTTGTGGAATTGCGCAGTTTTGAATGATGTTAATTCAGTGTCCTTTTTTCTCAAAGTCTAAGTTTACTAAGTTACAAGTTTTGCTGTTTTTCCTCTTCCAATTCACACATGCACACGCTGTCTGACTCACTTCTGAGACAGTGGGTCTGTTCCCAATTTTCTACCCCCACCCCCCTCCTTTCCTCCCCCTGCTCCCCCTCCCGTCCGCCCAGCAAACGAAACGTTACCTCCAAAAACAACAAAACAAGTGAAGAAAAGGCACGCTTCGCTAAAAATTTCCCTCCTTTCAAGACACACAAACAGCAGCAGAAAACGCCTCCCTCTCTCTCCCTCCCCGTCTCCTCTCCTCTCTCTTTCTCTCTCTCTCTCTCTCTTTCTCTCTCTCTCCTACTCTCTCTCTCTCCAGCCCAATGCTTATCAGCTCTTTCCTTCCCTTTAGAGCGAGAGCGTGGGAGCAGAGCTGAAGAGAAAACCTGCACCGAAAAAACAACAGGAGGAAAACGGTAATATGAGGCGAGAGAGAGGGAGAGAAAAAAGAGAGAGAGAGAGAAAGTGAGGAGAGACAGGGAAGAGAAAGAAAGGATGAGAAAGAGAGAGTGAAGAAAGGGAAGAAGAGAGAGAGAGAGAGACAGGGAGAAAGTGAAGAAAGAGAGGGTGTTGAATGTAAAAGAGATGATTCTTAAGTGTGCTCATAATTCCTCACTAATATAACAATACTCAATGTTTTTAATGTATTTCTGAAGAACACGCCTTAAAACAGGGACATCCATGAAATTTAACAGGGTAAAAAAGAGCGAAAGCCCAAATAAGTTGCTCTCAGTGTGCCATTAGCATCTTTTATACACTCTACCATTATCACTGTCACTTACGCTTCTTGCGTTATGCATTTTTCCTTTACATTGCTATTTCCTCTGACGTGCACAGCGTAACTGCCGTATGATCTTGACTACTGCACATGCATGCATAAGAATTAGGTCTGTTTACTGTGTTGTTATTGAAGGTAAGTATAAATTGTATTGAATGTGGCCCAATTTCTCATGCATATATGCAAATCAACCTTATTCCTTGAGATGCATTAGTGCAGTTTTAGAGTGCATTGACAGGATTACATGCATCGCTGCTGACAAAGATAACGATATAAGAGGATATATAACAATATAAGTGGTCACTCACCAGCTAACGGTATGGACATCCAGTGTTAGACGAGTTCTACAGCGCACCGTTGGGCATGGTCAATGCACCAATCGTCCAGGGTGTCACTTTTTGTCCTCGGCTGAAAGCAACTGTCCACAACAAAAGGCAAAAAAGGGATAAATAGAGCTAAAGTGGAAGTGGAAGTGTATGTCTGTCTTATCCTTCTGCGTATTCAGGCACTTTTTCGCCCTCTTTCTGCTCTCCGGTCGGCCGGTATCAGGATCCCCCAAACTCTGCGGCTGCGAGCGGAGGAGGAAAAGGACAGAAAGAGAATGTGTGCGTGTGAGAGAGTATGAGAGTATGTTTGGGGCTGGTGGGAGGGACCCGCTCGAAGGAGGCCAGGGGCCGTCTGCGACAGACAATGGCAGGAAACTGTGTATCGGGGGCAAAATACCAACAGAGAAATTATTAAAAAAAAAAAGTGGAATAACAACTAACAACAATAAGCACAGACTGGAAAACAACATAGCTAACACAGTCTCCCTCATAAACAAGCGTTCTGTTGGAATAACTGCACGAGAACAAGGAAAAAATAAGGTTAGAACAGAAGAACATTACTGTTGGCTGCAGCGCTGCAGTTCAATTAATCAGAATTTTATTCTACATATTCTACAAACCCTGTGCCCAGGCCTGGAGCTTAAAGGGGAATTCCACCCATTTCTCAAAACTGGACACCTTGTATGTACACTAACTGGCCACTTTATTGGAAACACCCACCTTTTCTTCCACTCTCTGGCCACTTTATTGGAAACACCCACCTTTTCTTCCACTCTCTGGCCACTTTATTAGAAACACCTACCTTGTACATCCACTAACAGGCCACTTTTTTAGAAACACCCACCCTGTGCTTCCACTCTCTGGCCACCTTATTAAAACACCCACCTTGTACTTCCACTCTCTGGCCACTTTATTAGAAGCACCCACCTTGTACTTCCACTAATGGGCCACTTTATTGGAAACACCTTGTACGCCTACTTACTGGCCAGTTTATTAGAAACACCTACATTGTGTGCCCACCAACTGGCCACTTTATCAGAAACACCTACATTGTGTGCGCACCAACTGGCCACTTTATCAGAAACACCTATTTTGTACACCCACTAACTGGCCACTTTATCAGAAACACCTACATTGTGTGCGCACCAACTGGCCACTTTATCAGAAACACCTATTTTGTACACCCACTAACTGGCCACTTTATTGGAATCATTTACCTTGTACACCCACTAACTGGCCACTGTATTGAAAACATCTTGTACGCCCAAAAACTGCCCTCTTTATTGGAAAAAACGTACCCGTGGTATTCCAGTGACTTTCTAACACATCTGCGGGGGATGTAAACAGAGTGATTCAGAGTGGTTTGGTGTGAAAGGTTCAGCTTTCTTTATAGTGGTGGTGATAGGAACTGGGGGTCGCCATGACTACAACACAAATATAGACATTTTATTTACTAACCAAAACCACCAGTGAACCTACACATGTCTTCTGAGTTTTATTTGGAATGTTGATGATGGTAAAATAGTGGAAAATCTGAAATAATAAGTTTTCTTTGGGGACTATTTTGCCTCAAAGCACCCTGTGTATTATGTATCCCTCCACCATGAATGGATTTTAAGGCCAAAATCTTTTGAAAACTATCATAAAACAATGATAGAAATTTTTAATGTGATTAAAACATAATTAAAATAATAGATTTCAAAAGAGAAGAATCATTAAAATTAAAAACCAAATTAAAAATTAAATTAAAAAATGCTGCTCTCCATGCTTAGTCCTTACCCTACAGCACCCTTTTTGGTGCTATATAGAAGCAACACATTCTCCATCAATTTGAAGAACTGTTTCAACATACAGGGAACCATTAAAGCATGCAAATGGTTCTTTGAGTGTTTATCAATCTATATAGAACTACTGTCTTTACTGAAGAACCCTTAAAGAACCATCTTTAAAGAGAAGAGTGTAGGCTTCTGCTAGTTTCATTTGTTTGTCTGTCACTAAAATTTACGTTAATATGTCATTTTCTACAAAACATCTCATATCGTTTTCGCGATTGTTGGCTTAAGCTGTGCAAAACACACCAGTGTTATTTCATGAACATTGTAGTCAAGGCCTATTGGTGTCTATAAGTCTCTGTGTAGGTAGTCTTTTAGTAAAGCACCACCAAAGACTCTAATGATGCTTTAAAAGCATTTTCAGTTTCAACCTAATCTACCAATTTACATCAATACAACAGGGACAGGCTACTGTAAAACATCTCACATGGCTTTCTGCTTCCTACAGTCCATTTCTCAAACCCAAATAAGTCCTTATTGAATATAGTTCTATAGTTTGGTTGAAAAAGCATTTATTTTATGACCCATGTGATGCACACTATACAGATAGTCAGAGCTGAAAACACATTTGGGACTTCTAACCCTCTGGGGCCCATGAACTCACCAGCCCATCAAATTGAATGTTTCTATATGTGTTTCTGTATCTCTGTGACAATCCAGCACAGAAATACAGTTCAAACATTTCATGAATCTGTAGAGTCGCCCTTTTCATTCCATCTTTTCACGAAATAGTACGTGACTCACATCCGGAATTATGAGGCTATGAAGAGGAGCTGAGATACACGTCATCTGCCTCTCACTGGTGGATTCATGTGTCCGTCTACATTCTGTGTGAAACTGACCAATGGACATTCAGGAAATCACTAAGGACTGACCCATCACGCCGGAACCTCTTTATTCTTCATTCAGTCCACATCAGAGACACATGTGAAATGGCGTGCAGAGAGTTTACAGCTGCTGAAGTTGCTGCAGCGGTTTTGGAAAGTAGTGATGAAGATAACAGAGCATTTTGATATGAAACATATGAGTATCATGTTATATGAAAAGCCTTGAAAGGAGGATTTAAGAAGAGATAAACAAATCGAGAGAACAACCTCATTCTAATGCTTTCTGAATTTAAATATTTATATAAAATGTATTTTAAACAAATAATTGAACATTCCATTTCATTTGCCTTATATTGTTTTGAAACTTGAAAAACTTTAATGATGTCCTGCAATTTAAATAAATTCTTTTTCTATCAGCCGTTATATCTCCCACCAGTGACTCAGGAAGTGGGGGGGCTGAGGGAGCTGCAGCATTCCCAGATTTCAGGACTGGAACTGCTAAAAAAGTACAGTTTGAGTGTATCAGAGAGCCGGGTGTACTTGATTTAGAGAGGAGCTACAGTGAGCCGAATCACTTTCCTCAGCAACATTTAGGCGCATGATGTCATAATTCATGTAAATGCTTAAAACTTCAGCACCTCCAACTTAAAATGTAACTATTTCGGTAGTGACAATTTTAGCTTAGTGACAACCTTGAGCTCAAAAATGCAGCCAGTACATGACTAGCAAACACAGCTTGGAACACACATAAAACATACTGAACTGAAAATATGACAATTCATAATGTTCCACACTGATTTTTAGACTTTGGGACACATTTCCTGGCATCTAACTGCTCACCATGTGTTCATGAGTGACAGAGATGAAGCCTCACTTCCTGCCCCAAAATACAGGGCCGTGGTTAAAGAGGCTCCGCCCACAGACTAGAACTATATGTGCTTCAGTAGTGACATATAAAAAGAGTAATTGTGTAAATTTAGGGGTTAGAGGTTGGAACAGAAACCTCCCAATAGAAACTATTTGTTAATTTTTAGGATCTTTATAACTGCTATCACGATAGCCGCTATTCATCCTGGAGTCCAGTAGACATACTATACCTTACAAAATACTGCAAAAACAAAAAGCCACTTAGAGAAAACATAAGAGAACAATTTAAACATAAAATAAAAGTAGATAGATGATTGAAAATGGAAAAATCACACTAAAAGAAAAGATCATTTGGTATATATAATGACTGCTGTAAATGATGATTGTGTATATATTTAGCTTATTACTATCTGTATTAATGCCTTGGGTTTAAATAAATCAGAACATAATCCTTGTAAAATTCTAAGATCTGAACACTTCATTGTTTTCTTCTTTATTTACTGTAGGAGTGAACTAATTCAATAGAATGGTCCATATAGAGAATAGAGATGATTTTGAGTGATTAAGCTGCTCTTACTAGCTGCTCCAGCCAGCATAGCCTACATAACATACAGAAATGTAAAGGCTGAAAGAGAATCAATACACAAACTGACTACAGCTGTAAATGTGAACTGAAATAACTTCTCATTGCTTTATAAAAGTTTTACGCACCCACAACATCTGCACTTCATGGCTGAAGTCACAGCACCGTTGCTGCTACGCTACAAAAGAGAGCATTAAGTCTGATTGCACGCACGACGTGACAGATTTTACTGCTGTAATTGAATTTCCTCTCTTGGGGGAATCACAGAGATGTCAAACATGAGGCCAAAGCTCAACTGACCTTCTGTGTGACTCCTTTCAGAGAAACGGAGTCTGTTAGAAAGAAGAGCTGGCTGAAACAGCGTTGGCTGAAATGCTAATCTGCTAATCTGTCCTAAAAAACAAGCATGTCTTGTGTACAGATGTATTTGTACTTGTACTTGATGGATATCTGGTGACTCTTTGATTTTTTATTTTAGAGCAAATCTCCATGAATGAAGAGGCCGTGAGTGACTCAGCTCATAGATAACCTGTGTACCGCAGGGCTCGGTCAACCCAATTAGCTGCTTTTCAGCACTAATTCAGGACAAGCGCTATGCTTTGATAAGATTTTCTGCTTACGTTCATATAGAGAGAAAGAATCTGTGGAAATTTATAAGAGTAATAAGCAGAAGGCTGCCAAATAGAGTATTTGACACATTCTTATAAATTTTCCCCTTAAAATTTTCCCATATCTGTGACGCAGCTTTATGTTTGCTAGCTGAATTACTTAGTATTAGCTTTTAGTCTATCATACAAGGCTGCTAAATACTGCTAAATACTATCAGTGTGATAGATTTTACCAGAAGGCATCCCTTCATCTGACTCAACTACAGCTATGAATATAAAGGAAAAAAAGGACAAAATCTAGTGGATGAAACTTAGCATGACTAAATTGGGGCAAATATTGAGTAAACATGAAAGAGAAATAAAAGACAGAATCACAACATCTAAGAGGGGGATGTTGACTTGAATAAATTTGGGAGACAAATGGGATAAAAACAGATTAAATGAGAAAATTGAATGGTTGATATTAGACAACTTAGCAGGTTAATAAAAAAGAAAAAAGAATGACAAAATTTAACAGGTGAAATGTGACAAGCCTAAATTGGGGCAGAATTCAAAAAGAGAAAAGACAAGAAAGAAAAAGAAAGAAGGACAAAATTAAAATGCAATTAGACAATTTAAGGCAAATATTGGGTTAAAATTGGGTCACAAATAAAAAAATTAAGACATGAAAATGGAGAATTGCAAAATCTAGCACGGGGAGTTAGTTATGGCTAAATTGGGGGGGGAGGGGAACTGAGTAAAAATAAGGGGTTACAATAAGAGAGAAAAGAAAGAAGTACAAAATCTAGTGGATAAAATTGGACATCATTAAATTTATGCAAATATTAATTGAACAAAAAAAGAAGAAAGAATGACAAAATTGAGCAGGTGGATTTGGACATAAAACATTTGGTGGAAAATATGGGGTTAATAAAAAGAAGAAAAGAAAGAATGAACATTTAACAGGTGAAATTTGATAGGACTAAATGGGTAGATTAGGTAAAAAATAAAGGAAGAAAGGAAAAAAAGAAAGAAGGACAAAATTTAAATGAAATTAGACAATTTAAGGCAATATATTGATTAAAAATGATAAAGAAAGTAAAGAAATGGGAGAATTGCAAAATCTAGCATGTGGAATTGGACATGGCTAAATTGGAGTGGGTAACCAAAGCTTAATTAAAATTAATTAAATTAAATGACAAAATCTAATGGTTGAAATTGCACATGATATCCAAATATTGAATAAAAAAATGAAATGAGAGAATGGCAAAATTCGGTGCTTCACTGAAAATTGAATATATATATCTAATGAATATACATTCTAATTCTATTTATCTTCACTCTGTACTTTTAAACACAGATGACACCAAGATATAAACATCTGATAAGAACGCATTGCAGTGCTGATTTACAGAGCAAACACGGAACAACATACAGATATGAAGTATATACAGCTGTACAGACAACTTTAAAGGAACAATTTTCTAATTACAGCAGCTAATGACACTGCAATAAATCCATTACACACATAAAGCCGGAATGATCTGATGAATTTTTGGAGATCTGCTGAACATACAGCTGTGAGTTACTGCATAAACACAGAGGCCCTCAGAAACATATGAGTTTCATTTCGGCCACTGAAAACAACAGAGTGCGTCATTATGAATGGCCTGGCAAACAGAGGGAATGTGTTTATCATTAAAATGACTAAACACATGGATGAGTTCTCTCCAGAGAGCTGCATATACACGCACAGGCTCAGTATTAGACAGACATACACCCAGCTTTTGTGGGTAAAGTTCTCAGAATGAGGCGTCTCATCCCATCTCTTACTTCGCTGGTTTAATTAAAGTATTAAATAAGAAGAACAAAACTATAAATACATTTCTATATTATAATGATGCATCATCTGATCCACGCTTTCTACCAGATCCACTTGTGACAAAAAATTCAACAAGCGTGGGTAAATTTACATAGAAAACAAAGGCATGAACACAAATGAGTCTGAGAGGAATGGTATCCATATGTATTGTAGCGTCCTGCTACTGGCTTGTGCTGTCATAAAAAGGCTCAGGAAGTGGTCATGCAGGTGACCATGCGAAGAAGCTCATGAGCGGCACACTAACTCTGCAAAAAGTGACCTTTAATGCTGTTAATGTTGTGCTGTGCCTGGTGTTTAGCACTACTCACAGCAGAATCATGGTCTTTCCTGTGTCTTACTTTATGCCTCTGACACACTGGTGTCAGAAGTGGGATAGTGCCCCACAGCGGTCTGGAGTAGATTGGCCATTCAAAGAATTCAAGGCGAATGGCAAGAAAGTGGTGATAGTCCATGACAGCGGGGACAGCACTGTGAAGCTCCATGGGATAGACAGCATGACGAGGCTTGACAGCAGAGCAACAACAAAGCCAGCTTGGTGAGGCTCAATGCTGGAGGCGGAATGACAAGGCATGAGGGTGATGAGGGTAATGGCGAGAGGAAGACTGGCAAATGCAAAAGCAAAACTATTAAAGGAGCATTTGGTGAGCTGGCTTTGTGGAGAGGGAGGACACTGTGCTGGGTGGAGCCACAAGACAGATGCTGGATGGGTGGTTCAGCAGGGGTTGCAGGCTGGGGGTCAAGTGCAGCATGGACGGCAGAAAGAAAGAAACACATCAACCACTAAGCTAACCACCAATCGAAAGCTAACCACTAAGCATAAACTAACTAAGTAAAATCTTTAAGCAAACATACAACACCAAAAAGGATTCTGCAAGTCATAGAACCTATTTCAGTACTATATAGAATACTTTATATAGTACTAGTATACAAAGAATATGGATCATTTATAATATAATTTTAATTTAAAAGATCTGTTAAGGAGATCTGTGTTTATCACAGAAATGCTGTACAGGATCTATAGTAACTCAAACTACTTTTACTTTTGAGATTTTCAGCACATTCACAAACAAGTACGTTTGTATTTTAGCTCAAGCAACACTTACCAATAGTATTTCTTTATTTGTTTTTTTATTCAAGTGCAGACGTTTTGAACTTGTCCACTCTTTCCTTTTATAGTTTTAGCACTGGAGCTAACGTTGCTAATAAGTAATGGAAATTACACCTCACCAATTAGCATGTTATCTATAAGACTGGAGAAAAATGCTGTTCTTAAATGTGCCATGTACACAATTTTATGATTTAGGCATGCCGTTAGCACCATGCTAATTGTTGGGGTGTAAGCTTTCATTAATTGTTAGATACATTCGCCTTGTGGTTTCAGTGCTAAAACTAGTCCACTGTGGAGAGCCTCCTGACCACCTGTATCATGGTTGGGTAGGGCAGCTCCACTGCTGTGGAATGTAAAGCCCTGCATAGAAAACTGGTTAAAACTGACCAGCACATCACTGTAGCTGCCCTCCCACCCATACAGGACACCGACAACAAGACATGTCTGAAGAAAGCCATCAACATCTCCTCTGACCCCAAACAGCCCAGCCACTCCTCTGCTGTCCAGAAAAAGGTACCAGAACATCCGAGCCAGAACCACCAGATTGAATAAAAGTTTTTTCCGTAAAACTGGTCACCTCAGCAACACCAACTAGAACATGAATACACACAATACAAACTGTTACTGATCTATTTATTTAGGTTTAATAAAACAAGTTAAGTTACTTGTTGCTACATGAAGTCATTTTTTTAGGTTGAACTAATAAGCCATTTTTTACAGTGTATATATTTATTATAGTTTTTGTAATTATAAAACGCATTGTTATGGTCCTAAAATCTGACTGGCTAAGCCGTGTTTGAAGTCATTCACAATATACGCACATTTATGACTGCCTCACAACAACTGAACTCTGTATTACTCTGCCACGGCACAAAAGAAAAAAAAAACTCTTCTGCTGTTTATGGAGTAATCTTTGACTGTAATGCTGCTCACAGGAGCACCAAATGTACTGATGAAGTAAGAAGCCATTTTTTGTTTAAACTGAGGGGCTGAAAACTTATGTTCCAAACTAAAATGCCTGGTCAGCTAGCTAACAGGCTAAAAGATAGCCAACAGCCTAAGCAACTCCATCATTTATATCACAGGCTTGAACTAACATACTTACAGTATGATTAACTGTAAAACAGCAATATAAAAGTCTAAAAATGTCACTTGAATGTCTTACACACTTCAAATGTTCGTGTTTCAGTCAGAAGTTGCGCCAAACCCAGACAGAGTCTCAAACGGCTGAGTACTCCCTAAATAGTGTGCTAGCTGTGAAAGTTCTAGAGAAATTCTAGCCTCTACAGCCAAATAGTGCATCATTTATTGAGTGTGGATGTGGCTGAGTATCTATATTTTGCACTGTTGGGCTGCCGGATCCTGTATTAAAATTTCGATGTGGTGCACTATGTAGGGAGCAGGGAGCCGTTTGTGGTTCAGCCCCAGTGTGAGTAGAGGGGCGCCGCTGGATTGGTGCTAAATGACACTCGCATTGGTAATTTGGTGACCAAAGAGTGCTTATAAAGTGAAAGTTTTTGCATTAAACATTGCTATGTTAACGTATGTTATTTATAACATATTGTCAAAAATCGAATGTCTTCTACTCATTCAGTGGTCCATGGTTGTTTGGCAACGATACCATACACTAAAGGAGCTACATTTCTTGGTGCAATACTTGTTTATGTGGAATATTATTAAAAATAACTTAAATTGTTTCCTGAAAAATTGTATATTTTATGATATTTTATGTTGACCGCTGTTTTATAAAACCAATGAGCCACCTGAGGCTGTGCATTACTGTGATTTATCACAGGGAAGGGAGTTTTACTCCACCTGCATTGTGCCTAAGAACACCCTTCAAGTGATAAAATCACAGTAACACGTGGCCTTTTGTGGCTTATTGCTTTATTTTTGTGTACTAACCAAGGTACAAAATATAGGGTGACCTGGGGGGTTGGGAAAATTCTGTTTAACCTCATGCACCCCTAAATGTCTCAAAATCTGAATTCTGGGGGTCCCTGAACAAACAAACTTATTTTGATGTTATGCTGTCCTTTATGGAAAAACAGACACTCAAATACAGATTCAGTGAAGCTCATTGTTTATCTGCTTCACCCACAATCAGCTTCTGTCACTGGTGTTCTTAACTAACTAGAGCTGCAGCACTGCTCTACCTCAGGGTGGCGCTGTATCAGACTGGTTCACCCAGTTAATCATGCACAGCCTAGAAACTGTAACTTTGCCCGGATTCCTCTGAAAAACTTTACAGTGTGCTGCAGCATATCTGTAAATCTGAAAACTCACCCAGTTTCCCAAGAGTTTGGGGTAAGGAGTGACTGTTCCTCATTTCCCACACTGAAGACAGAAGAGGAGATGAGGAAGATCTCAGTTAATGAGAGGAAGAGGACATTACCAAACTAGAACAGAGCATTTCCAGAAGAAGAACTTTCCGCCCAATGACAGCTTTGATAGTTCCGCCCAATGACAGCTGGGATAGGCTCCAGCACCCCACCGCGACCCAGAAGGATAAGCGGTTTAGATGATGTATGTATGTATGTATGAACTGATAAAACAAATGTTTTGATGTCATTAAAGCATTAGCGCTGCTATGGTGAGTGAGTTAGCAGTCAGACAACATGGGACCCTGAATACCAGGGAGGATTTCGCACACTGATAGTAACACTTTGCACTTTAAATTCTACCTTTGCCTTCTGGAGAGGTAGCCTGACAGTGTTTCGGCATGCTGTACAAACTTGTATTGGTATAATGACAATAACGTTGAATTGAATTTAATTGAATTGAATTGAATTAAAGAAGCAAACTTGAGACACAAGTTTTAGTGTTGTGAAAAGCTGAGAAAATTGGGTTGTTTTTGTAGAATTATCACTTCATGCCTGGTCTGCATCCAGAGAAATATCAATTCTTTATAACTTCTGTCCTGCCATGTTGCCTTCTGCATCCCCGTTAGCCATTCAGCCGAGACGACGCAGGCGTGTCGCTGCCTCATGTGCATTTGATACAACATTAAGGCGAACTTTTCTTACATCAGCGTTCAGGAATGTGTCCCCTTTTCATATACAAAGTATTGTTAGCTGATAAGCAGCATTAGTCCTGAAAATAACTCTCTGGCATGCCGTCTCCAAGGCCACCGACAGAGAGCTTGCACCCGTCCTCACGCCACATCCACGCTTCCTCTGAAAAATGCCGCTGCAACACGTAGCGCTGCGGAGTGACCCGATAAATAAATCACAACACAACACAGCACAACACAATGCAGCGCCTGCAAACAGCAGCATCCTACACAACTATTTATAACCTTTTGTTTAGGCAGAGCAGAATCGGACGCTTCCTTTTCCGACAATTGAGCAAAAGCACAGTCAACAATTATAGAACAGAGAGAGAGAGAAAGAGAGAGACAGAAAGAAAGACAGAGAGAGAGAGAGAGAGAGAGAGAGAGAGAGAGAGAGAAGAGAGACAGAGACAGAGAGAGAAAGAGAGAGAGACAGACAGACAGACAAACAGACAGATAGACAGACAGACAGACAGACAGACAGACAGATAGATAGATAGATAGATAGATAGATAGATAGATAGACAGAAAGACAGACAGATAGACAGAAAGACAGACAGGTAGACAGCTGACAGGGCTGTTTAGTGTGACTGAATTTTCGGCTTGTTTATAGAGGGAGAGGACCAGAGAGTTCTGGATCACTCCAACTCCCCCAAAACGTATTAGATGGAGCACCATTACTCCAGAGAACGCATTTCCACTGCTCCACAGCCTGATGCTGGGGGGCTTTAGACCCCTCTAGCCCATGATAGGCATTGGGCATGGTGACCTTCGGATCATGTGCAGCTGTTCCAGAGCATCCCATTCTGTTGGTCAGTGCTTCTCTATGGAGATTAAAGCTGTGTCAGCAATGAGTGACCTTAAAGTAGCTGAATTCAGGAGTGTATTGATCCTTTCGGACAGAGTAATTGTGACTTCCACTGGCTACTGTGGATCCTGATTAGATACACATTCTTATCGTATTATCAGTTTCTCTGTCTCTCAGAGGGGGAATTAGCAGGGAACTGCATCCCCCAATCGGGAATAGCAAGGCCACTGGATGTAAAAAAATAATAATAACATTAAAGATAGTCAAGGAAGAGTTTTGAAGGCCTTGATTCTCCATTGACCCTTAAAATATCAGTGGGTGTCTTTGACGGAACTATTTAACTCCAACAGAGCCCCAAGATCCATCTGGACTTTTTTTCTCCTTTGTAGGTCAGCATTACATCACTGGCTGTATGGAAAAGACTCGGAAACAGTTTTTATCTTGACCTACTTACAGCAGCCATGCATGGACCTCTCACTGGACTCGGGACAGTTTCCTCTTCGCAGCCAGACTAAAGGCCGCAGTGTACTTCAGACGAAAATGACGTTTCAAAGCAAAACGATGTCTTTTTGGCTAAAACAACGCAGCACTGTGAGTTCATAGAGTGCGGTGTGTACCCGCTGCCGAAATAGAACTCTTAATTCCCGCCTTGTTTGTTCTGAGACCTCCCCCTGACTGTGATTGGTCCTAATCACTGCCTCATTTGACCTGAAACCTCTGCTCAACTGTAATTGGTTCTAATTGCTGCCTCACTTGATCTGAGACCTCCCCCCAACTGTAACTGGTCGAAATCACTGCTTCATTTGATCTGAGACCTCCCCCCAACTGTGATTGGTCCTAATCACTGGCTGGTTTGTTCTGAGACCTCCCCCTGACTGTGATTGGTCCTAATCACTGCCTCATTTGACCTGAAATATCTGCTCAACTGTAATTGGTTCTAATTGCTGCCTCACTTGATCTGAGACCTCCCCCCAACTGTAACTGGTCGAAATCATTGCTTCATTTGATCTGAGACCTCCCCCCAACTGTGATTGGTCCTAATCACCGGCTCGTTTGTTCTGAGACCTCCCGCTGACTGTGATTGGTCCTAATCACTGCCTCATTTGACCTGAAATCTCTGCTCAACTGTAATTGGTTCTAATTACTGCCTCACTTGATCTGAGACCTCCCCCAAATGTGATTGGTCGAAATCACTGCTTCATTTGATCTGAGACCTCCCCCCAACTGTGATTGGTCCCAATCACTGGCTCGTTTGTTCTGAGACCTCCCGCTGATTGTTGTTGGTCCTAATCAGCATGTCCTTTGTTCAGGGACTTCTCTGGCTATGATTGGTCCTCATCACATAATTTGTTCTGAGACCTCCCGCTGACTGTGATTGGTTCTAGTTGCTGGTTTATTTGATCTGAGACCTCCCCTTGACTGTGATTGGTTCTAGTTGCTGGTTTATTTAATCTGAGACCTCCCCCTGACTGTGATTAGTTCTAGTTGCTGCCTTTTTTGATCTGAGACCTCCCTCTGACTGTGATTGGTTCTAGTTACTGCCTTATTTGATCTGAGACCTCCTCCTGACTGTGATTGGTCCTAATCATGGCCTTATTTGTTCTGAGACCTCCCCCTGACTGTGATTGGTCTTAATCACTGCCTTGTTTGTTCTGAGACCTCCCCCTGACTGTGATTGGTCGTAATCATCACCTTGTTTATCACCAAAATACGAATATCAGTGAGCCTTAACTTAGGTAATACACTTCTTTCCGTTCCTGTTTAGAAATGTATGATTCCACCTATGTGTGCACTCCTGCTGGTGTGGGTTTCTTCACGCTCAAAGATGCATTAAAAAAAACAATTGAGTTCTAATTGTGCCCCTTTTGTGAGAAATCAGAATTATTGTGGAGAATTTGTACATTTCACAACATTAACATTAAATTGCCAGCCTTTTACAGGATGTTTCTGCTTTTCTACAGCTAACATGACAATTTGCTTCAGTTATTAAGATTCATATTTGTTAGAGCATTTTATGCAGTTTTAATTTTAATGCTAAAAAGATTTAATTTGTGCCCCAACGTTTTTTTTTTCTGCACAGCCCTGGTGATGATTTGAAGATTTTGCTAGTTTATTGTCTGATTATTAATGTTAGTGCTTATTTGTTTCTATCGCATACATCTCACCTGCTCAGTCTGCTCATGCATAGAGGACTGTGTTCCCTATTTGAGGGGGAATGGGTTTACATGGGGTACGTGGGGGTTTACGTGGGGGTTTGCAAGTGGTCGTTTACAATTTGCATACTCATGCATATTCAAGGCCTTTGCATTTAAATTGAGTGTTTAAATGAGATTCAGAGATACTCCTGTGACATTTTGGTGGTTTCCTGGGCATAAGAATAATACATACAATTATGTAACAAGTTATTATTCAAAATGGATTATTTTATGGTTTAAATTATGACTTTAGGGGCACTTTATATTTTTAGGGGAACTCCAATACAGAGGTCCAGTATGTGTGTAGTTATTGCTGTAGGACGTGCGGTTTATCAGCAGGATTAAGTGCTTTCTTCCGTTCATTCTCTCTTTGTTTTTATTTATGCTATATAAGACTGGATCTGATGGAATGCTTTCAGACTTCCCCTTATCATTTAGATAACCATAACAATCACATGAGCTGCTGGACGGAGGACTTTTTTATTTGCTGCTGATCACTTAAAGAAGCTGTGTTGGATAGAAGCGATTGACGACCGAAACCGCAACGTAATTACTTTCACCAGCAGATAATTAAGCATTGTTTTAACAGAATAAAGTGATTCATGTAAAACACAGACATTAGGATGCTGGCTTTAACCTCACTGGTGGATGAGACCCATAAATGAAAGCATTTTTTAGCTCTTAGTCAAGAACACAGAAATATCACAAACTGTTTATGACTCTGTATGACTTTTCTTTATTATTTAAGTGTCTCCCTCTCTCTCTGTGATGAATGAATGGGGCTCTATTGGTCTCAGGGGTTAAAGCTCTAACTGCAGGAACACAAAGGTCAACTTATTCACCTCCAACTAAACTACACATGCAATCATAACACTAACATTACAATGAATACTAATACCTGCTAATAAATAGTTGCATTAAAAGTTAAGAATGTTTTTTCTTCTGCTGTAAAGGAACGCTTTCTGAAGACACCAGGTTTTGTTCTGACAAAGACAAAATAGAAACTGTACACTAACCTTTGCAGAAAGATGTCATATTTCAGTGTGTTCTCTGTAGAGAATATGTTAACTTATTTTTAGTACTTGCATATAGTGTACACTCAAATTATACAGTACGGAAAAAGTCATAGTCCTTCACCCCATTTAATTTCAAGTCAAATCAGCCATTAAGTACAAGTTTCTGTGAGACAAAATACACAAAATAGAAAATCACACAGAATTCTAAACCATTAAATCTAATCTCAGCTGTTTGAGTGCTCGGTGTGTCACTCTTTACCTTTATTCCAGCTTCCATTCTTTCAGAAGACTCACTTTCAGTTTTTAAAGAATCTGCAGACACACCTCCAAATTACAGTCTTAGACGCTGGTTGGTCATTTTCTGAAGTAATCAAACACATTCAGAGATGTTGAGGTCTGGACTCTGGGGTGGTCAGTCCATTTTTCAGCTTCTTTGTTTGATGTGTCTGTCTCCTTTTCTCGCTTCTTGACAGCTACACATCCTTTCAGACCCATATCGCTGCGTTGTCTTCTCACAGTGGAAGGATGGACAGAAATACCTGTGGATGTTTTCAGATCTGAAGCAGCTTGATTTTCTCCTCTCTTTCAAAGATGAAAGCTTTGTTGATGAGTGCTGTTTATCTGATGGGGCAGTTTTGGTGTCTACCAGGTGGTTGTTAGGAGTTTCATTTTCTCTGTGGCTTTTAGTCAGTTTTTGAAACTCTCACTTTGACTTTCTCCTTCTTCATACAAGTGGATTATCTTGTACTCATCATTAATGGGAAACCGAATTAACAAAGGGGTCTCTGACTTTTGCTCAGTACTGAACACCAAATAATTTAAAATGTATTGTGTTTCACTACTTAATTACAGGAAAACTAATTACAGTACTGCACTGTTACTGCAGCATTGAGTGTGAATAGGCTGAACAGCAAAGAGCTCAAACAGCAGCTCTGAGGTTCCTGTGCTGAGTTCTGGTGTGGATAACAGCACATTACAGTACTGTACGATACACCCTGACTGACCACAGTTCACCCAGTACACACACACACACACACACACACACGCGCGCACACACACACTGTTCTCTCTTCCTGCAGCTGCTGCTCTTACTCACACTGCTGCATTCCTCTCTCATCCCACCCTCACTCACTCCAAATCTCTCTATATATACACTCTTAAAAAAGATGGTTCTTCAAGGGCTCTTTACTAAAGAAAATGGTGTTATAAAGAACCACAAACACTCAAAGAACCCTTTTGCATGCTTGAGTGGTTCTTTGCATGGTGAAATCATTCTTCAGAGTGATGGAGAATGTGTGGTTTCTATATAGCACCAAAAAGGGTTCTGCTATTGTGACAAGGCTCATATACAATAGCAGAACCCTTTTTGGTGCTATATAGAACAAACACATTCTCCGTCAATCTGAAGAACCATTTCACCATGCAAAGACCCCTTTAAGCATGCAAAAAGTGTTCATCTTTATAGGACCATTTTCTTTACTAAAGAGCCCTTGAGGAACCATCTTTTGTAAGAGTTTACATAAATATAAATATCATCAGAAAACCTTGTATCTCCATCTCATGTTTAATCTGTTGACATAATTTAAATACACCAGCTGTTCTGTACATTATGTAACACCTCATGTTGAGTAGATCAACAGAAAAGCTCCAGATGTACTTTGAATAAAATATTTTTGTTACATTAACTAAATTATTAATTCTGTTGAAAGTTAAGAGTGTTTTCCTTCTCCTAAAAAGTTACCGTTTTGGAGATATGAGGTTTTTGTCTGATAGGGATGATATATAACTCTGTCCTCCTCTCTGGTTCACTCTCTTCATTCTCTTTCTGTTTTTCCTCTGTTCATTCTCTTTTGCTGTGTCTTTCTCTTCATTCTCTTTTTATCCTCTTATTCTCTCTCTCTCACGTCATTCTCCTTTTTCCTCTCTTCATTGTCTCTCTCTTCTCTTCATCTCTCACTCTCTCTCTCTCTCTCTCTCTCTCGATACATATATATATATATATATATATATATATATATATATATATATATGCAACTACAACACACCACTTTCTGTCACTCTGTCTTTCTCTCCCTGTTCCGTCTCTTTTCCTCTCCTCATTCTCTTTTTTCTTCTCTTCATTATAATCATATATATGTATCGCTGTTGTCAGAAGAAAACCTCATATCTCCAAAATGATAACTTTACAGGAGAAGGAAAAAACAAACTTTACTTTTAATTTAAGTCAATGGAACCAGACATTTTCCTAAGTTTTTTGGGCCGCTCTTTTGGTCCATTCTTAATAAAATGTACACACAATGTAAAGGGCATTTTCAAATTATGCCCAACACTGAAAAACGTTGAAAATGGAGACACCAGGTTTTCTCCAGACAACAGCGATATATAGCGATTTTTCCACATATATCAATGTTAATTGTATATATATATTAATTATGTTCATTCCATATATATCAAAGTTCTTTAAATATTTAGTCACGTACTGTCGGTTTAGGGAATCGAACCGGTACCCTTCTGGTCACAGGGCTGGCTTCCTAACCTCCAGCCCATGACTGTCCCACATAAAGGGCATCTGACTTTTTCACATTACGTCAAAAAATGAAAAACAACAAAAATGGAGATACAAGATTTTCTCCCATCAGCGATGATATACATATATGAATAAAAAAGGCCAAAAAGAAAAAGGACAATCCATATTGATACCAGCATATAGTTCAAAATCTAGTATCTCTTCATATGCAGGG
The DNA here is from genome assembly GCF_904425465.1 of Colossoma macropomum. Taxonomy (NCBI): domain Eukaryota; kingdom Metazoa; phylum Chordata; class Actinopteri; order Characiformes; family Serrasalmidae; genus Colossoma; species Colossoma macropomum. Next base: position 24,742,315 of record NW_023494802.1, on the reverse strand, counting down.
GTATTAAACCTTTAAATGGCCATGGTCCAAAGTTTTATTACACACATCTATTACCTAAAAGCTCAGCCAGTTTGCATTGATGTCCCTGTAGTTACTGATTAATAAGACTTAGTGTGTAATAATCCTACAAATTTAAGGGTTTAATAGGTAACCTGCACATCTGTGAAAGCTCCTTTAACTCTCAGGGGTACATACGCAGTTTGGAGCCATATAGATCTAGATGACGTCTTTTTCAGGGACATCCTGCATGTTTTAGCCAAGTCATGTTCTGCACGAGATACAGCAGCATGGCTTCACAAGAAGTCTAGAACTGTCCCTCATTAAAAATATATAGCTCATTATGAAGCAGAATGTACCGTTATAGAAGACTGTTGAGTAGCTGAAGTCTTACATCCAGCAAGAATGGGAAAATATCCACTTTCACAACTACAACAATAAGTGTCGTCAGTTCCCAAATGATTACTGAATGTTGTTAACCCTCTGTGGTCTAAGCTCATTTTCTCAATTTGTTCATATCCTCTTAAATTCTCCTTTTAATGCTCTTTATGATGCAGATGGGTTAATATTATAATATTATCAACATGATACTCATATGTTTCATATCAAAATGCTCTGTTATCTTCATCACTACTTTCCAAAACCGCTGCAGCAACTTCAGCAGCTGTAAACTCTCTGCATGCCATTTTGTTACTGTACCCACTTTTTTAGAACTGGGTTATAATTCAAATGCAAATTCAAAAGGGCTGAACTCTTGTGGACCTGAAGTTCCCTCCAACATTACATTCCCTGTGAAGAACCATATTAAAATGGTCAGTCACGCAACAGCCGCTTGCAGAACCATTTGTCCTGCTTCTCTCTGAGTCCGGCTCTCTCTCTCGCTCTCTGTCCTCCTTTCTCTCTCGCTCCTCTATTTTTAGTCTCATCTGTTTGGAGCATGTGTCAGAGGAGGGGAGCACATGCATTAACACAACTGTCCCTGTGTCCCCTACTGCTCATAAATAAACACACCCGTCCACAGGCTAATATTAACCCATCTGCACCTGTCCTAAACCAAACACTCCAACAGAACCTCATTCTGGACCGAAGAGGAAGTCCAAGATCATCTGAGGTAGAGCAGCACAAAAGAACTGTTCAACAGCAGACAGTGTAAAGCCCATGTGTCAAACTCAAGGCCCGTGGGCCAAGTCAGGCCCGTGGCACAATCCTATTCGGCCTGGAAAATTATTTTAATTTTTTTCACTAATATTAGCCCATTTCACCATGAGCTGCACTACAGCTCCCAGCATGCACTGCAAGGTAATGTTACTCCCTCCCACTCCCCCATAACTGTCTATGGGACAGCACCACACAAAAAAGTGTAGTCTATACTAATGTAGTCTATTGTTTTATATAAAAAAATGTTTTTAATTTAATTTAATTTAATTAAATTTTTGAATTATTAAAGTATCCAGTGCCTATTTTTTGCCAGCGTAGTTTTGGCATATTTTGAACAAACAGTGGCAAAATGTTAAGTCAAAATAAAATAAAAACACAACTGGCCCAGAAATTTGTGTTTCTAATTAAGTGGCCAGTTAGTAGAAGGTATTTCAAATAAGGTGGCCAGTTAATGGAAGGTGTTTTTAATAAAGTGGACAGTTACAGGAAGGTGTTTCTAATGAAGAGGCCAGTAAGTGGAAGGGGTTTCTCATAAAGTGGACAGTTACAGGAAGGTGTTTCTAATGAAGAGGCCAGTAAGTGGAAGGGGTTTCTCATAAAGTGGCCTATGAGTGGAAGCACAAGGTGGATGTTTCTAATAAAGTGGCCAGTTAGTGGAAGCAAAAGGTAGGTGTTTCTATTAAAGTAACCAGTGAGTGGAAGCACGAGATGAGTGTTTTTAATAAAGTAGCCAGTGAGTGGAAGCACAAGATGGGAGTTTCTAATAAAGTGGCCAGTGAGTAGAAGCACAACATAGGTGTTTCTAATAGAAGATATAAAATATAAGTTCTAAAGTTTTCCTCCAATATTTGTTCCTTTAATAAACCCAGAACACACCTTTGTAGTCAATTTTGCAGTAGACCTGCAAAATTAGTTAGAAGACCCCCCATGCACAGCAGTAGCCCCCTACATTAGGTGACATGCTGTATTTTACATCTCTGCATAGCTTGTCTGCAGAGCTAAACACTTTCATGTTGTCTGCAAACAGAAAACACCACAGTGCACCTGTGAAAGTGTGTGATGTGCAAAACCACCTTCACTCTCTCTTCACACACACACATACACACACACAGTGCGGTGGTGCACATCTTTTTGAAAGTTCAGATATATGTAATTCTGGTGCTTTTTCTCAACATTACAGCCATTGAAACAGTGATATTGAAAGACTGGATTTGAGTGAATAGTTACACACACAGTAAATCACATCAAATTTACCCAGATCCCCCACTTTCCCTAAATTTAGTTATTAATGCAAAATTCCATTAATTTCTCAAAATTGCTGCATACTTAAATGGTTCACTTGTTAGCTACATTGCTTGTTAGCATTACATGGTGAAACACTGCATGAGGCTAATCATGCAGCTATTAGCCTCTAACGGTGCTAAAGAAGCAAACTTCAGACACCAAACATGTCTTGGCTGATCAACTACATTTTAAAGCTTAAATTTAGTTTGAAAATTCGGCATACTTTTTGTGCTTGTTTGCAGCAGTAGCTTCAGTGCTACACTGAAGAAGCCTCCTATTAGTGGTTAGCTACTTTGCAAATTAGCTTTTCATGGGGAAATATTGCAGTTATGATGATGCAAATTGGTGGGGTGTTAGCTTTAACTTGTTAGCTACATTAACCTCAAAAAGAGCATCAGACACCTAGCGTGTCTTGGCTGATCCACTTCAGTTTAGAGCTTTAGTCAGGTTTCAGATTGTGGCGTATGCTTCCATTACGTTTTAGCTATATAGCTGCAATGCTAAATTAAAGAAGGAAAGTTCCATAAGTTTCCACAGATAAACTATTTAGCAAGTACCTTGTTAGCTTTACATGGTGGAGCACTGCAGTTATCATGATGATAATTGATGTATGACTTTCAGTTACTCGTTAGCTACGTTACTTGTTAGCTTCACACTGTGAAATACTGTAGGTATGATGCTAGCTTATATTATTTGTAAGCTACATAGCCTCTAAAGAAGCAAACTTCAGACACCAAACAAGTCTTGGCTGATCGACTTTTTACTGGATTTTAGCTGGACTTACTAACTCTAGCTACATTAGCCTCTAAAAGAGCTCCATTAGCTACATTATCCATATTAGCCTCTAAAAGAGCAAACTTTAGACAACAAACTTGTCTTGGCTGACCCACAGTTTAGAGCTTTAATAAGGTTTGAGATTTTGTCGTACAGTTAGCCTTGTAGCTCAAGTGCTAGGCTAAACAAACTACCATAAGCTTCTATTACTGATAATGATTAGCAAGTTACTTGTTAGCTTTACGTGGTAAAACACTGCACTTATCATGATGATAACTGATGTATAACGTTTGGTTACTTGTTAGCTTTACATAAAGAAATACTGCAGCTATGATGCTACTTGATGAGGTATTAGCATATATTATTTGTTAGCTACATTAGCCTCTAAGGAAGAAAACTTCAGACATCAAACATATCTTGGCTGTTCAACCTTTTTTTGGGACTATCACTTTAACTAAAAACACAGCAGTACTATAGATGTAATAAATACAGCTACAATGGTGAAATAACATCTCATTTTGAGAAAATGAGCTTAATAAGAACTCCTGTGACACCTGTGCTCACACACACACTCTTGCCGTAGCGCGGTGGTGTTTTGGGGGGGGTTATCTCTCAATCTTGTGGTGGAGTATGTCAGGGAAGATGAATTTGGCTGTAAAACACCTGCACTGAGCCGGAAAACCACAGAGTCTGTGAAAGACCCTCATAACACACCTATTACACCTCGCTCTCACACCTACACACACTCAGCTCCGCTCTGCTCGCTATCAGCGCCTTTTTCTCTGAAGTGCGTTTTCTGCACACAATGCGACATTCAGGGGTTTAACTCACACCGGAAATGTATTTTCAACTGATTCTTATCAGTTTTCTACACCATAAAAATATACATTTCGCAGCATTAAAAAAGAATTATACCAATTTTTCCAATTTTCTCCATAGTTCAGTATGTGAGATGTAAACAGAGTGATTCAGAGTGGTTTGGTGTGAAATGGTTCAGATTTCTTTATAGTGGTGGTGATAGGAACCAGGGGTCGCCATGACTACAAAACAAATATAGACAATTTATTTACTATCCAAAACCACCAGTGAACCTGCATGTGTCTTCTGGATTTTATATGGAATATTGATGATGAGAAAAATGTGAAAAATCTGAAATAATAAGTTTTCTTTGGGGACTATTTTGCCTCAACGCACCCTGCATATTATGTATCCCTCAGCCATGAATGAATTTTAAGGCCAACATCTTCCAAAAACTGTCATAAAACAATGTCTCAGACATCAGGCAGTGTATTCATAACCATTTCATGTAATAACTTTATGTAAGGGAGTTTTTAGAGGTGGACGTCTGGTTCCTATCACCACAATTCTAACTCGGTAAGTTTCTCTAGAACACAGAATTTTGCTGCAAACCGCTCTGAATGACTGTTTACAACTTAATTATTTAATTATGAAGACATTTTGAAAAAAATATCAATTCTGCTTTAAAATACCAAGTTCTTATAAAGTGAACAGAAATGTATTGCAAATGCTCTAAGTTCTTAACCTGCTGTAGTGGTTAAGGGGAAGAAAAGTGCAGAACTGAGCCATCTGCTGGTCGAAATCACTACACATTTTTATTGCTACTGTCAGACAATTCATACTGGATTAAAATCCCTCCACAATTCTTACTGTCAAAACTACACACACAGCAGATTCATATTGGACTAAAATCACTCCATAATTATTACTGTCCGACTGTAAAACTACACATGCTGCAGATTCATACTGGATTAAAATCACTCCACAATTATTACCGTCGGACTATAACAACTGCACACACTGCAGATTCATACTGGATTAAAATCACTCCACAATAATTACCGTCAGACAATAAAACTATACACAATGCCGACTCATACTGGATTATAATCCCTCCACAGTAATTACCGTCAGACTGTGAACATTACACACACTGCAGATTCATACTGGATTAAAATCACATTTATGTACAGAATAGTCTATAAAGCCTATATCTATTAATATTTAAACAAAAAAAAATAGCCTGCTGATTCTCAAGCCCAGTTAATGCAAGTGTTTACAACTGTTTTGATGTGGTGATGGTGCATAAATAAAGTTAACAAACATATTTCAGAAATGTGTCATTTGTGGTTGGATTACTTTATGAATAGTTGTTGGAAAAACTGAGTAGTGCTGTATTCAACCTTGCAAAGAAAGCAAAGAGTGATGAGAGCGACAACTCTGAACTCTGTTTTTCACAGTGCAGCAACTGTCGGTTTAAAGTTAATAATAAACGACTGTAAACCAGAGAGAGAGAGAGAGAGAGAGAGAGAGAGAGAGAGAGAGAGAGAGAGAGAGAGAAAATGTGTGTGGATTGGTAATGGGGTGGGAGTCATCAAAACAGGAAACCGTTTATGTCACTGAAACATTCCATATTTAACTCTCCTAGGCGCTCTAAAATAAATACACACACACACAGACACACACACAGACACACACACACACACACGCACACACACACACTGCACCTCCCACTGAGCCCCCCGTCCACGCTGCAGTGTGTGTGTGTTTGTGTGTGTGTGTGTGAAGTCACTTCCTTACTTTCTGTGGCTTTGGCCAAGTGCTGTAACACACACACACACACACCTCTAAAAGTAAAACAACAGTGCCTTGGAGACAGCGTGTGTATGTCTGTTTTTGTGTCTGTGTCTGTGTATGTTTATGTGTTTGTGTGCATGTGTGTGTGTGTGTGTGTGCATAATCACATATTTTTGAAGATGCTCATTTGTGTCAATTTGTTTTCCTGTACAGCACGTATATATGCATATATGAGTATGTGTGAATAAAACTATGAATTGTAATATCCGTGCCCATAAACAGTTGTGTTGTTATGTTTTTGCTGTGACACTGTAACAGTCAAGAAGTAACATGAAAATAACACAGTAACATTTAAAAATGATTACAATTATATCTAACACTGTAACTTTCATGAAGTAAGATGGTAACATATTCTGTAACACTGTAATATTTATGTTGTAGTATGGTAACATTTATACTGTAACACTGTAACATTTGTGTTGTAGTATGTAAACATTTATACTGTAACACTAACATTTGTGTTGTAGTATGTTAACATTTATACTGTAACACTAACATTTGTGTTGTAGTATGACAACATTTATGCTGTAATAGTAACATTTGTGTTGTAGTATACTGTAACATTTGTGTTGTGATAGGGTAACATTTATACTATATACATTTGTGTAGTATGGTAAAATTTATGCTGTAACACTAACATTTGTGTTGCAGTATGGTACTATTTTTACTTTAGCACTGTATAATTTGTGTTGTAGTATGGTAATATTTATGCTGTAACACTGTCACATTTATGTTGTGGATCATTAACATTAATGCTGTAACACTAACATTTGTGTGGTAGTATGGAAACAGGTCTGCTGTAACACTGTAACATTTGTGAAGCAATATGATACTGTTTATGCTGTAACACTAACATTTGTGTCATAATATAGCAACATTTATACTGTAACACTGTAATAATTGTGTTGTAGTATGATACAGTTTATGCTGTAACACTGTTACATTTACCCTGTAATATTTGCACCTGTAACATTACACTATTTATGCTGCAACACTGTAACATTCTTCCTGTAACAGTGCAACATTCATGCAGCAGGCAACATAAATGTTGTAACATTACAATATCTAATATATAACATTGTATAACATTCATGCTGAAACTGTGTAACATTTGTGTTATAATATGGTAACATTAAAGACGTGTATTTGTGTGCAGTTTTCTGTACAGCATGTATGTATACATACAGGAATATACCATTTTAATTGTCATGCTTGAACACTGTAACATCCATGTTTGTAACATTTGTGTTGTAACATCTGCGTGGCAGTAACATTATGAACATTTATGTCTAAAACTGTAACTTTCAGTAAGTAATATTGTGATGCTTATACCTTAACACTGCAAAATTTGTGTTGTAGTATGGTAACATTTCTGATATTACACTGTAACAATTGTGTTGTAGTGTGGTAACATTTATGTCATAACACTGTAACATTTGTGTAATAATATCTTAATGTTTATGTTGTAACACTAACTTTTGTGAAGCAATATATTTATGTTTATGCTGTAACATTTACATCTGTAAAATTATACCATTTATGTTGCAACACTGAAATATTTGTGTAACAATGTCTTAATTTTTATGTAGTAGCACTGTAACTATTGTAAAGAAATATAGTTACATTTATGCTGTAACAGAGCAACCTTTGTGTTGTGTTCTGATAACGTTTATGCTGTAACATTTACGTCTTTAATGTTATACCATTAATTCTGCAAAACGTGTAACAGTGTAATATTTATGCAACCGTTAACATTAATACTGCAATGTTTGTAATACTGAATCTGTAACATTTGATATGAATACTGTAACACTGTAATGGTTAAGCTACAACACTGTAACATTGCCAATAAAGCACTGCTGAATCTGAATGAAAAGCCAGATGAATAAAACTCTGGGCTGGGTCACCATATGGCAATCATGTCATACAGAGCCATTTCCTCTCCTTCGTTCTCTCAGTCCCTCATTTTCTCTCTCTTTCACTCACTCGCTCTGAAAAACAAACAGCATTCCTCAGCATTCAGCACCCATTACTTCATATCTGGAGGTTACAGTTTAATATGTAGAAGTCTGGACTTATTATTGTCCACATAAACCACATAACACATCAACTTATGATTACAGAACAACTCAAGGGAACTGCAGGCATGCAGTTAGCATTATGCTAATTGGTGGACTAGAAGCTTCCATTACTTGTTAGCTACATTAGCCTCATAGCTCTAGTGCTAAACCTAAAGAAGCAACTGATTTAACTATACTTGAGGTAAAGAGGGAAATATGTACATAATGTGAACTGTCACTTCAAAGTTGGAATTCCACCAATTTTTCAAAATTCTTGCAGAAATATGTGGTTAAGATGTAAACAGAGTTGTTCAGAATGGTTTGGTGTGAAACCAATGGAATGGTTTGGTGTGTTCCGTTCTAGAGAAAGTCAGAATTGTTCACAGTGGTGGTGATAGAAACCAGACATTCCATTAATAATAGACCAGACATCAATAATAGTAACGATTTTCCAATATTTTATCATCATGCACAATTGAAATTTAGGTACGTTAGTGGAATTGTCCTTTAAATATGTCATGTGACCGGCACAGGCATGTGCACACGAGCACACTCTGTCCAGAGCTTACAGGGGGACTGATCTGTTAGTAATCATGGGGCAGACCCCAGCATGGTCCAGCACAGAGAAACCTTTGTTTGGGGCCTGTGTGTTTGGTGTTTCTTATTAGTCACAGCGCTGCACTCTCGCCCAGAGAGAGAGAATTAAAGCATCACTTCTGGAGAACGGCAAAAGCCTGGATGGATTTGCGTGGCCTCTTCTCCTTCCTCTACCCTGAAGACCTGAGCACGGAAACTCTTGGAAAAGCGATGACGGGTGTCAACCCTTTACATCTGGTTGCTTCTCTCCTGCTCTCTGTGCTCACACTGTATTTCAAAAGAGCCAAATTCTCAGTAAAGCTGCTCTTGTTTACGTATTTCTCTGTTTCTGTTACCAGACAGCAGGACGAGTATGAAACAGTGACTGTAACGTGGCCCATTAAGGCTACATGCTAACCAGCAGACACTTCCAAGCTGCTGCTCTGCACCACTAACATTCTGATTTTATAAAAGTGATGTCATCTGACAAAAACACCACACACGTCATTTAAAGGCAGCGGCTGTGCTGTGATTTAGGCTATATTTGCATGTAAAATGATTACACAGGGAGAAAGTTAGAAGCCACAGATTATATTTATGATTTTTTCTCTGGGTCTGGGTAGCAAACCACAAGAAGGATGTTCCATTTTCAGTGTGATCGTGACTGATAAGACAGTGAGAACAGTCAAAAGGATCAAATTAAACTGTTTAAATTAAAACAAAGGAGGAGCAAACAGTACAGAGCAGAGATTGGTTCTTGGCAGCATTGTTTGCATATGCGCAAACGTCATTCATGTCTATGCCACTGAATAAGCTGCTCTGTCTCTCTGCCACTTACTGAACAGAGTAAATGCAGAGGGAGGTGTATGTGCCTCTTGCTTGCTGGGGGGGCCCACTCTCTTAGCTAAAGTTTGTCCAAAAACAGAAATCAATTTATAGAAAATAATTGCATTTAAATCGCATTTGCAGTGTTGGTCATTAAATTTAAATTAATTAGATTTTTTTTCCGCAAATCGTTCAGCTCTAATAGGTGCTTAAAAAAGTTACTAAAGAGGTCTGAAAAGTCATTGGTATAGTGTAGTGGGTAACACCTCTGCCTTCTATGCTGTAGACCCCCCCCCCCACTGGGCAAGCAGCCTACATTATACCTATAACAGTCCTTGGGTTAGACTCCTAAAACTACCTTTGCCTACCTGTGAGGGGAAGCACAGGGTGGGTGTTCCTAATAAAGTGGACAGTTAGTGTAAGTACAAGGTAGGTGTTTCTAATAAAGTGGCCAGTTAGAGGCAGCACAATGTGGGTGTTTCTAATAAAGTGGCCAGTGAGTGAAAGCGCAGGGTGGGTGTTTCTAATAAAGTGAGTAGAAGTATAAATTAAATGTTTCTATAAAGTGGCCAGTGTGTGCAACACTAATCTGTGGAGTTTATTTGATTGCTTTTACTGGTGACCAAAAACCCACAAACTGGATGTTTCAATGAAACCAAAACATGAGATCCAATCAGCTGCCTGTTTTTCACTGTCTGTAAGCAGTGGCCGCTTTTTTAGAGGCCCCTTTCATTCTTGGTGGGGTACAGTACCAAACATTGCAGCTGTAGACCAAACAGCTATTGTTGGTTAAAGCTGCTGTACTTCCTGCCTGTAGCGCTAAAAACTCACCCTGCACTTCCATCCCAAAAGTTTACAGCAAATTTCCTCCCAGCTAATGATGGCAGAAGATAAAGTGCAGCTGCTGTTGGTCCACAGCCTCGTGCAGATGTTAAGAGTAGCAGTGCCATGTTTTATAACCTTGCAAAATGACACACAACAATTAATCACTTACCTAATAACTCACTTAAGATCCCTAAGGCACTCTCATGGATTGTGGTGGACTTTAACTGAATTGTTTTAAATAGCCAATACAGTGTTACCTTCAAAGCCACATCCATAAACTAACACAGTGCAACCTGTTTTGATTTAGTAATGCATAAACCTAAACTTGGTAAAACTCTGGCCCAAACTTTAATGCTGGGTTTTAACATCATATGACAGTTAACTATAGTTAACAGTCTGTAACTGTACTAATAGCATTATAGCTTTAGTGACACCATAGTTAACATGCATAACTCCAGTGAGTTAATAGTTAACATCTGTAGCTCCAGTGATACCACAGCTAACATTCATGGCTATAGTGACATCATTAATATCGTTCATAGCTTCAGTGATATTGTAGCTAACATTCACAGCTTCAGTGATGGGATGCCAAAGCTTACATTCATAACTACATAGCTAACATTCATGGCTCCAGTGATACTATCAATAACATTTATAGCTCCAGTGACACCATAGTTAACATGCACAGCTCCAGTGAGTTAATAGCTAACATTTGTAGCTCCAGTGATGCTGTAGCTAACATTCATAGCTCCAGTGAGACCATAGTTAACTTTCGTAGCTCCAGTGATGGGATGCCAAAGCTTACATTCATAACTCCACTATAGCTAACATTCATAGCTCCAATGATACTATCAATAGCATTTATAGCTCCAGTGCCACCATAGTTAACATGCATAGCTCCAGTGACACCACTGATAGCATTCATAGCTCCAGTGATGCTGTAGCTAACATTCATAGCTCCAGTGAGGTAATAGCTAACATTTTTTGTTCCAGTGAGCTGTAGCTAACATTCATAGCTCCAGTGATACCATTGATAGCATTCACAGCTCCAGTGACACCATAGCTAACATTTATAGCTCCAGTAAGGTAATAGCTGACATCTGCAGCTCCAGCGATGCCACAGCTAACATTCATAGCTGCAGTGACACCATTGATAGCACTCATAGTTCAATTGTCACTATAGATAACATTTATAGCTCCAGTGACTGCAGTCATAGCTCAAGTGACACCATAGCTAACGTTTATAGCTCCAGTGAGACCATAGCTAACATTCATAACTCCAGTGAGACCATAGCTAATGTTCATTGTCCTAGTGAGACCACAGCTAACTGTCTATCTGTAGTTCCAGTTACACAATAACCAACGTTTATAGCTCCAGTAAAACCATAGATAACATTCACTGCACAAATTAGCTAACCTTAGTTGATATGAGGGTCGCAGCCCTATAAATGAGACACAGACATTCTTATACAGAAGGAAAGGGAGGTTAGCTCAGCTCACTAGCCACACACACAAATTCAAACATGTTCTAGATTACACTTAATGATTCAAATAGCTGTGTAATGTGAATAATAAGTGCTTTAGAATGAGGCGAGCATGGAGTGGAACAGTGTGAATAATGTTGTGAGTGAAAGCCCAGTGGCTAAGCTGGAGTGCGCTGAGGTTCAATCCAGAAACTTTTTCCAATTCCACACCCACTTCCCTCACATCCCAAACCCAACCACTCTCACAGAGATGGAGTGAGGGAGTTCAAATGTGCATTTTTCATTTTGCAGTGTATAAATCAGTGCAGAACCGGCCTCATCATGGCCAACTTTAGGAGCGGCAACTTTCATTGACAGTATAACGTTGATCCAAAACAATGTGGACGCTGATATTTTAGCTTTGACCAAAATGATGATTCTGATGGGAAGTCACAATGCAATAAATGACATCTTAGCAAGTAAAAATGTCTTAAATATAGTCAATACATTGAATATTTCTCATTATGAGATGGTTGTAAGAATATTAGGTTTCACTTTATTTGGATAGTCCACTATAGTCCCCTGTAGACTATCTACAGATGTTCAAATCATTAAACTATCTGTTGAAACTCTGATTCTGTTATTCTAAACAGTGGCGGGGTTAGGGTTAGGATCTGGACCAGGGTTAGGGCTAGGACTAGGGTGAGGGTTGGGTTTAGGTTTTGGGTTGAAGTTAAGGTTAGGGTTACACTGCAAAAAATGGTATCTTGTCAGGTAAAATAATCTTAAATATAGTCAATAAATCTAATATTTTCAATATTTCAAAATGTAATACTTCTACTGCAAAAAATTGGATCTTAGTAAGTGCAAACATCTTAAACATAGTCTATATATATATATATATATATATATATATATATATATATATATATATATATAAATACACATGTATAGTTTAACTGTTAAATCTGTTGAAAAAAAAACAAAAAAAAACAAAACAAAAAAAAAAATATATATATATATATATATATATATATATTATTTATAAGAATACTAAACTTGTGTCTATATGTTTTTACTTGTTTTAAGTAATTTTATTTAGTAAAATGATCTTGCTATACTGGCAAATAATTTGGCTTCTTGTGTTTGAAACAAATAAAATTATTTTTACCCAATAAAATTACTTTAACCAAGTGAACAACATCTACAAAAAAAGATAAATGATCTTATAATATTCACACAACTATCTCAAATGAGAAATATCAGATATTCAGATAAAATTGAAAACAATTTCTCTTGTTAAGCTATCATGTTTTGCAGTGCACTGGAAGCTTACACACTCCAGTTAGCATTGTGCAAACTGCAGTGTCTCTGCAAAAGAGCTACACTAGAACAAGAAATACAAGAAATAAAGAATGAATTTGAGGAGAAAATGATTTAATATTAGTGAAATTAAATGTCAATGCAGTTTTAGATCAATCATTTTTAATTTTAGTACATTGAGAAAATGAAGGTGATGAAGAAGAAAATAAATCAGTAATTTAATGTAAATGACTGAACACTAGTGGAGAAAGATTCTGCTGTTGAAACAAGCTGTCTGATATTGAAACAGATCTAAACCTGTATTTAATCTAAAACTAGTTCTTAATCTTGGAGCAGACATCTTACAACAGGACACTGATTTTACTAACATCACAGCCAGCACTGCATGTGAAATGCTGATTTCTCTTGTTAAGATTTTTTGCCATGTACTGAAGATTATGCATTTCCAGCCGTGGACTTTTCCCATCATGCCATGCTCTGTTTAAAAGCAGCAGGGGTCCAAGCAAAAACCCCAGTGGACCCGCTCTCAAATGTCCATAACCCGTTCCGAAAAAAGCTTTCTCTATTTTTATCGGAATGACGTTCCCAGAGGGAAAGCACCAGTCTCCCTGGCGTTCCTTCAGATACGCTGTCCCACCAGAAAATGAAAATAAACACACGGAAAACCGCAAGGATATATCTGGCCTGTTGTGCGGAAAGAGCTTTTCTTTTTTTCTTTTTTTCCCTCCCCCTTTCTTTTTTTCTCTTTTTCTTCCCTCTTTCCAAATGCCTCTGTGATTGCACTCTGGAGTCCCAAAAAAAGCAGCGCAGCCGGAGGGATGGGGGGGTGTGTGTGTTGGTGGGGAGGGAAATCTAAAGTAAACGAGATTACAATTCACTGCCCACTAAGCGTGAAGGTTCATTACATGAGAAAATACACATTAAGAGAGAGAAAAATGCCTCTGCCTCTCGGACGGATGGCTAATGAATGTTTTGGAGGCCGAGTTTGTGTCAGAAATAGCGCTCCAGCTCAGAGCGGCTCTGTTTTTGGCCCTTGGCTCCGCAGCTCTATAATCACATGCTTAGAGAGCGAGCCGTTTCGGCCAAAATGACCCGTTCATGGGTTCGGTTATGTTTGGGTTGCCCTTTGCTTTTTCGGCCAAGCCCAAGCCCACACACACGCACACTCACACTGGATGAGGAACGTTACTAGCTTTTTAAAATGTTCATAATTCAAAATGAGCACTTTTTTCCAATAAATGAGCACACAAACAAGTAACAGTAACAGCAGGTACTCATGCATGATCAGTATCTCATATGTAATTATTTAATGTGTGTTTAAATAAGGGCTACAATTTTAATTCTGAACATTTTACTCAGTGACATATGAATAAGTAAATAAAGTGATTAGGTTGAATGAATAACTGACTCTAAATGTAGGTATTATGATATAAACCGAGTCTGTTCTACAGTTTCTCATTAGGTTGAATGAATAATTGACTCTAAATGTAGGTATTGTGATATAAACCGAGTCTGTTCTACAGTTTCTTATTAGGTTGAATGAATAACTGGCTCTAAATGTAAATTCGAATTATGTTCTGTGGTTTGTATATTAGGAAGGCCCACGGTGCACCCAGAATGACCTTTGACCCCTGAGCAGCTCTGAGGGTCCATATGACCTCAGCTTGGTCCAGGACGTTTAATCTACACACACAAACAAACATACACCAGCGGAGGAAATACTTTCACTGACACACACACACATACACATCTGTTAAATCTCATCTGGACACACTCTGCCCACAAACACACACACACACCTGTTCTCCCATGTCACTGAATAACACTGACAACCATATTTCACCCTAAAAAGGAGGTGGGGGGGGCGGGGGTGGGGGTGCTGGAGTGGTTCTGTGGAAGTACATTGTAGAGTATCTGTTTTTGGGGGCGGTGATTATGTGTAAAATAGTGATTCACACACACATTGGGAAATGTTTATTGGTGCACTGTCTCATAACTGGTGTTGCTATACTTGTGAGGACTCCATTGAGTTCTGTTGTAAAACAACGTCTCACAGCAAAACAGACAAATTACATGGTTTGTTGATTTTCTAAGTGAAAAGTCTTCTACAGGGAATGATGGGTATGCCCTATTTGCTACATTGGTTGTACACTATTTATTGTGGTGCACTTAAGTATTGTTAATTGTTTTCTGTTGACAGGTGCTTTTTCATATGTTTTTAAAACTGTCAGTGTGAAGCCTCTACTGAAAAAGTGTAGCATGGATCCTTAGTTACTAAAACATTTAGAGCAATTTCAAACCTTCTTTTAAGTCAATTTTTAGAATAAGTTGTTTTCAAACAATTAAATATGTATCTAATGTCAAACAATTTAAATCCAGTTTTGGCTCTAGTACTGAGACAGCATTGGTTCGTGTTGTGAATGACCTCAGGCTCAGCGCTGATGCACAAAATCCTTCAGTCCTATTGGATCTTAAAGCAGCTTTGAATACTGTAGATCACAAGAATGTAATCCACCATCTTAAATACTGGGTCGGCCTGCAGCGTTGTGCTGTTCCCAGGAGTGCTCCCAGTGTGATCGTATCCCTTTCAGAAGCTTTGTAATCCAGGCTTGAACTGCACTGAAGTCTTTTTGGAAAAATAAATCCATAATGACAAATGAATGTCTTCTGTGATTATTTATCCATTGCTCTGTATTGAAAAGAGTTATTGTTGTTGTTAGCATGGCTGTTAGGCATGCACTGACACCTTGGGTTGAATCTGTTGACCAATTAGAGGTTGTGTTCCTGACTCATCGACCAATCAGAGGAAGTGTTCCTGACTGTCGACCAATCAGAGGCTGTGTTCCTGACTGTCGACCAATCAGAGGCTGTGTTCCTGGCTCATCAATCAATCAGCTGTGTTCTCAACTTGCCACCAGAATCTCACTACTCTTTCAGGCAAAATTAAATTATGACTATAGCATGCAGCGTTCACAAATATATTTATTTATTTATTATTATTGTTGTTGTTATAATTATTGTTTTTATTTAAATATTTATTTTATTTAAAATTCACAAAATATTTATTTATTTAGTCGACCTGAGAGGGTTAATGAATAGACACCTCTTGATTCAATTGGGAAATCATCATAAAATTATGCATTATGGGTTTCCACTATCCCAGGGGTCGGCAGTCCATATGTCCTGTTTCAACAAAAACCAACCCACCTTGGGAACCCCAACATTTCAAGTCCATTTTATTGAAGTAACATTTTACCATCTTGGCTGTAAATATGTTTCAGGATGTGCTAATGTCCCAGTAAAGGCTAAAAAATATAAATAAAATCCAGACTTACTTTGCTCTGCTTTAAGCTTTAGCTCAGTTATAGCCACCTTTTTCTCTCTCCGGCAGGAAACTTTTCCGCAAAAGTGGAATAGTTTCTTGTAAAATGACTCTTGACAGTTTTACAAGGCTGAAGTCAGTTTCTCCTTTGCCAGCTTCTTGTTCTTATTTTCCCATTCCACCTTAAATAGTGCCTGAGGCGCCAAAATGTAACTGCTGCACCATTTAAGGTGGAACGAGAAAATTCAAACGAGATGCTGGCGAACAAGAAACTGACTGCAGCTTTGCAACTTTTTAGTGACAGTTTCTCGTTGCAGATTAAACATATCAGGAAACCAGCCGGAGTGATTATGAATGCAAGTAAGTCCATTCATCTCCAAATTCATTCCCGGGGACCCCAAGCCGCTCCCAGGCCAACTTGGAGATATTATCCCTCCAGCGGGTCCTAGGACGACCCCGGGGTCTTATTCCGGTAGGACGTGCCTGGTACACCCCCACCGGGAGGCGTCCCGGGGGCATCCGGATCAGATGCCCGAACCACCTCAGCTGGCTCCTCTCAATGCGGAGGAGTAGCGGCTCTACTCCGAGCTCCTCCCGGATGGCCGAGCTCCTCACCCTATCAAATAGAGTGTAGCCCGCCACCCTGCGAAGAAAGCTCATTTCTGCCGCTTGTATTCGCGATCTCATTCTTTCGGTCATTACCCACAGCTCATGACCATAGGTGAGGGTCGGGATGTAGACCGATTGGTAAACAGAGAGCTTCGCCTTACGGCTCAGCTCCCTCTTCACCACTACAGTCCGGTACAGTGACCGCATTACTGCTGCCGCTTGTCCCAGCCTGCGGTCGATCTCACGATCCTTCTTCCCATCACTCGTGAACAAGACCCCGAGATACTTAAACTCCTCCACCTGGGGCAAGTCCTTTCCCCCTACCTGGAGTGGGCATACCATCCTTTTCCGGGCTAAGACCATGGACTCAGACTTGGAGGTGCTGATCTGCATACCAACCGCTTCACACTCAGCTGCAAACCGCTCCAGTGTGCGCTGGAGGCATCCATGTGATCCAGCCAAAAGAACAACATCATCTGCAAATAGCAGAGACGCCACCCTCCGGCCTCCACACATAATTGACACCCTGTCCATGAATATCACAAACAGGAGTGGAGACAGGGCACAACCCTGGCGGAGTCCAACGCTAACACTGAAAGAGTCCGACTTAATGCCGAGTATACGAACACAGCTCTCACTCCGGGCGTACAGAGATTGAATGGCCTGGAGTAGTAACCCCGGCACCCCATACTCCCGGACCTCCCACAAGATATCTCGGGGAACACGGTCGTAAGCCTTCTCCAAATCCACAAAACACATGTAGACTGGGTTGGCAAACTCCCATGCCCCCTCAACAATCCGTGAGAGGGTGAAAAGCTGGTCCATTGTTCCACGGCCAGGACGGAATCCGCATTGTTTCTCCTCAATCTGAGGTTCAACTATCGGTCGAAGTCTCCTTTCCAGCACCTTGGCATAGACTTTCCCAGGGAGGCTGAGCAGTGTGATACCCCGATAGTTGGCACACACCCTCCGGTCCCCTTTCTTGAAAATAGGGACCACCACCCCGGTCTGCCAGTCCAAGGGTACTGTTCCCGAGGTCCATGCACTATTGCAGAGGCGTGTCAGCCATGACAGCCCCACAATATCCAGAGCCTTAAGCATCTCCGGACGAATCTCATCCACCCCCGGTGCCTTGCCACTGAAGAGCTTGCCAACTACCTCAGTGACCTCCACCAGGGAAATGGAGCTTGACACGCCAGAGGCCTTTGGCCCTGACTCCCATGAGGGAGGCATGTCACCCGGACTAAGGAGTTCCTCAAAGTGCTCTTTCCACCGACTGACAATATCCTCATTTGAAGTCAGAGTTTCTCCACCCCTGCTGAATACAGCCTGGGCGCAGCCACCCCGACCACTCCTGAGTCGCCGGACAGTTGTCCAGAACCTCCTCGAGGCCGACCAAAAGTCTTTTTCCATGGCCTCACCAAACTCCTCCCACGCCCTGGATTTTGCTTCTGCCACCGTTGCAGCTGCCACCTTTTTTGCATGTCGGTACCTATCTGCTGAATCGGGAGTCCTTCGGGCCATCCAGTCCCTAAAGGCCTCTTTCTTCAGCTTGACGGCCTCCCTCACCACCGGTGTCCACCAGGGGGTTCTTGGGTTACCGCCATGACAGGCACCAACAAGCTTTTGGCCACAGCTGTGCCTGGCAGCTTCCACAATGGAGGTTTTGAACAGGGTCCATTCAGACTTTATGTCCCCTACCTCCTCCGGGACATGAGAAAAGCTCTCCCAGAGGTGGGAGTTAAAATCATTCCGAACAGGGGCCTCCGACAGTCGTTCCCAGCACACCCTCACTATTCGCTTGGGCCTACCGGGTCTAAGCCTCAGTCTTCCCGGCCATCTGATCCAACTCACCACCAGATGGTGATCAGTTGACAGCTCAGCACCTCTCTTCACCCGAGTGTCCAGAACATATGGTCCCAAGTCAGATGAAACGACAACAAAGTCGATCATTGACCTTTGACCCAAGGAGCTCTGGTACCATGTACACTTATGAACATCCTTGTGTTCGAACTTGGTGTTTGTTATGGACAAACCATGCCTGGCACAGAAGTCCAATAACAATTCACCATTCGGGTTTAGATCGGGCAGGCCGTTCTTCCCAATCACGCCTCTCCAGGTCTCCCAGTCATTGCCAACATGAGCATTGAAGTCTCCCAGTAAGACTATGGAGTCTGTAGTCGGGACCCTTTCCAGAACCCCGCCCACTTGCTCCAAGAAGGAAGGTTTGGTGCATAAGCACACACAACAGTCAGAGTTTTCCGCTCTGCGATTTTAATACGCATTGAGGCGACCCTCTCGCCAGTTTCTGCCGCAGGGGCCTAGGCCACCAAGGGCCCCCCCGCAATCTCTCACTGCCTGTACGGCACTGCACCACTCCCCCATGCTGGACCTTGCGGGTGGTGGGCCCACATGGTCCCCCCACGTTGCCTCTTCGGGCTGAGCCCGGCCGGGTTACGCGGGCTGCCCGGCCACCGGGCGCTCGCCGAGGGACGCTACCCCCAGGCCTGGCTCCAGGGGTAGGTCCCGGTGACCCTCTCCCGGGCAGGGTACACGATGTTCTGTGTCCGTTTTTCATGGAGGTTTTTGGATCGAGTTAGTCTGGGTCTTCACTCCAGACCTGTTCGCCCTGGGAGACCCTACCAGGAGCATGTTGCTCCCGATGACTTAGCTCTGAAGATCCCTAGACCACACAAGCCCTTCCGCCACGACAAGGCCCCGATCCAGGAAGGGCAAATTATTGATATTCGTCTTAAATCTTTCTCTTTGCCTTTTTATTAGCTACTAGTTAGGTGAGATTGTTGTCTGTGTTGCTGTGGTGACTAGCAGAGTTAAAGGGTGAATTAGCAGTTCTACATTAACTCCAGCTTTTAAGAGTATTTATTGTTAAAACTGTGTTACAACGATCAACAGAGCTTTATTTTACTGTAAATCAGGATTATTTTTTTTTTACCTAAAAATCTAATTCTGCTGTGAAGTTGCAACAGGGCAGTAAAAGAACCACATGTTGCTGACCCCTGCCCTATCCGTAGGGTACACAGTTGTACACTGCTTTTTGTGGTGCAATGCGGGATTGTTGGAGTGTACTGAATCTTCCGCACTGTGCTGTTAGACATCACTGCGAAACAGCGGAACCCCAAAATAGTGCTGTATATAGTGAATAGGGCACAGCTTGAGCCACAGGGCAGGTTTTCCTTTGAGGACCAGCAAAAGGTCCTCACTTAGGACAGAAGCTTCTGATGTTTTTAGATGACAGATCAGGTGTGATTTGAACAGGTGGATGTCCTCATTTTGACAAAACTGTGATATTGACCTAATGGGGACATTCGGTCCTCACAAAGTGCTTAAGACAAGCACATTCACACACACTCACTGCGCACATGTGTTATGAGGGACAAAGTTAGAATTCTGGGAGTAACCCCCCCCACACACACACACACATACACACTCATACACTAATACACACCCACGCCTGACTGCTCCTGCTTGCGCGCGCACACACACACACACACACATACACACACACACACACACACTCTTTCCTGTTGACAGCGGCTCCAGCTGCAGCAACAGTTGTCCACCCGCTCTTCCCGGATCTCCACGGTTACCAGAGCCTCAGTGATATCGGATCTCCGACAGAGAAGGGGGGGGGGTTAAAGGGGTTAATTTCTCATTGTTTAGTTTTGTTGTTAATATTTACAAACTTTGTTACTTTTGATATGTTTGTATCACATTTGTGAGACTGAAACTTTTTGTACGCAAATGATTGTCATGTAACATTATTGTTCAGAGAAACAACTGAAAAAAGCAGCATGACGAGAGAGAGAGAGAGATCAAGACAAAGAGGGAAAGAGGAGAATGAGAGAGAGAATGAAAAAGAGAAAAAGTGTGAGAGAGAGAAAATGAAGAAGCACAAGGGAAGGACAAAGAGAGAGGCAAATACCTAGAGGCAGAGTGAGAGAGAGAATGAAAAAGAAAGAGAGAGAAAGGGAGGGAGAGAAAGAGAGGGAGAGAGAAAGAAAGAGAGACAAAGAGAGAGTGAGAGAGGAGGGGGGAGAGAGAGAATGAAAACGAGAAAGAGAGATAGAGGGAGAGAGAGATAGAGAGAGAGAAAGAAAGTTGCGAGAGAGAGAGAGAGGGAGGGAGAGAGAGGGAGAGAAAGAGAGGGAGAGAGAGAGAGAGAGAGTGAGAGAGAGAGAGAGAAAGACAGGATGGTTTGGTCATGGTCCCGTGTGGGAATATTTAATAACAAACATTAAAAATACCGCAGAGAGACTCTCCCACATTCTCACGCTCCACACACACACACACACACACACACACACACTAACATTCAAAAGTTTGGAATCATGTCCCATATTTACAGTCTGTATTGTTGTGTTTATTCCATTTATAACTGGCATAAAATAAACAGGCTGCTCTGCTCTGAGATTCACAAAGCGCTAAATCCAAAAACAGGTTGAAGGAACTTGATTAGCGCTTGTATAATTGTATGTAATTTATAGAAGTTGTTTAATTTACTGAGTGTTTATTAAACTCACAGACGCGTTTCCGTCCACAGTTGTCACTCAGAGAGCTCATTACACTGTAATAACCAGCCCACTGAATTAATTTACTGATTATAAATACAATCCCACTCATACTAACTTCATAGGCTCTTTTAAAGCCTTTAAAGGCTCTTCATATAACATGATCCTCATACGTTTCATATCAAAATGCTCCAATATCTTTATCACTACTTTCCAAAACTGCTGCAGCAACTTCAGCAGCTGTAAACTTTCTATACACCATTTCACATGTGTCTCTGATGTGCACTGAATGAAGAAAGAAGGGTTTCCAGCGTGATGGGTCAGTCCTTACTGATTTCCTCAGTGTCCATTGGTCAGTATCACAAAGATTCAGAGACAGATATAGAAACAGAGAATTTGACACTTAGGTGAGTTTATGGATCCCAGAGGGTTATACAGAGTCACAATTACCACCAGATCCAATCACTGAATATGTACAATACAAAGTCAAACATAAAACAGTAACCATTCTTACTCTGTCTATACACTACTGCTCAAAGGTTTGGAGTCACTTATCATAATAATAAATGTTGTTCTGTAATAACTCTTACAATGTAGTTTGAAATGCTATAAACTAGACACTGAAACTTAAACCAACACTTTATTACGGTTTACAATATTTTGAGAACAACATAAATTTAGGACATGGTAGAAAAAAATATGAAAATGTTATTAAATAAGCTATAATTTTCTGTTTGTTGTCAGAAAAATACAGTGAACAGCTGGAGTCCACAAACTTACCTGCGTGTCAAAGTCAATATTTCTATATCTGCTTTTACCAGCTTTTCATGATGTATGTTGTTGGGATTGAGCTTCACACATGAAGGACTATCAGTGCTACATTATGACAACAGCAGCAATATATAAATGAAGTTATAAGCACAAGTTACTTTCAGTAAAAAAGTAGAAAACTTATAGTTAATAGAAAATTACCCAGAATCCTCAACAGCTGCCTCTAATCTCATCTTTTTGAGTGTTGAGTGTGTCTTCAATTCTTTACAGGAGACTCACTTTCAGTTTCTCAAAGAAATCTGCACACACACCTCCAAAGTTCAGTCTTAGAAGCTGGTTGGTCATTTTCTGAAGTAATCAAACACATTCAGTGATGTTGAGGTCTGGACTCTGGGGTGGTCAGTCCATTGTTCAGCTTCTTTGTTTGATGTGTCTGTCTCCTTTTCTCAGTGAGGCTTCTTAACACCTACACATCCTTTCAGACCCACAGCACTCAGTTGTCTTCTCACAGTAGAATGATGGACAGAAACACCTATGGATGTTTTCAGATCTGAAGCAGCTTGATTTTCTCCTCTCTTTCAAAGATGAAAGCGTTAAGTGCTGTTTATCTGATGGGGGCAGTTTTGGTGTCTACCAGGTCTTCCAGGTGGTTGTTTGGAGTCCCATTTTATCAGTTTCTGAACTCCAATTTCGTAAACTCTCACTTTGACATCTCCTTTCTTAGTGGACTATCTGAAATCTGATCTCCTCTGGAAAAGCTATACCTCCTGCACAGTACTGTACACACACATAAAACAGACATAACGCTAAAGCATATTTACACACAGACACACACATAAATAACCCACAGATTTATTGTACTTGCTTGTGGAAAGTATGAGTGGCTTTTCTGTTTTTTATTTTGTCGAGGAGACGTTTCCATCTTCACACTGAAAACAGAGGAAGGTGTTTTTTTCCCACCTAAAACAATGAGACTGGAAGCAGAGAGTGTGTGTGTCCTTATCCAGCACTTCTCCTCCATTCCTGTTATTGGATAAGGCCTAAGATTTAAGGTCGTGACCTCCTGGGTTGGTCTGGGTAAAGCGATAGTTTGGCAAAAAATAAAATTCCACAGCCCCCACCTCCCCCCCACCCCCCTTACCCCAAATGCAGCGAATCAGTCAAGACACATTTGGTGTTTTTTTAGCTTAGCACTGGAGCTATGACGCTAATGTAGCTAACAAGTAATGAAAATAATGAAAAGTGGCTGTTATCAAGAAAAAAAAAATACAGGCAAAATTCAGGTTTTAAGATTTTACAGGTTTTAAGTAGTTTTGTAGTCAAGACCACTAGAACTAAAGTCCAAGATCAGATTGAGATTTTTTCAGATCAAAAAGTATTTATGAAATGAAAAAAATCCTAACTTTCTCTCCAGGTTAGAGTTAACTAGCTGCTCTATGCTAACTTTCAGTCATTTTAGCTCATTTTTTACTGCGACGAGTCACTTTTTTCAATTCCATTCATGTAAATGAAATGAACTCGTCCATCATCGACAATATTGAATTACATCACCCTATCACCCAAGCCTACACTGTTAGAAATAAAGGTGCTGTGCAGGTGCAAACAATATAAAAGTTCCTTCAAAGGTACAACAGTGGTTTTAGGTCTAATTGTGCACCTCAAATAAGTTTTTCCAGGTGAAAAGTATGTATTTGTACATATGTGTTCATAACCTAATGTTTTACAACAGAACAATATAATAAAACGCTTGGAGATGAGACAGGGTGTGTGGAGTCGATGCAGCTTAGAAAATGTCATTTCAACTGAGTTATGTTCCCTGACCAAAGGCACTGAAATGTACCCTTGAGGGTTCCACCCGAGTGACCAGAGGGGTACTGCCCCAGGGACAGTTTCATACCTTTATTTCTGAGAGTGTAGTAACTACAGCTCTGTGCTTGTTGCTCTGGGGTATTTACACATGAAGCTTTGGATCCCAACGGTTTACACTATCACTCAGAGACCAAACGCAGTGAACATAAATCTAAACCTGCTGAACTCCTCAGCTTTCCTCTCTTCCTCCTGACACCAGCACTTAATCAGCTTCTCATTAGGAGAATCAGAACAGGATGATCTGATCGCTTGAATCTGACCTGCTATATAATACATTGTATATACCATACTCTGCTATATAGTAGAGTATATTATGCAGAATATATCATATAATATACTCCACTATATACAACCCCATTTCCAAAAAAGTTGGGACGTTGTGCAAAATGCAAATAAAAACAAAATGCAATGATATGCAAATCATTTAAACCCTATATTTAATTGTAAATAGTACAATGACAACATATCAAATATTGAAACTGAGAAATTTTATTGTTTTTTGAAAAATATATGCTAATTTTGAATCTGATGCCAACAACACATTCCAAAAAAGTTGGGATGGGATCAACAAAAGGCTAGTAAAGTTGTGTAATGCTAAAAAAACATCTTGTGGTTGATTCGCAACAGGTCAGTAACATGATTGGGTATAAAAAGAGCATCCCAGAGAGGCTGAGTCTTTCAGAAGTAAAGATGAGAAGGGGTTCACCACTCTGTGAATCCACGATCAAATAGTGCGACAATCGAGAATAACGTTTCTCAACATAAAATAGCAACAAACATTTGCTTGTCATCATCTACAGTACATAATAACATTAAAAGATTCAGAGAATCTGGAGAAATCTCTGTATGTAAGGGACAAGGCCAAAAAACAGTATTTGCTGGCCACGATCTTTGGCCCCTTATCTTTGGCACTGCATTAAAAACAGACATGATTCTGTAGTGGAAATCACCGCGTGGGCTCAGGAACACTGTCTATGACAACAGTTTATCGCTGCATCCACAAATGCAAGTTAAAAACTCTAAAACGCAAAGAAGAAACCATATATAAACAGGATCCAGAAATGCCGCCACCTTCTCTGGGCCTGAGCTCATTTAAAATGGACTGAGGAGAAGTGAAAAGTATTCTGTGGTCCGACAAATCAACACTTGAAATTCTTTTTGGAAATCATGGACACTGTGTCCTCTGGGCTAAAGACCACTCAGCTTGTTATCAGTGCACAGTTCAAATGCCATTATTCATGATGGTATAGGTGTGCGTTAGTGCATATGGCATGGGTGATGTGCACATCTGTGAAGGCACCATTAATGCTGAATGATATATACATGTTTTGACAACATATGCTGCCATACAGATGATGTCTTCTTCAGGGAAGGCCCTGCTTATCACAGCAAGACAATGTCAAACCACATACTGCATGTATTACAGCCGCCTGGCTCCGTAGTATACGAGATTCTGGGTGCTAAACTGAAATTAAATGAAAAATACGACAAAGGAGACCTCGAACTGACGAGCAGCTGAAATCCTACAGCAAACAAGAATGGGAAACATTTCACTTTCAAAACTACAGCAATTGGTCTCCTCAGTTCCCAAACGTTTACTGTGTTTTAAAAGAGGTGATGAAACACAGTGGTAAACATGTCCCAACTTTTTTGGAACGTGCTGTTCAAATTCAAAATGGGCATATTTTTTTAAAAAAACAATTACATTTTTCAGTTTCAACATTTGATATGTTGTCTAGTACTTTCCTTTAAAAATATGGTTTGCATGATTTGCATATCATTGCATGCTATTTTTATTTACATTCTGCACAGCGTGCCAACTTTTTTGGAAATGGGGTTGTACTACATACCGTACTCTGATATATGTGCCATATTGTATTGCTGATAAGATGGTTGTCAGACTCTAATGTGATGTGGTGCTGATTAGGATGTGGTAACGTGGGCAGCTGATGACTAGCATTGCTACCAGCTATAGTTTTACTGTGTTTAGTGTAAACAGTGAAACCTGCTCTCTCATGTGTCTGACTGTACTAATGTGACTAATGCCAGTTATTACAAAATCCATATCTATTTACAGTCACTGCCTGCCAGCTGAGACTTTGGTTTGATCAGGCGGCACTCCAGACCTGCCCGGTTCATTCATTTCCTAAAAGACTAGAAAGACATTCCCTCTGCTATACTTCATTAACATATCGCTGCTGTCAGAAGAAGACCTCGTATCTCCATTTTTGTCGTTTTTTTCAGGTTTTGAATAATTAAATAGAACCATTTGCATACTTAAATGGTTCATTGCATGGTGAAATCATTCTTCATATTGATGGAGAATGTGTTGTTTATTCGGGGTTGCACAAACTGTTTAACTTTACTGCTCAGTGACGACATTAATCTTGACGTTGACTAGTCACTGGTTTCGTGATTATGACACTAACAACATGGACGCCTCAGAGAAGACAGCAGGTAAAGAGGCTGGTGATTCTGTGCTCCGTATCTGATGCTTAAATGGTTCTTTACATGGTGAGACAATTCTTCAGATTGATGGAGAATGTGTTGTATGCAGTTCTATATAGGACTTTTTTGAATATAGTTCTATATAGCACCAAAAAAAGGGTTCTGCAACTGTTACAATGTCAAGCTTGTAACAGCAGAACATTTTTGGTGCTGTATAGAAACATTTACAACACATTCTCCATCAATCTGAAGAACCATTTCACCATGTAAAGAACTATTTAAGCAAGCAAATGGTTCTATATAGAACTCATCGTTCCTAATAGACCAATTCCCTTAAGAACCATGGTTTTTAAGAGTGCACCTTTAACATATGGACTGTATGGACTGGAGTGGACGGTTTCAAAGCTACATCAGGTTTTTCATGTTATGGGCCCTTTAATATCACAAATGCCTCAGAATGAGAAAAATCTCTCAGTGTTCTCGTGTTGTCTCGGGGGCCAGCCTGTGTTTATTGCTCTAATAAAATGAAATGCATGTCTGTGGTAGCAGAATTACACAGCAGTAAAAGCCAGAAGAAGCCAAGGGTTCGCACCGCAATAATCGAGGCACAGACAGACGGATATTTCCCTTTGGGTTTGGCCCGTGGGCATCGCCAAGGCCGAGAGGATTATAATCTCTAAATAATGCACTATGTTTGCTCCATTCTCAGGCATTAAAGGGCCCATGTTGTGGAAAGATAAATCATGTTCACCATTTTGAAGTATAGAAACATTGTTTTTAAAGTTTCAAAGTGTACCGTTTACTCTCCAGTCCATACATGGAAACTATGCTGCAAAACAGTTTTAATTCATTGGTTTTGTGATGTCACATAAACCAACACATTAAACACACATCTGCATATTCAGCTAACAGCAGTTCAGCCTTGCCCACTAACACTGAAAGTATAAGGACTGTTTTAGCCCGAACTGCTTAGTGAATGAGACTCAATCAGGACAGAGTGCATTTACATGTCAGTCTTAAAGACGCAGTAATAAAAACAGCCTGTTTAATCCTAAAGGATAAAGATTGGTTGGGAAATGATCATTGGTCATAAATGGTGCATAAATCCAAATAAATGCACTTTTGGAAAAAAAATAAATAAGCAAAATGTAGAAGATTTCTTAAGATGTTGTTATAAATTATTTTTAAATATTTTAATAATAGGTGGTCAAATTCACCTCACAGTCCTGCAGCTGTGAATAAAACATATGTTTAGAAAAAAAATCCACTTGCTGTGGCCAAACAATCAGGACAAGGAGGAGGGACAACAAACATCTAACCTATCAGAACAAAATCAGTGACCACAAACATCTAAGGAATCAGAACAAGCAGGCAGGACCAGAAACATCTAACCAATCAGGACAAGAAGGCTGTACCACAAACATCTAACCAAACATCTAACCAATCAGAACAAGGAGGCGGGACCACAAACATCTAACCAATCAGGACAAGGAGG
The DNA here is from genome assembly GCF_904425465.1 of Colossoma macropomum. NCBI lineage: Eukaryota > Metazoa > Chordata > Actinopteri > Characiformes > Serrasalmidae > Colossoma > Colossoma macropomum. Next base: position 24,714,332 of record NW_023494802.1, on the reverse strand, counting down.
TGTAACCACATACATCTAACTTTTGGGGGCGGAGCTTTGAAGGGAATACTGAAGGGAGGGGCTGTATTTGTTTGGAGATGGGGCTTTGGAGGGAACACTGAAGGGAGTGGCTGTATTTGTTTGGAGGTGGGGCTTTGGAGGGAGCACTGAAAGGAGGGGCTGTTTTTTGGGGGGGGCGAGAGCTTTGGTAAAAGTCCATGCATATGCCTTTAAGTAATGTTTAACGAAACCTTCACATGGACAGGAGAGCAGTGATGTAATGTGGTCAGCGCATCCAGTGTGTTTCAGCTGTTATGGTTCCAGTCTCATCATTTGGTTCCGTTTGTGCGTCAGCACTCCCACCACAAACCCCTCTTTCCAAAACCACCTCACACACACACACACACATACACACACTTTCTTTCTCTCTCTCTCTCTCTCTCTCTCTCTCTCTCTCTCTCTCTCTCTCTATCTCTCTATCTCTGGCTTTCTCTCCAAGGTCAGTTTAATACGTTTTTATTAGCATGGCTGCTTTTCATACGACATTGCCAAGTATGTATCCAAGCTCCACCTACAAATCTGTGAAATCTTAGCAACTGTTGCTGGGGTGGAAGAGCTTTACAAAATGTTGGCAGAAATCCAATGACTGTATATTTGATATGTTTTGATTTTGTAGAAAACCCTTTTAAACTAATGAGTAGTCTCACAGGGCCAAAGGAAGACTGGGCTGAATGGACATGTCAAAGAACTAGCTACCATGCTAACAGTAGCACGGAAAATTCCAGCTGATCTACCCTAACAGTGTGACCTTTCACACACACACAAAATAAATATCATTAGAAGTAAATAACTGGCTTTAAATATAGGTATTGCAATACAAACTGAGTCTGTTCTACAGTTTCTCATTAAGTTAAATGAATAACTGGCTCTAAATGTAGGTATTGTGATAAAACCTGTGATGAACATGACTATTAGCTAGTTTAAACTACAATCCCACAAACAATAAACACATAACATATATAGATCTTCAATATTTACAGCGATTATGTTCTGATCTATTAAACCCAGGTATTAATAGAGATAGTAATAAGCTAAATATATACACAATCATCGTTTATGGGGTACTTTCTTTTGGGAAGTGTCTGTCCCAAACCCTAACCCCTAAATTTACACTTGTGAAAATAACAATTACATTTTTTGTATTTTTTCCAAATTTTTAAATGATTTTTTTTTATTTCTTTTAAAGTGAAGTGCAAACTTTATTCAGAAAATTCTCGTCACTACCAAAACAAAAAGAGTTTCAGTCAGTAGGCGGGGCCTTATTTTAGCCACGCCCCTGTATTTTAGAGCAGGGAGTAATGCTGCATCCCTGTCCCTTATGGCCACATGGTGAGCAGTTAGATCCCATTGTTTTGAAGTAAATGTGTCCCAAAGTCTGAAAATCAGTGTGGAACGTTAAGAATTGTCATATTTTCTGCAGTTAAGTGGTTTTTTGTGTTTTAATGAAAAATACAGAGATTTTTTGTGTGACAGCTGTTCAAAGCTATGTTAGTCATGTACTGGCTGTGTTTTGTTAGCTCAAAATAAGCTAAAATTGTCTATTGAACTATCGAAACAGTCACTACTGAAACATTTGGTAAAGTTTGGGTAGTAGTAATTGTTTTGGTAGTGAGAAAATGGGATGCTTAATCATTAGTTTTATTATCATAAACATAATTAAGGTCTAGAGTCATTCAAAGCAAAAGGATTTTAGTCTAAAGTCCTAGATCAGTTAAAAGTCCCAAATGTGTTTCAGCTCTGACTCTGAACCAGTTCAGTAGAATCATCCATATAAATATATGAATGTGTTACTGAATCTGTGCTAAACTGTAGTTCGACTACATTAGCACAATAAAGATGTTTTAAATCTCTCTCTCTCTCTCTCTCTCTCTCTCTCTCTCTTTCTCTCTCTCCCTCTCTCTCTCTGTGGTCATTCCAGAGGATCCTCCCTCATTCCTGTTGTTTCTGAGCGTACTTTGCCAAACTCCTGGTTAGCTGTGAAACACCAGGCCTGAACTGATGGTGAGAGAATGTGTGCTGTCTTTTTTCTTTGGAGAGGGCTTTGACCTCTTTGGTATTTCTCCTCTAAACTAAAAACCGTTGTGTGTGAGTCAGTCTCTGCTCTGATACCATGTTCTGCTCTAAAGTTACTTTAGTTTTGGTTATTCTTTCACCTTCGAGGCATTTGCATGCTAAATAAAATACATATATAAATATATATATATCACATTTAATCAATGCAAATGAATGAAAAATTAAAAGTACATCCATCGTTGTTTGCTAAGTGTGCTGAAGGATGTCACTTGCAAACAAACGCATTTCATGCGACCTAAAAAGTGTTATTTAACAGTCTGAGTGAAATTTTGGCTTTTAAAAATGTGCGACAGGCACAGTACATGTTGTTTATGTACTTAAAAACTGAAGAAAGACATCTTATCTTTATTTATGTCAGCCAAAAGCCCCAGAGGTCAGTGATGATAAAAGCAGAACTCAAGCTGCGTGTGTTTCGGCATGTTTCACAACCAGCATTGAAATTTATACTTTGGCGCCATCTGCAGTTCAAAAGCATATAAAACAGCTCTTATTGGAACCTAATGTCTCTTTTAATCTCAATCTCTGTGACACAGGGCCCGAATCCAGGAGCACAACCAAAAGGAGGCTAGCGCCACCACAACGTGAAGCTTGCCCATCCCAGTTATACAAATTGAGACAGTCGGCCATCATCAATAAAACAGCCACCAGAGAAAAGTTGCTCTTCTTGACGTGTGAACCGTCACGCCTACAGTGAAAATCTGTCATGAGCTATTGATCAACTGTAAGAGTCTGATCACACTACACTCAGGAATCAGAGAGGCTAATAGACAAGACCACCTTTCTGGAGTCCAAGACAAGTTCAACACCATGACTAGTCATGATGAGTCAAGAGCGAGTCTAAAGGGGGCAGATTCATGAGAGTAAAACCGGGACGAGACAGAGTCCAAATGAAAGCAAGGGTGAATCAAATCTGGGTGTAAATGACTGCAAGACTGAGTTCAAATGAGAATGAACCAAGACCGAGGTTAAATTAGAGCAAGATTGAGTACAAATGAGAGAGAGACAAGTCAAGTCAAGACTGAGTTCGAATGAGAGTGAGAATGGATCAAGTCTGAGTCCAAATAAGAGTGAGACTGAGTCCAAATAAGAGTAAGACCGAGTCCAAATAAGAGTAAGACCGAGTCCAAATGAGAGTGAGACTGAGTCAAATCTGAGTCCAAATGAGATTGGGACTGGGTCAAGACTGAGTCCAAATGAGAGCAAGACCTAGTCAAGACAGAGTCCAAATAAGAGCGAGACCACATCAAGACTGAGTCCAAAGGAGAGTGAGACCGGATCAAGACTGAGTCCAAATAAGAGAAAGACAGAGTCAAGACTCAGTCCAAATGAGAATGAGACTGAGTCAAGACGGAGTCCAAATGAGAATGAGACAGAGTCAAGACTTAATCCAAATAAGTCTGGGCCTACACTGCACAATTTTTTGCCCAATTTTAACCTTTTTAAAGGTGCCCTTGGTGTAGGGAAAACTTGGGCAGCTTGTGATGTAGTGCCATCTAGTGGTTACTATGTGATGTACGCTGTAGCTGTAGTAAGTACTACTGGGCTGTCCTACAAGGCACAGTGTATGATTCTGAAGAATGTTTGTTGATTTTTGAACTTAACGGCAAAACAAACACACCCCTCCCTTCAGTGGTCCTTCAGAAGCTCCGCCTCCCAAATTCATGGACGCGCATTGCCGAGGCGAACATCTTTTAGATCTTAGTGGCCATAAAACTCTTTGCAAACGTTGTACAGACACATGCCATGATATAATGTTTTAGTTGACAATGACACTTTTTACATTGAAAATAGTTGTTTGCTGCTTTATTAATGTTTAAAATTGTGCATATAGAACCTTTAATCAAAACACAATTAACTACAAAATACATTTTCTAGATTTGATGCACCTAAAATAAAATGTTATAAGAAACAGACAGAATCAAATTATGATGAAAGTGAAGACTTATTTTATCTCTCTGTTCAAATGTATTTATAAGGACAAACTAACAGATGACAATTTATCAGACCACAGCTGTCTGTTCAGTCCTTGTAGAGCTAAAATAATTTTATTCAGGAAGATTTTTACAGTGAACTCCTGGGTATTACTGTCCACAAACACTGTACAGGACGTAGCTTAAAGAGAAATATTTGTTTATGTTGCCACCTAGTGGTTACTGGTGGTGTTGCCACATGAGGTGACCAGAAAAAAACAAAAACAACAAAAAAAAAAACAATTTGTTTAATTCAATGTGTCAATGTCAAAGTGAGCTAGCTGATTAATTTGCACACTGCAATGTGGCGACTGTCTAGTCAGTTAGCTGTTAATTTACCGATTAAACAGGTCACCTCAGCCATCGTCGCAACAATTGCGCCCCCTGGGTGATTTGGCAGGAACCACCACTGGTTTTAAAAGTTATGTACTAGTTTCTATCTTTCAATTAATTGTGTTTTCTTAGACTAATCATGAATTTGTCTTTTATGCCTTAATTAGTCAGGATATCTTAAAATCACATGCTAGAAATTATATACGGTGGCGCAGTAAGTAGCGCTGTTGCCTCACAGCAAAATTGGCCTGGGTTCGATTCCCGGCCAGGTGACCAGGGTCATTTCTGTGTGGAGTTTGCATGTTCTCCCCGTGTCTGTGTGGGTTTCCTCCCACAGTCCAAAAACATGCAGTCAGGCTGTTTGGATGTGCTAAAATTGCCACTAGGTGTGTGTGTGTGATTGTGTCTGTCTGCCCTGTGATGGACTGGTGACCTGTGCAGGGTGTATCCTGTCTTCTGCCCAATGACAGCTGGGATAGGCTCCAGCACCCCACCATGACCCAGAAGGCTAAGTGGGTTAGAAGATGTGTGTGTGTATATATATATATATACATATATATATATATTCAATGGTCCAAAAAGCTTCACCTACCAGGAGAGTAAAGGCTGCTGATTTTCACTGCTCTTACAATTTTAATGTCACTTTATCTTTCTGTCTGTTTGTCATTCAGTTGTTTGTTCTGGTGCTCCTGTATCAGCTAGAACATCCAGTTCGTCTTCAGTTTCCTCTGCTAAGGTTCTTCATTCTTTATTATCGGTTCAGTTTTATTTCATTCAGAAATATTTTTCTCTCTGATGTTCATACAGTAATAATGTTCTTCAATGGTGCAATGTCTCTCTCTCTCTCTATTCTCTCTGTCTATATCTGTATGTATCTGCTCTCTCTCTCCGTATACTCTCTGTCTGTATCTCTCTATGTATCTGCTCTCTCTCTCCCTCTCTCTGTCTTTTTGTATCTACTCTCTCTCTACTCTCTCAGTCTATCTCTATCTACTCTCTGTTTCTCTATCTCTGTACTCTGTCTATCTCTCTGAGTCTATCTCTCTCTATGTATCTACTCTCTCTCTCTCTCTCTCTCTCTCTCTATTCTCTTTGTCTATCTCTCTCTATGTATCTACTCTCTCTTTCTCTCTCTCTCTCTCTGTTCACTGTTCTTTAAAGACAATGGTCTATATAGAACAATGAATACGCAAAGAACCCTTTGCATGATGAAAAGGACTGGCGGCCTTTCTGTGGAGGTTGGACGTTCTCCCCATGTCTGCGTGGGTTTCCTCCCACAGTCCAAAGACATGCAGTCAGGCCAATTGGACATGCTAAATTGCCCCTAGGTGTGAGTGTGTGAGTGATTTTATATGTCTGTGTGTCTGCACTGTGATGGACTGGCAACCTGTCCACACTCCTCAGAAAGGACCCTGTGTTCTCTGTGGAGTCTGGACAGGTCGCCAGTCCATAACATCCAAACTCCACAGAAAGAACCCTGGTCGCCCGGCTGGGAATCAAACCCAGACCCTTCTTGCTACACATCATGCCACCCTACAAAAATATAGTAAAGTACCTATGTGTGGATTATAACCCGAATGACAGCTCCTGGTTAGCAGTTTATATAAAATAAGAAGTCAGTCAATCAACGTTTATTTCAACTTGGCAGTACATTGAGGGAGACCCTAATTTACAGTGTAGCCAAGCAAGTTAAACAGGCACTGAAAAAGTTAAGATGAAGTTTATCAAATAAACAAATGAAAATCATCCAGACAAGAAGAATTTTTATAGAAATAAAAATAGCAGCTCAAGTAAGAAACAGGCATAAAATAGCAATAGACTACATAATGAAAACACATTAAAAGTAAGTAAAAAAACCCAACTAAGACAATAAGAAATAACTAAAAGTCTTAGAAATGCAATTATGTATTAAAAAAGAACACTAAAAGAATTAACATAAAATAAAACATTTGCAATAAAATTAGTGAGTTAAAATCAAATAAAAAGAAAGAAATATTACAGAAATTACAGATGACAGAGGAATAAAGAATAAATTAATGTAGTAGCCATAACAGGTCTTTTCCTGAGTTACATAATGTTCTTCTGCTTGGTTGTTTTGCACTGGTTTTAAGGTCTGTCACAAAAAGAAAAGCGTTTCAAATCTCGTTTTGTGGAATAAATGAATTCTATTTTGAGGCTTTTTTACAGACTTGTTGATGAGGGAATAAACCCGCCCCAGGAGAGGGATAAAAGCCCTTCAGTTCAGTCAGGATGATGCAGAACTGCTGGTTTAGAACTCTTGATATTCCGATGGCAGACTTAATTAGAGACGAGCCCGTGTCCGTTTCTTTCTCTGGCTCAGGGTATTTGGCCACCTATCAGCTGGGGGTGGTCCAGGGCCTTCGGGATAACGCACCGTGGGTTCTTCTCCGAGCACCCAGATTCTACGGAGCCTCTGCGGGGTCACTGGTGGCGGCAGCAGTGGCGTGTGGAGCTGATATAGGTATTGCAGTTAACCTCTACGGGGGGTTTCTGGGATTTAAAGAAGTATTTTACCATTTTTTAACCTAATCTTTATCTGTAGAGTAACCACAGACCATAACTTTAACACGTTTTTCTAAACTTAGAAAAAAAAGCATACATATTATTTCTGCCATTTATTCTGCTCTAATATGATCTCTCAACACTGTTGCTGCATTTATTAATGTATAAGAAATGTGATCTAACAAAGCCAAACATTTGTAGATTTTTTCAGTTTTATATCACAAACTACCCTTTTAAACATTGTGTGAATAAGAAGTCGAAAATATGTAAGCAAATGCTTTTATAAAGAATTTGTCCATGAATTCCTTGTGCAGAGGTTCTTGTAAATGAAGCTATTAAGATTTAAACAGTTAAGATGTAAGCAGTTGTTCAGAGTGCTTTGGTGTGAAACACTTTGTTCTAGAGAAACTTACAGAGTCAGAATTGTTTACAGTGGTGGTGATAGGAACCAGATGTCCACCTCTAAAAGCTCCCTCACAGAAAGTTATTACATGAAATGGTAATGAATTCGCTGCCTGATGTCTGAGACACTGTTTTACATTAGTTTTGAGAAGGTTTTGGTCTTCCATTCATCCATTTATGGTGAAAGGATACATAATATGCAGAGCGTTGAGAGGCAAAATAAAAAGAAAACTCATTATTTCAGATTTTCCACTATTTTTACATCTTTAACATTCTATATAAAATCCAGAAGACACGTGTAGGTTCACTGGTGGTTTTGGATAGTAAATAAGTGTCTATATTTGTGTTGTAGTCATGGTGACCCCTGGTTCCTATCACCACCACTGTAAAGAAATCTGAATCTCTAGAGTGAAACATTTCACACATTAAATTATGTAGAACCTTTGAAACATCAGAAAAAAAATTCCCCTTTGAGATTTTCCTGTATCCATGACCATCAGGCAGAGTGTGTGAAAACTCCACCCACACCTCTACTCCAGGATTACCACAAATTCTTCCCTCTGGAAAAAACAATCCATCTCTGAAAGAAGCAATGCTACAGATTTACATTAAGTATTTATTAATTTAGAAATATAAATTAATTCTATTACATTTTATCTAAAGTATAATTAAAGTGAGGTATTCTGGACAAAAACAGAATTAAAGTGGGGTATTCTGGACTAAAACAGAATTAAAGTGGGGTATTCTGGTCTAAAACAGAATTAAAATGGGCTATTCTGGACTTAACCAGAATTAAAGCAGGCTATTCTGGACTAAAACAGAATTAGAGTGGGTATTCTGGACTAAAACAGAATTAAAGTGGGGTAATCTGGTCTAACACAGAATTAAAGTGGGGTATTCTGGACTAAAACAGAATTAAAGTGGGGTATTCTGGACTGAAACAGAATTAAAGTGGGATATTCTGGACTAAAACGGGATTAAAGTGTTGTATTCTAGACTAAAACAGGACTAAAACAAGTGAGGTTGTTCTCCATGTTGTCTACAGGTCATGTGAGGGAGGAGATTTTGGCGCTGACCTGTGGACATGCTTTTGGATTTCCGCAGTTTAACAAGTTGGAGCGTGCACTTAGGCGCACGCTGCCCAAAAATGCCCATCAGCTGGCCAGCGGGAGGCTGCATGTGTCCATGACCCGCATCCCGGATGGACACAATATCCTGGTGTCGGAATTTCACTCAAGGGAGGACCTGATACGGGTATGAAAGAGATTAACATTGAACACAAGCATAATGTATGCATTTCTAATAAAGTGTCCAGTGAGTGGAAGCACAATGTGGGTGTTTCTAATAAAGTGGCCAGTGAGTGGAAGCACAGGGTAGGTGTTTCTAATAAAGTGGCCAGTGAGTTTTTCTATGTCATTTGTTCTTCTACCAGTAAGTAAGCCTTCTTAATGAGTTGATATTGTGACGTTCCTCTCTCTGTGCTTTGGAAGGCTCTTCTGTGCAGCTGTTTTGTCCCGGTGTTCTGTGGGATGATTCCGCCTTGCTATAAAGGAGTGGTAGGTGAAGCATCCATTCTACATTTTGCCTTGCAATATCAACATTACTTTATTACCATGAAATAAATTTATTAATATTACTACCATGTAAATTAATCCAAACTTTATATATTCATATCTGGTGTCAAACAAATAATTGGAGGTCAGGTTTTCTTTCTGACCATACTACTAGGACAGCAATGGTTTGTGTTCTGAATGATCTCAGGCTGATGCACAAAATCTTAGTGCAGCCTTTGATACTGTTGATCACAAGATTCTAATCCGCCACTTCAAATTCTGGGTCGGCGTCTCATGCACAATTTTAGAATGATTTAAATCATATTTAATAAGTAAACAGTTTGTGGTTTCACCAGGAAATTGTAAAAAAAAAAAAGTTAACATTTCTTGTGGAGTCCTGCAGGGCCTTTGCTTTTCTCTTTGTACATTACTGTGACGTGATGTCATCAGGAAACATTCTATCAATTTTCATAGCTATGCTGATGACACGCAATTATATAATTTCCATTCCTTCTGATAATCAAGACTCTGTTGATAGAACGACCAACTGTGGGTCAGATATTTCTCTACTGATGGCAAAATTGTCTATAATTAAATCAAGAGAATAATGGAATTCTGATTCTTGGTGGTAAAATTTAGAGGAACCTGCTTTGTGAGAAACTACACTCTTTTTCTTTGTTCACCAAACCTGTAATTTTTGAATGAGAACTGTTTTATCCTGCATGTAAATGCAGTCACTAAAGTACTTTTCTGTCATTTGAGAAACATTGTTCCTGTGTCTGTTATTATGCTTTTAATCTGTGGACCGCATTTACTTCTTTTATTAGGCAGTAAAGCTGGGTACATGCATTTAAGAAATATTTAAAAACACATCTCTTTACTTTAGCCAAGTTTTGCCTTTCCTTTTAAATGTATTGTCTTAGATTATTAGTGACTGTGCACTGCATAGCACGATTAACACTACTGTTAACAGATTTATATTACCATGGTGGAGATACTGTAGGAACCAGTCAGCAACACCTTAGCAATAACCTGGAATACCACAGTTTACACCTAACAAAACCCTAGCAACCATCAGAAATACCATAGCAACCAGTTATCAACACCCTAGCAACCACACAGGATAACATATTTAGTAACACACCAGCAGCCACCTGGAATACCATTGCAACCATCTAGCAACTTGCTTGGAACTCCCAGGGATATCATGGCAACCACCTAGCAACACCCTAACAACCATAAGGGATGCCATTGTAACCTCATAATAATGCCCTAGCAGTCGCCTACAGTACCATAGCAACCACATACCAAAATCCCCAAAAATTACATATACACAATTGTAACCACCTAGCTATACCCTGTCAGTCAAATCCAGTACCATAGCACCCGCCGAACAACACTCTAGCAACCACTTGAAACACTATAGCAATGACCTAGTAACACTCTAGCAACCATTTTGGATACCTTAGCAACAACCTAGCAACCATTTATAATACCACAGCAACCACTTAGGAACAACCTCACAACAGTCCAAATAACCATAGCAACCGTCTATTGACACTTGGACCACCTTGATTATTGTCCTACATACAAGCTCTAACCAGTTTTTATCTCCTCAAACAGATTTTAAATGCACACAGACTTTTATTTTAGAAAATAAACTAAGACAAATATTACAAATAAATGACTAGACCTAATGCAGAATGATTTATGGTAAATGTTATTGCTGACACTGTAAGATTAAAATTTTGTACTAAACTAAATTACAAAGTATAAATAAAGAAAAGAAGGAAGGAAAACAAAAGTAATTTGGACTGGAAAATGAGCGATGATAAGTGGAATTTTGTCTATGACTCTGCTTAAACACCGGTGGGCCGCCCAGAAAACGCTGAGCAAAGCGCCAGTGGACCAGCAGCTTTGCCATCAGTGGGCCAACAGTGGTCCACTATCCTCTTGCTATCAGGGTTTCTTTTTACTGTTACTTATCTTTAACACCAGCTTGAAACTGTAACTGTACCAGCTCCTAACTGTATGAAACATACTCTCCAAGTTTATTTTTATTATTATTATTATTATTATTATTATTATTATTATTTTTATTATGATTAGAGTGTCTAGTAGTTAATGTTTCATCTGTAATTGTGTTGTTCGTGTTCCAGCACTACATGGATGGTGGTCTGACTAACATCCAGCCCATTCAGGACTCCTGCCCCACATTGACTGTTTCTCCTTTTGCCGGAGATGTGGACATCTGTCCATCTGACAAATCCACCATCTTCTGCAACCTGGTTGTCAACCAACTGTCTGTCCAGGCCACCCTGCCCAACTTCATCAGAGTGGCCAATGCGCTGTTCCCTCGCGACTGGGAGGTGAGATTGCAGTGAGAGGGAAACATCACAATAAATGACTTTGCCTAAACGTAATGATGGTTCATTTTGGAAAAAAAGGTCTCTCAGGTTTGTTATGTGTTTGTTGTGGTTACAGGCTATAAATAAAGCTTTCTACAATGGATACCAGGATACGCTCTTCTTTCTGCAGCACAGTCGTAAGTTATAATCAACTGTGTCATTAACTGCTGATGTATTACAAACACAATTCCAAAAAAAGTTGGAGCACTGTGTAAAATGCTGATAAAGACAGAAAGCAGTGATCAGTAAATTCTGTATGATGTATTAAATTGAAAATGGTACAAAAACATAATATTTTATATTTTACTTTATGAACATGGTTTTTTGCAAATATGCGCTCATTCCAAAATTCATGGCTGCAACTTGTTCCAAAACCGTTGTTACAGGAGCATGTTTACCTCATCTTTCCATTTAACAGCACTTAATAATAATCATTTGGGGGCTGAAGAGACAAACTGATCCAGTTTTGAAATTTTTTGCCATTCTACTGTTATATACGTCTCCAGCATTGCCCACACACGGGGCTTCATTGTTGCGTTTTGAGATTAATAAGACTAACTGGCAGTGTGAGACAGTTCTGGACTGCAGGCAGGTCAGTCTAGCACCCGGACTCTCTGATTACGCAGCCATGCTGTTGTAACACCTGCACAATGTTTATTGATGTGTTATGTTGAAATAATCATTGATGTTCCTGAAAAAGACGACATCTAAAAGGCAGCATGTGATGCTCCAAAATGTGTTTGATGTTAACAGTGCTTTTACAGATGTGCAGTTTACCCACTTATACCCCCTCTTACAATGATAACTGGTAACAATTTGTATGTCCCAGAACACAGCACCTATTATTTCCATAAACAATCTGAACGGTTGACTCATCAGATCTCAATATCAGTCCATTTCAGATGAGCTTGAGCTCAGAGAAGTCGGAGGCATTTCTGGACATTGTTGATAAATGACTTCCACTGTGCAGAGTGCAGTCTTAACCTGTATTTGTGGATGCAGCGATGGACAGTGTTTACTGACAACTGTTTATCATAGTATTCCTGAGCTCATGTGGGGATCTCCATCACAGAAACATGTTGGTTTTTAATGCAGTGTTGTCGGATGGGTCAGAGATCATAAGCATTTAGTTGAGGTTTTTGGCCTTTTCCTTTACGCACAGAAATTTCTCCAGATTTTCTGAATCTGATGATGATATCATGCACTGTAGAGGATGAATTACCTAAAATCTTTGCAGTCAACCATTGAGCATTATTTTAAGTTGTTGGATTTTTTTCTGATGCCTTTTTTTTGGAAGTGGCCTCAACCCATTCTTACTCATAAACCTTGCCTGGATGCTCTTTTTACACCCAAGCATGATTGCATCACCTGTTTAAGATGTTTTTTTGTATGTTTCTAGTCTTAAATTGCTCATGTCTCAACTTACTTTGACTATGTTAGAGGCACCAGCATCAGAATGTAGAGTGCATATTTTATAAAAACAGTGAAGCTGATGAGATAAAACTCTACATATCCTGTTTTTGTGTTGTTTTTGGTCAAATACAAGTCAAAGTAGATTTATAAATCATTGCTTTCTGTGTTTATTTGCGTTTTACCTGCTCTCCCAACTTTTTTGGAATTGGGTTCGTTATACATAAATTATCTGTATTATCTGTTTCCAGTGGTGAACCGTGACTGTTAGAACAGGACCTTCAGATCGGGCTGTTAATGTCAGAAAAGTCAGTGACATATCTAGAACATCCAGAAGATTTAGAGTGGCGTTTATCTCAGAAAATTGAAAATCAAAGCCTGACTGGTTGATTTCTAATCATGTTAGTAATTAATCTAAAGTGTAACCTTCTGTCCAGCTCATGTCCTGAAATTGTTCTTCAGATTGATGGAGAAGGTGTTGTATATGGTTCTATATAGCACCAAAACAGTTTTTGCTATTGTTACAACAGAAGAACCCTTTTTGGTCCTACACAGAACCATATACAACACATTCTCCATCAATCTGAAGAACGATTTCACTATGAAAAGAACCATGTAAGAATGCAAATGGTACTTTGAGTGTTCATGGTTCTATATAGGACTATAGTCTTTACTAAAGAACCCTTGAAGAATCATCTCTTTAACAAAGTGCAGTTCTTTACAGAAAAAAAAACTTCAAGTGGATCTGATGGATGGTGAATGTTTGCAGGCTCCTTACAACCTTACCGTGGTTTGGTGGCTGAGCTGGAGAGTGTCGTGGTGGAACAAAAGGAGTGGACACTTCCTCAGCTAGAGTTCACTGAGGAGGAAGAACTCGAAGAGGAAGCTAAAGAATTTGCTCAGGAGAGCCCCCTACAGGGGCTTGTGGAGAACAGTAGCTTGGCTAGGGTTGACTATTCCTCCGATCTGGACTGTCTGGACATGGCCAACAATATAAACCCACCAGGGCAGGCACTGGAAGGTAATGTATGTACTTCACCGTCCACTGCTTGCAGAAGTCGCCAAACTCTTAAACATTAAACAAAATTTTTTTTTGTAAACATTTACAATTATTTACATGCACTTAATAATCCAATCAACGCATTTTCATGCTCTTGGGTAATCAGATAAAGGGGAAACTCCGGGTCTACATGAGTCAGACAGAAATCATATTTCTGCTTTACAACCAGCCAATAAACTCACAGAAGAAGATGTGACGTAAACGTAATGTAAAACTCATGCCATGACTTTTTTTAAGCATCGAGTCACATTAACAGAAATTAAATATCATCTAGAAGATGAAGAATATTTAAATCCTTCATTTCGTCAATCATGTAGTTGGTTTCAGTGTTGCTCCAAAAGTGTTTTGCTGCGTCTTGTGGCAACACTGCTGCTTATTTCCATTAACAGCGTCTGTTTTTGCACATGCACAGACTGAGGAACCCAAAAGAAATCAAAGTAAGAGTTTACATTCACTGAGAAATCTGAATACTGAGCTAAAATCCATCTCTCTTTATCAGATTTCTTATTTGGATTTCTAGATCTTATTCCGAACTAAAAAATCAGAGTGTGCTGTTTACACAACCTTTCGAATGGTCAAAACAGATAACTGCAGAAATCTGATAATGATCGGATTACGAGTGAATGTAAACACACTCATTGAGGAGACATTCAATACAATAAACAATAAACATTTATTGTACAACCCCGTTTTCAAAAAAGGATGCTATGTAGAATGTAAATAAAAAGAGAATGCAATGATATGCAAATCATGTAAACCATATTTTTAAAGGAAAATAGTACAAAGACAACATATCAGATGTTGAAACTGAAAAGTGGTACTGGTTTTTGGAAAATATATGCCCATTTTGAATTTGACGCCAATAGCACGTTCCAAAAAAGTTGAGACGGGGACATGTTTACCACTGTGTTTCATCACCTCTTCTTTTAACAACACTCTGCATCTCAACTCAAACAGTGTGGAGTTCAAAAATCTCTAATAGACTTGATTATGTGGTTTCTGACAGAGCATGATAAATGTGGCTTCCATAAGATGGGTTCAAGGATTCTTTAGTAAAGGGTATGGTTCTAAGTGTTTGGGAACTGAGGAGACCAACTACTGTAGTTGTGAAAGTGAAATGTTTCCCATTCTTGTTTTAATATAGGATTTCAGCGCTCAACAGTTCGGGGTCTCCTTTGTCGTATTTTTCATTTCATAATGCGGCAAATGTTTCAGTGGGTGACAGATCTGGACTGCAGGCAGGCCAGTTTAGCACCCGGACTCTTTTAATACACACTCAGTACCTATAACACTCATTTTTGTCATGTTAAAGGTTCCTTTGCTAATATTTAAAATGAAGATACTGGAATATAAATTTATTTCAAAAGGTAGACAGGATTTTGACTATTTTCATACATTTTCAAATGGAATTAATAAACACATTTACATACATTTATTTTTGTATGGTTCATTTCTATTTGTAATATTTCCCCTTGCATTTTAAAATAAATGTATTTCACAGTATATTTGGTTAATATGGCAATATATTCTGAAATACATTTTAGTGTTTGGAATGTGTTTCAGCATCGACTGCAATGTGTTTGTATATATGCGTATATATATTTTTTTCCGTAAGGGAAGAAACTTCGTAATTTTTTAAGTGTTTAAGCGTTTGTGAAACCGGCCTGATCTGACTCGAGCGACAAGGCCTACGGTGTGAATGTCCCTCTGATCCCATCTTTCTCTTTCAGTGCTCATCTGTAACATCGTGGCTCATCTTGGAATGATCAGTATTGTCAGTGATTACCTGCCGCTGCGGACAATGCCATACCTGCTGCTACCGCTAACGCTAACCATCTGGGCTACCACCACTTTCATCAACAGGTATTCAACCAATCTGTTGCACTGTCAACAAAAACTCCTACAGGAAACAGTTTAGAAGAAAATTATAACAATTTTGCCCCTTAATTCACATCTAGTCCATCAGACACAACAACACAACAAACAACTTGTTTTTAGTTCTAAAGTTTGAAGCTACAAGGCTAATGTACACACTTAAATAATAAAAAAAAAAAAATCTTTCTTTAGTAAAGGGAATGGTTTTGTTCAGAACCATGAGTTTTATATAGAACCATTTCATGCTTAAATGGTCCTTATATAGTGAAATAGTTCTTTAGATGGAGAATGTGTTGAATATAGTTCTCTATAGCACCAAAAAGGGTTCTTTTATTGTTACAAGCTTGACATTGCAACAATAGCAGAACCCTATGGTGCTATATAGAACCATATACAACACATTCTCCATCAATATAAAGAACCATTTCACCATGCAAAGAACCATTTAAGTATATGCAAATAGTTCTTTGAATGTTCATGGTTCTATATAGAAGCATTGTCTTTGCTAAAGAGCTCTTGATGAACCATCTTTTATTAAGAGTGTATATAGAACCATTTGCATGCTTAAATGGTTCTTTGCATGGTGAAATGGTTCTTCAGATTGATGGAGAAAGTGTTGTATATGGTCATATAGCACCAAAAAGCGTTCTGCTATTGGTACAAGCTAGACATGGAACACTTTTTGGTGCTATATGGAACCATTTTCAAAAAGGTTCTATATAGATCCAGATAAAACACATTCTCCATCAATATGAAGAACCATTCCACCATGCAGAGAACCATTTAAGCATGAAATGGTTCTATATACAACTCATGGTTCTAAATAGAACCATACCCTTTACCCTTGAAGAACCATCTTTTTCAGGAGTGTAGATAGCAAGTAACGGAAGCCACATTTATCATGCTCCACCAGAAACCACATAATCAAGCCTGATGCTATTTGGTGGGGTAATGTGGGGTCAGTTGCCTTTGGTGTTGGGGGAAAATTATGTAAATTAGATACTGTCTAGTCTAAATGTCTACAACAATCTCAACAATTTTGAATATTAGATATTTCAGCTAGATTTAAGACAGTTTCACTTCAAAGATGCCATTTTTGCAGTGTGTAATAAAAACTGCTGTAAATTTTAAGTTAGCATGAAGCTTTGTGCATTAAATGAACTAAACGAGTTGCGGTGTGCCTCAGGGTTGAGCCGTGGGTCCTCTACACTTATCAAGTGGCCTACTGGCTTTGGCAGGACCTGAAGCACATGATGCGGTTCATCCTCAACATCATATTGTCCAGTGTGCGCAAAGGTGTTCAACACAAGTAAGGACACATTTCCTCTACAGTTTTACATAATTTCTCTTTTTCTTTCTTTCTTATATAGCAGTGTTGAGCTTTTCTTGTTTTTTTCCCCTCTGTGTAAGGATGCCGGCGCTGTTCATCATCCAGACTAAATATCTGAGTCGTGCAAAAGACCAGCTCAGTGCGTCTTCACCCCTCCGTCAAAAAAGCTCCATCTTGCAATCCCACCATACGCTCCTCTTCGCATTGGAGATGAGGAAACGGCAAAGAGAGAGCAAACAGAACGTACCGTAGATGCTACACGCTCAACAACTGGACATATGAAGATATATTACCAACATGAATCACCCTCAGCATTGCAGTGACACTGACGTGGTGGTGTGTTAGTGTGTGTTGTGCTGGTGTGAGTGGATCAGACACAGCTGTGCTGCTGGAGTTTTTAAACACCTCAGTCTCACTGCTGGACTGAGAACCAAAAACAGCGTCCTGTGACCACTGATAAAGGACAAGAGGATGACCAACACAAACTGTGCAGCAGCAGATGAACTATTGTCTCTGACTTTACATCTACAAGGTGGAGCAACAAGGTAGGAGTGTCTAATAGAGTGGACAGTGAGTGGACACAGTGTTTGAACACTCCAGCAGCACTGCTGTGTCTGATCCACTCGCACCAGTGCAACACACACTAACACACCATCACCACGTCAGTGTCACTGCAGTGCTGAGAATGACCCACCACCCAAATAACACCTGCTCTGTGGGGGTCCTGATAATTGAAGAACAGGGTAACAAAGTAAGCAGAGAAACAGATGGACTACAGTCTGTAACAGTAGAACTACAAAGTGCTCCTATATGGTCAGTGGAGCTGAGTGTATCATATATATTGTTTGAGGATCTGAAGCTGGACGAGGGCTTTGTGGGTGAGATTAGTGACCCCCATGACTAACACAATCTCTTTAACTGTCTTTATCAGAGGGTCTTGTTCTGTCATGCTTTAATTAAAAGTAACCAGCAGACAAAGACATTAAAACATTAAACTCATTCCTTTCAATCTTCTTTATTAACTTATAGAAAAGATTCTTCACATTTTAATCAGCTTTCTGTTTATGTAAGCTATGAAATGCTGGTATATGAGCATATGTAAGTATGTAAGTGTATTTTTTCCCTTTCTGTAAAATATACATAGTTATACTGAGGTCATCTGACAATAAAAACAATACAAACATAAAAAGTTTCATTATTAAGTTCACACACAGCACTGTGAGACCACCCTTCATTCATTCAGACCTTAGCATCACGGAATGTGTTGGGGTTACTTTAGAAAATCAACTTTTGAGGCCTAATTCCATTTCATCCCTCGCCCCTACCACTTAGCCCTACCCCTCCGTTTTGAGCATTCCCGTCTAGTGGGTAGGTGTCCTGATTCTTGTTGAGATAGAGGGGTAGGGCGAAGTGTTAGGGCTACATGACCCTCCAAACGGAGTTTTTTCAGAGACACACTCCAAACAGAGTGTTATGAAGAAAAAAGAAAAACAGCAAGATGGCTGTGCAAGCAACCAAAGAAACCCACAAATGTGAGAATTTTCTCTGTTTAACCATTGTATTATCTTAGTTGAATGTTGTTTCAGTGTATTATGGTCCATTTCATCATAACAAGTGTCTCAGTAGCTAGCTAGCTAAATTTCCCTTTCCACCTTAAATAGAGCAGCAGTTACATTCTGGTGTCTCAGGCATCAGAACTGCTGTACCCTTTAAGGTGGAACAGGTGAATTTGAACGAGAAGATAGCAAATAGCTGACTTAAGCTTCATATCACTGAAGATTAGGGATGGGCGTTAATAAATAATTGCACCCCTCCCCTTTGAAGGCATATGATGCCCTAAGTGTAACTAAATCCCAGCAGCGAGGTTGCTGAATTTTACCCTCCTCTGCTATCACTGCAGACTGGCAGGGTCGCATACAGAGCACCGCTAGTAGCCTGTCAATGAAGTAATGTTCTTTTTTATTTGAGGGTTGTTCTATTTCATGGGGAAGATTTCAACCACTACCCTATAACTCAGTTCCAAGGGGCAAGGAGATACTCAAAAACAAGGGATAGGGGTAAAAGTAAGAAATGGGATTGGGCCTAAGACTAAAGTTTGGAGGTGTGTCTTTCCATGTTTGTGTTAATTTGTGTAAATAAGTCAACATCCTCTACAGATACAAAATTCTGAATATTTTAATACATAATTACTGTTTATATACTGAATTTAACTAATAAAACAGTTATGGCACATTTTATGTTTTTCCAGTACGTTCAACTCAGCAAATAAATAGTAATCATGCAATAAAATTTGACTTGACTTTCAGCTAAGCCTTCTGCTTTCTGTTTTCTAATGCTGAAAAATTGGTAACGTGTACTTGATGTCCCTTTTGAAATGAAATAAATGAATGGTGGACTTTTGCACAGGGCTATAGTGTTTAAAAAAGCTAAATAAATAGCATTCAGTTCACAGTTGAACAGGAATATGTAAAACAGTAGCAGCGTGTCCAATTGGTTTCAGTCTGACAGCATGTGAGCTGTCTTGTGATGCACTGCTTTCCTTAAACCAGAACACACTTTCATTGAAGACCCATAAATTCATCCATTCTGCTCGGTCACATTATCCCTCCTTGGTTTTAAAGTGTGGCCCACGATATTAAAGCACTTGCGTAAAGTCCTTAAAATGTGACTCAATTTATCACAAGAAGCTAAACGCTCATTTAAAAAAAGGCAAAGAATAATCCCCCCAGTGTTTCCCCGCTCTGTCCCCGTCTGATCTCTGGGGATTTCCCAAAATATAATTGAAAGCTTTTTCACTGTAAAGGTCAACAATAGAATAACATATTGTAATTCCACACCTCACTTTGGACCCTTTTAAACCTTAGAAGAAGAGTTATTGCTGTCATTCTGTGCCATTATTCTAATAGAATTACATACTTATATAATTAAAGGGGAATTCCACTGATTATTACCATTTCAAATGCAATTGTTCACAGTGGTGATGACAGGAACCAGAGGTCCACCTTTATCCACCATTGTAAATAAAATGTCTATATTTCTGTTGTAGTCTT
This sequence comes from Colossoma macropomum, assembly GCF_904425465.1. NCBI lineage: Eukaryota > Metazoa > Chordata > Actinopteri > Characiformes > Serrasalmidae > Colossoma > Colossoma macropomum. The sequence goes on along the minus strand of NW_023494802.1, from coordinate 24,694,306 downwards.
GGCAACCCCTGGTTCCTATCACCACCACTGTAAAGACATCTGAACAATTTCACACCAAACCACCCTGAATCACTCTGTTTACATCTCACACACTGAATTTTAGAAGAATTTCTAAAAATAGGTGGATTTTCCCTTTAGTCATGCAGTAAGGCTATACTGGAGCTGGATTAGTTTTATTAGAAAAGGCCCTGTAATGTAATTTGTAGAGATTTGACAGAATAAAGTATCTCTGGATTTTCCCCAAATTAGCCCCGGATAACCCAGACATTCTTACACCAGCGTTAACATTAAAATTAAATGGGTACGCTCTTAAAAAAGATGGTTCTTCAAAGGTTTTTAAGTAAACTAAATTGTTCTACAAAGAACCACGAACACTCAAAGAGTGTTTCCATGATGATGAAAGGGTTCTTTGGATCATGAAATGGTTCTTCAGATTGATGGAGAATGTGATGTATATGGTTCTATACAAACCTTTTTGAAAAAGGGTCTATATAGCACCCAGAGCTGCTGTCACTGAAAGAGCTCAGAGTTCAGCAAAGTGTAGAAGATCATTAAAGCCAGAATTATTACTAAACAAACTACTAACACTGTATATTTATATTGGAATAAAATCTTATCAGTAAACACTCAAATTACAAAACCTCCCCAACTCAAACTAATCCGGCTCCAACAGAGCTTTAGTTATGTAACTAATAGCATTTATATTCAATTTACACTCTGTATCGGGTTTGAGTCTTTACCTTTAACTTTTTCTGTCAAAAAATGACAAAAGATGTTTCTTCTGATAAACGAGACTGACGACAATAATTTCTCATCAAATTTAAATCATAATAAAATATCTCCTCTTCTACTCACACACAGATGACAATTAATAACAATTAATAAATGAAATTAATCGTGAGCTAAAATTTCGTGATTGTGACAGCCCTAACAGTACGACAGTAGGAAAGTTTCCAATCTGCACTTTCCTCACAGAAATCATTCGTAGAAAAGTTCAGCATGAGTTCTTCATCGCCAGCGATAACTGAGACTTTTAAACATCTCACTAATCACACCCTCATGCTACAAAAGGCTGTGAGGCCACAGGAAACCACAGAAGCAGCTCTTCTTTTTCTGCCACGAAGTTCTCACCCTCAGAATCCAACCCATCACAGCCTGCTGCATCTACACCATAGCGGACTGTACGAGTCCATTAATACCGTTTACAGAACATTCCAGACAGTGACCAGCACTTCCCCCATGTTCTTCGCCTGAGAGCTGCTACTCGGGGTCACTGCAGCACTGACCTTCCACATCTTCAGACTCCTACAGAGAGAAACTCAACATTATATTATAATCACAATAAGAGCTGGGCAATATGGCGAAAACATAACATCGCGATACTTCAAGAAATGTGTACGATACGCAATATGTTGTATTTATTTTTCCAGCCATCTGATCAGTTGGAACAGAGAAAAGAACCTACATTTTAAAAATACTATCAAAAACTGTGAACACAGTGATTTTTATTCAGTATTTGGCACTAAATCCAGTTAAACAGGACTAATTTTGCTCTCTTTGAAATGAAACATGCAGTTGGTCAGTGTCCACAAGTAATGACGATATACACTATATGTTCAGAAGAGCAGATTGTATTGTATTGTGACATAATTCATCACCATAACAATATATATTCTCGTATTGCCTGGCCCTATTTACAATCATAATTGCAATCAGAGTCTTCTTTTTGGAATTTAAGATTTCTCCTGGAGCAGGCGTCCACATAAACAGCTCTGCAGGTCTTCTGCAAGGCTGTGCGCAGCCACAAACAGTTCAAAATTATTTATCAGTAATTAGCGGTAATTCAGTTTTTACCTCTAAACACATTAGAATTAAAGCAACTTAACATAAATACAGTGAACAGTACTAATAACTTCTTGTATTCAGTGAAGTTGCTGATGTCTTGGTTTAAAGAACTCAGGTTTGGTTCCTCTTCTCCTTAACGCAGCTCCAGCTACTGCATGGATTTGTTCAATTGCACCAGCAGGACATCTGATTAATTTAACTTAATGAAGGACTGATTAACCTTATTTAACTTCTTGAAGGACTGATTAACCTGATTTAACTATATGAAGGACTGATTAAACTGAATTGCCCTAATGAAGGATTGATTAAACTGATATAACTTAATGAAGGATTGATTAAACTGATTTAATTTAATGAAGGATTGATTAAACAAATTTAACTTAATGAAGGATTGATTAAACAAATTTAACTTAATGAAGGATTGATTAAACTGATATAACTTAATGAAGGATTGATTAAACTGATATAACTTAATGAAGGATTGATTAAACTGATTTACTTTAATGAAGGATTGATTAAACTGATTTACTTTAATGAAGGATTGAATGAACTCATTTATCCGTCATTAAGTATTGATTGAGCTAATTTAAATTGTGTGTGTGTTACTAAACTTTAATATTTGACACAATTTAGACATATTTAGATGAATGAGGGATTAATTATACTGGTTTATCTTAACGAAAGATTGATTAAACTAATTTTACTTAAAGGGGAATCTAGTAAATTAGTGTATCATATTAAGATTTAATTAGAGTGATTAAAATCATCTTTAATTAAAGCTAAATCAGTTTAATTGATCCACCATTAAATGAAATCAGGTCTGCTGCTGGTGGAATGGAAAAAGCTTCATGCAGTGGCTGGTGTCTATGCAGGTGTGTTCACAGCATGGTACTGTGGGGTCTCCTGTCCTTACCTGTTTGTGGGCGGAGCATATCTGTGTAAATCGGTCCTGCAGGTACTGGTTCCCAAAGCCCATGATGCGGCTTACAGCTTGGCTGGACAGACCGGCCACTTTAGCGGTGAAGTCCAATGTGAAGGCGAGCTGGACCAGCTCCGGGGCGGTGTGCGGGACCCGGTCCGCCGGCTGCGGGATCCGGGAGAGGTAGCGGTCAGCAAGCTGCTGGAAGGAATTGTATGACAATCGCTGGAAGAACGAGTGTATCCTGCTGTTCTTCTGAATCTGAACAGAGAACCAAACTCACTTTAACTACGTTCAGGCTGAACAAAGAGCCCATATCATAAAAATCACAGTTTAGCCCTGCCCATTCACTTACAGCTTAAAGTTATGAGAAGTTTTCAGCCATTTCAGTGTCACAATACAGGGCAGCCAAACCCCAACAGAGCTCATTTACATATATCATATTTACATATATAATTACACATGCATATTTAGATATATTGGTTTAATTCTAAGGGATAAATGGGGGAAAATGGTTATGTAAAACCAAATTATGACTGTTTTCAGGACATAAAACCACACAAACATCATTACAGCAATTTAGTGATTTATCTTTGTGGTTTTATTCAATTTTATGATTTATTTTTGCATTTCAGCCATATTTTATACTTCATTTTTGAATTTTAGGCAGATTTAACAGTTTATTTTTGTGTTGCAGGATAATTCAGTGGTTTATTTTTGTGTTTTAGACTGATTTAGAGATTTACCTTTGAGTTTTAGGCAGATTTAGTGATTTAGCTTTGCATTTTAGACCAATTTGGTGATTCGACTTTCGAGTTCTAGGATTATTCAGTGATTTGTCTTTGAGTTTTAGGATGATTTAGTGATTTATTTTTAAGTGTAAGGATGATTTAGTGATTGATCTTTGGGTTTAGGATGATTTAGTGATTTATTACGCATCCCCACAATACCTAATTAAGTAAGTGAATACTAAGATGGTTTAGATATTCATATATGTGAACAGCTACACTCACAGTTGTTTCAGTATTACTGAGTGATTAAAAAAAATCACCTGCTCATTGATGGCATCTCCGTGTTGCTTCAGCAGACTGATAATCCTCTCAACAGTGTCATCTGGAGAAAATGAACAAAACAATAAATAACTCTTCTTCCTACGCTCGGACCAAACAGTCATGCAGTACTGATTTTATTTAGTAATAAAATCATGCTGTAATTTTATGTGTATTATTCTGACTCAAAGTTCACTGAAACAAGAGCAGAGACTGTGAGGAAAGTGCAGATTCTAAACTTTCAGTCCACAGTAGTGTCTTTGAGTGCTCTCTTAAAAAAAGATGGTTCCTTAAGGGTTCTTTGGTAATGACAATGGAATATATAGAACCATGAAAACTCAAAAAACCCTTTGCATGCTTAACAGGTTCTTTGCATGGTAAAATGGTTCTTCAAATTGATGCAGAATGCGTTGGTTAAGTAACGCACCAAAAAGACAAAGAACATATCCTCCATCATTCTGAAGAACCATTTCACGGTTCTTTGAGTGCCCATGGTTCTACATAGAACCACTGTCTTTACTAAAGAACCCGTGAAGAACGATCTTTTTTAAGAGTGTAGAAGAGGAGATATTTTATTATGATCTGAATCTGGGGAAAAATTTGTGCAGAAAGAAAAAAAACATCTGTTTAGATTTTTGCTGTTTTTAATAGAAGTTAAAAATGTAAATAAAAATGTAAATATAATTTAATATGTAGCTATTAGGAATACAAGGCAGATTTATTATTCTGATCGTGTCAGATCTGTCTGCAGTTTTATGGAGAAAATAAGGTGAACTGTATGTACGGTAAAAAAACGGTTAGTCAGTTCAACTTGTAGGAGTTGCTTCATGTAGTAACTGACTGAACTGGTTTCATTCAATTCAAATAAATACTTTGAATGAAACAAAGCAAAATAAACAGGAACGTAGGTCATTTAAAAACTTCAAATAAATGACTGTACTGTTCCACTTTTTACAGTGTGAATTCTAGTGTGATCTTGTTTTAAACACAGAAATAAAAATAAAATTATTGGCAATGTATCAGTATCAGCCACAAAAAGGTTTTAATTATCAGTTTTTCATCTCAACCCAGAAATTAAATTTTAACTAATTAAAAAAAAAATAAAAGCACCAAGAAGAATCAAATGTGAGGTTCTATGATACACTCAATCGTTTTCTAAAGAATCGTTGTGAGGTTGTGAGGCTGTGAGGTTATGAAGCTGGGAGGCTGTGAGGTTGTGAAGCTGAGGTTGTGAGGCTGTGAGGTTGTGAACATGTGAGGCTGAGAGGTTGTGAGGCTGTGAGGTTATGAAGCTGTGAGTTTGTGAAGCTGTGAGGATGTGAGGCTATGAAGCTGTGAGGTTGTGAGGCTTTGAGGCTGTGAGGTTGTAAGGTTGTGAGGCTGTGAGTTTGTGAGGCTGTAAGGCTGTTAGGCAGTAAGGCTGTAAGGTTGTGGGGCTGTTAGGTTGTGAGTTTGTAAGGCTGTGAGTTTGTGAGGCTGTGAAGTTGCGAGGCTGTGAGATTGTGAGTTTGTAAGGCTGTGAGTTTGTGAGGCTGTGAGGTTGCGAGGCTGTGAGATTGTGAGGTTGTGAACTTGTGAAGCTGTGAATTTGTGGGGCTGTGAGTTTGTGAGGCTGTGATGTGAGACTATGAAGATGTGAGGTTGTGAGGCTATGAGGCAGTAAGGCTGTGAGGTTGTGAGGCTATGAGTTTGTGAGGCTGTGAGGTCATAAGGTGGAGGAATTCTCACCTGGAGTAGGACTTTGTTCTTCTGAAGCAGCAGTGCTCTGACCTACAACAGCATCTCCATCTGGACTGGTCTTCACTTCCTTCACAATGCGCTCCAACTCCTCAGAGACCTTCTCAAAGTACGCGCTGGTGGGCTCCACACTCACAGCTGGACAGAAAAGACAGAAACATGCAAATTCTGTTCATAAATTGTCACTTTACCACAAAGTTATCCAGTCCTGATGCTCAGTAGAGCTGCCTTCGGACTCTATCAGTGTCCTCCTGGTTTTTATGGTCATTCTCAGAGCTGAAGTTTCTGTAGAGATTTCACTTCAGTATATCTGACCTGCCACCAAGCGCATCACCTCATTGCTAGAAGTCTCGCCGGTGATTGCTTTAAGAAAGCATCACAAGGATCTACTGGCAGTAGGGAGCACTTGTAACTTGCTAAACCTAGTTCAAAGGTTTATGCCAGGCTCTGTGGAGCTCTAAACATATTTTTTAAAAACGATTCATTAACCAGAACCCCAAGAATATGCAGATCAGCCATAATATTAAGTTCTCCTTGTATCTACACTTACTGTGCATTTTCTCAGCTCCACTGACTATATAGGAGCACTTTGTAGTTGTACAGTTACAGACTGAAGTCCATCTGTTTCTCTGCATACTTCAATGGTCAGAGCCTTCACAGGACCCCCACAGAGCAGGTGTTATTTGGGTGGTGGGTCATTCTCAGCACTGCAGTTACACTGACGTGGTGCTGGTGTGTGTTGCGCTTGTGCGAGTGGATCAGACACAGAGTTTTTAAACATTGTGTCCACTCACTGTCCACTCTATTAGACACTCCTACCTCGTTGGTCCACCTTGTAGATGTAAAGTCAGAGACGATAGCTCATCTGCTGCTGCACAGTTTGTGATGGTCATCCTCCTTCATCAGTGGACAGAGAACGCTTCCCACAGGACGCTGTCAGGGTGGATGTTTTTGGTTCTCAGTCCAGCAGCGACACTAAAGTGTTTAAAGTCTCTTAAAAAGATGGTTCCTTAAGGATTCTTCAGCAAAGACAGAACCACTGACACTCACAGAACCATTTGAATGCTTAAATGGTTCTCTGCATGGTAAAATGGTTCTTCAGACTGATGAAAAATGTGTTGATTCTGTAAGCACCAAAAAGAGTTCTTCTATTGTTATCATGTCAAGCTTGTTACAACAGAAGAACCCTTTTGGTGCTATATAGAAACATTTTAAAAAGGTTCTAAATAAAACCATGTACAACACGTTCTCCATTAATCTGAAGAACCATTTCACCATGCAGAGAACGATTCAATCATGAAAATGGTTCTTTGAGTGTTCATGGTTCTATATAGGATCACAGTCTTTACTAAAGAACTCTTGAAGAACCATCTTTTTAAGAGTATAGAAGAGGAGATATTTATTATGAACTGAATTTGATGAAAATTTGTGCAGAAAGAAAAAACTTGCTTTTTTTCTGAGCAGATAAAAATGTAAATAAAAAAGTAAATATAAATTAATATGTAACTATTAGGAATACAAGGCAGATTTATCTCCAATTGTTCAGTTTATTATTTGGATCGTGTCAGATCTGTCTGCAGTTTTATGGGGCAAATAAGCTGAACTGCATGCATTAAAAAAAAAAAAAAACGTTAGTTCAGCCATGTAGTTCACTCCATGTAGTAACAAGTGACAACTACTCTATTTAATCAAATAAATACTTTGAATAAAACAAAGCAAAATAAACAGGAACGATGGTCATTTTTAAACTTCAAATGAATGACTGCACTGTTCCACTTTTTACAGCGTGAATTCTAGTGTCATCTTGTTTTAAATGCACAAATAAAAATAAAATTATTGGTATTTGGTATCAGTATCAGCCGAAATAAGGTTTCAACACCAGTTTTAAACACCTTAGTGTCGCTGCTTGACTGAGAACCAAAAATATCCAGCCAGCAGCATCCTGTGGGCAGCGTCCTGTGGGAAGCGTCCTGTGACCACTGATAAAGGACTAGAGAATGACCAACGCAAACTGTGCAGCAGCAGATGAGCTATTGTCTCTGACTTTACATCTACAAGGTGGACTGACAAGGTACGAGTGTCTAATAGAGTGGACTGTGAGTGGACACAGTGTTTAAAAACTCCAGCAGCACTGCTGTGTCTGATCCACTCAGACCAGCACAACACACACTAACACACCACCACCATGTCAGTGTCACTACAGTGCTGAGAATGACCCACCACCCAAATAATATCTGCTCTGTGGGGGTCCTGTGGGGGTCCTGACCACTGAAGAACAGGGTAACAAAGTATGCAAGAGACAGATGGACTACAGTCTGTAACTGTAGAACTACAAAGTGAAACTATATGGTCAGTGGAACTGATCAAATGGACAGTAAGTGCAGATACAAGGAGGTGGACTGAATGAAGTGTCAGATCGGTGTATTTTATATTATTTTATACTCAGTTTATTTTACTTTATTTTCAATTATTATTATTATTATTATTATTATTATTATTATAAATAATAATAATAATAATAATAATAATAATAATGCCTATAATGCATAACACTAAGTAAAGTATTCTTGGTGCGATCCCACAGAATGAACACTTTTGGTTCCATAAAGAACCGTTCAATGGAAGGTTCTTCAGAAAATCATCATTTATGAAAGAGATGGCTGAATGCGAAGAACCTTTTTAAAGTTTAAAGAACCTCAACATTTCATGTAATGATTCTACATCAGCTAAAGGATTATGTTCAAGCCAAAAACTATTCAGGAACCTTCGGAGTTGACATGAACATAAACATCATGTGTCTTCACTGCAGATGTAGAACCGAGTTAGGTTTATAAACGCACCGTGCGGAAGTTTGACCACGTCCTCCGGAGTGAGAGCGGGTTTTCGCAGAGATTCTGACTTCTCCACTCTCCTGAACGAGAGCTTTCTGAGAGAGTGTTTCTTTTTCACCGCTTTGGAAGCCTCTTCAGCTTTCAGTTCTGAGGAGCAAGTTCCAGGTTTGGGAGATTCCGGCCTTGTTTCAGATCCCTTCTTGGAGAACCAGTGGAGAAAAGCCCTGAGGAACGACTTCCTGGCTGTTTCTGGAGTTTTCCTGTTTTTTTTCTCCACATCTCCAATGGAGGATTTGGATGATGGCAGTGTCCAGTCTGACTGAGGAGGTTTCTCAGACTCTGTGGTCTTTAAGATCTTCTCTATGGACAGGCGGTGAGTGGAGCTGTCGCTGGACGCCCGTCTTGCCTGACCGCCTCCATCGCTCAGGGTCACCCATTTACGGGACTTCAGCCGCTGCTTCCTGAGTCCAGTGGCGTCGTTCAGACTCAGACTGCGCTTCACATAGACCTCCAGCAGCCGGCTGGTGGACCTCGGGTCAAAAAACAGCAGCTGACGACCAGCAGTGGACCGCTCATCTTTAGACATCATCAGAGTTCTGCTCTGAAAACGAGACAATGGAGAAATTATGAGATAAAAACAGAGATCATGGTGGCGGAATAAATAGATAATCCAGAAAGTCTTGACTTTATATCTCCAAAGAAAAACCTTGTTTTCTTCAAACAAGCAATTTTACAGGAGAGAGAAAGAACATTTTTAACTTTTAATATAAGTTAAACCTTTTAAATGGTCAGGGTTCATAGATGGGCCCAAAGTTTTATTACATACTTCTATAATCTAAGAAAAGCTCAGCCAGTTTGCATTAAAGTCCCTGTAATTACTGAATAATAAGCCATGGTATGTAATAAACCTGGAGTTTTAAGGAATTTTTAAGGAATTTTAAGGGATTTTAAATTAACATCAGTTTTCAACACAGGTGGTGTTAGAAATTATGTAAAAATTACAAAAATGGAGATAAAAGCGTTCTGCTACAATTTCTATTTGCAGAGTTCACCATATTGGAAAAAACAGTGTATATATATATGCACATCGCTGCTGTGGGAAGAAAACCTGTATCTCAGTTTTTTAGTTTTTAACATAATTTGAAAATGCCTGTTGCTGTCTACAATGTGTCAAAATTTTATGATTAATGACCCAAAAGAAATGACCCAAAATGACTAGGAAAAAAGTCTGGTTCTATTGACTTACATTAAAAGTAGGTTTTTTTCTGACAACACCGAGATATATATATATATATATATATGTGTGTGTATATATATATGTATGTATATATATATATATATATATATATATATATATATATATATATATATATATCGGTGTTGTCAGAAAAAAAACTACATATAAAACCTTATTATATATATATATATATATATATATATATATATATATATATATATATATATATAGCCGCTGTCGGAACAAAACTTCATAACTCCAAAATAATAACTTTACAGGAGAAGGAAAAAACAAACTTTACTTTTAATGTAAGTCAATGGAACCAGACTTTTTTCCAAGTATTTTTGGGCTAATTCTTTTGGTGCATTCTTCCTGAAATGTACACACAACGTAAAGGCCAACAGGCTTTTTCAAATTATGAAAAATGCAAAAATGGAGATAATTTAAATAATACAAATCATTAAATAATATGACAAGTGTACAAAACAAAGCAACTGTCATCATCATAACATCCTTACATTCCTTCTAATAAGGTATTTTCTGATTTAGTACAGTAATAAACATATTGTGGTACTCATAACTAAGGAAGTGTCATTATGGTTTACATGGTTTATGTTCAAGTCAGATGGAATAAATTTCACCCTTCTGGGTTCAGATCTCTGTTAGTTAACCTACCTCAAAAAAAACTTTAACTCTTTAACGGTACATCTATTAGCAAGTTAACCAAACTTGTGTTTAAGTTTTAAAGAAGTACGCCGTCTAACTAACATTTTAGTTAAAACACCAACTTCTTTTCCAGCTTACAGTTTTAAAAACACAAATATATTAACATTTACAGACATTTTTCAGGGTTTTTAGAGAAGGAAACACTGCCAGTCCGTCTGATACTGAAAAACAACAACCAAACTCGGAGGAACTTCTCCGTTCCGCCTTAAATGATGCAACAACAGGCGCAAGTAACTTACACCGGCTGTAACGTTATCATTTAAGGTGGAAGGGGAAATTAGAATAAGAAGCGAAAAGAAGTGCAATACTATTTAATCTCACCTTCCCCTGCGTAGAGACCCTCAGAGTGACGCTACTAAACTAAACACAGTCACAGAGAGTAAAAGAAAAAAGTAAAAAGAGAACCGAAATAGCGGATGCACCGCAGCCAGCGCGGCCGAGCTGCGAAAAAAAAAAGCAAAATAAAAGTCCCTTCAGTGGCGAGTGAAATACGGCGGTTAGGTGATGTTTGGAGAGTGGAATACAGCAGTGGGTGGTGTTTACAGGATCTGAGTGGTCAACAGCTGGAGGATGACCGGCCCTGCACAAGCCCTTCACATTGTGTCCTGTGCAGTTTGCGTTTTTGGACCGTCCCTTTTCCTCTTGGGGAATCCCCAGCTATCTCACACAGAGCATAAATTCAAGATTCAAGAGTTTATGTACAATACATACACTACAAACACTTTATACAAACTAATTAAAAGTAAAAAGAAAGTATAAAAAAATAGAAAAGCCTGAAAATGTACATAAATTAGGAAAATATACACAATATATTTTAACATGTTCTGCTGATTCTTGTTGGTGTCCAGTAGTCTTTAATGGTATTCTGTGTTTTCCTGATGGGTTGATATCACAGTGTCAAGGACTGTGATATGATTTAACATGTATTCTGTTTCCATATATATTGAATTGTTTCCTAATGGGATCTGAAGGTGTCCTACAGGAAACTAGTGGTCTGCAATGGTAACCATTGAGCCAATTCCCTTCAGAAAGCAACAGCATCATATTTTAACCCTAATGGTTCTAAAGGTCCTTTTTCAGCACTCAGTAGCAGTAGTATTAACTCTTGCTGCCCAAAACACAATTGCTATAAAAAACATGAAACATAGAGGTGAGTTTTCTTTGCTTTTTTAGTGAAATACATCCTTCTAATGTCTAAAATTAAAGGAAGATCCTGGGCAAATGAAGAAGAAGACACCATGGAAACCGCTTCAGCTCACAGAAGTCACCATTGAAACCACTTCAGCTAAAGGAGATTACCATGGAAACCGCTTCAGTTCAAAGAAATCACCATGGAAACTGCTTCAGTGTAAAGGAGTCACCATGGAAACCTCTTCAGCGTAAAGAAGTCACCATAGAAACTGCTTCAGCTAAAGGATATTACCATGGTAACATCTTAAGCTCAAACAGACACCATGGAAACCACTTCAGCTTAAAGAAGTCACCATGGAAACCACTTCAGCTCACAGAAGTCAGCATGGAAACCACTTAAGCTAAAGGAGATTACCTTGGAAACTGCTTTAGTCTAAAGAAATTACCATGGAAACTGCATTAGTGTAAAGAAATCACCATGGAAACCTCTTCAGCTCAAAGAAATCACCATAGAAACCGCTTCAGCTCAAAGAAATCACCATGGAAACTGCTTCAGCTCAAAGAAATCACCATGGAAACTGCTTCAGCTCAAAGAAATCACCATGGAAACTCCTTCAGATCAAAGAAGTGACCATGAAAACCGCTTCAGCTCAAAAAAATCACCATGGATACCGCCTCAGATCAAAGAAGTCATCATGAAAACCACTTCAGTGTAAAGAAGTCACCATGGAAACCACTTCAGCTCAAAGAAGTAACCATGGAAACCGCTTCAGCTCAAAGAAATCACCATGGAAACCGCTTCAGCTTAAAGAAGTCACCATGGAAACCACTTCAGCCCAAAGAAGTCACCATGGAAACCACTTCAGCTCACAGAAGTCAGCATGGAAACCACTTAAGCTAAAGGAGATTACCTTGGAAACTGCTTTAGTCCAAAGAAATTACCATGGAAACTGCTTTAGCATAAAGAAATCATCATGGAAACCTCTTCACCTTAAAGAAGTCACCATAGAAACCGCTTCAGCTAAAGAAGATTACCATGGTAACAGCTTAAGCTCAATAAAGACACCATGGAAACCACTTCAGCTTAAAGAAGTCACCATGGAAACCGCTTCAGCTCAAAGAAATCACCATGGAAACTGCTTCAGCTCAAAGAAATCACCATGGAAACTGCTTCAGATCAAAGAAATCACCATGGAAACTGCTTCAGATCAAAGAAGTGACCATGAAAACCACTTCAGCTCACAGAAGTCACCCTGGAAACCACTTCAGCTCGAAGAAGTAACCATGGAAACCGCTTCAGCTCAAAGAAGTCACTATAGAAACCACTTCAGATAAAATAAATCACTATGTAAACTGCTTCAGCTCAAAGAAGTCACCATGGAAACTGCTTTAGCTCAAAGATATCACGGTGGAAACCACTTCAGCTGAAAGAGATTACGATGAAAACCACTTCAGCTCAAAGAAGTTCCTAAGAACAAACTTAGGAAGTTACTGGTGAACGAGGCCCAGGGTTATTACTCATGATATTTCGTACATTTCACTGTGCCAGATTCTGAAATTGCTGAGGTTCCACAGATTATTTTAGGAAGTGTTGTTGCTGTTGTTTTTAAACATGTTAAACAGGAAATGACCATTAAATATATACGAAGACGTGTTGGACTGCATGTGTTAATAGAGTTTTGAATATTGATGATGCATGTCAGGATCTGCTCGACAGCTCAACCCCAGACACGCCTGCAGTTACAGCGTCACGTACTGTCACACTGCCGTGTGAAACTGACACAGCTGAACAAACAGCCTGCAAGGGGAGTGTGTGTGTGTGTGTGTGTGTGTGTGTGTGTGTGTGTGTACAGGAATGTAACGCTTCCCCCTCCACACACACACACGCACACACACGCACTCTCAGACCGTGTAGGTGTTGACAGTTGAGCTGTTCGTTTACACTCCTGCTGTTACCCACGACCCGCACTAAAACACGACTGGGTCTAAAAATGTCTGTTGGCTGAAGGGTTAAAATAGTTTTACAATTTTTATTTTGTGTTTTGATTCAGTTTAGTTTTATTTTTGAGGGTGCTTTGTTTTTATTTTCTGATCAGTAATAACTTTAGTCTGGTTTCATTTAGTTTCAGTATCATGATGAATGCTGTAAAAGCAGTGTGGTAAAAATATGTAATAAAGTAAGCAAGGCAGTAGACTGAGCTCAGCTCAGCTCCAGCTTTCCAGCTTTCTCCAGCTTTCAGTAAATAGGCATGGAGAACAAAATACTGTAAAAATATGCCATGAACCCAGAAATGTAGTAAAAGTTTGCACTTAACTTGATCAAAGTGTAATAAACCCCAATAATGTAATAAGGTGTTAAATATAGTGAACCTGAAAATGTAGTAAATTCCCAATAATGTAATAACACACTAGATTATCAGCAAAATATGATTACATTATCAGTTAAGACATTGTATTACATTATTGGGTTTTATTACATTTCGAACAAGTTGAGTGCTAAATTTTCTTACATTTCTTACTGTTACTACATTATTGAGAAATTATTACATTATTGGGAAATGATTACATTATTGGGTTCTACACTGCAAAACACAGAAACACACTTGTAAAATCTCATTCATGCAATAAAAAAGCTAAAATTAAAGTTTTTTTCCTCAGTAATTCTGTTTAGTTTTGCAGTGCATGCTAAAGTTTTGATTTGTCATTTTTATTTTTATTAAAGGTAACAAGCAAATTTTTTTCACTGCTAATTTTAATTTCAGTAGTAGTTTCATTAAACTATAATAACCCTGGTTGGCTGCCCATCCCAAACTGATACCCAATAACATAAGCGCCCCTCCACGCACCCCCAGTGCACCCCACCATGCACCCCCCCAGATTGAGTATCTATCTGATGTTTGTGCTTGTGTAGATAATATAGCTGCTCAGTGCACACGTCAACTACATTAAAATTAATGGTCTAATGTAGATAAAATATTCTAGACTGCTATTTGCTATTTAACATGTAATACGATGTGACAATAAACTGATCATCCAGTTTGATTGATCATCAATCAGGTGATGACGGCTGCTAGTTTTCAGTGCTAAAGAATTCTGAATTTTGGAAATGTGCATTAAGGTAAATACACTGATCTGTGTTTGCTTTGACTCCTAATGAAATAATATTTTAAAAATATTTGTTGCACAAAAACTGTAAAAAACTGTAATAAACAGTCCAAATTGTAACATTTAACACCCGTTTTTCTAAATTCCTAAATGGTTAAGATGTTAGCAGAGTTGTTCAGATGGTTTGGTGTGAAATGCTTCATTCTAGATAAACTTAGAAGTCAGAATTGATCACAGTGGTGGTGATAGGAACCAGATGTCCACCTCTAAAAGCTCCCTCACAGAAAGTTATTACGTGAAATGGTTAAGTACACACTGCCTGATGTCTGGGACATTGTTTTATGATAGTTTTGAGAAGATTTTGGCCTTAAAATCCATTCATGGTGGAGGGATACATAATATACAGTGTGTTGTGAGGCAAAAATCGTATTCAAAAAAAACTTCCCATCATCAACATTCCATATAAAACTCAGAAGACAAGTGTAGGTTCACTGGGGGTTTTGGATAGTAAATAAAATGTCTATATTTGTGTTGAAGTCATCATGACCCCTGGTTCCTATCACCACCACTGTAAAGAAATCTGAACCATTTCACACCAAACCACTCTGTTTACATCTCACACACTTCATTATGGTGGAAATTTAGAAAAAAATTCTGCAGAATTACCCTTTAAAGTGGCCACATGGTGACAGCAGAGCTCACATTTGTTGTTCTCTAGACTCTGAGTTTGAATAGAGCTGCAGTGTTATTGTTCCTTCTTCAGTTATGTAATAAAAATCAATAACACTTCTGTCTCGGGTTAAAGAGCAGAAATCTATTGGGGGGGGTGCAGGGTCTATGCATGCAATATTACAGTAATATTACAGTAATACCATTTAGAACAGAGGATGCAGCCACTGGTTGGAGGCCTGTAATTAAACTTGAGCAGAATAAAGACTATTTCTATCATAAATCAGTGTTCTATGCCTTAGAGGCCCATTTTGTGGAAAAAAATGACTTTTCCTTCGTTTTTTTTTTTTCAGTTTTAAAGTGTGCCATTCATTCCTTAGTTCACAGTCCATCGATAGAAACTAATCTGCAGAAACAGCCCATTTGGAATTCAGTGTTTTTGTGATGTCATTAAAATCAACAGCAACCAAACACAGAATCAGCTGAGATTAGACAGGTAAGAACAATACATAATTAAGAAACAGCTTATGACATATTGTACCTTTAAATGTTTAATAAATTCCTACTTGTTACTAGCTGTCAGACTGTATATATATATATATATATATATATATATATATATATATATATATATATATATATATATTTTAACACTGGATGGTGATGATATACACACTCAGAAATAAAGGTAGTAAACTGTCACTGAGGCAGTACCCCTCTTGTCACTGGGGTCGAAGCCTCAAGGGTACATCTCAGTACCTTTTGTCAGGGAATATAACTGTATATCATAATCTATTGTAATAATATTTTCCAAGTTGACTCCACACACCCCATCTCTACTCCAGGCTTTTTACTTTATTGCTCTGTTTTAAAACATTAGGTTATAAAAAGGTACAAATACATATTTTTCACCTGGAAAACCTTATTTAAGGTGCACAATTGGACCTTAAAACCACTGTTGTACCTTTGAGGGAACATTTACATTATTTGTACCCCAATGAACAAAAAATGTACCTGCACAGAACCTTTATTTCTAACAGTGTGTATCATCCCATTCATCATACACTATATGGACAAAAGTATTGGGATACACCTCTTAATGATTTAACTCAGGTGTTTCATTCAGTCTAATTGCCACAGGTGTATAAAATTAAGCACCTAGCCATGCATCTGTCTTTACACACACATTTGTGAAAGAATGAGCTGTTCTAAAGAGCTCACTGAAATCAAGTGTGGTACTGTATGTACTCATGGCATGAGTTTCCATGGCTGAGCAGCTGCATGCAAACCTTACATCATCCAGCACAATGCCAAGTGTCGGATGGAGTGGTGTAAAGCACACTGCCACTGGACTCTGGGTTTGGCAAATGCCAGGAGAACGTTACCTGCCTGACTGCACTGTGCCAGCTGTAAAGTTTGGTGGAGGAGGGATAATGCTATGGTTTTTTTTCAGGGGTTGGCCTAGGCCTCTTAGTTCCAGTGAAGGGAAATCTTAATGCTTCAGCAGACCAAGACATTTTGGTCAATTGTATGTATCCAACTTTGTTTGGAGAAGACACTTTTCTGTTCCAGCATGACTGAGCCCCAGTGCACAAAGCAAGGTCCATAAAGGCATGGCTGGGTGAGTTTAGTGTGGAAGAACTTCACTGCCCCTCACAGATCCCTGGCCTCAACCCCATGGAACACCTTTGGGATGAACTAGAATGGAGATTGTGAGCCAGGCCCTCTCGTCCAACATCAGTGTCTGACCTCACAAATGATCTTCTGGATAAATGGGCAAAAATTCCCACAGACACACTCCAAAATCTTGTAGAAAGCTTCCCAGAAGAGTGAAAGCTGTTGTAACTGCAAAGAGGGACCAACTCCACATTAATGTCTATGGATTTAGAACGGGATTCATAAAAGCTCCTGTAAGTGTAATGTGTAGGTGTCCCAATACTTTTGTCCATATAGTGCATCTTCTCTTCTACTTACAGACACTAATGTGGTCTGGATTGAAAGTTTACAATCTGCACTTTCCACAAAATTTCTCCACTCGTTTCAATAAACCAGTCAGAAACAACTGAACACATCTTAAGAGGACGTGTTTCAGGTGTAAACACCCTGAGAAGGTAAAATCAGGAGTAAAATCAGACTCTAACAAGGAATCTCACTGCTTAAAGTGCTGTTTATTCTTCAAATTCTGCCAAAGCATGATAACATCAAAACACTTGACAGGCAGACAGGTGGAGAAGTCACTCACACCTGAATTCAATCTGTCTCCTGAAACACAACCTTCTCAGACGAGGAGAGATTCAGCCTAAAGTGCCTTAAGTGACCGCCAGCCGGTCAAACCGGGCTTTATCAGAAGATCCTGTGTCTGTTTGGCGTCCTCCAAAGGAGATATAGGTCAGGAAACACCAAGTTACCTTCAACTCACCCAGGTGAATAATTCAGACGAGTTTAACTCAACTCCTGCAGGTGAATTATTGAGAAGAGGGTTAAAGCTAACTTTTAGATTTGACTGATGTTGGTCAGTTAGGGCAATGCAGTGAACGCCATCCTTCTGTGTTTAAAAGAAAAGTTTGGCAAAAAATCAAATTTATACACATAACACTTTCGGGATGGAAATGCACCCCAGGATTCCATTCTGGGATTAAAAAGTTGAGATGGAATGACGTTTTAGCTTTTGTAAACCTACACTTCATGATTTCTATATAAAACCAATTACCTGCTTAAATGGTTCTTTGCATGGTGAAATCGTTCTTCAGATTAATAGAGAATGTGTTATATACAGTATAGTTCTATATAGAATCTTTTTGATAATGGTTCTACATTGCACCAAAAAAAGTTCTGCTATTGTTACAATGTCAAGCTTGTACACAATTGCAGAACCCTTTCGGTGCTATATCACCCTGATGATTCTTCAGGGGTTCTTTAGTAAAGAAAATGGTTCTATATAGAATCATGAACATTCAAAGAACTTTTCACATGATCAAAGGGTTCTTTGCATATTGACAGGGTTCTTCAAATGTGCTGTAGATAGTTCTGTATAGAACCTTTTTGAAAAGAGTTCTATATAGCACCACAAAGGGTTCTTCTATTATTACAATGTCAAGTTTGTGACAACAGAAGAACCTTTTTTGGTGCTATACAGAACACTTTTCAAGAAAGGTCTATATATAGCTGTGGCCAACACATTCTCCATCAATCTGAATAAGCATTTCACCATGCAAAGAACCACTTAAGCATGCAGATGGTTCTTTGAGTGTTCATGGAGTGTATAGAATCATTTTCTTTACTAAAGAAGCCAGAACTTTTATATAGAACGTAACAACTGTCGGCACACTGTGTGTTTGAAATGTGAAGATGAGATTAGCTTTCTAACTTCCTTCAAATCTTGGAGGTGTTTTTTGGTTATGTAGCCTATTCAATGCAGTTAATATTATTTGATTATTTGTGCATGTATTACTGAAAATTTAATTCAGTGAATTCAGTTTAACATGTCCACTATTATTTAGTATGCTAATATATGGTATGGTAATGACTGATACCCAGCTAGCTAGCCTACTAACAACATTCTTCTATGTCAACCGTAGCAGAACCCTTTTTGGTACTATACAGAACCATATACAACACATTCTCTGTCAATCTGAAGAACGATTTCACGATGCAAAGAGCCATTTAAGCATACAAAAGGTTCCATAGAACCACTGTCTTTATGAAAGAATCATTGAAGAGCCATCTTTTTTAAGAGTGTACTGAACAGCAGTTTCAACAAAAGTTTGATTTTAAAGTTCAAACTATTAGATGTTGTTAGTGCTTTCTAAAGTCTTGCTCTCCAAAGTAGTGATATCATCTGTACTTAAGAAAAATGTTAAGTAGTTTTAAGAGGTTTAAGTTGCAAATAAACTGTTTTAGAAGCACATTTTCATAATTTGTGGAACTAGCTAACATTAGCTCAAGTAGCTAAAGTCCAGTTAGTGATAAAGCTACAATATCTCTGTCTTTTCAATCACATTTTTCTGTGATGAAACATAACAAATACTGGCACCTGAAACAGTTAACCAAGTACTGGAGTTCCCCTACACATCCCTTGTCTACACTGTGCACAAATTTTAGGGACTGAGGTGCCATTTTCCTGATATTTTCAGTGGCAGAGTGTTTGTATATGCTGTTAGCATCATGCTAATTGGTGTTAGCTTGCAGTCTTCCATTACTTATTAGCCTCATAGCTCCAGTGCTAAAGCAAAAGAAGAAACTTCAGACACCAAACATGTCTTGGCTGATCAACTACATTATGGTGAAAATGAGAGTTTATTTTGATAAACTATTCCTTTAAACCAATAAGCTGTTTGGCGTGAGTGTGCGGTAAAAGACTGCTGTTAAAATGTTCGCTGTCATCACTGAGGCAGATCTGTTTCTGTTTTGGGAGAATCAGATTAAACTCTCTGTAATGCGGTTGAATAATGAGATTTCCTGAAACGGAGCATCCGCTGGCGCAGCATCGGCCGGGTGGCATAATGTGAGAAGGAGAACATGACCTTTCGCTAATCTGCATGCACGAGGGAAGCGCCAGAGTCACAGTGGCACGAGAAGGTCAGCGTGTGTCCTGGTGCGTGGATAAACTCTGGATTTGTTTAACATTGTTTTGCTCACTGTGTAATTCCATAGGTATTATTTTATAGCTCAGATATCTTCACTGTTAATCTGACACATAGAAAATAAACAGCAGAGTTGGAATGTATGGCATGGTTACACTGCACTTACTTCCATAGTTACTTTGCACACATATTTCTGTGGTTACACTACACTCTTTTCCTTGGTTACACTGCAGCTAAAACTATTAAAACTAAATTTCTGACTAATGAATCTAACAGAAGATTGATGAGTGATGACCGTGTGCTCTCTGTTTCCTCCTGTTCTCTCCATCAGCTTCAAAAATCATCAGATCAGTGTCAGATCTGTTCAAAGCTGATAATGATGTCATCAGTGTATATACGCTGTATGTTACTGTGTGCTGCTGGTGCATTGGCAGTAGAAGCTCCTTCTCTCAGTGTAGAACTGTGGAGCTCTATTTCTGCAGCTGTTTTGGGCTGGTGAAGGTTATTTTTGGCTCTGTGTGGAGTGTGTAGGTTCACACAGTTACTTAAGAGCTACTTTAGATGTTTAATTCATGACTTTATTCTTCACAGCAGCGACTCACAGCATCCAGGTCTGTCTGTTTATGTGTATAAAAGCAGGTTTACAGTGTGCTGGGCAGAATACACCTAACGTTTCATTTCACCAGTTTAGAAAAGATCCTACAGGTTTTACCCAAACTGTATGTATTTAACTAATTTTTCAGATTTACCAAATTCTACAGGTGTTACCCAAACTGTACTGGTTTCCCAAATTCTACAAGTTTTACCAAAACAGTACAAGTTTCCAAAATCCTACAGGTTTTACTCAAACTGCACAAGTTTAGCAAATTCTACAGGCTTTACTCAAACTGTACAACTTTACTGAATTCTACAGGTTTTGCCCAAACTGTAAAAGTTTACCTAATTCTACAGGCTTTACTCAAACTGTACAGGTTTATCAAATTCTGAAGGTTTTACTCAAACTGTACAAGTTTGCTAAATTCTGTAGGTTTAACCCAAAATGTACAAGTTTATCAAATTCTACAGGTTTTATTCAAACAGTACAAGTTTACCAAACTCTACAGGTTTTACTCAAACTGTACAAGTTTACCAAACTCTACAGGTTTTACTCGAACTGTACAAGTTTATCAAACTCTAAAGGTTTTACCCAAACTATACAACTTTACTGAATTCCACAGGTTTTACTCAAACTGTACAAGTTTACTAAATTTGACAAGTTTTACCCAAACTGTACAAGTTTACTAAATCCTACAGGTTTTACCCAAACTGTACAAGTTCACCAAATTCTACAGGTTTTACCCAAATGCTACAAGTTTACTGAATTCTACAGGTTTTACCCAAAATGTACATGTTTACCAAACTCTACAGGTTTTACCAAAAATGTACACGTTTCATTCTAACTGTACAGGTTCACCAAATTCTACAGGATTACCTTATACTACAGGTATTACTCTATATGTTTTATATTAAACTCTATATGTTTAACCCAGATTCTACAAGTTTTCCAAATTTTCAAGGGTTTACCACACTCTAGTGACAGGTTTACCAAATTCTCCACACACTCTACAGGTCCATTCTCCAGATTATATCCAATTTCTCAATTTTATCCCCAAATTCCACAGGTTTTTGAATGATCTCTCTATTTTCTTTATGGTTAGGTTCACAGGTACATCATAGTAAAGTCCAGAAACCTGCCAGTGTGTGTGTTGACTTTTTCAGCAGCATTTCTTACTGGAGTTGGAGACTAAAGCTGAAAAGCTAAAAAGCTAAAAGTTGACCTACATTCTGAACGAAGTGCAGTCAGTGATGACTCAGAGACACACAGCCAGAGGGCTCTCATGCTCACACAGAGTCAGACTGATGAATGAAAAGAGCTCGTCTTACTGTAGACATCCATGTAGACAGAAATGGAGCAGAACACTTTGTTGTAACCTTGAAATAGTTCTGAAATAGTTTCATTTAAAATAATAACCCAGAAATCTCATTTACCCCTCACACCAAATGTAGTCCGGACATGTTTGATACATAAAGTTTAGCACTGAAGCTACGGGGCTAATGTTGCTTACAGGTAATGGAAGCTCATGTATAGTTAGCATTCCTACATAATCACATTCCCCTTTATGATAATCCACAGCAGGAATACAGTTCAAACATTTCCTGAATCTGTAGGGTCGCCCTTTCCATTCCATCTTATCATGAGATCGTACGTGACTCACATCCAGAGTTACGAGGCTATGAAGAGGGGCTGAGATACACATCATCTGCCTCTCACCGTGTGAAACTGGTTTGGAAATCATGTGTCCGTCTACATTTTGTGTGAAACTGACCAATGGACACTCAGGAAATCACTAAGGACTGACCATCACGCCAGAAACCTTCATTCTTTATTCGGTCCACATCAGAGACACATGTGAAGTGGCGTGCAGAGAGTTTACAGCTGCTGAAGTTGCTGCAGTGGTTTTGGAAAGTAGTGGTGAAGATAAAGGAGCATTTTAATATGAAACATATGAGTATCATGTTATATGAAGAGACTTTAAAAGAGATGCAATGCAAACTGGTCGAGCTGTTCATAGGTTATAGAAGTGTATAATAAATCTTTGGCATGTTAAGAGATTAATAAAGAACTACAGTAGATTTGTATGTAGATTAGTCAGCTTGAAAATTCTGGAAGCTCTCCACTACTAGAGAAGAAATTTCAAACCCACTTTCTGTACTTTAAGAATGAAATGAAACGTTTTAAGATAATAATGCTACATCTGTCCAAACACATTTGTATAAAGTCTTCTTTCAGAGTGAAAAGGTTGAGCTTCAAAACATTCAGTTCTCTCAGTAAAGTTTCTTTTAAAAAAAGTCTGAATAATTTGACCAAAAAAGGTAAACACACTGCAAAAAATGATATGAAGTGAAATGATCTTAAATCTAGTCAATTTATCTAATATTTCTCACATTGAGATTGCTGTTAGCTTACTTTAAGATTGTTTAGCTATTTCTTGACATGTTTACTTGTTTTAAGGGTTTTTGTCAGGTAAAATTATTTCACTGTAATGGCAGATCATTTTGCATTGTTACGACCTCACAGGTCTAGGGGATTTTAGGAGAGGTCATACATAAACAAAAAGGCCAAATCCCAACCCACCCGCCAAACCAAAACACCACAAATCCATACAAGATGGCAAAATATCAACATTTATTTCTTTCATCAATCAGACCTGAATTGCCATTCAAATGCAACATAGCAAGATAGCAGAAAAGAGATACATTTGTTTGTTAGCCATCTACTAGATGCAATATAATAAGATATAAAAGGGGATAAATGACTTCAGGGGAGAGCTCATGCCCAACAAGCTAGAAACAAAACCAAACTAACTTATGTAGGATGAACAGAAAAATACAACCAACTACCCTAAACCTAACCAGGAGAAAATGGAAGGAAACAAAACAGGTCGCACACACCTGCATTTAGAGAGAAAGTGAACCAAGGTGCTGGGTTGATCTTCATCTGCTCAGTGCGAGAGCGGATGGCAAAGACACAACAACCAAAGCAGCCATCTTGCTTTCCCAGGCCCCTTTATAGCTGGAGCGCCCCCTGCTGCAAACAATCCGAAGTGTCCAAGTTCTGCTCCTGGTAAAAGGATAGGTGGAACACAAAAAAGAGAAAGAGAAGAGGGCAAGGCAGCAAAACAGGTAAATGCACTCTAAGGGTCATAACAGCATATTTCAGCATATTTTCAGCATATTTTTATTAGTGTATTTCAATACACTAATAAAAAATATCTTAGCAAGTGTAAACATTTTCACTGTGGTTCATATATCTAATATTTCCCATTTTGAGATTATTGTAAGAACGATATTTACCTGATGTCCAGACAACTTTACTTGTTTTGAGTAATTTTATCTCATGAAGGTGTTTTATTCAGTTGGAAGATCAATTTACTTGTTTTGAGAAATAATGAAGATAATTTGCGTTATTTAAGGAACTGATGCTCAAAACAAGTAAAATAATCTGCCTATAAAGACACTTTCATAAGATAAAACTACTTAAAAGAAGTAAAAATGTCTAGAAATAAGAAATAATCTTATAATATTCTTAAAACAATCTCATAATGAGAAATATTAGATGTATTGACTACATTTAAGATGTTTACACTTGCCAAGATATAATTTTGTGCAGCATGTAGTTTCTAAAATCAAGCTGATTAATCTCATACATGCAAATCTAGACTAGTCTGTTAAACTTTAAATGGAAAAGCAGACGTTGTTTATTTTTGAGATGTAAGCTTGTTAAGATAATTTTTCTTGCAGGATTTGATTTGATGTGACTTTATGATTTACACTGCAAAAAATAGTCTCTCAGCAAGTGAAATGATCTTAAATCCAGTCGATTCCTCACAATGAGATTGCTGGAAGCTTATTTTATTATTTATTTCTTATTTCTAGATATTTCTACTTGTTTTGAGTAACTTTATTAAGTAACAAGTTCTCTTGTATAGTGAACCTCTCCGTCTCCACTGTGTTCTATGTTCTGATTGACTCGTCTCTCCTCATATACACTTACATGTGGAACTTTCCACCAAACTGGCCTAGTTAAAGATGGATCACAATTCATTCAACTTTAACAGATCAGCAGGAACCTCCGCACCATCTGAGCTGGAAAGAAGCTCCACTAACCCAGAAACAAACAGCATCAGTGCAGAAAAACAGGCCTGATTCTACAGAAACAGCAATGCAGCACTCTCAGCAGAAGAACTTCAGCAAATAAGAGCAAAGATGAAAAAAGGTTTATCTGGAAAATGAACAAGGGTGAGGAGAAACAGGGATCAAGACAACCTTGTCTTTCTCGGTTATTATACCGTCTGCTGATACAGCAGGCACGTAAAACATGGAGCTGTTATCAGTTCTCACCCTGCAGGAGGAAATACAGTGAAATACACACACAGGAGACTTTTAAAGCATTTTAAAACATCCACTGATGTAGAGTTTGTGTGCAAATGTGTGTGAACAGTGCAGTTCTCATAGTCCAAATTACAGAAACAGAATGATTACATGGAATGACAGATAAACAGAATATGTGAAGGACAGCTACACCACTGATATATACACTACACCTATTTCCATGGTTACGCTACAAATATTTCCATGGTTATGCTACACAAATTTCATTGTTACACTACATCTATTTCAATGGTTACTCTACACATGCTTCCATAGTTACACTACATCTATTTCCATGGTTATGCTACATACATTTCCATAGTTCCACTACAGCTATTTCTATGATTGTGCTACACACATTTCCCTCGTTACACTACATCTATTTCCATGGTTATGCTGCACACATTTCCACAGTTACACCACACCTATTTCAATGGTTGCACTGCCTACATTTCTGTAGTTGCACTTCTCCTATGTCCATAGTTACATTACACCTATTTTCATGGTTATGCTACACACATTTCTATAGTTACACTACATCATAGTTACACCTATTTCCATAGTTGCGCTACCCACATTTCCATGGCTACACTACACCTACTTTCATGGTTATGCTACACACGTTTCCATAGTTACACTACATCATTTCCATGGTTGCGCTACCCATATTTCCAAAGTTACGCTACATCTACTTCCATAGTTACGTTAAACACATTTCCAAAGTTACACTACTCCTATTTCCATGTTTACACTAGAAACATTTGTGTACAGTACACCTATTCACCTATTTCCATGGTTGCTCTACCCACATTTCCATAGTTACACTATACCTATTTTCATGATTATGCTACACACATTTCCATAGTTACACTACACCTTCTTCCAAAGTTACACTACAGCTATTTCCATAGTTACACTGCACTTATTTCCATGGTTATTCTAGACCTATTTTCATGGTTACGCTACACACATTAGCATAGTTATGCTAAAGCTATTTTCATGGCCACACTACATCAGTTTGCATGGTTATGTTACACTGAAGAATCCAAAAGAGATTTTTTTTTGGCCCCTGAATAATAGCTCTGTTATCTACACTGCTGCTGTAAAATGTGGCAAATGGTATAACATAAAGATGAAGAGCCTCTCATAAGGAGGTGTTTAAGTTTAGACTGGCGCTGTAATCCCTGCACGTCACTGCGACAGGATTTTCAGCCTCAGTGTCATTTCTATTACAGTGGACAGAACTCGACGTGGCAGTTTTTCCTCCTCGAAAGCAGATAAAAGATAAAACTGTAACAAAATCCAGTAAGCGCAGGTTAATCTCATCGTTCCACATCAGATTACCATTTGCCTCGTCACACACAGTAGCAAGGTCGGCCAGATCAGACGAGGTGCTAGAGTGTAACTGCTGCACCGTTTAAGGTGGAACAGAGAATTTGAGTAAGAAAGAACCCACCTCAGCCTCGCACTGACTATTCTTTGCTTGCCACAATCTTAGATTTGGAAATATGAGATTAATGATCTTGTTTTTAAAGTTATTTACTAGTTTCTATCTTTATATGCATATTTCTCTCTCTCTCTCTCTCTCTCTCTCTCTCTCTCTCTCTCTCTCTCTCTCTCACTCTTTCTCTGTCAGTGCTGGCTGTGATGTCAGTAAAGTCAGTTTCCTGTTGTAAGACATCTGCTCTGAGATTAAGGACTAGTTTTAGATTAAATACGGGGTTTAGACCTGTTAGAACCATCTTTTAAAGTTTATAAATAAATCTGCAAGAAAAAAATTCCCACAGAAACACAAGCAGAGCAGAAGAATTGTTGGTTCAGCTTTGTTTAATTTATCATCCTGTTACCAGTCTCGCTCTTTGATGGTTTATGCTGATTCCCCATGGTCTAAACTGGTTTATACTGATTTATGCTGGTCTAAACTGATTTATGCTGATTTCCGATTGTCTAAACTTGGTTATGCTGGTCGAAGCTGGTTTATGCTGGTCTAAGATGGTATAAACTGGTTTATGTTGGTCTAAGCTGGTATAAACTGGTTTATGTGGGTTTAAGATGGTTTATGCTGATTTCCGATGGTCTAAACTGGTTTATGCTTGTCTAAGATGGTCTAAACTTGGTTATGCTGGTCTATGCTGGTTTAAGATGGTGTAAACTGGTTTATGCTGGTTTAAAATGGTCTCCGCTGGTCTAAAATGGTCTCTGCTGGTCTAAACTGGTTTATGCTGGTCTAAGCGGTTTATGCTGATTTAAGATTGTCTAAACTGGTTTATGCTGATTTATGCTGGTCTAAACTGGTTTTTGCTGATTTATGCTGGTCTAAGCTGGTCTAACCTGGTTTATGCTGGTCTAAAATGGTTTATGCTGGTCTAAGCTGGTATAAACTGGTTCATGCTGGTCTAAACTGGTTTATGCTGGTTCATGCTGGTATAAGCTGGTCTATGTTCATTTTTGCTGGTATAAACTGGTCTATGCTGGTCTGTGCTGGTTTTTCTAGCAGTGAAATGCTAATGACAAAAGCGATTGGCTAATGAAAGTGTTTAAAAAACATCAAATAACAAACAACAAATAAATATACTAACTCACTCACACTTCCGTAAGTACACATACAGTAAATTAGATTTTTTTAGATGCTACTTATAGTAGTTTTGCAGTTAAACAATCCTGAAAGTAGGGGGCACTGCAGCTCCCTGAGAAGCCCCATGTCCCGTGTCCCAGACTCCACCAGCTATAGGTGAGAGATGGAGCAGGTGTGGAGAGAGAGGAGATGCTGAATACGTAACCAGCAGGTCAAGCAAGAGGATATTCAGCTGTCCTGGAAATGAGAGCAGAGAGAGAGAGAGAGAGAGAGAGAGAGAGAGAGACAAACAGACAGAGGGGGGTTAGTCCGGGACGAGTGGAGAGGTGATATGAGAAAGCAGAGCTGTGTGATATAGGGAGGAAAGATACAAAGAGAGACAGAGACATAGAGAGAGCGTGAAAGAGAGACTTTGAGAAAGAGAGATAGAGCGAGATAGAGAGAGAGAGAGAGAGAGAGATAGAGAGGGGGGGGGGTTAGTCCGGGACGAGCGGAGAGGTGATATGAGAAAGCAGAGCTGTGTGATATAGGGAGGAAAGATACAAAGAGAGACGGAGACATAGAGTGTGAAAGAGAGACATTGAGAAAGAGTGAGAGGGAGAGAGAGAGAGAGAAAGAGAGAGCAAGAGAGAAAGAGTAAGAGAGAGAGAGTAAAAGAGAGAGCGATACAGAAAGACATAGAGAGAGAGAGAGACAGAGTGTAAGAGAGAGAGAATATCCTGCCTTTTGCCCACTTATCGTTGGGATAGCCCCCCCATCTGGTTTCAGGAGAACCAGAGATCGGTTCTCTGTTCTGCTCCTGGGCTTGAAAAACAGCTTTTACACTCAATCAAATGTACTGAACTAGCAGAGCAAGTGGTCCTGGGTCTGGAAAAAATCTAGTGTGAAAATTCCCATAGGCTGCTTTGGTGTTCAGATCAGGGGCGGTATTACAGAAACTTATTAAATCTGAAATTTGATCTGTTTAGTCTCCATGACAATTTCAGTACAGACTGAATTTAGGACAGTAGCTATTACAGAATAACAGTTCCTAACTTCATAATCTTATCATTAACTCCAGATAAGAAAACAGTATTACACAAACATCCTGACTAGACTAAACCTCCTAAATACTGTCCTAACTTTCGGATGAACTCCAACAGTGTTCTGACTTCTGTTTAAGCGTCTGTTTCTATCGTTTTTAGGCAGCTGTGTCACGCAGCATAGTTCATTACTAGCATAATGACACTACATTTATTTATACTGTAAAATGCTACTTTCACTGTGAGATGTTTTTCTTTTCTAATTCTGCATTTTAAAATCTCAGACACTGCAGACACGATCTCCACCGTCCCCTCTTATTACCTTCATGTGTTAATGTTGCTGATAAAATATTACAGTGATGGTGGTGAATAATAAGGAGACAGAGCTGAACGTGTGACTGTTTATTAGGAGGAATAATGTTAGCACACTTGGCTAAAGCGTTTGAGAAATGGAGACTGAAACTGGGGAACGACAACACTCTGATAAACAGCAGGGGGCGCTTTTACAATATTCACAACTTACACTGCATGTGTTTCATGACAGTTTGTGAGAGAAGTTATTCGGCTTGCTGGAAAAGAAAAATAGAAAACTCCTCCTTAAAACAAGCACACATGTCTTTGCTAGGCTTGAGTTCAGATGTCTATATTCTTATTTTTGTTGTTTTTAGCAGTTTCAGTCCTGAAATGCTAAGAATTCTGGTAGGAAATTGGACTGGACTCCTTAGAAAGCATCACAAAAACATCTCATAAAGCTCTTCTATCTCTCCAGCCACTCTTCTTCCTGGGCTTTAGGTCTTTGTAAAGCTGTTTCTGTGACTGAACTCACAAACCTGAAGCCCTGTAGTCCTGGTTAGGATGATGCCCATGTGCCAGGCTGCTAACATTAGAGCCAAAACAAGCTTAAATCCGACACCATGTTATGTAACAGTTTCATATTTCAAGGTCTACCTTTCAAATGCTGGATTAGAAATATCACAAATGCCATTATTTAGACAAAAAAGGGAAAAAGGAGTGCATTTTTATAAAGATTACAGATTTTTGTTTAATTAAATTTAAGAAATATGTTATTTACAGTGTACACAGTGTTGGAAAAGCAGTTCTGGCATACTGGGGAGACTGAGATATCTACCTATCTGTCTATCTATCTGGTAATGATGCAGTTTCTAAATAGAATGTCTAATAGGTTACAGGGCTGGGTGATGTGATGATACGTTATCATTGTTGTCATTGTTTATCATGGTATTCTCTTCAATGTATGTGATGTGTAGGCAGCACGTCTAGAACACTGAACAACTGCATGGATCATAAAAGGACAGATTTATTTTTAACTCTATTAACTACAAACTAAAAAGTAGCTGATTGAGTGGCACTATGACATTTTTATAGCCTTTTAAAAATGTGGCTCTGCTGTTCTGCTGGAGCTTTTTGTCCATTCTAACTTGTTTACAAACCTTAGAATAGCTTAAATAATAATCATAATAATGATAATAACAATAACTTATTATTTTGTGATACCTATCATGCATCATGAAATTAAAGTGGATGTGTCCTGCATTTTTGTTTTACAT
Source organism: Colossoma macropomum (assembly GCF_904425465.1). Taxonomy (NCBI): domain Eukaryota; kingdom Metazoa; phylum Chordata; class Actinopteri; order Characiformes; family Serrasalmidae; genus Colossoma; species Colossoma macropomum. The sequence goes on along the minus strand of NW_023494802.1, from coordinate 24,664,338 downwards.
TCTTGCAGGACCCGCCTCAGTATCTTGTGGCACTGGGCTAATCTTCAGTGTCATGCGCAGGAGCAGGCAGCTAATTTATCACTTAATAACTGCCAAATATAAATAATATCTTACAGTAAGTGTATTTACATGCACTTAATAATCTGATAACTGCAGAAAATGCTCTTTATGCTCTTGAGTAATCAGATAATGGTTAACGTCTGGGTCTGGCAGTAATCAGGTTTCTGCTTTACAACCAGCCAATAAACTCATGGAATAAGACGTGATGTAAACATAACATAGAACTCAAACTTCATTCTGGGGCTTTTTTTTTAGCCACTTTTACCTGAAAATATAAACATACCTGAACATCTAGAAGATGAAGAATATTTAAATCCTTAATTTTATCAAGCATATAGTCGGTTTCAGCGTTGCTCCAAAAGTGTTCTTGCAGCAATACTGCTTACTTATTTCCGGTACCGCCATCTGTTTCCGTAAATGCACAGACTGAGAAATCCGAAAGAAATCAGAGGAAGAGATTACATGCACTGAGAAATTTGATTACTGAGCTAAAATCCAGCTCTCTTTATCAGATTTCTTAATCAGATTTCTAGACTTTACTCAGATCTAAGAAATCAGCGTGCTGTTTACATGACCGTTTGAATAATCAAATAACTGCAGAAATCCGATTATGATCGAATTATTGAGTGCATGTAAACCCACTTAGTGAAATAGCAAAAAGTAATAAGCTCATTCTAAATAGATGCTCTAAGCTAGTTCTGAACAGAGACAACCAATCATGTGATTCACTTGAGCTGATTTACTTGTTGTTACAAGCTTGACATCATACCAATAGCAGAGCCCTTTTTGGTGCTATATAGAACCATATACAACACATTCTCCATCAATCTGAATCTGAATCTGAATCATTCATGATGAAAAGAGCCCTTTAATCAGGCAAATGGTGCTTTGAGTGTTCATGGTTCTATATAGAACCATTTTTTTTCTAAAGAACCCTTGAAAAACATCCTTTGAAGTGTGTAGTAATTCCAAAATGCTGTTGTGCTGTGATGGACTTAGCGTTACAGCACTAAGTGTCAGCGCCGGTCTAGTTAAAAAGAATGGTTCTGATTTTTTGGACGCGGTGTGTCCGGTGTGCAGTGGCCTTTACAGAGCACTTCCAGTTCTGTGAAATTCCCAGGTTGTCTTGCATGCACAGTGTGTTCAAGATCTACACACAGATTTTCAGCGATGTTGAAGTCACTGGACTGTGAGAGCCATTCCAAAAGCTTCAGCTTTTTTTCATGTTTCAGAACATCTGAAAGATGGTCTTTCAGATTTTCAAGTTCAAGGGGCTCCATTGCCATTTCAGCTATATCATATCATATATACCATTCTCCATCAATCTAAAGAATCATTTTACCATGCAAAGAACCATTTAAGCATGCACATGGCTCTTTGAGTGTTCTTGGTTCTATACAGAACCACTGCCTTTACTAAAGAACTCTGTTGAAGAGTGTATGCTAAAACATTATAAACCTTTCTTTCATTTTTGTGTAGCTGGTTAGCTGTTTCAATTCAAACAAACTAAAATTATTTTTTTTTAATCTCCAGACCCTCTCGTCATCTACGTGTAGAGGAGTGCGAGTGCGTCTCTGTCTGAGAGTGAGCAAGACAGTGATGGACTGATGGACAGGAAGAATGCAGTGATGGAGAAAGCGAAGAAGGTGCTGCGATCTTTCCGTTTCTGATGGAGGGGAAAAAGAGGTGGAGCTCAAGTTTCAGCGAAAGATGAGCCAGTTACTGCTGCTAATGAAGGAGTCTTATATAACAGCAATGAGAAAAAGAGAGAGAAGGGGGGGTTCCAGAGAGGAAGGGTATCTCCAGAATAGCCCCTCTGAAGTCACGTGGTAATTCTGTGAAAACAAATGACATTCGCCATGGACTTCAATATAAAATTGGCAAGCAAAACAAAGCCAGTACAGAAGCACCAGAACTGGGTCTTTGGGTCATTTATAAACGTATATCAGGTGAATGTATGTCCACTCTGCCTGCCATAGAACGCAAACTATACATCGAAAAGTAAAATTTGCTCCATTCTAAGTCACCTTCAGGGGTTCTTTAGTAAAGAAAAAGAACCATGAACACTCAAAAACACTTTGCATGCTTAAGGGGTTCTTTGCATCATGATTGGGTTGTTCAGATTGTTGAAGAATGTGCTGTAGATGGTTCTACAGAACCTTTTTGAAAAGGGTTTATATAGCACCAAAAAGGGTTCTTCAGTTGTTACAGGCTTGACACCATGACAATAGAAGAACCCATTTTGTTACTATATAGAACCATTTCCAAAAGGTTTCCATATAACATGTGACCATACAGCAAATTCTCTATCAATCTGAAAAACTATTTCACTACACAAAGAACCCTTTAATCATGCAAAGAGTTTTTTGAGTGTTCATGGTTCCAAATAGAACAATTTTCTTTACTAAAGAATCCTTGAAGAACCTTTTTTTTCAAGAGTCACTATACAGAACACGAATGTAGGGAACAAAATTGGTGATGGAGTAAACGATATGGGACACTGCGTCATACGGGTTTACTCATTACTGTGACATAAACACTGTAAACGTCCTGCAGTCGGTCCACTGTAACTGAGTCTGAGTGCACACAGAGACTCACAGCTGTAACAGGTCTGTAGAGCTCTATGGAGACCCTGACACTGTAGCTGCATTTGCTGATCCTGCTCAGAGAAGATGTTTGTAAATCTTCAACCAAACAGCAGAGGGCATGATGGGTATCCCCTATCCATTAGGAGACATCGGTTGTACACTATTTATTGGGTTGCACTGTGGGACTGTTAGAGTGCACTGGATCTTCAGCACAGACCATCTTACACCAGCATAGACCAACTTAGACTATCATAGACCAGCTTACACCAGCATAAACCAACTTATACCAGTTTAGAGCAGCTTAGACCAGCATAAACCATCTTAGATCAGTTTAGACCATCTTAGACAAGCAGAAACCATCTTAGACCAGTTTAGACCAGCTTATACCAGCATAGACCAGTTTAGACCATCTTAGACCAGCATAAACCAGCGTAAACCATCTTAGACCCATTTAGAGCAGCTTAGACCAGCATAAACCAGTTTATACCAGTGTAGACATGCATAAACCAGTTTATACCAGCTTAGACCATCTTAGACCAGCGAAAAACAGCATAAACCAGTAAAGACCAGCTTAGACCACCGGTGGATTCTACTAATTGGAACAATACGGTGCTGGCTGAGATGCATAGCTAGCAGGCTAACAGGACTGCATGCCAAAAGCATTTGCTCTTTATCCTCTTTTAAAAAAATAAATATACATATCTGTTAGCCTGCTTGCTATGCTAGCACCTGGTGCTACTCTTAGAAGAGTGGTGAATCTGGTTGTGGTTAAAATGATTGCTGATCAAACAAAAAAATCTTTCATTTTTTAAACAGGCTGTTTTTATTACTGTGCCTTTAAGACTGATATATGTAAATGAGTTCTGTTCTGATTGGTTTCCTTGTATTGTTTATCATTCAAAAAGCAGTCTGGATTGAAACACTCCTTGTAACTTTAGTGTGATTGGGTGGAACTAAACTGCTGGAGGCTGAATGGGTGGGGTTTAACTGTTGTGGGATGAATGGCCGGGGCTACACTGCTGTAAACTGAATGGGTGGAGCTAAACTGCTGTAGCCTGAATGGGCAGAGCTATATTGCTATAGGCTGAATGGGTGGGGTTAAACTGTTGTAGGCTGATTGAGCGGGGTTAAACTGTTGTAGGCTGAATGGGTGGGAGCTAAACTGTTGTAGGCTGAATGGGTGGTGCTAAACTGCTGTAGGCTGAATGGGCGGGGCTAAACTGCGGTAGGCTGAATGGGTGGGGCTAAAGTGCTGTAGGCTGAGCGAGCAGGGCTAAAGTGCTGTAGGCTGAGCGAGCAGGGCTAAAGTGCTGTAGGCTGAGCAAGCAGGGCTAAAGTGCTATAGGCTGAGTTGCTGGATATATGTAAATTTGTCAGTTTTTGTGACATCACAAATGCAGTGAACACAAAACTGACTATTTTTGTAGTTTAGTTCTATAAATGTACTGTATGTGCTGAGGAGGGAACAGTACATATTGAAAGCGTTGGCATACAAATAATGACAAGACAGCACAGTTTAAATCACAGTGTATTATTACATTTCATGTTAGACACAGCAGTAAAGTCCATTATGCATATATATGATATATACAGTACTTATATACTACCGTTTCACTCAACAGCCATTCAAATAACAGTCTCATGAATTACAGTCCATTAAAATCACTGTTAAAGACTTAAGATGGTGATGGTGGTAAAAATGACCCTGTAAACTGTGTTCAAATAAACAAAGTTTAAAAATTGGCATGAACAAAAGTAAAGAAAGAGGTTCATAGTGTAACAGTAAAGGGGAATTCCACAGAATTGTCAAACGGGTATACATAATTAAGTGGTTAATATGTAAACAATGTTGTTCAGAGTGGTTTGGTGTAAAATGCTCTGTTCTAGAGCAAACTTACCGAGTTAAAATTATTTACAGTGGAACCAGATGTTCACCTCTAAAAGCTCCTGCACAGAAAGTTATTACATGAAATGGTTATAAATACACTGCCTGATGACTGAGACACTGTTTTATGACAGTTTTGAGAACTTAAATTCCATTCATAGTGGAGTGATGCATAATATGCAGTTGTTGGGAGGCAAATTAGTCCCCAAAGACAACTTATTATTTTCAGAATTCTCACTATTTTCCATCATCAACATTCTATATAAAACTCAGAAGACACGTGTCTTCTTGGACGTCTGGTTCCTATCACCACCACTGTGAACAAGTCTGACTCTGTAAGTTTGTTTAGAACTGAGAAACCGCTCTGAATGATTTTGCTTACATCTTCACTGTTTTATTATGCAGAAATTTCAATTACAAACACTTTTGACTGGAGAATACCTGAAAAGAGATTCACTAACAGAATTCCGCATCTGCCCACTGACGTCTATTGTGTCTGTAGTTTTTCCGTTCTTTTCTAAGTTCAGGGAAATGTGTTGAAGATATTGTCTGTGCTAATAGACCATACACTACAGATACAGCAGTTAGAGATTAGGATGAATATTCACTGAAAAATTCCTTTAATCATATTGTTCTCTTGTAAAGAGATTATTAATCCTCTAAGGCTGAGAGTGTCTACGGAGGATTTCAGTCCACTGTTTTGTCTAGCTGCTTTAATAGATGAGCAGTGAAACATCTTTAACATTAACACAGTTGCCTTGATTAACAACAACAGTGCTGAGCGCAAAATTACACAGGAACAATGTAACAATGTATTTAAACGTGTTCCACTACACTCTTAAAATTGTAGGTTTTTTAAGGGTTCTTTAGTAAAAACATGGGGTTCTATATAGAACCATGAACACTAAAAGAACCATTTGCATGATTAAAATGTACTTTGCATGGTGAAATGGTTCTTCAGATTGATGGAGAATGTGCTGTATATGGTTCTATATAGCACAAAAAAGCGTTCTGCTATCATATACAAGCTTGACATCATAACAATAGCAGAACTCGTTTTGGCGCTATATATACACTTTAAAAAAAGATAGCTCTTCAAGGGTTCTTTAGTAAAGAAAATGGGTTTATACAGTACCATGAATACTCAAAGAACCCTTTGCATGATTAAATGGTTTCTTGCATTGTAAAATAGTTCTTTAGATTGACGGAGAACGTGTTGTACATGGTTCTATACAGAACCTTTTTGAAAATTGTTCAATATACCACCAGGGGTTCTTCTATTGTTATAAGCTTGACATCAGTATCCAAAAAACTTTACTGCCATCAACTCGAAGAAGCATTTCATCATGTAAAGAACCATTTAAGCATGCGAATGGTACTTTGAGTGCTCATGGTTCTATATACAACCACTGTTTATACTAAAGAACCTTAAAGTACCATCTTTCAGAGTGTAGTATGTGATATCTTTTTCTTCAGATTCACCCTGATGGCTGTTTTTGCACCATAAAAGTAACTATGTCCGTCATGAGTGTTTGTGATTAGTGAGCTGTACAGAATTCACTCCTATATTATTTTAATCTCCTCTTGGTGTGTGTAATATAGCAGCGTTTACAAGGAGATAAACAGCTCACAGTGAGAGCTAGACAGACTAAAGTACAGCCTCCACACAGGGGAGTGGGGGGGTTGTTTAAAGGGCCCATATCCTACATTAGTCTATCTATTTTATCTATTGTATGCTTTTACACTCTAATTCATTTCTGCATAATCATTTTGCAACATCTCTTTATCCCTGAGAATGTAAACAGGCTGTACCTCATTCAAAAAGCAGTCCAAAAATGCAGCCAAAACACTCCTTATGATCTTCAGCGTTAAACCAGCTAAACTGCTATAGATAGATATATATGTGAATGTGTTTTATGACATCACAAAACAAGCCTGGTTTTCCATATCGGCATTCTTTTAAAACATACCACTACTTACTTACTACTTTGAACCCTTATTTTTTTTAATTGAGGGATGTTTTCATGATATGGGCCCTTTAATACACTTCTACAACTAATTGGATTCTAATTGGATTTTTAATTCAGTGATTTTCTCTTTTAAATCTATTGTTTTAATCATGTTTTATTCTCCTTTAATTCACTTTTTTTGAACAACTCTGTATTTTATGACTGTGTTTTCTCATTTGTACTTCGATTCACAGCGCTGTATAAAAGGTGCTATATACATAAACTTGCCTTGCAACCCCCATATCCTCCCATTTACATTCATTGTTTTTAAACACATTCACCAAAGACATACATAAAACCTTCATCAGTGTTTATCACACCCTCTTTTCACTAATCATATATATTGTGCTGTAAGTATTTATGTTGGAAAGCTTCTCTGGTTCCCAACCGCACAGAATTATACTGAATTAATTGTATTTGCATCAGTTTAACAGACTGTGGCGACCTGAGGGGTAAGTTGTCACATTTGCACTCACTCTGCTTTAGGCTGAATTGTTTATAAACAGTTGGTGGTGGAAAGTTTATGTTTTATTTCATAGTAGATGTGCAGGATGCTTGCATAGAAATCTTATTTTTTCTTATCTTTTTTTTTTGCAAAAAATCAAGAAGTGTACATTGTTCCCTACTCTCGTACCACTAGATGAAGGACAAGCATGATTTAAGCAAAGTATACAGGTGTCTGACATGGACAAACAAACAAATAAACAGAGAAAAAAAAGAAAGAAAAAAGTCTTCTACAAATATATATGAATGCTAATTAACATTTTCACCACTGTACACAATTACAGTCTGTAAGCTAAGACAGAGAGCACTGTTAGATATAAAAGATACACACTCAGTGCTCACCTACCATGTTTCTACACTCATTGTCCATTGTATCAGCTCCACTGACCATATAGTTTGACTATGTAGTTCTACAGTTACAGACTGTAGTCCATCTGTTTCTCTGCATACTCTGTTACCCTGTTCTTCAATAGCCAGGACCCCCACAGGACCCCCACAGAGCAGGTATTATTTGGCTAGTGGGTCATTCTCAGCACTGCAGTGACAATGATGTGGTGGTGGTGTGTTAGTGTGTGTTGCGCTTGTGTAAGTGGATCAGACACAGCAGTGCTGCTGGAGTTTTCAAACACTTCAGTGTTGCTGCTGGACTGAGAACCAAAAACGAAAACAAAAAAGAATCCAGCCAACAGCGTCCTGTGGCAGCATCCTGTGACCACTGATGAAGGACAAGAGGATGACCAACACAAACTGTGCAGCAGCAGATGAGCTATCGTCTCTGACTTTACATCTACAAGGTGAACAAGGTAGGAGTGTCTAATAGAATGGACAGTGAGTGGACACTGGCAGCACTGCTGTCTGATATACTTGCACCAGTGCAACACACACTAACACATCACCATCACGTCAGTGTCATTGCAGTGCTGAGAATGACCCACCTCCCAAATAATACCTGCTCTATGTGGGTCCTGTGGGGGTCCTGACCACTTAAGAACAGTTACAAGTATGCAGAGAAACAGATGTACTATAGTCTGTAACTGTAGAACTACAAAGTGCTCCTACATGGTTAGTGGAGCTGATAAAATGGACAATGAGTGTTGAAACAAGGTGGGTGTACCTAATAAAGTGGTCAGTGAGTGTATCTCGCACCATTTGTACAATGTGCTGGACATCACAACTGCAGTGAAAGGCACTTTTATGACTGTACAAATAAAAAAGATAAAAGCAGATGGTCATCTTGCAACATTCCTCATTTCAGAGATTCGTTTAAGGTGCTGGAGACAGCAGTCATAGTAACAGTTTTATGATAAATGGAATAAAATACAATTACAAGATCAAACAAGACAAACAAGAAAAGCATGAAAGAGAGAAATGTTCAGGTTTATGATGCAGACTTTCCACAGCTGCAGTTTGCTGGTGTGTCAGTAAAACTGAATGTTTGATTTCACTCTGACTAATTACATTTATGTTTTTGGTTTCGAATTACAGATAGTGGCTTTATGAGTCGGTGGCTTTATGGGATTATGTGATGATTCGTGTCTAAATACAGAGATTATGCAACACAGATGGGTTGATGAGCCTCAAATCTGCTACTAACAAAATTGCTCTCATCGTTCCTGCTGTACAGCGTTATCCGAAAATACATCAGTCAGATTTTTTCGTGATATGTGATCAAAAATAAAGCTCTAGTAAAAGAAAGCCTGCCAGAACGATTTATTAAAAATTGTTAAAATGAGTGTAATGCGTCCCTCACTGTCTTCAGAGCATCTCTCATTTACCATCTATTACTGAGACTGATGTTAATGATCAAAACTACACACCTGGGTGCAGCCTATTACAGAAGAGTGGGTGACGAGTGGGTGGGGCTTATCCTGTTGACACACCCACACTTAAATAAGTGGGCTTTCTTTCAGAAGAGCTCATGAGTCATTTTTGGGCTTTACTTCTATAAAGAATAAAATTTAGAAGACATTTATACTGGTTAAAACATCGAAACCCAAATAAATTCTTCAAAAATTGTATTAAACCTGAAAAATATCAGTGCATACAGAACAAAAAGTGGTAATTTTACAGGAGAAGGATACAACATTCTCAATGTTTAGTGAAAGATAATGTAAATAAATATTATTCAAAGCAGCTTTGAATCATTTCTACTGCTCAGAGTTCAGAGTGGGTAAATGAAACAAGGACAAACTTCTTCATCTCCAGGACACAAGCTCCTCCTTAATACTATTTTTTATATCACCTGAATGCAGTTAAGTTTAGTCTCCTCTTTCTTCAAAAGACCCTCAGTTAGTCAAGACTTACACTGACACATACACTGCCCATTAAAGTTTAGTGACTCCTATAAATGATTATAAAAACACCAACACTGCAAAAAATGGTATCTTGTCAAGTAAAATTATCTTAAATATAGTAAGGAAATCTAATATTTCTCCTGTTGAGATTGTTGTAAGCTTAATTTAAGATTATTTATCTTATTTGTAGACATGTTTACTTGTTTTAAGTAATCAAGTAAATTTATCTCACTATATTGGCAGAACATTTTTCTTGTTTTAAGAAATGTGCCTGAAACCAGCAAAATTGTCTACCAGTATAGTGAGATAATTTTACTTAAAAAAAAATGACCTAAAACAAGTAAAACGTTTCTGGAAATAAGCTAGATAATCTTATAATAAGTGCACAACCTTCTCAAAATGGGAAATATAAGATATATCACTAGATTTAAGGTCATTTCACTTGACAAGATACTATTTTTTGCAATGAATGATCATGTTTTCTTTGTCTTCATAGCAATAGCAAAGCCTAATCAGATTTATTTGAAGGAAAATAATATCATGTGTAAATTTTTGTGACAGTATTACTTTAGAAATAAAGCCAAAAGCCACACCCACGTTATTCCCTCATTGTGATGTCATTAGGGATGCACCAATATGGGAATTGGCAGCTGATATTTTACATGTGCGAGTCTGCTAATGCTAATACATAAACATTTATAAAATGCAGAAATAGGGATTGTATTTGGATTAGCATCACAAAGAAAAATATTCTTTATTTCTGTAAGATTACAAATGCAGTAACCTAAAACATTCTGCTCTTCTACATATCTTTTCTATCTTTTCTTTTGACAATTATTTGACAATTATCACGCATCCTTAAACATCATCACTCATCAGCAATCATATTTCTGATGTTTAAACCAGTAGTTCCCAAGCCAGTCCCCAGACTGTCCACATTTTTGATCTAACCCAATTTGCATTGGTTTACAAAGCTTTTCAACAAGAGTTTCAACATGTGCTTTTAACAATAGCTTGGAAAAGACAACTGTCGAATCATTAATTAGGCAAAACTTGCTCCTCATACCAAGGAATGGCTGAGTGTTGAAGATAAATATACCCAAAAGGATCTTTGGAGCTGCTTAATGCTATTGAAAAGTTACAGGACTCCACAAACTTTGATGGGCAGAGTAATTATATATTACTGTAGAGCAACTGTACATTACACCAGTTATTAATGTGCAAAACAAATAATTCTGTCCAAATCTTACACTACTGTGACTGTCAGCGCTGTCAGTATTTTGATTTGTCACTCTGCCAGTTGCCATTCACCTTGTTCAGAGAGGTGGTACTGCCGTGCTTTGTGGTGCTTCCTGACTTTTGGGCTTGTTCAGAAGACTCAGCTAGAGGCTGCTTTTCCTCCTGCTCTGTCTCCCGGTGGTAGAAGTAGTTGAAGTTTGAGACGATGACTGGTACGGGTAGGGCGATGGTCAACACACCAGCGATGGCGCACAATGTGCCAACCATTTTACCACCAAGCGTGATGGGACACATGTCACCGTAGCCCACTGTAGTCATGGTCACCACAGCCCACCAGAATCCATCAGGAATGCTAACAAACTGCGTGTTAGGTTCGTCCACCTCAGCAAAGTAGATGGCGCTGGAGAAGAGGATCACTCCGATGAAAAGGAAAAAGATTAGCAGCCCAAGTTCCCTCATGCTAGCCTTTAGTGTCTGGCCCAAAATTTGCAGACCTTTGGAGTGGCGTGAGAGCTTAAAGATCCTGAAGACTCGCACCAGTCTGATGATTCTCAATATGGCCAGAGACATGTTCTGTCCTCCAGTGGAGCTGTTGGTTGCGGTCACCATTTCGGTCACCAGGGTGACAAAATATGGGATGATGGAGATGATGTCGATCATGTTCATGATGTTATTAAAAAACTCGCGCTTGCTTGGGCACACCAGGAAGCGGACACAGAGCTCAAAGAAGAACCAGATGATGCAGGCTGTCTCGATGATGAAGAAAGGGTCTGAGAAGGTGGAGGTGATAGTCTTTGGGGTGGCACTGGGTGGAGAAAGTGAAGGAAACCCTACATCATTTGTTCGGTTGAATGGCATTCCCACAGTGGGAAAGATCTCCAAGTCCTCGCGGAACTCAGGGAGAGTCTCCATGCAGAAGATGACAATGGAGATGATGATCACAAAGATGGAAACCAGGGCAACGGCACGAGCCGCATTGGAGCTCTCAGGATACTCAAAAAGCAGCCAGAATTGTCTGTAGATCTCATTGGAAGGGCAGAGGAACCTCAACTTCTTTGATGAAGCCTTCTTCCTCACGGAACTGCTCCATGGCTTCGTTCCCCAGCTCGTAGAAAATGATCTCATCTGCGAAGACGTCCAAGGGAACGTTTGCAGGTCTACGAATCTTTCCGCCTGACTGGTAGTAGTACAGGATCCCATCAAAGCTGGGACGGTTGCGATCGAAGAAATATTCATTCCTCATTGGATCAAAGTAGTCCATCCTTTTCAAAGGATCTCCCAACAGAGTATCAGGAAACTGGTCCAACGTTTTGAGCCGTGTCTCAAAACGAAGGCCGGCAATGTTGATGATGATCTTCTGATCGCCATCATCAAGGCCTCTCTTATCCACAAACAGATCCTCACAGCATTCTTTGGCCAGTTTGCTGAAAATGGTCTCGCTCTGAGTCCCTTCACTGTTTAGTAAAAGTTTCCAGTTGGATATTAGGCTTGCACAGCTTGCACGCCCTCTCCTGGTTTGAGCAGGTAAGGTAGGTGACCCTGGCACCCCAAGAACCTGCTGGCATTTCTCCTTGTAGGGAGAAATCCTTTGGGTACACATGTGGTTGGTGGTCAGTCCACATTCTGGCATATCTACAGTCAAGGCTGTCTTCTCGTTAGGATAGTCTGGGTCATCCAGCTCGTCCACATTGCTGTTTATATCCTCTAGATTCTCAAAGTCGACTAAGGCCACATCCATTCTTCCTGCTTGGACAGTCATCTGACATTCATCCAAAGAGATTAGACCTCCAGCTGGAACAGAGCACCGGTCAGATTGTTAAACAGGTATCCACCACTTAGCCTCACAGGAACAGTCATCACATAGAGAGAACGTCTAAGTACAGAGACCTGCAAATTAAAAAAGAGAGAAGTTATGAACTCAATTCTAAATAAACCCAAACTGAGAAAGAAGTCTATAATATCCCGGACGAGCCCCCATTTGTAAAAGAGAAAACAAACGAGAGTGCCTTGGCACAGAACGCGGTTATTTAACCCAGGACATGATGTCTTAGAGAGCTGATGTGTGCAGAATATTGTTCCTGGGAACTGTAGGGAGGGGAGAACAACAGCTGTTGAAGGAGAGGAATCATATTTCGGGAGGTGTCAGAATCAGAGTGATTCCAAAAATGTTGTAAGCAATGACAGATATTTAGCTTCGGCACCTTTAACATGGCCCCAAATAAGTTGTTAAGTTAATTTTGTGAGGCATGTGAACCACTGCTTTATTTATTTTGAAAGCAAGGACACAATTATGCTACACATAAATTAAGCTTTGAATTTAACATAATGTATATAATAATTTCACTGAGAGAGACAGTGTGCTTTTCTGAGGTAAACACAGTACAAATATGGAACAATTAAATTACCCTTTGGGAATCTTATCTTATCTTATCTTATCTTAGTGCCTTTATTTAATCAGACTCTCTGAGATTTTTTTTTTTTTCAGGAGGGTCCTGGCCAAGACAGGCAGCAACACATAACAAAATGTCCCCTTAAATTACAAACATAAAACAGAAAAATCAACAACCCAAAATTGATCTTTTAAAACACTGATGGACAGTTTTACCCACTTCCACTGTTTAAAAAATGCTTTTGGAACCATTAAATGATAAAAGTCTTCTGTAATAAATTCCAATAAGATGTTGCAGCATAACAAAGCTTGCTTTCCTAATTCAGTACATATGATGGCAATCTTCAGAAGATAGACATTTTGAGTGACCAAATTCACAGTTCCTTTTAGATATATAAAATTTCAAAGATATCAAGGTAATAAAACAAGTAAAGAAGTATAGATTAAAGTACACCAATGAATCAGCCTACATATAGTCAATGAGAACAGAGCTGCTCTTTTGTAAAGAATACACTGGTGAGAAATCGACTGACAATTAGTAATAATTCTTAAAGCATTATGATAATCAGTGTCTAATGTGGATAAGCAGTACAAAGGTGCATGTTAATAACATCTCCTTAATCAATTGCTCATAAAAAATTAGCAGAAACAAGTTTCTTTTTTAGCTTCAAATGATAAACAAGACTTATTCCTAAAATAAAATTTAGCTTCAATTTCTTTACCAAGTACATAATATAAGACATAAATGTCAAATACGTATCTAATACCAACTAATATTTATATGTAGACACATTTTCAACCACATTTCCCTTTAAAGAAGTGACAAATGGAAAGTTCAAGGGCATTTTCTTAAATTTGTAAACAACATTGTTTTAGTTTTGTCAACATTTAAAGCAAGTTTAAGACTATAAAGTCTGCATTGTATAATCAGTAAGTCCTGTAGATTACACAAAGCTTGGTAATAAGTCCTGTAGATTACACAAAGCTTGGTTTAAGTAGGTGCTGAACAGTAGAAGATGTTACCATCAGCTTAATAATGAACATTTGCATTTGGCGTATTTTGACAAAGACTATTAACATATACAGTAAAAAAGCAGAGGCCCCGGAATTGATCGTTGAGGTACACCCTTAGCCATTGTCAAGGTGGTAGACATTAAACATTCAGGATGCTCACTTTACCAGATAAATAATTCTCAACCCAAGAATAATGTCTTCATATAATCCAGTGCTCATAAGTCTAGATTTCATTGCTGTCTGATCCACTGCGTCATCTTATCTTATCTTATTAACTAAAGGGAAAAGACATCTGTACAACTAAGAGACGTGAGAAAGGGTTTAAGGAATTCAGTCCTTCTTTTGTCTTTGTCTATAGTAAATATCAATTATTTGCATTCTTAAAAATGAAAAATGTCAAAAAGGATTCCTTCCACAATGCTATAAAAGAACTTTTTGGTTCCCTAAGAAACCTTTCTTTTTTTTCCATAAATGAAATTTATGAGTGTGAAAAACCTTCTTAGTTTAAAGAAACTCCACATAATATAAAGGCTCTAAAAAGAATCCTTAAATTCGTAGAAAGCCTTATTAAAAGGGTCCTCTAAAGAACCTTCCATATCAAAGTTCTTTGGTGCAGTGGTTCTCAAACTGGTCCTCAGACAGTCCACATTTTCGTTCCGTGTGTGGTGCGAGTTGGGTTATGACACATTTTATGAATTTTTTTATTTATATTTTATGTTTTTTTTTTTCTCCAATAGGTGAAACTCAACAAATAAATATAAAGTGATCATTAAAAATTTGCAGAAAATTTTCATATTTAAGGATGTGTTCACTTATTTTCACTGAGTAAAACAACCCGATTCGTTCTTTTAATTAGAGTGTAATTTTACAGAGGCAGAAAGTCACCTACAGTCACAGATACAGTAAGTGTAGGAGGAGGAAGAGACAGAAATAGAAACAGCAAGAGAGAGAGAGAGAGAGAGAGAGAGAGAGAGGGAGAGAGAAAGAGAGAAAGAGAGAGAGACTGGTTGGGTGACAGTAGAGGACAAGGTGGAGAGGAAAACAAACACCGCTCCTCCAGTTCACTTACTATTCCGCTGACCCGCATTGGCGGGTGTGGAAGTGTAAGGCTTAGTGAGGTTAGTGCTGAGGGCACTCTGGAGAAGAACTCTCCTCATCATCAATTATTAATACAACCCTATAACTTTCTTCCTATACAAGCGTACGGGAATGAAAGCATCACTGCTGAGAGGAATCTCCCACATTAAAGTGATAGTTCAGCTAAATATTTTCTCCTTATGCCACACATATATGGGTCAACAACAAATAAGATTTTCAAAATGACAATTTTTAAAGATCTTATTAAAAAAGACATGATGTGCATTTTTATATCTGCATATACATTTGCCTTTATATCTCTGTGCATTACTATCTTAAATATAGTGAGTGTCATCAAAGCTTTAATTGCCTGTTTCAGTAATTAAACTGTGCTTGTCTGGTTGCTCCTTCTAACTGACTGGTTGCGCTGCCTGACTTTTCAGACTAATTTCAAATTGTTCTTAGACTTAGACTTAGACACCCGTAGAAACCTTTGACCTTCAACTTGAGTTTATACTTACATTTTTTCAGATAAATAAACATTATTATAACAATTCCACATTTACATGCTTCTCCTGAAGTCACGCTTGTCATTGTAAACGGAACCACTCTAACAACGACTCAAACACCACATTTTTACTGAATTTGTGACCTTGGCATTGGACCATTTCACTTGGGGTCTTCTTTATGATGCAATACCCTGGCCCCTCTTTCATAAAAACATGTCAACATGTTGACATGTTTTTATGTTGGTTGTGCTGCCTGACATTTAGGAAAGTAAGAAGTTGTGGCCAAATGTTTTTCAGTGAGTTAAGCACAAATAAATTAAAGTTGCCTTTTTTTGGAACATGGTTTTTATTTTCAAGTTTTCAAACATAAAATCATGTCAAACTATTTTATTCAGAATTTTATAACTAAATTACCTTTTGTGATAGTTCACTCAATCAACATATATAATTGTTCGATTGCAGCAGCTGACATCCTTAGCGTTTTGGAGGCAAAAAGAAACTAAAATGAATTTTGTTTGGATGGACTGAAATTTCTTTCACATAAAAGAGGTACAGATGAATAATTTAATATATGTCATGTATTTATTATATTCATTTTTGGAAAATAATTGACACAAAAAAATAACATCATGTCAATGACCCAAATACTTTAGTCCATGTTTATAGAAATCAGTGTGTCAGAGAGTGTCAGAATCCACCTAAACATGTTTATAAGTCTGGGTTTACATGATGAAACATTCATACAACCAATTGCATGTGAGTTGCGTGCAACATAATTCCTGTGCAACTTGACAGTTACACAATACGCTAATAGATGTTATATTCAGTTACTCCACTAGTCAAATTAGCAGATTTTTTTTTAAATGCTGTATCGTTCTTGCTGAAAAGTGCAGCATTTGTATCATCTTGACATTGTCAAACATTTTGGCTGATCATCAATATTTGAGATTAAGGGTAAAATTGTTTTTTTTTTTTTTTGCTGACCTTTTGCTTTAACTCATGCAAACAACTTATTATAATTCTCAATTGCGTTGAGTAAAACCCTTCATTGGTCACATGCATGATTAAGAAGTGCCACAAAAGGGTTCTATGAGTTATGCCATAATATAACCACCTCTGGTTCCCTAAAGAACCATGATTGATAAAGAGATGAGTGAGTGTGAAGAAATAATGATGTACAGATTTTATACCAGTTTATGAGTTCTCTATATTGTAGAGGTTTTTTACTCCAACATCTCACTTGCTGTATTTACATGCAAACATTTGCACTAATACAATTAAATTTATCTCGATTATACAACACTGAGGTGTTTATGCACACTCTACTCAACAACCTGCTAAAAATGTCTGTTTACATACACTACAAGCAATCAGATCCAAAATCACATGCGTAGAGAACCACTTTGTGTAGACGTTACCATGACAACCAGCATCACGTGAGTCCAGTCAGAGTGAGACGAGCAGCAGTGAGTTACTGAGTTTTCAGTTGGCGTGCTTGTGTTTTTAATTGCTTAAAAATGATGACTGACTCAGGAAAACATTCTTCACATGTACTTATTAAAGAAGCGGCGAGAGGAAGACGGCATGTGCTGCAACATTCTGAGACCATCCATCCAATTGCTAACAATTTTTTAAAAGTCTTTTAAAGTTTAAAGCAGACCAGTTTCTGTCTTCTGCCATATTCAATTCTGAATGTTATAAGTTTCCATTATGATGCAAATCCACACACGCAAAACCTACTTAAACTTTCCAATTGATACAGGCGTTCACACAGTTATTATTCTTCTATTTAACCGATTATTTACAGGATTATCCATCTTTTTTAAGCAGATAGCAGTTGTATTCAGAATGGCCTCACTCAGGCTAGCCTATTCCGACTGAGGTGTATACATAGACGTATTCTGATTGACCTATTAGATGAATTATTCTTAGGTTATCAGGCTGCATGGAAACGTGACTACTGAAAGGTTCCTCAGGGATTCAAGAGTGGTTCTTCCATTGCATAATGCAAAGAACCCTTTTAGGCACCTTTATTTTTAAGTGTGCACATAAATATAATGAGCATTCAGGCTGATTCATTAACTCCTCTACTGCTGAGTGTTGTTTCTTTTGTTCTTCCATCAATCTGAGGCAAAGAAGATATTTTCTAGGTCTACATTCATGGTGCTGTCGTTGCTGGCATTAGAGCTGGTGAAGCAATACCTCAACACAGAGAGAAGATGTTTAATTAAAGATGCCAATAATGAGTAATCCACCCCCCCACCAAGCACACACTGCCAGAGAGAAGAGAAAAACACAGAGCACATGGGTTAGAAAAGAGAGAGAGAGAAAGAGAGAGAGAGAGGGGAAGAGTGAAATAGAATGAGAGAAAAACAGAACAGCAAAAGAGAGAACCATGCATGCTGAGAACAGTGCGTGCTGAGAACAGTGAATGTGTCCAAATAACAGTGGTGAGCTGTGACAATTAGACTGAAGCCTTCAGGTCAGGCCATAAATGCCAAAATGAGGGAAAGATACACCTCTAAAATAATGCTAATTTCTGCTAGCCTCTCTATGGGACTTTAGTAGTATGTTAGCACCAGGCTAACAGGTATATGGACCTGTATAATTTTTGGCCATTTTGGAAAAAAGACATTTGAAGCTTGTAAAAGATTAACATATATTTGAACTTGCACATCTCAATTTTTCAGATATACAGGTATTTATATATTTCACGGAAATCATAAATTCCTCTATGAAGTCCTGCCAAATAAAATGTCCTGTAAACACAGTGCATGCCGGGGTTTCATGTTAACACAAAACCTGAGGGAGCTGAAAGGATGGAAAGCGACGCCAAGACTGCTGATTTTCTGTTGGACAGTGATTATCTGGTTTGTTTTGTTTATGAGGAATTTGTGATTTTCCTGAATTATGTAGTCTACATAGCTGCTGCTAATGTATCTACATTCTGTATTAGCCCAGTGCTAATGTTAGCTAAGCTGTAGATGTGAGCTAGCCAGCTGTGTTTATCTTGTGTATAATCTGTGTGTGTATTTTCAACAATGTCTGTACTGTTTGATGGCATTTATCTTATGTTAGTCCATATCGGTTTGGAATGGTGAATTTTACAAATGAGGTGATGTAGCTAGATAGCCATGAGTGTTGTTTACATCCATTATGAGAAAATTATGTGTTTTCTTAGGAGAGGTGAAGTAGATACGGTGATGAACTCGACGTGCTACGTGCCTCTCTCCAGTGATTTGGGGGCGCGGCTTTGGAAGGAGGGTTGAAAATAGGAGGCAGGATTTTTTCTGTTGTGTATTTTCTAAAACTGGCTTACACTTCCTGATTTCTGCAAAATCACCCACTGCAGCTTTAAAGCTCAGGCGTGAATGGAAACTGTCCTAGAAATACCAAATATGACTGTAAAATAGTTATAAATTGTGAAAACATGGATATTTATCGATACTTTTTCCAATTTATAATTTTTTTTCAAAATTACAAAATTACCTACTGCTTTTGCCTGCACATCTTCTAGTGGCTAAATAACAATAGTATCGCAGCTGTCAATCTGCTGTGGTAGCATTTAGAAAGTCATCTAGCATAGATGGTTAGCTATCATTTCCATATGCAGACAAAAAGTTCTGCACGGCTTACAAAAATAAGCTTTAAATAAAAAATTAATAAATAAAGACATTTTTGGTTTCATAATAATCTTGATCTATAAAAACACAGTTCAGGGTATTTGATCACTAATCTCTCCTTAATGTTTAGACTGTCACTGAAGCTCCACCTTCCAATTCATCTGTTCCAGTTCAACTCTTTTCAAGAAATTGACAGTCATGCAGTGATGCCTCACAAGAACAGCAAGCAAAACATTTCTGTCTCATTGCAAATTTTTAGAAAGCGCCTTGTTTTTCTCTTTCCTTTAGTGTGTTGTATCTTTCTATGCATGTAAACATTCTGCAAAGCTCAAAGTTCCCTCCAGAGGGAGAAACTCTCTCCCACGGAAACTACTTTACTCAGCTGCCTGAAACGCCTTATTGGAATTCCTTCCCTTTTCCTTTATTACAAGATGACGCAATCTCGTAACACAGTCCTTACTGCCCGCCTACCGGCGAGCTCGGCACGCCCTCACACTGCGCACAGCGGCAGGAGGAAGAGTGTGGTTAGTGTTGTAGTCGTGTGGAGAAGACGCTGACCTGACTTTCAGGATCAACTCTGGATCAAACTAATACGGCAGAACTGACGCTGCTGGAAAAACAGCCACAGCGCTCAGGAGAGAAGGGTCTGTTTGCAGACTGCAGGACAGGGGTGGAACATGGAGGGGCAGAACCACTCTGGAGGCTGACCAGTCAGAGCATACTGGGCTCATCGGGAGGCAGGGCTTAATTACACTCTAATGCTCTAACAGAGCATTTTCAGACAGGGTGAATAGATATGAACAGTACTTCCTTAATCCATGTTTACAGATCAGTGAATCATGTTGTGTCAAAAACCACATAATCAAGTCTATTTGAGATTATAAAATGACAAGGGGAAAGTTTTTGTAAATTTGATTTTTCACTGAACTGTCATTTTAAATCACATTGCTGCTCTGTCTGTGGTGAATGCTCTGTTCTACAGAATCTCACCGAGTCAGAATTGTTCACAGTGGTGGTGATAGGAACCAGTTGTCCACCTCTAAAAGCTCCCTCACAGAAAGTCATTACATTAAATGGTTATGAATATGCTGCCTGATGGCTGAGACATTGTTTTATGATAGTTTTGAAAAGATTTTCGTCTTAAAATCCATTCATGGTGGAGGGATACATAATATGCAGGGTGCTATGAGGCAAAATAATCCCCAAAGAAAACATATTATTTCAGATTTTACACTATTTTCCCATCATCAACATTCCATACATAACTCAGAAGATACGTATAGGTTCACTGGGGGTCTTGGATAGTAAATAAAATGTCTATATTTGTGTTGTAGTCATGGCGACCCCTGGTTCCTATCATCACCACTGCGAATAAATCTGAACTATTTCACATGAAACTACGTCAGTTGGAATTTAACGTTAACTGCCCTTTTTTTATACCATAAAGTGAGAATAAGTGGCCACACTGGATATTCATACTGCTCTAAAGCCTGTAACAGTGTAACTAAAACTCTCTGGTTTGGTGTAAATGAACAGCCTACAGACGTACATTATCATTCAAAAATTTGTAGTCTATGTTGGAATAAAATAATATAAAAGATAGAAGTATAAAATGATCCTTCATTGTCCAAATAAAAGCATGTATCTCCAAAAGTGTAACAGTACAGGAGAAGATGAAAAAAGTTTTTTCTTTTTGATGTAAGTAAAGAGGTTTTATTTTAAGTAATTTTAGATACATGCTTTTTTGGTTTGTTTTGGTTTGGTTTTTTTGCTTTGAACAGTGACGATGTACAGTCCTGTGTATCTTCACAAGTTTGTATAATTAATACAAACTAAATAATTAGTAGGGAGCTGTAAAATAAATGAAGAAAAACATTAAGAAAGATTTAGAATGATTAAAATTGCTATAATTATAGTATTATTAATAGTCCTTGATTAACTTTTTATTGGTGCCAAAATCCCTAAAAAACTGAGTTAACCTTTGTTGACTAGGATTTGAGTGAAAATATGAAATAATAGTAAAAATTCCAAACGTTTGAGTGTCAGTGTTTATGTGGGGCCATACAGTACAGTACTATAATGGTATTAATCTGTCTATTATCTTTGGGGTCAATTTGGCCCAATTCAATATTCAACATCAGAAAATAAATGATTGAATGATTTTTTGCAACAAAATAAAGTACCTGCCACTGAAACTGGGTAAGAATTTTAACTCTAATAATTTTATGGAGGTTTAAATTGCTAATCTCAAGGATAAAGATGTTAGTAAATTTGAAGAGAGCAGGTGGGTTAAAACACTACAGGACAAAATACAGAAGCAAACAGTGTGTTTCAAAACTATTCTACAATTAAGTCAGTTTGCCAACAAGCAAAATGCTTCTTATCGAACAAGCCTATTTGAGATTTTACAGTTCAAAGATGAGGAAAATCCCCTTCTGATGATGTATTTTGAAGGTGGGAGGAACATTTGAAAAACTACAGCTGCTAAAAGAAATACTGCTGCACTGGAGCACATGCAGTTCACACATCATTCAGATTAATTAACTCCATTAACAGTTTGCCAACACACACACACACACACACATAGACATCCGTCACACTCACCCAGATGCCAACACACACACGTGTGTCTCACCTAAGCAAGGGTCTCCAGGTGAGTATTGATATGTATGTGTGGTGATGAGGCTCTGCGTCCTGACTGTGATCCATCTGCACTGAGAGTGACTCAATCAGTTAACGCTGTGTCAGTAACCTTACTCTGCACAGAAACTAGAAACCACACATAAACACACACACACTCACACCAGAGCTGTCGTGATGGCGAATTTTCAACATGGGGATATCTGGGGCTGCTGGAAACCCAGGTAGGGAATTTATGGTAGATAATATACATTCAAGACGTTTGTACATTTGTTTTTTAACCCTCTGGGGTCCACAAACTCACCCGCATAACCAATTCTCTGTTTCTATATCTGTTTCTGTATCTTTGTGATAATCCAGCACAGAAATACAGTACAAACATTTCCTGAATCTGTAGAGTCGCCCTTTCCATTCCATCTTATCACGAGATCGTACGTGACTCACATTCGGAGTTATGAGGCTATGAAGAGGGGCTGAGATACACATCATCTGCCTCTCACCATGTGGAACTGGTGGATTCGTATGTCTGTCTACATTCTGTGTGAAAACTGACCAACGGACACTCAGGAAATCACTAATCACCCATCATGCCGGAAACCCTTTATTCTTCATTTAGTCCACATCGGAGACACATGTGAAATGGCGTGCAGAGAGTTTACAGCTGCTGAAGTTGCTGCAGCGGTTTTGGAAAGTAGTGATGAAGATATTGGAGCATTTTGATATAAAACATATGAGGATTATGTTATATGAAGAGCCTTTAAAGGATGATTTGAGAAGATATGCGTAAATTGATTAAATGATCTCAGACCACAGAGGGTTAACTAATAAGCTGCACTTGGAGACCTCTCTGGTGGAAATGTGTAACTGCAAGTGGAAGATGTGAGTTGTGTTTTGGCTCTTTTCTCCCAGCAATGAATCTGATTATTGAAACAGAATTAAAAGCAAACCTCTGGCTTTCAAATTATTTTAAATTATTATTAGATATCATATTGTTTAGTCATTATAATGTTGCAGTCAGTTGCTCGTCGGAAAGTTGTAAATATCACATGGTTAACTAGTAATTATACTTCATTACGTTCTGATGCTTGTTCTTAGATACCCCCATGAAATGGGAAAAAAAGAATGGAGGTACGGAGAATAAAATCCTGCACCAGCCAGTAGTGGGTCATTACAGTATCATAATAATAACTATATTATGAAATTATTGTGTCATTGTATAGCTAGCATGTTAGTTGTGGTTAGTGTGTTAGCTTGGGGCTAACATTATCTTGTGGCTAAACATTAAATTGGGACAAATTGGGTCATATTAGTTATTAGTTTTGCTCTATCAAAAAATGTATTGAATCGAGACATATCAAATCAAATTCTAAATTTTCAGGTATACTTACAACTGCACATTTGGTGGTAACTTGATTTTGTTTCATCCTTTCATTGTTTATATACTGCCAGCTTGCTGATAGTAATTAGTGCCTATGTTAACGTAAATAGAGTGAGTAGTTTTGGTGCTAGTGCTAGCTCAGCAAGCAAGCTCCACCACAGGAATCAAACGTTCTGTGATGTGTTTAGAACCATTAGTGTGCTAGCTAAGCTAGTGCTAGACTCTTAAGACAGTAGTGTAGAGCTGGTTGTGGTGCCAGTGCTAATTTAGCCTCCAAGTTACACCACAGGGATTAAACTTGCTCTGTGGTGTGTGGAACTGTTAGCATGCTAGCTAAGCTAGCACTTGCACTTGCACCTAGTACCTAGTACCTAGTACCTAGTACTTGAGCTGTTTGTGGTGCCAGTGCTAGCCTAACAAGCAGGCTACATCATAGGAATCAAACCTGTCCCTACATGGAACTGACAGCCTGCTTTCTAAGCTAGCACTAGCAACGAGTGCTAAGACAGTAAAGTGGAGCTGCTAATACTAGCAGCTAGCAGGCTAACATTTGCATTAGCACCACAACCAGCTTCACTCTACTGTGTCACTGTTTCACATTTAGCCTAGCGACTTTTGTTGATAGATTGATGGTTTAAAAATTATTGAATGATGAATTGAAACTTTTGCTTCTTTATTTTTAGATTGATTTTTTGTAAATTGAAAATTGCTCTGGGGATTTATTGATTTGGCAATATATAAGGTTGATGATGGGATTTTGAATAAAGATCCCTGGACAAAAAATGAATCTGTTTAAATTATTATTATTTTTTTTTTAGGAAAGTTTACCATCATAATTGTAAACACATTATTAACTTTATAGTTCCCATCCCCTGGCCTGCAGCATCTCAGACCACCAGCATGTAGAGTGAATAACAGCGTGTGAACTCCCGATTCACTGTCTGTAGAACATGTGTAAAATGTGTGTCAGATGTGTGTGAAACATTCCAGCGTGTCTGACCTGAACAGCACTGAAATCGGAGCTGACCTTAGATCAGTGCTTACATCAGCAGCCCTGATCACTTACACAGCACTGAAACCTCCCAGAGTGGAACTACTCACTTACACACCAACACCAGAGCAGAGCGGCTCGTCTGAGAGACCGGACGGCACAACTCCAGCTTCAGGTTCAGTCAGGAGTGAAAAAAGTACAGTGAAGATATCTTACAAACTGGTTCAGAGTCAGAGCTGAAACATATTTGGGACTTTTAACTGATCTTGGACTTTAGACTAAAATCCTTTTACATTTACATTTAAAAATTTTACACAATCAAGATCTTTCAACTTAACTTTAAAAGAAAACAAACAAAAAAAAATGTTTTGTTTTTTTTTAATTTAGGGGTTATGGTTTGGGACAGAAACCTCTCGATAGAAAGTACCCTATAAATGATGACCGTGTATATATTTAGCTTATTACTATCTCTATTAAAATAGATCATAACATAATAAAATAAAATAAAATAAAATAGTTGTAAATATCTAAGATCTGAATACTGTATTTTTCAGTAGAATGATCCATTTAAAGGAAACTTATTTGTATGGACTATGTAAATTATTATTATTTGTGGTATGTAGAGCTGCTAGCCTCACTGAGCCATGTGTAGTTTTGTGTTAATTATATATTTTGTGTTATTATTAATAATAATAGTAATAATGGTAAACTGGTAAACTGCAGTATGTTTGTTTTCTGTCTACAAGCTTTTAAAAATAAAGAATAAAGAATAAATGTATTTGAATAATTAAAATCCAGTCCAGCATTTAGTACACACACACTCTCGAAAGCTTTTCCACTCTCTCTCTCACTGCTTGCAGGATGAGGTGTCGATATGTCTGACTGTTTATCATGGTGGCATGTTGTGTTAGTGACGTTTATACATTTGCTGTAAACTGTGTCCACTGTGATGAATGTGTCCAGCAGATATTTGCTTTATCTGAGTTGATTTATCTGACCATTCAAACTGAGAAAAACACCACAGCGAGAAGATGAAACATCTATCATGAAATTTTTAAGATAAAGTCTGCAACACCGCAAACATACTGCAAAATATAAATCAAGCATTCAAATCCAGCCTATAAGGCAGAACACTCCATTTTAAAGGGCCTATATAAAACTGAATTTTCTTCATTTTTTTAAATAAAGAGTTTATTGTAATATGACAAATCATACCACTCATTCTCCATGACCCAGAAGGATAAGCGGTTTAGAAGATGTATGTATGTATGTATGTATACCACTCATTCTCCAGTCCATACAGTCCATATATCGAAAGTAGACAGGAAAAAACAGCCTGTGTTGATTTTAGTATTTTTGTGATGTCATGAAAAGAACACATTTGTGCCCATTCAGCTTACAACAGTTTAGGACCACCCATTCAGCCATTCAGTCTACAGCAGTTTAGTTCTAAAGTAAAAAAATGTGTTAATACTTGTTGTCCTAATACAAAGTACCCAAATTATATATATATATATATACACAACGCCACTTTCAAAAAGGTTGGTAAACTGTGCAAAATGTAAACAAAAGCAAAATGCAATGCTGTGCAAATAATTTAAACCATATATTCATTTGAAAATAGTACAAAGACAACATATCAAATGTTTAATTTTATTGTTTTTTGAAAAATATATGTACATTTTGCAACACGTTCCAAATCGTTGGGACGGGGCAACAAATGACTGGTAAAGTTGTGTAATGCTTAAAAAAAACATCTGGTGGTTAATTGGCAACAGGTCAGTAACATGATTGGGTATAAAACGAACATCTCAGAGAGGTTGAGTCTTTCAGAAGTTAAGATGGGGAGGGTTTCACCACTCTGTCAAAGACTGTGTGAGTGAACAGTACAACAATACAAGAATAACATTTCTCAACATCAAATAGCAAAGAACTTGGGGATATCATCTACAGCACATAATATCATTAAAGAATTAGAGAATACAGAGAAATCTCTGTATGCAAGGGACAAGGCTGAAAATCAGTACTGGCTAGCCAAGATCTTTGGGCCCTCAGGTAGCACTGCATTAAAAACAGACATGATTCTGCAGTGAAAATCACTGCATGAGCTCAGGAACACATCTGAAAACTACTGTCTGTAAACACAGTTCATCACTGCATCCATAAATGCTGTTAAAAATATTTAATGTAAAGAAGAAATCGTATATAAACAGGATCCAGAAATGCCGCCGCCTTCTATAGGCCAGAGCTCATTTGAGATGGACTGTGAAGTGGAAAAGTGTTCTGTGATCTGCCGAATCAAAATTTGAAATTCTTTTTGGAAATCATGGATACTGCATCCTCTGGGACAAAGACTATCAGGCTTGTCATCAGCACACAGTTCAAAAGCCAGCATCCGTGATGGTATGGGAGTGCATTAGTGCACATGGCATGGGTGACTGGCACATCTGTGAACGCACCATTAATGCTGAATGATATTTACAGGCTTTTTTCAGGGATGGCCTTGATTATTTTAGCACAACAACCTCAAACCACATTCTGCAAGTATTACAACAGCATAGCTCTAAAGTAAAAAAGTTAGGGTGCTAAACTGGCTTGGCTACAGATCAAATCTGTCACCCACTGAAAACATATGGCACTTTATGAAATGAGAAATACGACAAAGGAGACCCGAAATGTTGAGCAGCTAAAATCCTACATCAAGTAAGAATGGGAAAACATTTCTCTTTCAAAACTACAGCAATTGGTCTCCCCAGTTCAAATGCTAACAGAGTGTTGCTAAAAGAAGAGATGATGCAGCACAGCGCTAAACATGCCCTTGTCCCAACTTTTTTGGAACGTGTTGCTGCCATCAAATTCAAATGGGCATATATGTTTAAAAAACAATGAAATTTCTCAGTTTAAGCATTTGATATGTTGTCTTTATACTACTTTCAAATAAATATAGGGTTTACATGATTTGCACATCATAGCATTTTCTTTTCATTTACGTTTCGCACAGCTTCTAACCACCACTGTAAAGAAATCTGAAGCATTTCACACCAAACCTCTTTGAATCACTCTGTTTACATCACAAACACTCAGTTATGCAGGAAGTTTGGTGGAATTCCCCTTCATGAAGCATTTTGAGGTGGGTGTGTGATGATTTAGCCAGGCTCTTTGGTGAGGTGTGAGCTTCCTAAATAAAGAAGTAAACTTCAGACACCAAACATGTCTCTGCTGATTGATTCCATTTGTGTAGGTTAGTTATTTTATTAACATAGCGCTACATAGGGCAAATTCAGTGTATGTATGTATAAGTTAGAGGAGTTACAGCTTTCTGTTCCGGAGAGCAGGTGTTTTTCGGGGCTGACCCTGTTAAGCAGATTAATTTGTTGGTGTTGGCTCGGTGCTGTAAGCTGAGGATCGTTTCTCTCCCAGATGAACTCCAGCCTCTGCAGAACCACCGCCGCAATTAAAGGAGCTGGAGAAGCTCCAATAAACCAATCAGACAGCTGCTGCCCGTAAAGGCCAACAGTGTCATTTCTGACCAACGTAACGAGATGCTAAATGAGACTGCACACTGCAAAGAACAGCATCTCGGCAAGTGAAATGACCCTAAATCTATTTAATATGTCTAATATTCACCATTTTGTTGTAAGCTTATTATAGGACTATTTAACTTATTTCCTGACATTTTACTTGTTTTGAGTAATTGTATTAAAGTACAATGCAAAAAGTGACATGCAAATGAGCAAATGAAAACATCTTAAACACAGTCAATACATCTAATATTTCTCATTATGAAATTGTTGTAAGAATATTATGCAATTATTCAACCTGTTTCTACACATTTCAACTTGTTTTTACACCATTAATAGTCACTTGTCCTCTTTAGCCAAACTGTACACTCTTTAAAAATATGGTTCCTTAAGGGTTCTTTAGTAAAAAGAATGATTCTATTTAGAACCATAATTTCTTTACAGAAGCATTGCATGCTTGGTTCTATATAGCACCAAAAAGGTTTCTTCTATTGAATGCAAGCTTGACATCAAACAACAGAAGAACTCTTTTTGGTGCTATATAGAAGAATTTTTTAATAGGTTCAATGTAGAACCATAGACAACACATTACCCATCAATCTTAAGAACAAGTTACCATGAAGAAAAACATTTAAGCATGCATAAGTGAACTTTGAGTGTTCATGGTTCTGAACCATTTCTTTACTAAAGAACCCTTGAAGCACCATCATTTTTGTAATTTGTGGTCAGTCTTCATTAAGCAGTTGTTTCAAAACAAGTCCAGGCTGAAACCCTCTTCATAACTTTTGTTACACTCCACTCTGCTTGTATTTATTTTGTGCCTCTGTTCCCAGTTGTCAGTATCATTCCATGATCCAGTCCAGGTCTTCTGCTCTCACTATTCATTCCAGTCCTACTCCAGTCCATGTTTTCAAGCTGCTGTTACATTGTCAAGTGGGAAAAAACAAGAGACCTCCTGAGATCCACTACCAGGGGGATATTTCACAGGATTTCTCAGTTTAGGCAGATAACTTAAGCCTAATGTCATTGACCTCTTGGACCCCCTGAATGTTTCAAAATCAAAATTCTCATGGGTATGTGAAAATGAGCTTTTATGAAGTTATGCTGTCTGTGGAGAAAAAAACAGACACTCAAAGCCAGATTCAGTGAAGCTTATTGTTTATCTGCTTCACCCACAGTCAGCTTCTGTCTTTGGTGCTCTTAATTAACTAGAGCTGCAGCACTGCTCTGCCTCAGGGTGGTGCTGTAGCAGACTGGTTCACCCAGTTGGTCTTTCATAGCCTAGAAACTGTAACTTTGCCTGGATTCTTGAAAAACTTCACAATGTGCTGCAGCATATCTGTAAATCTGAAAACTCACCCAGTTTCCCAAGAGTTTTGTGTAAAGAGTGACTGTTCCTCATTTCAGTGTGTGCATTTCACTGTTTTGGCTGAATTTCAATGAGGCAAATACACTGGAATTACAAATAAAGAGTTGAAACAGTGTAGTGCGGGTTTTGCTTTTCATTTTGGTACATATTCTGCTAATCACCTGTGGAAAAGTAACGTCACGCGCACATTATATTTCACAGTTTTCTCTGTTCTGACTGCATTTCAAAGAGGAAAATCAGGTAAAATGCTGCACAATGTAAAGCAGTATAGCTGTGCGTGTATTACATTTTAAAGCGGATTGTATTCAGTTCACACACAAATTATGCATTTCATTTTAAAATGTAAATCCTCATGCACTGTTTTAAAGTAAAGAGGTCAAGCAGTGTTAAAGCAGTGTAATAGAGGGTTTATTTTTGGTTTTGTCATGTATTCTGCATCTCACTATGGAACAGTAGTGTCACATTTGCATTACATTTCACGTTTTTCCGCTGTAGTGAATTCCCCTCCATAGTTAGCTGCTGCGCTATGGATGCTCTCTTATACACTTTGCACATTTTGTCCCTGCCACAGTGCTTAATACCCAAACCTGATCACAGACCGCTGGTGTCTCTGCTGCTGTAAATACAGCGATGGATTGATCAGACAGACCAGCCCACTGAAGGTGGTTTAAGTGTGTTTGCTGTGGATTCGAGTCCGGCTTTTGTTCATTCTGCACTTTCACTGATTTATGGTGTTTTTTACATCAATGGGTCGATTGAGTCAATAAACTCATTACACAAAGAACCAAAGCGCAGGAGACACAGATAAATGAGGATGAGTTAGCCCCCCTCCTCCCCCTGACGCATGTGGTTTTATACCTTTTCAGTTAGTGAGGTCTTACATATTGCTACTTTCTAGAAAAATATGTATGTCTATTTTTATCGATTGTTTATGTTCTACATCAGACAGCAGCTGTCCTTTATATTATGTGAAAATTTCATGATGAATGGACCAACAGAAAAGCTTCAAAACTGCTTGGAATGAAACCTCTTTACAATGATGTTTTAAAGGGGAAGAGTGTTTTTATGTTCTTCTGTAAAGGTTCTGTTTGGAGATGATGATATGATATATAACTGTAACCCTATACCTATTTTTTTGGTCAAGTCTACTTTGTGAGGTTTGTGTGGTTTCATGTATGAAAACAGTCCTAATTCTTTATTACATGATGATTCTTTCTAATCTTTCTTTATCCTTTACAATTAAACAGGCTGTTTTTGCTATTGTGCCTTGAAGACTGATATATGTAAATGAGCTCCATTCTGATTGTGTGCCCTGTATTGCTAAACTGCTTTAGGATGAATGAGTGGGGCTAAACTGCTGTAGGCTGAATAGGTGGGTCTAAACTGCTGTAGGCTGAATGGGTGGGGCTAAACTGCTGTAGGCTGAATGGGTGGGGCTAAACTGCTGTAGGCTGAATGGGTGGGGCTAAACTGCTGGTGGCTGAATGGATTGAGCTAAACTGCTGTAGGCTGAATGGGTGGGGCTAAACTGCTGTAGGCTGAATGGGTTGAGCTAAACTGCTGTAGGCTGAACAGGTGGGGCTAAACTGCTGTAGGCTGAAGGGGTGGGGCTAACGTGCTGTAGGCTGAATGGGTGGAGCTAAACTGCTGTAGGCTGAATGGGCAGGGCTAAACTGCTGTAGGCTGAATGGGTGGAGCTAAACTGCTGTAGACTGAATGGGTGGGGCTAAACTGCTGTAGTTTGGCCCCACCCATTGAACAGAGTTCAAAACGGGGTCTTTTAAAAAGGACTTCACAAAGTCAGGAGCAAACAAACAAACACACACATACACATAATTATAGAAGCCCAACTGTGCTGAGAGAAGCCCCTGAGCACCAGTGAGACACATCCTGTGGACATCTGGCCTTTAGCTCATATACATTTGGACACGCGAAGACGATGCAAGACAACCAAAACTGATGAAGGAAGTCAATCAGATCTAAATCAGTGAATCGTTAGTACTTATAGAAACCCCTTATGGTGCATTAGGCCTTCATTATAGAGAATTAAGCGAAGCTGCAGTGTAAGTACAGACTTGGATGTGCAGCAGCTGGAGCACAGCTGGGCTGTAAGTCCATTAGCTGGACGAGGGACAGGTCCGGCTTCCTGCTGGGTAACACCCCCCTTCCCTCAACACCACCAAACCTCCACATCCACCATCTATTTGAGATTACATGGGGGTTAGAACACTTTTATAGCATGTAGTTCTGTACTATAGCCTACTGGTATAGCATGCTGTATTTATAATATAGCACACCGTACTTATAATATATTGTTATAGCACTCTGTACTATAGTTGTACCACATCATACCATTACACTCTTAAAAAAATGGTTCTTCAAGGGTTCTTAAGTAAAGGTAATAGCTCTATTCAGGTTCATGAGTTCTCTATAGAACCATGTCATACTAAAATGGGACTTTGCATGGTGAAACCTCAGACTGATGGAGAAAGTGTTGTGTATGGTTCTATATAGAACCCTTTAAAAAAAAAGGTTCTATATAGCACCAAAAAGCGTTCTTCTATTGTGAAAATGTCAAGCTTGTAATAATAGAAAACCCTTTTTGGTGCTATACAGAACCATTTACAACACATTCTCCATCAATCTGAATGACCATTTCACCATGTAGAGAACAATATCAGCATTCTAAACAGAACCATTCCTTTTACTAAAGAACCCATGAAGAACCATCTTTTTAAATAATGTACTACAGAATGCTGTGATAGTGCACAGTATTGCTGCACACTCTATTATAGTGTACTGTACCATAATGTATTGTATTACAGTACAGTGTATTGTAATGTACTGTATTAAAATATACTGTATTATAGTGTATTATAGTGTACTGCATTGTAGATTACTGAATCATAACACAATTTATTATCACATGCTATACCATAATGTACTGTATTACTGCACTACGCCTTATAGACTTTACAGCACACTCCATTATAGCATACTGTATCATACTGTACTGTATGACAATGTATTGCTATGAAGCATCCTGTATTAAAATGTACAGCATTGTATCTTAGTATTACAGTGTACTGTATGAAAACTCCATAGCTCAGAGTATTAAAGTATTATTAGTAGTGTGCATTATAATGTACTTTATCATACTGTATTATAGTGTACTGGATTACAGCACAATGACTGACACAGTATTGTATTACAATGTATCTTATTGATAATACTGTATTACAGTATATTGTATTAAAGCCGGCCGTATTTAGCACCACTGGGGGAAGCTGTAGTTCCGTTTTTAGCTTCATTTCCTCTTGTTTTGAGCCCTAATGAAGGCTTAATGTGCTGGCTGGAGGAAGAGAGTATAAGAGAGAGGACGGCCAAAAATCAGTGCCAACTGGCATGACACGATGATAAAAATGCTTACTGACACACACACACACACACACATGCGCACATACACACACACACACACATACACATACACTGACAGGGAAACACAGAGTGACTGATGATGCCCAGACACTCGGTGTGATGGTTTCAGCTCCAGTAGACATTATGGCCTAAAATAAGAAAGGACACAGTGGGGCTTCCCTGAAAAATTCATTATCCTGTCTCTACTGTAGGGAAACACTCAGAAAACTGTGGCTATAAATAATCAGCCCCTGCTGTGTGTACATCTGTGCTGGTTTTGGTGAGTGAATGATATTTTCATTGCTTTGACACAAAATATGAACTCAGTTTTCAAAAATCTTGCAACCATAGAAATAACCCCAGATTATATTCATCCCTTGCCATTAAACCAACCATAGAAGTAACCACAGGTTATATTAGTCCCATACTATAAAAAAGCCATAGAAATAACACCAGGTTATATTAATCCAGTTCTATAAAATTAACCATAGGAATAACGCTATATTATATTAATCTCGTGCCGTAAAATTAGCCGCAGAACAAAAAGGTTATGTTAATCCCACGCCCTAAAATTAGCATAGGAATAACACCAAGTTATATTAATCCCATGCTATAAAAAGCCATAGAAATAAGGTAAGGTTGTATTAATCCACTTCTATAAAATTAAGCATAGAAATAAACCCAGATTACATTAATCCTGTGCCATAAAATTAACCTCAGGAAAAAAAACAGGTTATATTAATCCCATACCATAAAATTAACATAGGAATAACCCCAGGTTTTATTAATCCGATTAAACAAACAATAAAATGACCCAGGTGATATTAATCCCATGCTATAAAGCTAAAAGTAGAAAAAACCTCAGGTTATATTAAATTGCTTCAATGCAATTAACCATAGCAATGACCCCAGATTATATTTCTGTGCTATAAAATAACACTGTCAAAATAACCCTGGGTTATATTAATACTGTGCAATAAGACCAACCATAGAAATAACCCAAGATTATATTAACCCCATACTATGAAATCAACTATATAAATAATTATTATGTTAGATTATGTTAAACCCATGACATAAAATTAACACAGGAATTACCTCAAGTTATATTAATCCCATGCTATAAAACAAGATGTTGAAATAACATCAGGTTATATTAATCCAGTTATATAAAATTAACTATAGGAATAACCCCAGACTATATCAATCCCGTGCTGTAAAATTAAAAACAGAAAAAATACATTATATTAATCCTATGCCATAAAAATAATATATGAATAACCCCAGATTATATTAATCCCATGCTATAAAACAAGACATTTAAAAACCTTAGGTTATATTAATCCATTAACCATAAGAATAACTACAGATTATCCTGTGCTATAAAATTAACAGTAGAAAAAAATCTGGGTTAAATTATTACTGTGCTATGAAACCAACTATACAAATAACCCCAGATTATATTAACTATATGCGATAAAATTAACATAGGAATTACCCCAGGTAATATTAATCCCATGCTATAAAAAGCCATAGAAATAACATCAACTCATATCAATCCAGTTCTATAAAATTAACTATAGGAATAACTCTAGATACTATTAATCATGTGCTATAAAATGAACCATAAATAAAACACAGGTTATATTAATCCCGTGCTGTAAAGCTAATGTAGAAATAACCTCAGGTTATATTAATCCCATGCTATAAGGCTAAACACAGACATAAGCCCAGGTTATATTAACCCATGCAGCGCGAATTGCCATTTTGGTAAATATTTCATTTTTCTTATGTATGGAGGCTCTCTTGAGAAGAAGGCACAGTACTTATAGGACCGTAGTGGAACATCCAGCACCTATCAGCATAGGAACCATGAGGCTGAATTTGGCTTCTCATTCAAAGTTTCTGTTCCACATTAAATGGTGCTGATGTCACAGTCTGGCACTAGAGGCACCAGAATGTAAACGCTGCACCATTTAAGCTGGAATGCAAAATTCAAATAAGAAGCTGGCGAGTAAGAAACCGTGTAGGAACTAAAGTCTGTACGGCTCTGTTCTTCTCTTTACGGATCATTTTGCCCTGAAATTAAATTCTAAAGCTACAAAGTGAGAGGAGTGATAACAGTACAGCAGTAGTAATTTAACTACAAACAAAATCCTGAACATAAACATTATAGAGAAAAATAATAACACCCCCAAACACACACACACACACACATCACCGCCCCTCCTCCACCTGCTCCAATCCCAATCCAGACAGATTAAGATAGTCTCATTTACTGTCATATAACATTTAGCAGTTTTATCTGGCCACATCAAGCTCGAGAAGAGTAACACCATCTGTTACTAAGTCCGCGGTCAGAAAAAGGCTCCGTTTCATGTTGGTCTGTTCATAAGTGAGTCAGACAAAATTCAGACTTAAAGATGTTATTGTTTTTAGCTAGAAGATGTATTTAGCTTTTGTCCAGTTTGGTATTATGATTTGGTATTATGCTTTCTGTGTTATAGTGTACTGTATTATAGTGTATGGTATTACAGTGTACTGCATTATAGTGTACTGTAGTACAATGTACAGTATTACAACATGCTGTATAATTGCACAGTGTATTGTGATGCTCTCCATCACTCTCTTACAACACACTTTGTTATAGTGTGCTGTATTGTAGCATGCTGAATTACAGTATTCCACATTCTAAAGTATTGTATTATAGTATGCAGTATCATTATGTACTATATTGCTATATTGTAGGATGCTGTATTATAGTGTTCTACATGTATTGTATTATAGCATACTGCATGATTGCATACTGTATTAAAATATTATATAAACCCAGTTAAAATAAATGATAACATACTGTATTGGTATTCCACATTGTAATGTACTGTATTATAGTGTAGTGCATTATTATGTACTACAACATACTGTATTATACTATTCTACATTATAATGTAGGGCATGATAGTGTACTTTATTATTAGGTACTATATTATAGCATGCTGTGTTATAGTATTCCACATCATAATGTATAGTGTTATAGTGTACTGTATTATAGCATGTTGTATTATTATGTATTATATTATAGGATGCTGAATTATAGTGTTCAACATTAAAATGCACTGTATTATAGAATACTGCATGATTGTGTATTGTATTATAATATTATATAAACTCTACTAAAATGTACTCTATTATGACATACTGTATTGTTATGTAGTGTATTATGGTGTACTGTATTATTATGTACTGTATTAAGCATGCAGTATTATATTTGTCGATGTTATAATAATAATGTACCGTATTATAATGTACCCTATTATAATGTACTCTATTATTATAAACTATATTATAGCTTGCTGTGTTATAGTATTCTACATTATAGTGTACTGAATTTGTAGTTGCTTTATTATGGCATGCTGTATTATAGTTTTCCACATTATAATGAATTGCATTATAGTGTACTCTATCATAGTATGCTCTATTATTACATACTACATTGTAGGATGCTGCATTATAATGTACTGTGTTATAGCATGATGTCATATGTTATTTTATATGGTAATGTACTGTACTATAGTTTGCAGAGGTAGAGCATATTGTATACTGTAAAATAGTACCCTATACAGATAATGGCTTGTATAATAGTGCACTATATTATAGCATATTGCATTATAACATATTCTATGACACTACATAAAAGCATATTCTGTTAGAGCACACTGCATTTTTGTGCGCTACATTATAATATACTGAATTATAACCTACTGTATGTATACAGTACACTGCTTTATAGCACAATATATTATGGTACACTGCACCTTAACATACATTATCCCAACATACTGTATTATGGTGTACATATTATAGCACATACACTATTATTGTATAGTATTATACTGTCTATTATCATGTGCTAAATTACAGAATACAGTATTACAGTTTGCATTAAGCATTTTTTGCATTACAGCATTTAAAATTAATATCCAGAATAAAGTTCTAATAAAATTAATATCCAAAATTAGGTTCAAATAAAAGTAACATCCAGAATGAAGTTCAAATTAAATTATTATCCACAATGAAGTTCTAAGAAAATAATACCCAGAATAAAGTTCTAATAAAATGAATATCTGAAATGAAGTTCTAATTAATTAATATTTGAAATAACTATATAATAAAATTGACATCCAGAATGCAATTCTAATAAAACCTATTACTAATATGACAAGTGATTCCAAACTTTGGAATGTCACACTTGTAGCAAAAACAATGCTATAAAGTACCAAAGGACGGTTCTTTGATGGTGGAGGGTTTTACTCTCCATCACAGAGAAGAACCATTTAAACAATGCAAAGAAATAAAGAAATTCTATCAATAAATACTTCATGTATGTTAGAATCTAATCAATATCTGACTTTCCTCTGTGATTAAACTGAGGCAGAGCTAACACAGATCGAGCAGAGGAACCTTCTCACATAGAGCTGTGTGGAGGTGTTCAGATAAACAGGCCCTAAAGAACTATGAAGTCTAATTAATCTGAATATGCAAATTTGATTCATTTTGTCTTAAAGGGGAAATCACCAACTTTTCCAATTTATCTACATAATTAAATAGTTGAGATGTAAAAAGAGTCATTCAGAATGGTTTGGTGTGAAATGAGTCAGAATTGTTCACAGTCATGGTGATAGGAACCAAACGTCCACCTCTAAAAGCTTCCTCACATAAAGCTATGACATGAAATGGTTATGACTGCACTGCCTGATGTCTGAAACATTGTTTTATGATAGTTATGATATGATAATCCATTTATGGTGGAGGGATACATAATATGCAGGGTGCTGTGAGGCAAAATAGTCCACTATTTTCCCATCATCAACATTCCATATAAAACTCAGAAGACACATGTAAATTCACTGGTGGTTTTGGATAGCAAATATTATATATATTTTTTTATATAATCTATATTTGTGTTGTGGTCATGGCAACCCCTGGTTCCTATTACCACCACTGTAAAGAAATCAGGATCATTTCACATCAAACCACGCTGAATCACTCTGTTTACACCTCACACACTGATTTATCGAACACTGAACATCTCAAACTTCATCCTTCAGCTGAGTTAATCTCCCCTCCCCTCTCTGTAATGTGACGCAGCTGAAACTGTGAGAATCAGACAGAAAGCTGGACTGTACCTGAGCTCAGGTGTGGAGCTCCACAGGTGAGCGAGTCTGCAGGTGTGTCTGCTCCTCCATACTGCTGCAGCGCATGTGTGTGTGGAGCTCCAGCATGTGTGAGAGGGTTTTACCCCCACGGACGGGCAGAGGGAGGGCAAATAACACACATCAGAATAACATCAGCACCACACACACACATCAGAGAGGATTAACACAGAGAGACATTCACACATGCACACACACAATATTACTCCACATTATAATTATTATATTATATTATGTTATATTAAACTGTAGCATAAGTATAATAGAATATAATTCTAATGTAGAATATAGTAATAACAATAATGATGACTTCTTTTTATCATAATCATTACTATTTTTACAAACAAATCATTATTAACACTACTTTTTTTCTACTACTAAATATATTATAATAATATATTATATTAAATATATTATATTATACCGTAATGATTATTACTTTTCTATCACAATCAATTGAAATATTACTTCATGTTCTTTATCTACTACTAAATAAATATTTTTTTCTAATTATATAATATTATACTATATTGTATTATATTATATTATATTATATTATATTATATTATATTATAGTACATATGTTAGAAATATATAATAGCTTTTCATTGTCAATATTATTGTGATCGTATCCCTTGTTTTGACTAATAAAAATGTAATTAGTACATCTTTTTCTCCGACTACTTAAAATAATAATAACAACAACAACAACAACAATAATAATATAATAATATAATAATAATAATAATAATAATAATAATAATAATTTTCAGTTCTATGACTGTATATTATCTGTGTCAGG
This sequence comes from Colossoma macropomum, assembly GCF_904425465.1. NCBI lineage: Eukaryota > Metazoa > Chordata > Actinopteri > Characiformes > Serrasalmidae > Colossoma > Colossoma macropomum. The sequence continues at coordinate 24,625,816 of NW_023494802.1, read as the reverse complement.
ATGTTTCTCTTCTTTTGCTTCTTCCTCTTGAGTCCAGCTGCTGGATTAGTGGATAAATGGATAAATAGAAGTTGGTTTCATGTGTTGGTTTATTCAGTGGCGCCCCCTACAGTCCGCTGCGCTCTCAGCCTTGGTACAAACTTTATAGCAAGAGTCAGAATATTACAAATTGTATCACACATCATATGCAAATTCTTAGTTTAACACACTGTTACAGCTAAAACCATGAAAGTAAACAATTAGAGAACTCAATGTAATATCCCTCCATATACATTCAATATAGTAATATCATTGTGCTGATATTTGGTCTTTTAATTTATGGTCAAAAATAAAGCAGCCACATGGGACCAGGCCTTTTTTCACTAATACATAATAATTAATACTATTTAATAATGTGTCATGCATTTAGGCTTGGTTCAAACAACAGAAAATAGATCTTTACAAAGTTTTCAGTAACTATTACAGTTACACCCTCAGTCTTTTACAGTTCACTTTTTTTTTTTTACAATTAATGTGCTCCTGTTTTCTTTCTTTACTTGTGTCTTGGCTGTACATTTGAGTTAGAAGTGCTTTGGGGGAGTTTGATGCTTCAATTAATGTTGTAGTGCCACCTACTGTTTGTCAGTCAGTCAGTTAGTCAGTTAATCAGTCAGTCAATTAGTCAGTTATTCAGTCAGTCAGTCAATCAGTTTGTCAGTTAGTTAGTTAGTCAGTCAGTTAGTTAATCAGTCAGTCAGTTATTTAGTCAATCAATCAGTCAGTCAGTCAGTTAGTTAGTCAGTCAGTCAGTTAATCAATCAATCAATCAATCAATCAATCAATCAATCAATCAATCAGTCAGTCAGTTAGACAGCCAGCCAGTCAGTCCATCAATCAGTCAGTCAGTTAGTAAGTCAATCAGTCAGTTAGATAGCCAGTCAGTCAGTCTATCAATCAGTCAGTCTATCAATCAGTCAGTCAGTTAGGTTGTTAGTCAGTCAGTCAGTTAATCAGTCAGTCAGTCAGTCAGTCAGTCAGTCAACCAGTCAGTCAGTTAATCAACCAGTCAGTTATATAGCCGGTCAGTCAGTTAATCAGTCAGTGAGTAGAGTTAATCAGCCAGTCGGTTAATCAGTCAATCAGTCAGCCAGTTAGTCAGTCAGTTAGTTAATCAGGCAGTTAGTCAGTTAGTCAGTTAGTTGGTCAGTCAGTCAGTCAGTTACTTAGTCAATGACTGAGTTAGTCTGTCAGTTAGTTAGCCAGTTGGTCAGTCACTCAGTCTGTCAGTCAGTTAATCTGTCAGTCAATCAGTGAGTTAATCAGGCAGTTAATCAGTCATTTAATTAATAAGTCTTTCAGTCAGTGACTCAGTAAGAGACAGTGACATTTGTGGCCCAGCAAAATTATTAATCTTTCTCAAATACTTTTAAAATATTTTAGTAAACCTGCTCTTCACTACACATTTTAATACAGTGAATTTTTAGCACTTCAGTGCACAGTTTAACCCACTTGGGCTTTGTTATAATAAAGCAATGATCTACTACAAGCTTTTATACTTCTAGAATAGTGTCATGAAATATTTATTGGTGTATCACCAGTGATTGGTCTGCCCCCTCCCTTTGGCCACACCCCCACACTAAACCACACCCCTACTTCACACTTTTATAAAGCAAGTAATAAATGCTGAGCGTGTATTATCAGACTGAGAGGATCTAAATTAGGTAAAACTCAACAGAGTGGAAATGTGTGCATGCGTGTGCATGTGTGTGCAGGTGTGCGTGTGTGTGTGTGTGTGTGTGTGTGTGTGTGTGTGTATGTGTGTGCTTGCGTACATGTGTGTGTTGCGTGTATTCTTGGCTCATTCCAGCAGATGGATGCTGAAGCTTAAAATATCCTCCTGCATGAATATTTCACTACTGCTCCATCTTCTGGAATAAAGCTCAGCTCCTGCAGAATAGAGGAACATACAGCAGATACACAGCCTGACCCTGCAGGACAGGAACGTATAGAGGCCATGACTGAGACTACGGCTTAGAACTGGTTTCAGTACTGGAACCATACACGGCGACTCGACTCAGAATCAAAACTTTAAAGTGAACCCTGACTGTTCAGAAGCTGAATTACAGCAACCTCCTAAATTAGCGTTACTGTTACTGAGCGCTGACTGGTTAGCATTACTGTTACTGAGTGCTGATTGGTTAGCATTACTGCTACTGAGTGCTGATTGGTTAGCATTACTGTTACTGAGTGCTGATTGGTTAGCGTTACTGCTACTGAGCACTGATTGGTTACCATTACTGTTGCTGAGTGCTGATTGGTTAGCGTTACTGCTACTGAGCACTGATTGGTTACCATTACTGTTAATGAGTGCTGATTGGTTAGCATTACTGTTACTAAGTGCTGATTAATTACCATTTCTGCTACTGAGTGCTGATTGGTTAGTGTTTCTGCTGGAATTACTGCTACTGGGTGCTGACTGGTTAGCATTTCTGCTACTGAGTGCTGATTGGTTAGTGTTTCTGCTGGAATTACTGCTACTGGGTGCTGACTGGTTAGCATTTCTGCTACTGAGTGCTGATTAGTTAGCATTTCTGCTACTGAGTGCTGATTGGTTAGCGTTTCTGCTGGAATTACTGCTACTGAGTGCTGATTGGTTAGCATTTCTGCTACTGAGTGCTGATTGGTTTGTGTTTCTGCTGTTGAGCATTGATTGATTAGAATTACTACTACTGAGTGCTAATTGGTTAGCATTTCTGCTACTGAGTGCTGATTGGTTAGCATTTCTGCTACTGAGTGCTGATTGGTTAGCATTTGCACTCACTAAAGGTACATAAGACACTGTTATACAGTCCTATATTTTAGTTCAAAAACACTAAAAGGTGTGGGAGCAGTGTTGAAATATTTTATTCACTTCTTTGTTGTTTTGCATATAAAAATTATGAAGCATTTTCAATCTATGATTTTGTAGAAAGGCCCCATAGGAGCACATTAATTCTGGACTTACTCAGGAGCGCCCTCTAGTGTTTGACAACCCAGAATACATTAATGAGTGGCAGTTCTCTTCACTACAAATTCCTGGGTAGTACCTACTTGGTCCAGCTAATGTTTTCCCAGTAACTGCAACAATGTTCTCTGTCTGAACTCTTCTCTGAAACTTGACCCACTCACATTTCTCCACTGCTAACACCAGACTCCCTAACACCAGACTCCCTAACACCAGACTGCTGAGATTCAATCAGGCTTTGCTAATTCAATATGCTCTGCATGGAGTACTCTGAGTTCCATTCAGCCAGACGCTCCTCACATTTTACAGAGCAAAAACAGCTCCTTTCCTCATATCCAGCTCAGGGTTATTATCCTTAAAGTCCACTGCAACATGAATGAAAACTTAATAGTGCTACAGAGTTAAAAACATTAGTTTTCATGTTTTTAGTGTATGAAGGATGGTCTACAAGTGGATTGCTTCTATACCATAAAAGGGAATTCCAAAGATTTTCTAAAATTCCTCCATTAGAATTTAATGTGTGAGATGTAATCAGAGTGGTTCAGAGTGGTTCGGAGTGCAATGGTTCAGATTTCTTTACAATGGTGATAGGAACCAGGGGTCGCCATGACTACAACACAAATATAGACATTTTATTTACCATTCAAAACCACCAGTGAACCTACATGTGTCTTCTGAGTTTTATATGGAATGTTGATGATGGGGAAATAGTGGAAAATATGAGGTTTTCTTTGGGGAGTCTTGCCTCACAATGTCCTGCCTATTATGTATCCCTCCACCAGAAGGCAACAGTCTTCTCAAAACTATCATAAAACAATGTCTCAGACATCAGGCAGTGTATTCATAACCATTTCATGTAATAACTTTCTGTGAGGGAGCTTTTAGTGGTGGACATCTGGTTCCTATCACCACTAATGTGAACAATTCTGACGTTTCTTTAGAAAAGAGCATTTCACACCCAAATCACCCTGAATGCATTTTGTGTACATCTTGACTATTTAATTATGCAGAAATAATAAAAAAAAATTGGTGGAAATCTCCTTTAGGTATCCCCGAGACTGCACTGTCTTTGAGTAGCCTCGTTAAGCTACTGCTAAGTTACTGCTAAACTCCTCAGAAAGAAACAACCAATTTGGAGCTACGACCTGATTTCTGACGAAATATTTGCCATAACAAAAAATGAATAAATAAACAAATAAAACAAACAAACAAAAAATGAAACTACTAACACTTCTTTTCTTCAGAAATTGAAAAAAAAAACAATTTTGTAGAAATTCAAAACCACAATAGTCCTGATCCAGTTTCATGTGTACCTTCATAATCTTCACACTTTTGCAAACTGTTTACAAACACATAATTAGAAATGGCATTTTTCTTTTTTTAATAGTATTTAAGGTAATATGTAAACAATGTCTGATTATGTTCACTCCCCAGTCTATACAGTCTGTGTATGGAAAGTAACAAAATGAGGCCATTTTTGGACTCGTCATGGCTGTGACATCACAACCATGACCACATTTGCACTTGACCACCGATGACCCTGAAACTTTGCACTTTTCACCAGTTTTGATATGAACTTGACTGTTTGCTCCACGTTTGTTCAGCCTGGGCTATTTTCTGAACAAGGCAGCCAATCAGAACTCATTTACACGCATCAGTCTTTAAGACACAGTAACAGAAACAGCCTGTTTAATTGTATGGGGGATAAAGAGAGGCTGGAAAATGGTCATGTATAAATGAATCATGGCTGGTTTTTGTATGTGAACCTAAAACAATCACTATGAAAGGATTTTATGTGGAGAAAATACCAGAAAAATGTAGATATGGGCCCTTTAAAGCCATAACATATCAGCTTGATAGTCGTATGTCCCACACTGCACTGTGTTGTTCACAGTGGTGAATCAGGCTTCTCTACTTTAGTCCACTCTGCTCTTAGTTTCAGTCAGACAGCTTCTCTTCAGCTGGCCTTAAATGCATATTAGTGCTGGAGTGGACGCTGTGGTGTTGGAGTGACCATTAGCACTCAACGACACTCCAATCTGGAAAATTCCACTCGAGGTGCTGCTGTTTCCGACAGAGCTTTACAGTAAACACTCAGAGCTCTGGTACAGTCGGAATCCTGAATCTCCAGCACAATGAAAACGACCTTGTCTTACATTCATTTATTTAATATACTTTATTATTACATTTCATTATTCATTATGGCATTTATTATAGCTATTAATTCCATTGGCTATGACTGCAGTCCTGTTTATTTCTCGTAAAAAAGTTTGTTTCTGAAGAACATGATATATCTTAAAATATAAATTCACTAAAACATGAAACTCAAGATGTTTGGAGATATTCACAAATCACTGACAAAGAAAGAAGCAAACCCTGGCCTGTTTTAGCTTTACCTGTCTGATCTGACTGGTCTTGTGTCATAGAAAATTGTGTTCTCTAAGGGTAAATGTGTAATTTCAGCTAAACCTTTAATTAAAGTACACTGTCTAATATCTTCTATTCTAGTGTATGAAACTGTCTGTTGGGGCTGTTTATGGACTAATATCTCCTATTCTAGTGTACAGAAGTGTTTATTCAGGTAATTTATGGACGATATTTCCTATTCTAATGTACAGGAGTGTTTACTGAGGTAGTTTATAGACTAATATCTCCTATTCTAGTGTATAGGAATGTTTATTGGGGTTGTTTATGGACTAATATCTCATATTCTAGCATATAGGAGTGTTTATTGAGCTTGTTTATGGACTAATATCTCCTATTCTAGTGTATAGGAATGTTTATTGAGGTTGTTTATGGACTAATATCTCTCATTTTAGCATATATGACCATTTATTAGGGTCTTTAATGGACTGATATCTCCCATTCTTATGTTTTGAAGCATTTATTGAGATCGTTTATGGACTAATATGTCCTATCCTAGTGTATAGGAGCATTTATTGTGGTTGTTCATTAACTAATATCACCTATTTTAGCATATAGGGGCATTTATTGAGGCCATTTATTGACTAATATTTCCTATGTTAGCTTTTAGGACCATTTATTGAGGTTTGTTATAGATTAATAGCTCCTATTCTAGTGTATATGAGTGTTGAAAGAGTTTGTTAATGGACTAATACCTCTTATAATAGTGCATAGCATTTACTGAGGTTGTTTATGGACTAATATCTGCTATCCTAGTGTATATGAGTGTTTATTGAGGTTGTTTATGAATTAATATCTCCTGTCCTAGCATCTAGAAGTTTTTTCAGAGGTTGCTTATAGACTAATATCTCCTACTGTAGTCTTTAGGAGTGTTGACTGATGTCAGTTGGACTAATGTCTTGGACTAATGTCTCCTATTATAGTTTCTAGGCCCATTTATCAAGGTTGTTTATGAACTAATTTCTCCTATATTAGCACATAGGGATCTTAATTGAAGTAATTTATGGACTTACATTCTAGCCTATAGCAGTATAGGTTGAACTAGACTAGCATACCTTTACATTGGGCTGTATAACCACTCAGGAAATCTCTGAGGAGTCTGATGTGCTCTGACTTTTCCAGAAAGGTCCGGCTGTGTCTCTATGTGCAGCGCTGTGTATTCATCATGCACAGACACTCCACAGCCCTGCACACTCCAGCACTTCCCTGCCCCACTTTTCTACCAGTACTTACAGAACAGCAGCCACTGAGCACACAACGAACATGGCCCAGTGGGTTTAGGATGAACCAGGCCATCACAGCCTACTGTTATTAACACTACACACCTTCTTCTGCTCCATCTACTCCAGGTCCAACACTTTAAAAAAAAAAGGTGGTTCTTCGAGGGTTCTTTAGTGAAGACAGTTTATAGAACCATGCATACACAAAGAACCATTTGTAAGCTTAAATGGTTCTTTGCATGGTGTAATAATTTTTCAGATTGATGGAGAATGTGCTGTATATGGGTCTACATAGAACATTTTTGAAAAGGGATCTTCATAGCACCAAAAAGGGTTTTGTATTGTTACAAGCTTCACATCATCACAATAGAAGAATGCTTTTTGGTGCTGTATAGAACCACATACAATATACAACCTCGTTTCCAAAAAAGTTGGGACGCTGTGTAAAATGTAAATAAATGCAAATAAAAACAGAATATAATCATTTGCAAATCTCATAGACTCATATTTTATCCACAACAGAACATAGAACACATATCAGATGTTGAAAGTGAGACATTTTACCATTTCATGAAAAACATGAGCTCATTTAGAACTTGATGGCAGCAACACATCTCAAAAAAGTTGGGACAGGGGCAACAAAAGGCTGGATAAGTAAGTGGTACTAATAAAAAACAGCTGGAGGAGCAATTTGCAACTAACTCACATGACTGGGTAAAAAAGAGCATTTTAGAGAGGCAGAGTCTCTCAGAAGCAAAGATGGGCAGAGGTTCACCAATCTGTGAAAAACTGTGTCTAAAAATTGTGGATCAATTTTGGAAAAATGCTCCTCAACGTAAAACTGCGAAGACTTTGGATGTCCCACCATCATCTCCAGAGAATCTGGAGAAATCCCTGTACGCAAGGGACAAGGCCGACGGTCAATATTGGATGCTCGTGATCTTCACAGGCATAATTCTGTACTGGAAATCACTGCATGGGCTCAGGAACACTTCCAGAAATCATTGTCTGTGAACACAGATTGCTGTGTAATCCACAAATGCAAGTGAAAGCTGTATCATGCAAAGAAGAAACCATATATAAACAGGATCCAGAAATGCTGCCAACTTCTCCGGGCCCAAGCTCATTTAAGATGGACGGAGGCGAAATGGAAAAGTGTCCTGTGGTCCAATGAATCAAAATTCTCTTTTGGAAATAATGGACACTGCATCCTCCAGACTAAAGACCTCCTAGCTTGTTAACACAGTTCAAAAGCCAGGATTCATGATGGTATGGGGGAGCATTAGTACACATGGCATAGATGTCTTGCACATCTGTGAGGGCACCATTAATGCTGAACGAAATATACAGATCTTGGCAACATATGCTGCCATCCAGACAATGTCTCTTTCAGGGAAGGTCTTGCATATTTCAGCAAGACAATGCTAAACCACATACTGCATCCATCACAACAGCATGGCTTCATAGAAGAAGAGTCCAAGTGCTGAACCGGCCTGTGTGTGTGTGTGTGTGGGGGTGTGTGTGTGTGTATAAAGCTCAATTCAATTTATTTAATATTTTAATATATGAGTGAAAGGCAGAAGGGTTTCAGAAGCCATTGGTCTCTAACCCTCAGCCTCATCATTCATGATGTTTCTCCTGTAGATGTGAATGAAACGGCCCCAGAGGGTCCATCAGTCCCTGGGGAAATCACAATGACTGACACTCAGGAGACAGAACAACAGCAGTGAAAGAGCCTGTACAGCCAGGAAAGAAGGTCAAAGTCCAAATTGATCAAACCATAGCACTAACAACATGCCTATTCAAGCTCCACCCACCAGTGTGTTCTTTTGTAGCTACTGCTGTAAGTTACTCATTCAACCTAATGAGAAACTGTAGAACAGACTCAGTTTATATCACAATATCGACATTTAAAGCCAGTTATTCATTCAAACTAATGAGAAATTGTAGAACAGACTCAGTTTATATCACAATACCTACATTTAGAGCCAGTTATTCATTTAACCTAATGAGAAACTGTAGAACAGACTCAGTTTATATTACAATACCTACATTTAGAGTCAGTTATTCATTCAACCTAATAAGAAACTGTAGAACAGACTCAGTTTATATCACAATACCTACATTTAGAGCCAGTTATTAATTCAACTTGTTACATGTTGTAATACTTCCTTCTGCTCTGCTTGGACATTCTGTAAGTCACTCTGGATAAGGGCGCCTGCTGAATGAATACATGAATAAACGTAAATGTAAATGTACTTCACTGCTGTAAATTCACTCCGGCTCTCAGGCTGCCCTCTCTGAGATACAATCTCTGGATCAATACCCATCAGCGCCCAGAAACCACATCCACTCTGCACTGTCAGCATCTGTCAACACCGGCTATTTTCCACAAACACACAGACCCTTCAGGTTTTTTAAGTTAAAGCAATAGTTTGGTGAAGAATCTAATTACCCAGAATACCCACTTCTCTCCCTCCATATGCTAAATGTAGCCAATTGTCCAAGCCGTGTTTGGTGTCTGTAGTTTGCTTCTTTAATTTTAGCCCTGGAGCTACGAGGCTAATGTAGCTAACGAGTAATGGAAGCTTATACCCCACCAATTTGCATGGTCAAGCCATCTTCACAGCCCTGTTTACACTTGACATTTACATCCGATCACCATCATCCAATCACCATGATCAGATCTAATCAGAACACAGATCGTTTAACCCCATCCTATGACATTTTACATATTTGAATCATATTACAGCAGTGGGTGGAGTCTACTGCTTTCTTTAATGCTTCACAAAACATTTTGCGATTGTGGCAACTATGAGAAAACAGCCTAACAGCCATTTAGACTCACTGTGGGAATTTCACTAGCAGCACAGTGGAAAACGTAACTTATTTCAAATTCATTATAATATGGCCAATCATAATGCTAATGCTCTCTCAACCTTCTTCAAAATCTGCTTAATTTTCTCCTCCAATCCCTTAGCTAAGCAACCACTAAGCTATCTGTTATTATCTTGATCAAGCTTTCAGGTTTTTAGCAGTAAGCTAATGTTCCTTTGAATGTACTTTTACTAACTTTAGAGTTTCAGAAGATGTGCCTGGAGGATCTGTAAAAGCGAGACCTGATAGTTCTACAGAGTAGAAGATGGCCATTACCAAAGCCTAATCAAAAATGTCATCCACCCAAGCAGCTTGCATTGCCTCTGTCAGTAGTGATCTGTAAACTGTCTCTTTCTGTGCATAAAGTCATCAGAGGAAAGGTATAAATGGAACAAAAAATATTTTCATATCTGCTATGGTGGTATGCTTTAGCTTAGGAGGCTTGACGTTGCAGGTTTTTAAGTTTGTCATCTTTATTATGTGCATCTCAGCTGTCTGACTTTAATTCTTCACTGTTGTAAATGTTTTGCCTTTGAAATGCGAACACATGCTTTTGTAGAGAAGTGTTGCAGTGTTTGCTGGGTTTATTTGAACCCATGCTCTCATAAAAATGTGTCTAATGTTGTCCTGATTGGAAAAAATACTTGCTTATAGCAGTAACGTGCCCAACACTGTGGTTAGTGGTGCTTTATAGCCCTCATGTAACCTGCTGTGATATCAAAAACAACTCCTTGACCAAACACAAAAGATAGCCAGGTAAGGGCCCACCAGACATTAATTCCCAGTGGCTGAAAACTTGATAATAAAGGCCTGGCCAGGAGCACTGAGCCTGATGTTATCTCAGGACATAGTGTGCTTTGAAATTGTTCCTACCAATTTGGCCGATACAATTTTTAAAGGCCTGTCCAAAAATGTATTTCAGCCTACACCAAGTGCTTCACACACTGGGTTTAGCTTAACCCTCTGGGGTCAACGAACGCGCTGGTGGGGTTAAATTACATTTCTCAGTGTTTCTATCATTATCTTTGTGATAATTCAGTGCAGAAATACAGTTCAAACATTTCCTGAATCTGTAGAGTTGCCCTTTCCATTCCATCTCATCACAAGATCACTTATCGTACGTGACTCACATCCGAAGTTATGAGGCTATGAAGAGGGGCTGAGATACACATCATCTGCCTCTCACTGTGTGGAACTGGTGGATTCGTGTGTCTGTCTAAATTTTTGTGTGAAACTGACCAATGGACACTCAGGAAATCACAAAGCATTGACCCATCACGCCGGAAACCCTTCATTTTTCACTCAGTTGGAGTGGTGTGCAGCGGTTTGGGAAAATAGTGAGGAGGGGAACATTATTTTATTCATACATTCCACTAATTTTGTGAACCTGAGACTTTGGTAAACATGTTTCAGGCTCCAGAACAAATCATCCATATGAGTAAAGCTGTGTTTTCATGATATTAAGATATTAAGAATGTCTAAAACTGGACTGAATTATCTCTGTACACAGTGTTCCAGGTCAAAAGGGCCTCATTATAGAGAGAGCTGAGACTGTTCTGAACATTTTGATATATGATATGTGGGTATCAGGTCAAATGCAAGATCCTTTAAAGGTGCATTTAAGAACATATGCAAAAATCAAGAAAATGTCCTCAGACCTCAGAAATGTCCACTTTTTTATCCATCCATAGGAGTCACTGGTGTTACTGATCGTCATTGGTGTTAGAACACATAAGAAACACCAGTGACATTGTTAATAAAAAATGCATTTTACAAAATGGCTGCTACAGAGCATTAAATCCACATGTGGTGAATCATGGAATATCCACTAAAATATGTAAATTAATCCATTTGTATTCTATTTTTTCACAATATATACAAAAAATATATACAAACAATATATTCTTTACTTTGTCCTCTGCACTTGATCATCAGTCGGACACAGCTGGTGCTACTTCTTAAACTGTGATTTGGTGTTTTCCGGCCTCAGACAGTGAATGTAGCCAAATTGGCTCATTCATACAGATCAAATTGCAACTCATGCTATCTCAGGATCAGGAAGACTAGATCCAAACACATTCCGATCGCAATTGTGGTTACACTGGTCTTTTAAATGCAAATATGGACAACATCCAGGCCTAAGTAAGCTCTATTAGACTTGATTATGTGGTTTCTGACACTGGTTTATAAGTGTATTTAAAAACAGTAGTACTTCACTAAAAGATGGTTCTTCAAAGGTTCTTTAGTAAAGAACCTCCACATGGTTTGAGGTCTGTGTGTGATGGTTTAGGCCTGCAGTTAGCACCATGTTAATTGGTGGGGCCTAATCTTGCATTACTTGTTAGCTACATTAGTCTCATAGCTCTAGATTTGAAACACGTCTTGGCTGTTTGACTACATTGGGGTAAATGGGAGGAAAACTGGGTACATTTGATTGACTATCTCTTTAAAATCAGTGCACGTCAGCCTCTCCATAGTGATGGTGCATTTTGCTCTGCAGGGTCTCAGTCTTTAGCGAAGCTGAAGATGTTTTTGTTTTATTTTTAGACTGTAAATGTCTCTGTTATCCCACCGCCTGCAGTTATAAATAGACGCCTCAGCTTTTCTCACTACAGCACACTGTGTTTTAGCCACTTCAGAGCAGAGTACATAGCGTCTGAACATCAAACTCTGTCTCTGTGCTGCTCTACGCAAATCTGCCCACAATAGCGTCAGAAAAACAAGACTGCGTTTGTGTCAGGAATGCAGGGAGGGGTGTGGGGTTCCAAGGGGGCTGCAGCACCCCCAGATTTTAGGACTTGAGAATTGCAACTGATAAAAATAATAAACAGAGTGTAGACCTGTGTGTGCTTGTTTTAGAGTGGAGTATTTTTATTAAATGTTTTATTTAGATATTTTCGAACTCGGCAGTGGCTGCACTGTTTAAGTCACTGATGCATTTTCATTGGAGTGAGTCAAATTGCTTCGCTTGCCCTAGACACTTTGGGGGCGAATCGTTAAAACACATACAGGTTTAGGTGTCCAGATTGAAAGTGTAGGCTTTTAGGTCAGTTCTGAATCCTGATGCAGCCTAATAAATTTAAAGGTGATATATTCGCCATAATATAGCAGCAAACAATTATTTTCTTTGTAAAGGTATAGTGGAGTAATGGCGTTCTGAGCAAAGAATGAAGCCACGCCCCCGCTGTATGCACCGCGACATAAGCTTCTCTGGTTTTGTTTTCATAGCTGGGACAGCCGTGCATGCATGTTAGTCCCGCCCTGTGAAAACGTCGGCCCTCCCACGTTTTATTTTGCCCTCCCCAAACAGTGACCTCCCACACAGCATGAGGGCACAATTTGTGGAAAGGTGGAACAGGAAAATTCAGAAAAGAACTTGGAAACTTAAGAAAAATTCAGAAAAGAACTTGGCGAAAAAGAGGCTGACTTCAGCTTCGAGAGTTAAAATGAAAAGGGATGAGGAGGTCGCTCCTGCTAGACAGGTGGGTAACATTAACTCATTTTTGCTGTTTCACAGAACCAGTAGGTCAGTACTGGTTTGTCGTGGGTGCAAATGTTTATAATAGCAACTGATTAGCTTCACAACAGCAACTGTAGCGACAGTTTGCTAACCCACTACTGAGCTAACATTAGCTACATTACTTGCTGTGTTGCTGTTCATGTCATACATGTTATGTCATAGTATTTGTGTATACAAGGTTTGCAAAGAGTTTCGTGACCAAGTTATCAGAAGCTGGGGCCGTATTACAGAAACTTTTGATTTTTTGTCATAAGTTAAGATCTGACAGGTCAAGATAAGATTTTTCACTAATTCGTATTACAGAAGCAAAACTGATCTTAATTTAGGAATTTTATCTTATCTTACAGCATCTTATCTCCACTTAGGTCGTGTCTGCAGTTCTGAGATTTTTAAAATGCAGAGTTAGAAGAGAAAAACATCTCACAAGTGAAAGCAGCGTTTTACAGTATAAATGAATGTGGCGTCATTATGCTAGTAGTGAACTATGCTGCCTGACACAGCTGCCTAAAAACCATAGAAACGGACGCTTAAACAGAAGTTAAGACAGTATTTAGGAGATTTAGTCTAGTCAGGATGTTTGTGAAGTACTGTTTTCTTATCTGGAGTTAATGATAAGATTATGAAGATTAGAACTGTTATTCTGTAATAGCTACTGTCCTAAATTCAGTCCGTACTGAAGTTGTCATGGTGACCAAAGAGTTAAGATGTTTCTGTAATACAGCAGCCGATGTTTAGATTTGAACGATATTTCAAAACCACATTTGATGATGTATTTAACGTAGCAGAGTGTTTAGGGTTGCTGCACTAAAATATATGCATTTTATTAGTTTTAATGCATTTGCAGCCTTACAGGAATAAGTGATATATTTCTCTTTAATGCTAATCTGGGTAGATTCAGCCCCAATTTCTACATTTTATATTTGGCAGAATTGGCAGACATGTACATGAAAAATACTGGCATACACTTTGTGCATCTCTAATCAAAAGGTTCTCTAGGGAACCAAGTGGTACCACTCCAAAAAGCACTTTCAGCACTTCTTACCCAACTGCAATGATCCTGTAATGCAGATCAATAAACAAGGCTGAAATTACTGAATTGTGCGAATCAGCATCAAATCAACAGACATAAACAGGAGAGCTGGTTACTCTTATGATGGTTTATATCATAGTCATTATTACCATAATCAGTATTGACACCATTATCATCGATATTACTCCTTATGGTTATAATCATTTGGAAGGATAAGATGCATCTCAGGTGAAGTCTTTTTGTTTTCGTTTTTTTAATGTTTTTTTCTTTTCTCTTGCCATAGATAAAGTCCAGTCTGTAAAGTCCAGTTCATCATCCAGTGGTCATTATAAAGTGCATGAGTTTATGACAGTTTCCAGAGAACGGATTGAGTCGTCCATTTCTTCATTCTCTTTTTTTCAGTTTTCTCTTTATCCTAGAAAAAAAAGGCTTCGTACATGAAATTAAAGATTCCCATCACCACGGTAACAGGACACACACACATACACACATACACACTCCCACACACAGTCCGAAATGTTGGTGATGTCAGACTGAACACCAAAAAAACACACTTACGCTGCCTGTCAAAAGTTTGGGGACACCTCACCTTCTACTGGGGTGACTTTTTTCGCTATTATTTTACTTTTAAGTGAGACAAAATCCCTGTAGAGGTTTAGTTTACCATAAAGCAGCTCTGTGAGCCCTCGAACCAATCATAGAGTGTTTTACTGTGAGGCTTCGAAAAATTCAGGCCAATCACAGACTATCTGATGAATTGAGGCAAACAAAAGCTCAAAACAAAATGGTTAAGATGTAAACAAACATATAAGAGTTATTTGCTCTGTTCTTGAGAAACATGGTGGTGATAGGAATCAGATGTACATCTCCAAAAGCTCCCACATGAAAAGGTATTACATTAATATGCCGCCTAATGTCTGAGATTGTTTTGAGAAGGTTTTGGCCTAAAACATAAAAATATACTCCAAATACTGAGGAAATATGATGCACGAAGAGTTCTGAGTTTCCTCAGTAGCTCCTTTTGTAGTTACAAAGGTTAGATTTGTTTGTTGCATTCAGACTATAATAGTTTAGCCTAGAGCAATGTAGCCCCATCATTTAGACTAGACCAGTTTGTTTTGGCCATCTTGCAGTTTAGCCCCCCATCCAGATAAAAACGTCAGCTCCTGACTTTTCTGCAATTTAGCTCCACCCATTCAGCCTACAGCAGTTCAGCCCTACCCATTCAGCCTACAGCAGTTCAGCCTACAGCAGTTCAGCCCTACCCATTCAGCCTACAGCAGTTCAGCCTACAGCAGTTCAGCCCTACCCATTCAGCCTACAGCAGTTCAGCCCTACCCATTCAGCCTACAGCAGTTTAGCTCCACCCATTCAACCTACAGCAGTTTAGCTCCACCCATTCAGCCTGCAGCCGTTTAGCTCCACCCATTTCACCTACAGCAGATTAGCCCCACCCATTCAACCTACAGCAGTTTAGCTCCACCCATTCCGCCTGCAGCCGTTTAGCTCCACCCATTCCACCTACAGCAATTTAGCCCCACTCATTCAGCCTACAGCAGATTAGCTCCACCCATTCAGCCTACAGCAGATTGGCGCCACCCATTCAGCCTACAGCAGATTAGCCCCACCCATTCAACCTACAGCAGTTTAGCTCCACCCATTCAGCCTACAGCAGATTAGCCCCACTCATTCAGCCTACAGCAATTTAGCCCCACTCATTCAGCCTACAGCCAATTAGAACAGAGATCATTCACATACATCATATATCAGTTTTAAAGGCACGGTATCGAAAAACAGCCTGTTTGAATGCAACAGCTGAAGAGCTCATACGGATGTTATAACCTCATAAATACAAAAATAATATAAAATATGGGTCTGGTTTTTTTTTTGTGTCACCACTCTAAAAATAAAAGAATCTGCCGCATTATTTGGTGTACATGACCCAAATTGTTATCTAAGACTGTAAACACAAATACTGATTTATCACTGTCCCCCTCTCAATAGACCTCTTTATGTTTTAATACAATCAATTATTATAAACAGACAAAGGCTAGGTGTCCCCAAACTTCTGGTGTGCGGTGCAGATGTGCCATGGAGAGAGAGGAGAGTGAAGCCGGAGAGCGCTAAAGTCATTAAGCTGCATTTTTTTCTGCTTTAGATCAATAGCCTCTCTCTCCGTCTCCCTGCATTCATCATCTCACGACCCAGATACGAAACACTGCGGCACAAACAGAAACACACGCACCCAACATCAGCCTTCACCTACTCATCCACCTGCTCCTGCTCACTCCGTCCATCTCTCGGTCATTATTTCACGCACCCATGCATGCTTACTCATCATATGTCTGTTTTTGTTTTTCTTTTACTCTTTACGGTAAATGTGGACTAATCTATTTGTGTAGGAAATGTTTTTTTTTACTCTATGTTCTGCACAGTAGTGACATTCAGCAGGATATTAACTGGATTAGAAATAAAGGCTCCATCTGATCTGTACATTGCAGTAAGAGGCAAAGCTTCTATTATAAATATTTCTTTTTTAAATATTATTTTCTCCAGTGTTTGTGCTTGGAGTATAGTATAATTATATTATTATATATGTCACAGTAAGACTACAATGCGTGTCGATTTGGATAAGCTTAAAATGATATAATAACAGTAACAATTTACTGAAGAGGAGCATTCATAAGGCTATGCAGGCCTTTCATGACATATATAAAGGCTTATTTGGTTGCAATTTATGGGTGGGTAATAAAATGGTAATAAAATGGTAACAAATTATGCTAACCTAAAAATTCAATGCTAACTTTGTAAATGGTAATACATAATAAAATAGCAATTGTGGAGGTCAGAAAATGGAAAAATTATTATAAATAAAATATAAGTTTTTCATACAAAATAATAAGTAACTATTACAGTAAAAGTGAGTTATAGTAAACAATCTGTCATCATTGTAGCCTTTTTTCATATTCACAGTGTCCAGCTTGTATAGCATAATAGCTCAAAGGGGAATTCTGCCATTCTTTTCAAATTTTCTGAATAATTCAGTCCTTCATTTTGAGTGGCTTGGTGTGAAATGGTTCAGATTTCTTTACAGTGGTGGTGACAGGAACCGGGGGTCTACATAGATCTTACCATCTTTTTTAAAAGTATATACAATAGAAGGAGAAGGATCCTTTTTGGTGCTATATAGAACTATAGACAAGAACTATTTTAACCATTTCAGCATGTAATGAGTTAAAATAGATCTCACAGTCCTAAACAGAACAATTACCTTTACTAAAGAACCCTTGAAGAACCTCTTTTTTTAAGAGTGTTGAAAAAATGAGCATTTTATTTTTAAGTAAGTACACTTTGTTACCATGACATCCCCACATCATTACCCACTTATTCACGATCTGTACAGTAAAGAGTACCAACTTTTTCCAACAAGTGAATCTGTTCTAATGTGGAACTGACAGAAACAGCCTTTATAATAATGCTATAAGCCTTTATAAATGTTCATACAGGAGTCAGGAATGCTGGCCTTCAGTAGTGCTACTATTGCAACTGTGAATTCCCGTCTATTAAGGACGTGTAGCATAGCGAAGGCATTTTTAAGCTAAAGCTTGCATTTAAGACATGAATAAAAGCGTTTGACAACACCGTCACATGGCTGTATATAGTAGTGGCTTATATGCACTGAAAAAAGTGATGCAATTTGCAAGTCCACATGAATAAAATACATCAACACAATTCAGTTAGCGTTTGGTAAGACCTGTGTCGATGCACTTTACATTATGCATGCGGACGTGTCTGAATTAAAGCAATGCACTTTTTTACAGTGTGCTAAATCTCTTGGGTTTCGCAGGTGTCATATGATAGGAATATACTCCAATATAGGGAGGCAGCTATGGAGATACTACATCTGAACAAGAGCTACGGTACTCGTCAGGTGATGTTAAGGACTACAGCTCTATAAACTCTGACCGGCGTCCTTTTTTCCAGCCTCGCTAGGCCGGACTCTGAAGCTTTCAGTCCAAATAAATAAATAAATAAATAAATAAATCGCATGCAGTCACATACATAAAGGCTGTTACCCTGAAGCTACATTCAGCAAATTCAGAGCGAGTGGAGTGTAATGGCACAGCGGAGGAATAGATGAAGTGGAACAAGAGTGAGCATGGAAAGAAAAGAAAAACTCTAAAACACTAGTTCTGAACTATCACACTTCCCCTGGAAACCATAGGCTCCACTAGCAGATATCTCCTCAGTTTTCTTTTTTCATTTTTTTTTGTTAAAAAAAAGGCTTGTTAGTGCTACAAAGCAACCTGGAATGAACATGTTTCACAAGAAGGTTGTCTTTTCACAACACAAGTCCATGCAAGTCGTCTACTAGTTTTGTGCGAGAGCAAGTCTGATCTGGACTGCAAAACAAACAGTATGAAAAACGATGTGTAACACAGAGCTACGTGACATTCAGCTGCAGAGAGTGGAGTTCAGGCAAACTGTCTGTGATAGAGGCCACTTTAGTCCAGTTTAAGCAAAAGAGACCACAGATCAGCTGAGTCTTCTGGATAGCACTTTATTTGGATGGTCCACTGTAGATGCTTAACTTGCCTTTAACTCACTTTCAGCATCTATCAGGTTCAATGCTAAATTAGCGTCAATGCAAAACCTACTTTTAGCCCTAATGCTAACAGCAGTTCTAATCTCCCCAAGAAGACTTTCCCTTAACTTTTCCAACTATTTTAAGGTATTTTCCTCAAACTCACAACCTCTTTTACTCTCTATAATTTCAGCATGGATAATCACTAACAATAGTTAACTCAGCAAACTGAAAACAGCTTATGCTAGCTAACTCTGCTAACTGAGAATATCTAATGTTGGCTAACTGTGCTAACTGAAAATTTCTAATGCTAGCAAACTCTGCCTACTGAAAATTCATGATGCTAGCTAACTCTGCCTACTGAAAATGCCTAATGCCAACTCTGCCTACTGAAAATACCTATTGCTAGCAAACTCTGCTAACAGAAAATGCCTAATGCTAACTATGCTTAGTGAAAATACCTAATGCTAGCCAACTCTGGTAACTAAAATTATCTAATGGTAGCTATTTCTGCTAATTGAAAATATCTACTGCTAGCCAACTCTGCTAACTGAAAATACCTAATGCTAGCTAACTCCGCTAACTGAAAATATTTAATGTTAGCCAACTCTGCTAACTAAAAAAAGCAAATGTCATATTTGCTAACTGAAAATACCTAATTCTAGCTAATTCTGCTAAATGAAAATACTTGATGCTAGCAAACTCTGCCTACTGAAAATTCATGATGCCAGCTAACTCTGCTAACTGAAAATGCCTAATGCTACCTAACTCTGCTAACCGAAAATACCTAATGCTAGCCAATGCTGGTAACTGAAAAAAGCAAATGCCAACTCTGCTAGCTGAAAAAACTTAATGCTAGCTAACTTTGCTAACTGAAAACACCTAATGCTAGCAAACTAGCTAACTGAAAATAGTTAACTGTTGCTAAAGACATACAGAACCACCTAATGTACTGAAGTACCAACTGTTCATAGTTCAAACCTTTGCTGCTAACATATATAATATATAATGATTTTGGTGAAATGATTAAAATGTATCTTTCACTTCAAGGCCTGTTCTAATCCTAACACTGTTGAGAACCAGCTGAGTATGTTAACCATTTGAGCATCTGTCCCTTCATCTAAAGGGAACCATCCAAATAAAGCAGAAGCATCATTTGCTCCTCTACTGAGCCTTAGCCAGTGATTATCCTAAACCATTTCTACCACGTTTGTTAGGAAGGGCATGGTACGTCTGAGAGTGAATGGTGTGTTTGGACAGAGCACCGTGTTCTGGGATACGGCAGTAGAAGGGGAATCCAGAGCCAGCACTCCAAACAACCGGAGGAATAAACCTCACACAGGCGAGTTTTTAAGATTAGCGCTGTTCCACACATGGACAGTGGCAGGAAAATGTGCTGTCAGAGGCAGTGGCATTTTACAGCTGGGTTCAGTTGTGCTTCAGTGGTCTGACACAGAGGGGTTTGGCCCTCAGTGAATTTACAGAGATCTAAACTTGGTCAGTCAAGCATCACATGCTGGGTTTGTTTGGTATTCACCATTTTAGCTTACATTACGTCCAAATTAGGGGGTGTCAGCTTGGAAGCTTACTTCCATGGGCCTTGTTTTTGTATCCTTCAATGATATTTGACCCAGGCTTGCAAATCTGTTTAAAATACTTGGAACAGTATTGTACCTAAAATCAGCATCCTAAATATTAAGAGCCAGGGCAGTTTTGTAGCAAATACTGCATCTTAACGTTACAAAAGAATTTGGAATCATCCAGAATAAATAATTCTTCTTCCCAACACAAATTTGGGTCCCTTGTTCAACAATTTGCCAAAATAGCCATCCTCATTGTGGACACAACAAGAACTCCAGCATTTGACTTTAGAAAAACTTATCAAAGGTGGTCAAAACGGGGAAAAATCACATCACGGCTGGCTTTCTCTATTCCCCTCCATGTCCAGATGTGGTGCTTTGAACAACCCGTTATAAAACCACATATATGTGCTGTTAAATCTAACAGAGAAACAGACAACCTTCCTGCAGTTAGACCCTGAAAGTGGACTGGTACCCTAGTACTCTGAACTATGTGGTACCAACATAAAAATCAGTATGCAAAATCTCACAACTTTTTAAAAACAACACTGATTATTCATATATTGCACATACCGTTAATCTCACAGAGAAAAATATATATATATTGACAGAGATATGAATACTTATTACTAGATTTGTGAGTAAGTATTATTCTTACCTCATGCATGCTACAAGGAATGTTTACCATGCATGCACTACTACAGCAGTAGAATATTTCCTAGCTCATATAAAAGCTGTCTTAAGGAAGCATGTTTTTTTTCCCCCATACAGGTTTCACCAAAGTTCTCCAGCATAAGACTATGAGCAGAAATGCACCATGAAAATAGTCGGTTTGATACGTAAAATAATAATTTAGAAAATGCAAGTAATGTATAGTGGCAGTGAGTTGTCTCTTTGGTGACCTGTATCAGTGAGCTAGCTATTTGCACAGTAAAATATTAACCCCCACGTCCCATCTAACTCACCCGAACCCAAAAAGACGACTAAAACACAGCAGCCGTGATATGTTGTACGAACATGGAATGCTATGAAGTTCTTAAGCGGATGCTGGAAAAAGAGAATGGCATGCTGGAAGAGATGGAAAATGGGGAGATCATGCATTAGCTTATGTAGGGGCGAAGATATTAATGAGGAAGGACAGCAAGGCAACTTTCCGCAGTTACCCCTGCTTGCTTCTTAGGTTTCTGAGCTTGGCACAAGCCAGACAGAGAGAGAGAGAGAGGAGAAAAACAAGTTCCGTCATGCAAGCCAGGAGTGCACATTCTTACTGTACAACAACTGGAGGGGGGTCGTCAAGTGAAGGAAACAAAGAAATAAAACACCAAGCATGAATAAGTGATGCACTGAGAGACATTCGCTCCACTTTCCCACCCTATTCTGAGCTTAAAGCAAGCGATGGATGGAGAGGCTTGGGTTGTGGAGTATGTGCACCTACCCCCTCCCTTCTACTGAAATACACGGCCATGAAAGAGAAGGAAGGTTTTGTACAGAGCTAACAATCACTGTGGGCCAAACAGAGCAGGACTAAGGCCTTCTACCCAAAGGGTCCAGGAATGTAATATCCTTAAGTTTTCGCATGTGGAAAGCTGGCAGGACTGGCAGTAAGCTTAAGCGTGTTCGCAGAGAAACTCCGTTCTCCGATTTCGTTCTTCCTTCACAAATCATCCCCACAGACACAAATTGACCAAAGGTGTCCTAATTCTTTGGACTCGTTTCCATTGGAGAGGAAAAGTCCTCTACTAGTTGGCAGTTGGAGGGAGTAGAGGGTACAGGAACGTTCTCTCTATGCTACTGTTGTTTCTAGTGGTTTGGCTACGTTTTGGCTACCATTACAAGCAGGACGACTACTGAAACCGTCAACACAGATAAGACTAACTCCATGCAGACACTTAAAAACAGAGATGCAGGACACTACCCTCCAAACATGTTGGATGAGGGAGGGACAAGGTGGGGAAAGCAATGGAGACGTCCTTTCTATCAATGCTTCGCCTCCGATAGCTTCTTCTCTGATCTCCTCTCCAGATATCCTGGCAGTTTAGGCTCCTAAAGCCTTTAAAGCAAGGGTGGTTAATCCCTTCCCAAAAGGTTTTCTATTCTCCCTCCCCTAGAAAGACAAACCCAGGCAGCTATACGTCAGTGAGCATCTTGGTGATGTTTACATAGTTGGTGTTAGCAAGAGTACAGTTGCCAGTCTTGAGGTTCTCCTCACGGAAATCCTCATTGCTGTTGTTCACGGCTTCCTGGATCTCCATGTAGTCCGACTTGCTCATGGTCGAGCCACTGCGGCTCTTTTTCAAGTCTTCCGTAGAATCCATCTTGGGCACGCTAGTCACATTGAGGTATTGCGCCTGTTCTTCTCCTTCCGTCTCCCTGTGGTAGAAGTAGTTGAAGTTGGACACGATAACGGGTACAGGCAGTGCAATGGTCAACACTCCAGCAATGGCGCACAAGGACCCTACAATCTTGCCTCCGATGGTTGTGGGTACCATGTCTCCATATCCTACAGTTGTCATGGAGACCACCGCCCACCAGAAGGCATCGGGGATGCTAACAAACTGTGAGTCTGCTTCGTCTGCCTCGGCGAAATACACAGCACTGGAGAACAGGATGACTCCGATGAAGAGGAAGAAGATCAGCAGCCCAAGTTCCCTCATGCTAGCCTTGAGTGTCTGGCCCAGAATCTGCAAGCCTTTGGAGTGCCGAGACAGCTTGAAGATCCTGAAGACTCGCACCAGCCTGATGACCCGCAGAATGGCGAGGGACATGGCCTGCTGCCCCTGCTGGCCGTCTTCTGGGCTCTCAGCTAGTTCAGTGCCCAGGGTAATGAAGTAAGGGATAATGGCCACAATGTCAATGATGTTCATGATGTTCACAAAGAACCCTGCTTTGCTGGGACAGGCAAAGAAGCGGACCAGGAACTCAAAGGAGAACCAAATGATACAGAGTGTCTCCAGGATGAAGAAGGGGTCAGTGAAGGAGGTGGATGTGTAGCTGGCTGTGGAGTTGGAATTGACCATGTGGGCTTTCTGCATGTCCATGTCCTCATTGCGAAAAATGGGCAGTGTCTCTAGACAGAAACTGACGATGGATATGAGGATGACCATGACAGAGATGATGGCGATTATCCGGGCTGGGCCTGAACTCTCCGGATACTCGAAAAGCAGCCACACCTGCCTCTGAAACTCGTTCTCCGGCAGGGGTTTCTCTTCTTCTTTGATGAAACCCTCGTCCTCCCTAAATATCTCGATGGCTTCCTCCCCAAGCTCATAGAAGCGGATCTCCTCAGAGAAAATATCCAATGTTACGTTGACTGGCCGCCTCAACCTCCCTCCAGACTGATAGTAGTAGAGAATGGCGTCAAAGCTGGGCCGGTTCCTGTCGAAGAAGTACTCGTTCCTAAGTGGGTCGAAGTAGCGCATTCTCTTTTTTGGATCCCCAAGCAAAGTGTCTGGGAACTGCGACAGAGTTTTGAGTTGTGTCTCGAACCGCAGGCCCGAGATGTTGATGACCACCCTCTCGCAGCACTCATGGTCCGGTTCTGGGTCATAAACATCCTGCGGCTGACCAGGGTGAGCGGCCGCTTCATCTACAGGGTCACCGGTCGCAACGGTCATGCTGTGTCTGAGACGAGTGTAGAACAGGGAGGGGAAGGTAGAATATGCCTTCTCACTCTTTCTTGCACTTCAGGTAAGCATCCAGGCTTAACTACAAGAACCAAAAAGAGAGAAAAATAATGGTTATAAAATGCTCTTTACACAAGCACTCCAAAGGCTCTTTGTGTTATGCCTCAATTTATTTTTGATCCAGCATTTGTTTATTTATTTATGAGCTTATTTAAACATCTATCATCTGATTCTTTCTTAATTTTTTCCAAATTCATGCTGAAATGACCTCCAACTCCACAGCACTCCAAATGAGTTCATGCGTCTTATATTATCTATAAAAGATGAAGCAGTCCGACGTCTAATTCTGCTGGGATACCCTGTGTTTGCTTTTATCTGTCTGCAAGATCAATACTCTCCTTGGTAAAAATGTATCATTCCTTTCAGGGTTCAATTATGCACTGTAAAACCTAATCGTACTCTGAGTGCCCTACAATCGAATTGGACCAAAACACTCCCAGCATGCATTAGCACCGGAGGTTTGAATATCACTGATCACAGGCTTTTGCTATTCTGAGTGGAGGCAGGGAATATGATGCAGGACAGTATGTACTGCTAGCTGGTGTTGCTACTTAAATCAGCTCTAACGTGGATCAAAGGGAGGGGTCCACAACACTTTACAGACGTTCAAAGCATCCTGTATTATCACTACCAGCACTCATAACACATTATATACATTTACAAAGCCCAAGAGGCATTCATAACATGCTAGAGACAGTTACAACACAACTGCTGGCATTCATAACTATAAACACTCATTAAACATTAGAGACATTCATAGCATACTTGCAAAACACAGTTATTTACAACACACTACAATAGCACTACTGACATTCACAACACACTATGAACACATTTTGGATATCTATATCACACTATTTTTGTCACTGAGGATGCAAATATCATTTAACACCCTTCACTTAAATATGGTCTTAATACACTACATTCAAAACATGTTGCAGACATTTAGGACACACTACATTATCATTACTGGAATTCAAAACAAACTATAGACATTCAAGGCACACTACATACATCCATAACACACTGTATTATCACTACTGGCAATAACAACACCCTATGTTATCACTACAGACATTGATAACACGCTATAGATACTATCTTTATATGCTATTTTTATTGTTAAAGATGCAAAAGCTATATTATACCCCTTGCAAAGATTTTACAGCGTCTTAATACACTATGATTATAACATTTGCAGTATAGTATATCATCACTACTGGCATTAATAAGACAATATACATCAATAACAGCCTATGTTATCACTACTGCCATTCATAACACATTAAAAGTATGTTTAGTACAGACACACTACAGACACTACGGGGAAAACACTAAAGATGTATATAACACAGTATATTATCACTGTTGACATTCATAACACATTCTAAACATTCAGACACTTACAAAACAATATAACATTATATTATATTAAAACTACTGGCCTTCATAACACATTAAAAACATTCATAACCCACTACATACACTTACAAGAAATACAAACATTACATTATATTAAAAACATAGGCCAAAACACTACTATATAGATAGTATACTACAGTACATTATCTATATTATCAGTGTTGGCATTCATAAAGCACTATGGACATTAACAACACCCTGTTTTATCACTACTAACATTCATAACACTATGGATATTGATAACTCGACAGACACAAGACATTACACACACCCATATATCATCACTTTTGGCATTTATAACATACTATACACAGTTACAACACACTATAATACCACTACTGCCATTAATAACATTATAGACACAATTTGTACATCTATAATGCTGTTTTTGTCACTGAGGATGCAAAGGTTATTTTATACTTCTTGCAAAAATGCTATATAGTCTTAATACACTATGTTCATAACAGAGCATTCCGAACACACTATATACATCACCCCATGCTATCACTATTGATGCAATTTAGACACTACAGACACTACAGACAGCCATATATAATCACTACTGGTATTTATAATATATGACTTCAATTCCAAAAAAATTGGGATGCTGTGTAAAATGTAAATGAATGTAAATAAAAACAGAATGCAATGGTTTGCAAATCTCATAGACCCATATTTTATTCACAAAAGAAAATTGAACACATATTAGATGTTCAAAGTGAGAAATTTACCATTTCATGAAAAACATTAACTCATTTAGAACTTGATGGCAGCAACGCATCTCAAAAAAGTTGAGACGGGGCAACAAAAGGGTGGAAAAGTAAGTGGTACTAATAAAAACCAGCTAGAGGAGCAATTTGCAACTAACTCACATTACTGGGTATAAAAAGAGCATTTTAGAGAGGCAGAGTCTCTCGGTAGCAAAGATGGGCAGAGGTTCACCAATCTACAAAAACTGGAGAGGAAAATGTTCCTCAACGTAAAATTGCGAAGACTTTGGATGTCCCACCATCTACAGTACATAATATCATCAAAAGATTCAGAGAATCTGATGAAATCCCTGTATGCAAGGGTCAAGGTCGACGGTCAATATTGGATGATTGGGATCTTCGGGCCATCAGGCGGCACTGCATTAAAAACATAATTCTGTACTGGAAATTACTGCATGGGCTCAGGAACACTTCCAGAAAGCACTGTCTGTGAACACAGTTCGCCGTGCAATCCACAAATGCAAGTTAAAGCTGTATCATGCAAAGAAGAAGCCATATATCAACACAATCCAGAAACTCTGCCGTCTTCTCTGGGCTGGAAGGAAAATTTCTTTTTGGAAACCGCAGACATTGTGTCCTGTGGACTCCAGGGGAGAGGGACCATCCAGCTTGTTATCAGTGCACAGTTCAAAAGCCTGCATCTCGGATGGTTTGGGGTTGCATTAGTGCCTATGGTGAGGGCAGCACACACATCCAGAAAGACACTATCAATGCTAAACAGGATATAGAGGTCTTAGAACAACATATGCTCCCATCCAGACAACGTCTCAGAAGAAGAGTCCGGTTGCTGAATTGGCAGTCCAGTAGAAAACATTTGGCGCAAAGAAAAATCCGGCAAAGAAGACCCAGGACTGTTGAGCAGCTAGAATTCTACAAGAGGCAAAAATGGGGCAACATTTCTCTCCCAAAACTCCAGCAATTGGTCTCCTCACTTCCCAGACGTTTACAGACTGCTGTTTAAAGAGGAAGGATTGCTACACAATGGTAGACATGGCCCTGTCCCAACTTTTTTGAGATGTGTTGCTGCCATCAAGTTCTAAATGAGTTAATATTTGAAATGGTAGAATGTCTCACTCTTAACATCTGATATGTGTTCTATGTTCTATTGTGAATAAAATATGGGTCTATGAGATTTGAAAATCATTGCATTCTGTTTTTATTTGCATTTATTTACATTTTACACAGCGTCCCAACTTTTTTGGAATTGAGGTTGTACTACAGACACTGACAACACCCTGTGTTATCACAACTGCCGTTCATAACACACTGCAGACACTATTTGTACATCTATAATGGTCTTTTTGTCACTGAGAATGCAAAAACTATTTTACACCTCTACCAAAATGTGACATAGCCTTAATACACAATGTGCAACACACTATTTTATCAGTATTGGCCTTCATAACACACTATAGATATGCATAGCACATTAAGGACAACTGCAAAACACTACAGATGTACATTACACATTATATTATCACTACTGGCAGCCGTAACACATTCTAAACATTCATAACAACAACGCTACAGACATTCATAAAACACTATAGACACTATTTGTACATCTGTAAAGCTATTTTGTCACTTAGCCTAGCCAAAAAATTGACATGTTCTTAATACACTACATTCACAACAGAGCATTCATAACACATTATAGACATCAATAACAGCCTATGTTATCACTACTGGCATTCATAACACATTCTAAACAATAATACCACACTACAAACACATTATAAAACAACACAAACATTACATTATATAATCACTATTGGCCTTCATAACACATTACAAACATTTATAACACACTATAGACATTAATAACAGCCTATGTTATCACTACTGGCATTCATAACACATTCTAAACAAAAATAATACCACACTACAGACACTTACCAAACAACACAAATATTATGTTATATAATCACTTTTGGCCTTCATGACACTTTAAAAACATTTATAACACACTGTATACATCAATAACAGCCTATATTATCACTACTGGCATTCATAACACAGTATAGATATTTATAGCACACTACAGACACTTGCAAAACACTAAACATGCACATAACACAGTATATTATCACTATTACCATTCATAACATATTCTAAACATTCATAATATACAAAAGATATTCATTCATACGACATTATAAACACAAAATACTACAGGAATCCATTACACACTACTGGCATTCAGAATGCACTAGGGACATTCACAGCACCCTATGTCATCACTACTAGCATTCATAACACACTATGGATATTCATAATACACTACAGACACAAGACACCATATATCATCACTGCTGGCATTCATAATGTTCTATAAACACTGACAACACCCCCATATTATCACTGCTACAATTCATAACACACTATAGACACTGTTTTTATATCTATATTACATTATGTTTCGCACTAAGGATGCAAAAGCCAATCAATGTCGATAGGAAAAAATCAGGTATGGTTTTAGTGACTGTGTGATAAAGACAGAGTGTGAGGAACATGCAGACTGAGCACTGCAGCAGAGCAACTCCAGCGTTCGCCTGTAATGCATGAATGAGTCTTCCTGATCCAGACTCACCTCTGAACTGCAGCAGTGTCTGACCACACGGGGCAAATCAGCTCCCACCATCTGCACCTGCTGGGGCAGTTTGGGCTCTTTCCAGGGGAAAATATTCCTCTCCCCTCGCTCTGTCTCTCTCTCCTCGCTCTCCTGCTCTCGCTCTCTCTCTCCCTCGCGCTCCTCTGCTGCAGTGCTGCTGATCCGCCCAAACACTCCCGCTGCAGCATGCGCCGGCCCAGAGAAAACAGCACGGCCAGCTTTCACCTGTCCCTCCGCACCTGTCCGTCCACACCTGTCCTTCTGCACCTGCCCTTCTTCACTCGTCCGTCATGTCCATCACTTTCTACGGACAAAACGTGCAGTGCCCTCCCTCACCGGACACCTGAGTATGAGGAGTGGAGGGGAGAGAGAGTGGATATTGAGAGAAAGTAGAAAAGGTAAGAGAGAGATTATGATAGAGAAGGAAAAAACAGAGAAAGAATAGGATAGAGAAGAAGAAAAGAAAGAGAGAGAGAATAAGAGAGGGAGAGAAAGAGGAAGAGAGAAAGAGAACATACACAGAGAGAGAAAAAATGGGAAGGAGAGGTAGGGAAGGGAGACAGAAAATAGTAGAAGAGGTAACAGAGGTTATGGTAGAGAAGGAAAAAAGAGCGAGGATAGAGAAGAAGAAGAGGGGTAAAGGTGGGGGGGAGGGTAGAGAAAAAAGATGGAAAGAAAGTTGGAGACAGGTAGAACAGATAGAGAGAAAGAGAAAGAGAGATGTATAAGAGATGGAGAGAGAGAGAGAGCGGTAGCACAGATATGCAGAGAGAAAAAGAAAGGAGTACGACAGAAAGGTAAGATAGAGAAAAAAGGGGGGAATAAGAGAGAGAATAAGATGGGAGGAAAGAGGAAAGAGAGAGAGGGAGAGGGGGAGGGGGAGAGAGAGAGAGAGAGAGAGAGAGAGAGAGAGAGAGAGAGAGAGATGCTGTAACAGTGCTGTGTGGGAGGATGCTGAGCTCAGCGCCTCCAGGATCTCTCCTCATCACACATATCTGCAAAGGAAGGATGAAGAGAGGGGGCAAGGAGGGCAAGAAAGGGAAAAATGGGGGTGTAGAGAGGAAGGTAGGGGCAGTTTTCTGCCCTGTTCTGCCCCAGGTAGGAGCCTAGTGGGGGTTAAATGACAAGAAAGGGGCAACACGGTGGAATCTGCTGATAGGTCCCACCTACAGAGCAGGCTGGGTGAAATGCGCAGTGCAGCAGGGCTTGGTGGGGCGGGGGGGGTACTCGCGTGGACTCGCGTGGATTTGCCCTCCGGCGCTTTTAGGATGGGGCAAATCCACGACGAGCCCTGGTGCACTGCGCATTTCACCTCCGCGCGCTCTGGAGGGGGCAGATACGTAGATTTGGTGAAGAAAGACCAAACCGAGCACTACAGCAGCACAGCAAAGCATGCAAAAAACACACATACACATCTCTCTCTCTCTCTCTGTTTCTATGTCTCTTTCTCTCTCTCTTTGCATGCTCTTTTCTCTTACTCGTTCTCCTCCTGCGCTCCTCTCGTTGCTCCTCATCGTTCTCTGCTGGTTCGGGCGGCAGTTGGGCGCTGCTCCCTTCCTGCCCCTCCCCACCGGCAGGGGGGGCCATTTAAAGGAGCCGCGCTGCTGTTTTTATTAGGAAAGCTGGAAAAGTTTTTCTGTTTCTTTCCTGTTTTTTCTTCTCTTTTTATTTTTTCTTTTCTAAACGGTGTATTTGTGCACACTATAATATATAATACATTTGGTTTGTTTTTTTTTCTTATGTTTTTGCACCGTATTGCCTTATTTGTGTGCATAAATATAATATTTTGACTACATTTACTGTATTTATTTTGCTTTAATGCATTGTATGCTGTACTTTCATAAATTTGTTTATTACTTTCACATTTTGTAATTTTTACATTTTATTTATATTTCTACATTTTGTTCAGTTCTTTCTTGTTTTATTGTATTTGTTTTATTTTGTGTACTGTACTTTTAATATTTCTAACAGCCAGTTGATGCAGGAAAATATCCTCAAAAGACTTTTATTTCAGTTTTTAGTTTTGATCAATATTTTGTTGGATCATTCAAGGATCCCATTCAGCCTACTGCAGTTTAGCCCCGCCCATTCAGCCTACAGCAGTTTAGCCCTGCCCATTCAGTTTACAGCAGTTTAGCCCTGCCCATTCAGCCTACAGCAGTTTAGCTCCACCCATTCAGCCTACAGCAGTTTAGCCCTGCCCATTCAGCCTACAGCAGTTTAGCCCCACCCATTCAGCCTGCAGCAGTTTAGCCCTGCCCATTCAGCCTACAGCAGTTTAGCCCTGCCCATTCAGCCTACAGCAGTTTAGCTCCACTCATTCAGCCTACAGCAGTTTAGCCCTGCCCATTCAGCCTACTGCAGTTTAGCCCTGCCCATTCAGCCTACAGCAGTTTAGCTCCACCCTTTCAGCCTACAGCAATTTAGCCCTGCCCATTCAGCCTACAACAGTTTAGCTCCACCCTTTCAGCCTACAGCAGTTTAGCCCTGCCCATTCAGCCTACAACAGTTTAGCCCTGCCCAGTGTTTCAGCCTGTACATCGTTTTAAACTAGGCACAATATAAGGCAGCCAATTAGAACAGAGCTCGTTTACATGTATCAGTAGCAAAAAAAATTACTTTCTAATTCTGTCACAGAAATTAATAAAAAAAAAAATAATAATAATAAAAAAAGCCATGGAGGAACCCCTCTGCATAATATAGTAACCACACAAACATTCGTCCATCTACCAGCATCTCAATCTCTCCACACATCTCACACACAGGGTTTTTCTGAGGAGCGTTATTTATGAGGTAAGCAGGTCATTATGATGAGTGCACACAGCTGCACTGCTGCACTGCATTAGTCTGGCTTTATTACAGCTGCTGAGATCAGGACTTTCTCTGATCATCTGGATAGTAACAGAATGAGATCAGGAAACAGGAACTCCACTGGAGGAACACATAGGGACAGGGTGCATGATTGCACAGGACAAACCCTGCTGTATTTAAGCTCTGCAAGTGTATTTCCTTCCTTATTTTCTTGTTAAGTTTTGGTTGGAAACAAAATTTTTAAACGACCAACTGAAAATTATCCAATCAGAATTTTTACTCATTTTCTTCAAAACAATGGGATCTAACTGCTCACCATGGGGCCATGAGGGACAGGGATACAGTCTCACTTCCTGCTCTAAAATGCAGGGGCATGGCATAATAAGCTCCACCTACAGACTAAAACTGTGTGTTTCAGTAGTGACATGAGCATTTTTTGAATAAAGCTTTTCTATTTAAACACGTTAAATCAAAATCTTAAACTTAAAAAAGATCTTAAAAAAGATCTTAAAAATTGAAAAAAGTGTAAATTTATGGTTATTTCTGGTTTGGGACAGACTCCTCCTAATAGCAAATACCTTATAAATGATTATTTTTTAATATATTTGGCTCATTATGAATGCCTCATGTTTAAATAGATCAGAACATAATCACTTTAAATATCTATAGCTGCTTTTCCACTGCACGGTACCCGGCTCTACTTGACTCTACTTGCTTTTGGCACCAGCTATTTTCTGCTGCAGATATAGCGCCCACTCAACGTAGTTGGTCATCATAGCAACCCTACATGAAGCTGCCGTGACATGAAGGAGACAAATGTTGTTCATAGGGAGGCAAGACAAAATACTGCTGAAAAAAGCATAAGAGTTTGGGAAAACTACATCAGAGTTTAGACGACAACCTTTGTTGCTCAAAGGTGGCACAAGAGCCTACACTAACCTGGTAGTTAACATTAGCATATGTGTTTAGGGATTCTTTCCATCCAATCAGCAGTCTGCAGTTTTTTACGCCACCTTTTGGTATGGGCTTAGCTTGCTTGCAACCAGTTTTGATACCAAAAATATTACCAGGTACCAGATTGCCTAAAACCAAAAAAGGCGAGTCACCTTGAGTCGAGCCGTAGCATGCATTGAAAAAGCTGCTTACAAGTACAAGTAAAGTTGTGGTGACTGATCCACTCGCACCAGCGCAACACACATTAACACGCCACCATGTCAGTGTCACTGCAGTGCTGAGAATGACCCACCACCCAAATAATACCTGCCCTGTATGTGGGGGTCCTGACCACTGAAGAACAGGGTAGCAAAGTATGCAGAGAAACAGATGGACTACAGTCTGTAACTGTGGAACTACAAAATGAAACTATATGGGCAGTGGAGCTGATAAAATGGAAAGTGAGTGTAGATGTATATGACTGATCATTTGGTTCAAATATAAATACCTCTTAAAACACCTGGAGTCTGGAGCTGTGGTTGGTCAAGACTCACACAGCACACATTACCAACTGTGCTAATTTGCATACCACAGTGTTCTGTTTTATCAGCACTGCAAAGACCAACATCTCAGTAAGCGGTGCATTGAGCAGGTCTACATTAATCCTGTTTAATCAATATCAGAGTGCTCTGTTTTTCTTCTCTCCTCTCCTCTGTGTCCTCTACAATCACTGACTCAGAGATGTTCTTCCTTCTTCACCCTCTGACCTCCATCTATTTCACAAACCACCTGAACCAGCAGACTGCCTTCATCTCTCTGCCTGTCATAAACTGATAAACAAGGACAAAAACAAGGGTTCTCTGGAGAGATGTCTTAGAAGAGCTATCTTTGGCTTTCTGAAGAACCTTTCCAGATAATTCCCCTAAAGCAAACACTATGAAAGATTTGGGGTTTTGGAGCCCTCTCTGATGGAAGTATGTAATTGCATGCAACGATGCAACGTGCATAAAAACATTTAAAACAACGTACGATGTGGTCTGAAAATCTATCTATCTATCTATCTATCTATCTATCTATCTATGTATTTCTTAATCAATATTAAATAATTGCCTACTCCATGAATTAGTTTTACTATTAATATTAAAATGTACTATAATAATTGCAATTATATTACAATTAATATTAACAGTAATACAATGGTAATTGTTTAAAATTATAATTATTGCCAAAATATTTACCTGTGTATTGAATTAATTCATATTAAAATTAATTAATATTACAATTTTAAAATACATTGTAATGAATGCAATTATATTACAGTTGATGTTAGTGTTATTAATATATACAGCAATAATACTTAAACTTAAACCTACCAAAAGCCACTAATTGTGTTGATGCATTTTTTATTCCATGTAGAAATTATGGGCACATTTGAACCATGTAAACAAACGTATGTCCAAGAACCAGCCAAGAACCATTTAGGAACCTTTATTTTTCTGTGTGTATGTGCTCCAGGCTCTGTGTGTTTGAGGTTATGTTCTGTATGCAGTCTGAATGGTCATTGATTTTGAATGAGATTTCAGCTCCCATTTTCTCCATCAGTGGAAAAATCCATAAAAGTCCCGATTAAGCTCCATCACCATCACTGCTGCTGCTGCTGTATTTTTTTTTTTTGGGAAGGACGAGTGTCTTTGATGGAGACACTCCGTCAAAGTTCTGCTCACACTGGAGTTACTGTAAAAAAGAGAAGAATTTTAAAAAATTCTGCATAATTAAATGCTTAAGATGTAAGCATTGAGTCTGAGTCGTTCAGAGTGGTTTGGTGTGAAATGTTCTGTTCTAGAGTCAGAATTGATCACATTAGTGGTGATAGGAACCAGACGTCCACTTCTAAAAGCTCCCTCACAGAAAGTTATTACATGAAATGGTTATGAATACACTGCCTGATGACTGAGACATTGTTTTACGATAGTTTTGAGAATACTGTAGTCTTAAACTCTGTTCATGGTGGAGGGATACATAATAGGCAGGGTGTTGTGAGGCTATGTAGTTCCCAAAGAAGACTTATTATTTCAGATTTTACACTATTTTCCCATCATCAACATTACATATAAAACTCAGAAGACATGTATAGGTTCACTGGTGGTTATGGATAGTAAATAAAATGGCTGTATTTGTGTTGTAGTCATGGCGACCCCTGGTTCCTATCACCACCACTGTAAAGAAAACTGAACCATTTCACTCTAAACCACTCTTAATGACTCTGTTTACAACTCATGCACTGACTTACGGAGGAATTTTGGAAAATTGGCAGAATTCTACCCTGATGTCAATCTGACACTGAAGGAATAGCACTTGAAGACGTTATTTAATTTTAACATTGGAGCTACAAGGCTAATGTAGCTAACAAGTAATAGACACTTTTAGACCACCAATTAGCATTGTGCTAACTGTAAGTAATGTCTGACAGCACATCATTACATTGTTTGTGGGAAACTGAGCTTTCTTTTGATGCAGCTCTACAGATGTGAATGTGAATGTGGACGTGAACATGGTGCTAGATATGGCTTGTTCTGGCACATATTAAGCCCCACTTTTCGCAACAAAAAGTTCTTTATAGTACCAAACAGTAGTGGGTTTATTGTTCCAACAATAGTGGAACTTTTTTGGTGTTATGTAAAACCATTTAGGACCATATAGAGCAGATTTTCAGTCATAAAGAAGAAACGTCTAAGCATTCAAAGAACCATTGATACATTCCATGAATCAACCAAACACCATTTGCAGGATTCAATGGTGAAATGGTTCTTCTATTGTAAGCTTGCAAGCGAGTATGTGATGATTTAAGCATGAAGTTAGCACCATACTAAATGGTGGGGTATACACTCCACTACTTTTTACATTAGCCTCGTAGCTTCAGTGCTAAAATTAAAGAAGCAAACTTCAGACACCAAACATATCTTGGCTGGTCCACTACATTTGTATTGTAAGAGTGGAGAATGTGGGAGAATTGTATTTTTTGCTGAAAGTATTTATTTAATAGCACAACCCCAGGCTGCTGTAGCAGTCATTTCAGTGGTGCCTCAGACTCTCTTGTTTTTGGCTGGAAGGTAAAATTTCCATTAAGGTTTCAGAACTGTGGGATATGATCCATTGGAAAAGTCAATATGATAATTTAGACCGTTAGGGGAGCTGATTCACAACAGCAGTGTATTTGAGGAAAAGCCCCTGAGATCATTCAGCTCCGAAACTGGTACTTCTCTCTCTGGGCCTCTGGAACTTTCTCTCCATTTGCTGCCACTCTGACTCAGACAGGGTTGGAAGTAAACAGATGGTGAGAGGGGTGATGCAGGGTTTGTGTAAATGAGAGCCACACATACTCTGACAAAAGTGATGTAGTGAATTTACTTGATTCTACAGAACCCCGCTGCTGACATCCCTAGTTAATAAAGATAACGCATGGCCACTATTTACTAAGGTGGGGGAATGAGATTAATAAGTCATGGCCATGACTTAGTAAGGCATGAGGAAGAGCTACTTGGCTATGGTAAGGCATGAGAACAAGATAATTAAGTCATGGCCACTGCTTAGTAAGGTGGGGGAAAAGATATGTCATGGCCATGACTTAGTTAGTTGTAAGAACAAAATAATTAAGTTGTAGTCATGGTTTAGGAACGTGTGGAAACAAGATACTTAAGTCATGGCCACAACTTAGTAAGGTGAAAGAACAGGATACTTAAGTCATAGCAAATTAGTAGGGCAAGAAAATGAGATAATGAAGTCATGGTCATGACATAGTATGGCATACAAATAAGATAGTTAAGTTGTGGTCATGACTGAATAACCTTTCCGAATAAGATAATCAAGACATGGCGTAAGGTGTGAGCACAAGATATTTAAGCTGTGGCTGTGACTTAGTAAGGCATGGCAACGAGATAATGAAGTCATGGCCACAACACAGTCAGGTGTGTGAATGAGATAACTAAGTTGTGGTCATGACTTAGCAAGGTGTGGGAAGAAGATAATTAAGTCATGTGCATGAATTAGTAAGATGTGGGAACAAGATAATTAACCTGTGGTTGAGACTTAGTAAGGAATGGGAATGAGATACCTAAGGCTACGACTTAGGTGAGAATAAGATACCTAAGCCGTACCTACAACTTAGTAAGGTGTGAGAACCAGATAATTAAGTCATAGCCACAAATTAGTAAGGTTTGGGAACGAGATACACAAGTCATGTCCACAAATTGTTAAGGTGTGGGAACAAGATGTCAAAGCCACAACTTAGTAAGGTATGAGAACCAGATAATGGAGTCATAACCATGAATTGGTAAGGCAAGGGAATGAGATAATGAAGTCATGGCCATGACATAGTGAGGTGTGCGAATGAGATAATTGTGGTCATGACATAGCAAGTTGTGGGAACAAGATAATTAAGTCATAGCCACAAGCTAAGGTGTGGGAACGAGATAATTAAGGGCGATACTTGGTAATGCATGGAAATGAGATACTTAAGGCCACAACTTAAGGTGAGAGCAAGATACTCAAGTCATAACCACACATTAGTAAGATGTGGGAATGAGATAAATAAGCCATGGCCACAAATTGATAAGGTGTAGGAATAAGTCACAGCCACAACTTAGTAAGGTGTGGGAACAAGATAATTAAGCTGTGATCAAGAATTAGTAAGGCATTGGAACAAGATACTTAAGGCCACAACTTAGTAAGGTGTGGGAACCAGATAGTTAACTCATAGCCATGAATTAGTAAGATGCGGAAATGAGATAATGACTTCATGGTCACAAAATAGTAAAGCATGAGAATGAGATAATTAAGTTGCGGTCATGACTTAGCAAGACATGAGAATAAGACAATTAAATTATAGCCACATATTGTGGCCACAACTTAGTAAGGTGTGGGAACAAGATAAGGCATGGGAATGAGAATACTGTGCTGCTATTACTGTACCTTAATTCTGGATGTTACTTCTATTAGAACTTAATCCTAGATATTATTGTTATCAGAACTTCATTCTCAATGTTCTACAGCGTTCTTGGTCATTTTAGAATCTCCTGTCTATCATTCTGGACACATTCTAACATTTCTACATTTTTATTTACAGCGTCACACTGATTATCTGAAACCTGTGAAATATTTCAGGACTAATATTTATTGATTTATCTGTAATCAATGTTTTTATGTGATTGTAAACAGTGATTGTGGAGTCGTGAGCAGTAGTTTAGCTCAGGATGCAGTGAAACACTGAGCTTTTTGAGAGCAGAAGTACTTTAACCCACAGAGAAACACCAACATACACACTGAATACTGCCTTTAATATTTAATACTCAGAAAGAGAGAGAGAGAGAGAGAGAGAGAGAGAGAGAGAGAGAGAGAGAGAGAGATAGAGGGGCAGAGAAGGGGATAGAGTGAAAGAAGGGAGTGAGAGAGAGAGAAGGGGGAGAGAAAAAGAGAAATAAAAGATAAAGAGAGGAGCGAGAAGGAGTGGGGAGAGATAGAGAGCAACAGGAAAAACAGAGAGAGAGAGAAGAGAGGGAAGGAGAGAGAGAAAGGGGAATGACAGAGAGAAAATGGAGAGAAAGAGAACGGAGAAAGAAGAGGGGAGAGAGAGGAGAGAAGGGAGAGGAGAAAGAGACACAGGAGAGAGAAGGAATGGGGAGAGATAGAGAGAGAATGAAAATCAGAGAGGGGGGCTCCATCTAGTCACCCAGTATGATGTCACTTCCTGTCGATGCTGTCTCCCCAGTGGTGAGAAACAGCGGTCCACGTCCATCTGCACCGCAACACGGTTGCCGTGGAAACAGACGTCACAACCGTCATCCGTCAGGGTCATAAAGAAGCTCCTCTGCTGCCTTTCATCCTCCACTGCGCACTCGCTAACACTCTGAGCTCGGCCTGAGACCTGCGCTCAGGAGACTCTCTAAAGAGATAATCTGATTAAAAATCAATCCCCCTCACCCGCACCCCCCACACCTTTACTCCAAACGTAGTCAATCAGCCAGGACATGTTTGGTGTCTGAACTTTGCTTGCTTCACTTTAGCGCTGGAGCTATGAGACTAATGTGGCTAACAAGTAATGGAAGCTTCTATCTGCACCCTTAAAAAAGTGGTTGTTCAAGGGTTCTTTACTAAAGTCAAGGGTTATATGAGGAACCACAACAACTAAAAAGAGCCCCTTGAGTGTTTAAATGGTTCTTCACTGCACTCTTAAAACTATTGCTTTTTTAAAGGTTCTAGTAAAGACAATGGTTCCCTATAGAACCATAAACACTAAAAGAACCATTTGCATGCTTAAATGGTTCTTTTCTTGGTGAAATCGTTCTTCAGATTGATGGATAATATGTTGTATATAGTTCTACATGGAACCTTTTTGAAAACAGTTCTTTATAGCACGAAAAAGGGTTCTGCTAAAGTCAAGCATACAATAGAAGAACC
Organism: Colossoma macropomum; assembly: GCF_904425465.1. NCBI lineage: Eukaryota > Metazoa > Chordata > Actinopteri > Characiformes > Serrasalmidae > Colossoma > Colossoma macropomum. Next base: position 24,586,914 of record NW_023494802.1, on the reverse strand, counting down.
ATTTCACCATTTAAGCCTACAAAAGGTTTTCAAATGTTCATGGTTTGCATGGTTAGATGGTTCTTCTCTATGACTAAAACCTGCTCTAAAATATCTTAAATTGTTCTACATAGCACTAAAAAAGTTCCACTATTGTTGTAACAATAGTACCACTACTGTTTGGTACTATAAAGAACCTTTTTGCCCAAAAATGGGGCTTTATATGTGCCAGAACAAGCCAGATCCAGCACCACATTCACATCCACATCCACAGTAACTGTAAGCTGTAAAGCTTCATCCAAAAAAGCTTAATAATATTTTCTACAAACAACAACATACAGTACTGTGTAAAAGTCAGAGCCCACCCTTAATGACCTTAATTGACCCTTAAAGCCAAAATGGCTAAGTTATTGATTTCTCAGGACATGTTTGTCAAGTCAAAGTGGAAAAAACAGTTTCCAAAACTGGAGTTCAAAAAATTAAAGCTACAGAGAAAACTGGACTCCTAACAACCACCTCTAAGACCTGTAGCTAACAAGTAATGGATGCTTATACCTCACCAATTAGCATGGCGCTAACTGCAGGCCTAAATCATAACACTCTGACCTCAAACTGTGTGGAGATGTCTATTAATCTCTGATTGACTTAATTATGTGGTTTCTGACACTGAATAACTCACTGTTATCTATGAACATGGACTAAAGTATATTAGCAAAAAGCTAAAACAGTCTGAACTGTGTGTGTACTTTAGCCCAACAACTCCACACGGTTTGAGGCAAGTGAGTAACTGCAGACACACCTCTAAAGTTCAGTCTTAGAAGCTGATCTGAAGCAGCTTGATTTTCTCCTCTCTCTCGAAGATGAAAGCTTTAAGTGCTGTTTATCTGATGGGGGCAGTTTTGGTGTCTACCAGGTCTTTCAGGTGGTTGTTAGGAGCCCCATTTACTCTGTAGCTTTTAATGAGATTTTGAACTCCAGTATTTGAAATTCCTGTTTTTTTTTCACTTTGACTCTCTCCTTTATTATGTAAGTGTATTATCTTCTGTCTAATCTCCTCATTAATATCTCTTGAAAAATCACTAACTTGTACTTAACAGCCATTTTGCCATTTCAAGGGTTAATTAGGGTCATTAAGGAGGGTGACTTTTACACAGTACTATACATTGTTGTTTGTAGGAAATATTATGGAGCTTTTTTGATGCAGCTCTACAGATGAATGTAAATGTGAATGATGTGCTGGATCTGGCTTGTTCTGGCACAAATTAAGTTCCACTTTTGGCAAAAAGTGTTCTTTATAGTATCAAACACTGATGGAACTATTGTTGCAACAATAAAAGAACCCTTTTTGGTGCTATACAGAATCATTTAGGACCATATCGAACAGATTTTTCATCTTTACATCTTACAAAAAAGATCCTGGGGTTCTTTAGCAAAGACAATGGTCCTATATAGAACCATGAACCATGAACCATTGATGGAGAATGTGTTGCATATGGTTCTATATAGCACCAAAAAGGGTTCTTTTATTGTTGTAAGCTCGATATTATAACAACAGCAGGACCCTTTTTGGTGGTATATAGAACTGTTTTCAAAAAGGTTCTATATACAACACATTCTCGATCAATCTGAAGAACAATTTCACCATGCACAGAACAGTTTAAGCATGGTGGTTATGTGTTCATGGTTCTATAGGGAACCATTGTCTTTACTAGAACCTTTGAAGAGCCTTTTTTAAGATCATAGAGAAGAACCATTCAAACACTCAAGGGACTCTTTTGAGTTGTTACAGTTCCACATATAACACTTGACTTTAATAAAGAACCTTTGAAGAAATACTTTTTTAGGGTGCAGGTATAAGCTTCCATTACTCATTAGCCACATTAGCCTCTTAGCTCCAGCGCTAAAGCTAAAGAAGCAAACTTCAGACACCAAACATGTCTCTGCTGATTGACGAGATTTTGCATATGTCTAAGTTCAGTTTTCCTCCTGAACTCTCGGTTTAACATACAGAGCATGTGTTCTTTGGTATAAACACACCTGAATTTTTCTGCTCGCGCCAGCAGTAAAGATCAGTCATCACCTTCTTCCACAGCAGCGCTGAGTGCAACGCTGGCACTTTGTTTTTGCGTTTTCATGAGAAATGCACACATGTAAGGAACATTTTAACTGTTATAGCATCTTACTTTTGACCTTCAGAAAGCAAACCATATCTACATAAGCCCATTCCTGCTAGATAGAGGAGATAAAAACAAAAATAAATCTGCTTCTAGCAGCAATATTTCAAACTATTGACGTAGCATCTTAAAATAACGGCTTGTTTTCTCAAAATATTGGCCTATTATCTGAAAATAGTGGCTTATTTTCTCAAAATAGTGACCTATTATCTCAAAACAATGACTTGAATGAATTTTCTTAAAGTATTGACATATTATGTCAAAATAATGGCTTATGTTCTCAAAATAGTGACCTATTATCTCAAAATAGTGACATATATTCCTAAAATATTGACTGCTTCTCATTAGATATATACTTATACTTGGAACGAAACTGGATAATATTGACTAATTATCTGTAAATAATGCTATTTTTTTACAATATAGAATTTTTTTCAAAATATTGACAGAGTTATTAAATTTTAACAAAAAGACAACACTTTTGGTATGATGATTCATTATTATAAGATACTAAGTCAGCATATTTACATAGTAATTATAACATCCCAGTAAGTTAATATTTTGAGATACTAAGTCAATATCTTGCCAGACTGCTGTAAGAAACTTAGAAAAACAAAAAACAAAAGTGAATTTTTCTCCTCTACCTGGCAGTGATGGACTTCCACAGAAAGTGATATGAGCCCATATGAACTTTATTTTCTGCATGGTGCTGTTTCAGTGTGTATTTTCAGCTGGACAGCAGCGTTTATGAAGGACAGTTGAGAGTATTTATATTGATGACTCTGTGTTCCTGTCTGTGACTTTGAATTGACCTGATTTTCATTAAAAAAAGAAAAATCCAGAGTTAGCTGCAGCATATGCTCTCTCTGTGTGTTCAGGCCTGTGATTGGCTTTTCTCTGTCTTTTAAAGAGCCCACTGCAGTCCACCTGAAGGTCAGCAGAAGCAGGTCACTGCAGATAAATCCAGCTTTGCTGGAACATTCTTCATAAAAAGCTCACTGTACTTTGATGATCGTCACAGCCTTTTTGGGTCAACTTGATCAAAGCTTAAAACCAGTTACAGTCAAACAGTGTCCTGTTGACTCTCACACATAAAATAGTCCTGGTTAAAATGAATGTAAAGCAATAGTTTGGTGGAAAAAAACAAAACCAAAAAACAATTTTGCACAGTCTATATAGAACCATAAACACTGAATAACCATTTCAATGCTTAAATGGTTCTTTGCATAGTGAAATGTGATGTAAAGTGTGTTGTATAGCACCAAAAGTGTTCTTTTTTGGGTTGTACAGTCTAAAGAACCATTTTACCAAGGAACCCCCTTAAGCCTGAAAATATATATAAAATATAGAAACCTTCTTTTACTGAAGAACCCCTGAAAAACCATCTTTTTTAAGAGTGTATTTCATCAGCCAAGATGTGCTTGGTGTCTGAAATTTAGCTTCTTTAGTTTTAGCACTGGAGCTACCTGGCTAATGTTGTGTACAAATAATGGAAGATTTTGCTAACAACAATTAACTGAATGTCTAGAGCATCACAAACTTGTCTCTGTGTCAGGTTGTTAAGTGCTCTCTAAAAGCCTTGTTTATGTGTTTCTGTTATTTCTGAACATTCAAATGTACAGACAAAATTCAGTCTGACACTGTTTTTAGCGATGCTAATGTACTTTTGTGTAAAACCTAAGAAACATGCAACACACCAAGTACATCTTGGACATTTTTGCAGACATTCATAAATGTTCTGTCCATTTTTATAGCTAACAGTATATCACACACTTTAAAAAGACGGTTCTTCAAGGGTTCTTTAGTAAAGAAAATGGTTTTATAAAGGACCATGAGCACTTTGCATCATGAAAGCGTTCTTAGGAATTTGCTGTAGATGATTCTATATTGCAACTTTTTGAAAAGGATTCTATGTAGCACCAAAAAGCTTTCTTCTATTGTGATGATGTCAAGCTTGTAACAAAAGAAGAACCCTTTAGGGTGCTATATAGAACCCTTTTGAAAAAGGTTCTATATAGAATCATCTACAGTACATTCTACCCCCCCCCCAAACAGACTCAAACACAGAGGGATCAGGCTGTGCTTATATCTATCAGTTTTATACAGCCACGTCAAAGACGACATCACATCCTGACAGCACATGAAAACTGATGGACCTAGCATAACTAGCGTTAGCCACCGCTTCCTGTTTTCCAGCAGAGCAGAAAGGCGAGGGCACGAAGGAGCACTTCAGTGAGCTTCACACACTTATAGCAGCAGAAACAACACACAAACACGCACAGGTCCCTAACACACTCTTTTCCAGTTATAAGGTGCTGGTGCTTGTGGAGCAGGTGGCTAATCTTGAAGCATTCTTCTGGAAAAAGAACGAAAATTGGCTGCTAGCCACAATAATTGTAGCTATTCAGTGCCACTAAGCCTGCTGGTCTGACATAGGCCTGAACAATGTAGGGAAAATATTGAATTGTGATTTTTCTGACCAATATTGCAATTGTACTTTAAATGTGCTTATTTTCTTTAAACTCATCTCCAGCCCCTTTTTTCCCTCAAGACATCCTTTACATCCATTTTTTCAAGCTCAAGGCTTGAATGCTGAACGTAGCACGCCAGACTAACAATTCATGAGCTCTGTGTTGTCATCAAGTTCATTTTCCCTGTTTAAAACTTTATAAGACAATATTCAATAATGTAGGATGTCATTAAAACTATAGCTCTTGCAATTTAAAAATTGCAGTCTTTTAAATTGTGATCTCAATATAAAGATGAATTGTTTAGCCGTAAAGTCACATAAAGGGTCATGGGGTGTGGTAATATCACTATGTAAAGTCGTTTTAGAATATTAAACCCACCTCTTTCCAGCAGAAGAAGCTGCTATATCCTATACTTTTTTTGGAAAATAGCAAAACAGAAAAATGAGAGGTCCATTATAGGAAAGGAACCACCCTCAAGGGAAGTATTAGATTAATTGTTCCCAAATGAAAAACATTGAGAAAACCTTCAGACAAGCCCTAATTGTTTTTCTCTATGGAAAAAATTAATGACATTTTTGAAAATGTGGCAAATAAAAATGTTCCAAAGCTGATGTAGTCCTTCCATTTGGGTCTTTTTGGATCTTAGTGCAGCTTTTGATACTGTTGTTCACAAGATTCAAATCCACCATCTTAAACACTGGGTAAGCCTCTGAGGCACAGTTTAAAACTGATTTAAATCATATTTAATGAATGGACAAATCTTGGTTTTACTGGAAAAAAGCTCACTAAATCTCACTAAATGTTTTACAACTAAATCATAAAAAAAATAAATTCTGATTGTTGGTACTAAAACTCAGAGAAAGCTGCTTTATGAAAATCTCTGCTCTTCAGCTTCATATACCAAACCTGCAGTAGGAAACCTGGGTGTAAAGTAATATAAACTTACAGTAGTATGTTCTTAAAATATGGTTCTTCAAGGGTTCTTTAGTAAACACAACAGTTCTACATAGAACCATGAACACTTGAAGAACCATTTGCATTATTAAATGGTTCTTTGCATGGTTAAATTGTTCTTCAGACTGATGGAGAATGTGTTGTATATGGTCCTATATAGAACCTTTTTGAAAAGGGGTCAAGCTTGTCACAATAGAAGAACTCTTTTTGGTGCTATATAGAACCTTTTTCAAAAGGTTCTAATAGAATCATCTACAGCACATTCCATATCAATTTGAAGAACCATTTTACCATGCAAAGAACCCTTTAATCATGCAAAAGGCTCTTTGAGTGTTCATAGTTCTGTACAGGACCATTTTCTTTACAAAAGAACCATTGAAGAACCATCTTTTTTAAGTGTGTAGCTTTACTTTTACATGAAAATTCCTCATAGTGAAGGAGAGTGTTAGCTTGTTTATGTTAGCATGTTTGTAGCAATGTTGGCATTTTGACTGCTTAACAATCTTGTAATTCAGAAGAACTAAAATTCAGAGGAAATATGTATGCAGGAAAAAACATAATATTTAAGGAACATTTTTGTTTATCACAGGGTGAGATAACGATGATTTTCAAATATGTCAATCATTTTTCTAATAGAGAAAAACTGTTTATACCCACAGTTTGGGCATATAACCAACTACAGAATGATGATATGACTTCAAAGTGGAGATACTTAAAGCTGGGCTAACTGGAACAAAAATCATAAACCAATAAGAAAAAAACCCAAACAAGCACACAGTGTCATTATGCAAAGCATCAAAAACTATTTTAGTGCTAACAGCACCCCCCTTGTGGAGAATCCTCAGCCTGCTAAATGTGAGTGAGTTACAGGCCAGATCTACACAGGGATGGTTCTTCAAGGGTTCTTTACTAAAAAAATATTAAATTGGTTCTATTTAGAACCATGAACACTCAAAGAACCATTTGCATGCGTAAAAAGGTTATTGCATTGTATGTGGCTCTATGGCTCTATAGAACTTTTTTGAAAAGGGTTCTATGTAGCACCAAAAATGGTTCTGATGTCAAGCTTATCACAGTAGAAGAACCATTTTTGGTGATATATAGAACCCTTTTCAAAAAGGTTTTATATGGAACCATCTACAGCACATTCTATACCAATCTGAAGAACCATTTTACCATGCAAAGAATCCTTTAATCATGCAAAGGGTTCTTTAAGTGTTTTCTTTACCAAAGGATGCTTGAGGAACCATTTTTAAGCACGTATGAAGCACGTTACATAAGAAAAGAAAGTCAAAGCTACAAAAAGAATTGCATAAAAGTGGCACAGAATGGTGCAAAACCAAAACTAGTCAGAATTCTGATATGCTGGACTCTATCCAAAGCCACGCCCACATCCAGTTAAGTTACGGTTTGGCTCTTGACTCAGTGGTGATCTGATGACTCCAGAGCTCCAGCACCTTATGAGTGGAAAAGAGGTGAACGTCTGTGTAAATAGAGCGAGATGGTGTACAGGACAAAGAAAGGCAGGTGGTGCTTTAGAGCTGAGGCCGAGGCTGAGGCGAGGCGAGACTGGGGCCGGGGTTTGAAGGCACCTCCACCTCCAGCAGAGCTGAAGCAGAGAGAAAACAGTGCAGCAGAACCTCCATCAGGCCTTCATCCTTGTCATCCTCACCCTCGCTGTTCCTTACGACTGTAGAGAAAGACAGAACAAAGAAGGTTTTAGTAATCTTAAAACAAAAGTCTGACAAAAAATCTGATTTACTCCAAATATATTCAGACAGCTAAGAGATGACTGATGTCAAAGTCAGAAGCTTACATCCCACTAATTAGCTTGATGCTAACAGTATGATTAAATCGTCACACAGCTGTGTTGAGTTGTTAAAAGAGAGTGATTCAGATTGGTGAACCAGTGAACCTACACATGCCTTCTGAGTTTTATATGGAATGTTGATGATGGGTAAAGCGTCGAAAAACTGAATTGATAAGTTTTTGGGGACTATTTTGCCTCACAGCACCCTGTATATCATGTATCCCTCCACAATGAATGGAGTTTAAGGCTGAAATCTCTTCAGAACTATCATAAAACAATGTCTCAGACATCAGGCAGTGTATTCATAACCAATTCATGTAATAACTTACTGTGAAGAAGCTTTTGGGGTCAGACATCTGGTTCCTATCACCACCACTGTGAACAATTCTGACTCGGTAAGTTTCTCTAGAACAGAGCGTTTCACACCAAACCACTCTGAATGACCTTTAAGTAATCTCTAATAGTATTGTATATGTGGTTTCTGACACTGTATAATATATACTGTTATCTGTAATCATGGACTAAAGTACTGAGAAAATTCAGGCTGCTACTGTTTTAGCAGTGCTAAAGCAAAGCAAACCAGACACCTGTGGGAAATTAGATTTTTTAGCTATAGTTAACAGGTGTTGGTGTTATAGTGCAGAATCAGCCAATATGCTTAGTTGGTAAATCAAAGCAAATGGACATACAGTATAATCTTGAAAAGACAAAACATTGTGCTAGCACTAGCATTGTGAGATCTTATTATACCTTATATTTACTACACAAACCTTCATTATTCATACAAAACAAGCAATTAAACAATTTATCAGCAGCAGGGAGTGAGCTATAAGCTAAAACTTTGTTTGCTGAAGGTCATCTTTACTGGCCTGGAAAAGCAGAGACTTTAAAATGACCTGGTTGTGATGCACTAGAGGGAGATCAGGGGTCGATTACTAAATAAAGTAACATAAAAAAGCATCTCAAAGTGTAGTCTAGCCTGGGGGAGGAAAGGTTTTAAAGCAATAGTTGAATAAAACTAAATAAAATGTGCACAAATCTCACTTTCAGATGTAGTTGATCAGCTATTATTAGCATATTAATATCACTTAGCACCAACTAGCATGGTGCTAAATCTATGCCAAAAGCATCACATACTTGTCATGTTTGTCTCAATCCGTGTCCAGTTATTGGGTAATCTTGATTAGAATTTCTGACACTGTATATCATACATTTATCTATGAACAAGAACAAAAATGCTGACTTCAGGGTGCTTCTACTAAAGCAAAACTAAAAAAGCAGTGTAGACACGACTTGGCTGATAAACGACATTTGGGGTACAGTGTAAAAGTGGACAAATTTGATTTTTAACTACTACTTTAACCCTCTGGGGTTGACAAACGCACTGGCTTGACAATTTAGATGTTTCTCAGTGTTTCTATTAATATCTTCGTGACTCACATCCAGAGTTATGGGGCTATGAAGAGGTGCTATGATGCACGTCATCTCACCATGTGGAACTGGTGGATTTGGGTGTCTGTCTATATTTGGCATAAAAGTGACCAATGGACACTCAGGAAATGACTAAGGACTGACCCATCATGCCAGAAGCCCTTCATTTTTCATTCAGTTGCCTCGGACAAAGACGTGCATTGGTGTGTAAAAAGTTTACAGCTGCTAAAGATGGTGCAGCAGTTTTGGAAAATAGTGATGAGGAGAACATTTATCTACTATTTCCACTACTTTTATGATCCTAAGACTTAAACCCATTTCAAGCACCAAAATAAATCATCCACATGAGTAAAGCTATGTTTTCACAAGATATATTAAGAATTTCTAAAAAAAACGGATGCTATTTTTTTAACTTCGGACCCAATTATCTCTGTACACAGTGCTCCAGGCCAAAAGGGCCTCATCACAGTGAGAGTTAAGATTGTCCTGAACATTTTAATAAACATAATGTGGGTATCATGTCACATGCAAGTATCTTTAAGGGTGAATTTAAGAATTTACGCAAAAATCAAGAAAATGCTCAGAGGATTAAACATCTGCCAACTAGAGTGAGTGAGCTGAAAGCTAAAACTTTGCTAAAGGTCATTCTTACTGGCCTGGAAAAGCAGAGACTGTAAAATGACCTGGTTGTGGTGCAATGGAGAGAGATCAGGGGGTCGATGAGTAAATGAAGAGAAACATAGCAGGCAAGATGACCTGTAAAGTGTCTGAAAGTGCAGCCTAGCCATGGGGAGAGATGGTTTTTAAAGCGATAATTTATAAAACAGACTAAAATATACAAAAATCTCACCTTTAGATGTAGCAAATCAGCCTACGTCCTCAGTTTAGCACTGAGGCTAATGTAGCTAACAAGCAATGGAAGCTTATTAGCAACAATTAGCATGGTGCTAACTGTATGTCTAAATCAGCACATTTGTCTCAGAGCAGGTTGAGTGGTTAAGTAGTCTCTAATAGACTTAATAACACTATAAATAAAATAGTGTTATGTATAAACATGAACAAAATTCTGGCCACAAGATGCTACCACTGTTTACAGCTATGCAAAATACTTTTAAACTTTTGTGCCACATGAAAGAAGTGAAGCAAACATGACTTGGCTGATCAGCTACATTTGTGATAAGATTTGTGATAAAATGGATCAGTTAGATTTTTCACCAAATTATCACTTTAAACATGTGCTGACGATAGAGAGTGAGGTAAAAGCTAAAACTTTTTTTGCTGAAGGTCATTCTTACTGGCCTGGAAAAGCAGGGACTTTACAATGACCTGGTTGCAATGCACTCGAGGGAGATCAGGAGGTAGATTAGTAAATAAAGTAACGCTGAGAAGCATCTGAAAGCACTGCTGTGCCTGTGGGGGGTTAAAGGAGTGCACTGCTTCGGGTCAGCGTTATAAGACTGATAAGAGTGCATTGTGTGCAGGTTAGACAAAGCGCTGTGTTATTGGATCCTCCGTTCTAATGTTCGAGCCCACAGAGAACGCAGCGATGCAGAAATAGTCTCTAATGCTCCTGAAGAAACGCAGCGTGGCCTAGATTCAGCACCGCGCGCCACTTCCACCACCAATCTCTGTTTGTACAAATGTCTCCCTGCATTTGCACTGTGTGCATTTCACTGAGCGCCCTCATTAATCACACCGCTCGTGCTCCACCACGCCGCACAACACCGCGCTCAACATAGCTTGTGGATAGATATTCAGTGTTAGGCTGGTTTTAAAAGGGAACCACACCAAGTTTTAACAAATTTCTGTGCTATGAAATGGTTGAGATGTGAACAAAGTGAACACAGTGCTTATTTTTTTCCAAAATTATACTGTAAGTCCAGCTGCTTTGATTTACTAACTAGGCATATCAGCTGATTCTGCACCATAACAATATGTCATAACAAACAGTTATGAATCACCAGCACTTGTTAACTATCGCTAAAAATCTAATTTCCCACAGGTGTCTAGTTTGCTTCTTTGCTTCTTAAGCACTGATAAAACACCTTTTTTTAAGTGGTTTTAAGATGTAAACAAAGTCATTCAGAGTGGTTTCTCCTTTCTAGTGAAACTTACCAAGTCAGAATTGTTCACAGTGGTGCTGATAGGAACTAGACGTCCACCTCTAAAAGCTCCCTCACAGAAAGTTATTACGTGAAATGGTTGTGAATACACTGCCTGATGTCTGAGACATTGCTTTAACAGATTTGAGGAGATTTTGGCCTTAAACGCCATCCAGTGGAAGGATACATAATATGCAAGGTGCTGTGAGGCAAAATAGCCCCCAAAGAAAATTTATTACTTCAGATTTTCCACTATTTTCCCATCATCAACATTCCATATAAAACTCAGAAGACACATGTAGGTTCACTGGTGGTTTTGGATAGTAAATAAAATGTCTATATTTGTGTTGTAGTCATGTCGACCCCTGGTTCCTATCACCACCACTGTAAAGAAATCTGAACCATTTAACACCAAACCACTCAGAGTCGAAATGTAAGTTGATATTATTTTTAACTAATAAAAATAATGATGCTCACTTTAACAAATAGGCAATATATACTTAACATTAAACAGCTTTACTGACACACTGTAAAAAATTCTTGTCAGATCTACCTAAAAAAATTGCTTCCTGTTGTAACAAGCAAATTTACTAGTTTTATTCAGCCTAAATAAATACTTTGAATGAACGATTCTTTCAATCAATGTAGTTTTTTAGTTGAATAAAACTAGTTCAGTTGCTTGTTATCACATGAAGTCATTTTAGGTAGATCTGACCAGCCATTTTTTACAGTGCATATTTAAACACAAATGGACTAAATTTATCACACCTGGTCAGCTAATTAATGTGTTTTGCTTGCTCAAAGTTTTACCTCAGCACCCTCAGATGGTCTAAATGGCTGCAATAGTGAAGTGTAACAGCTCTGTGGTGGTTCACCGTTACTAATTATAGCTGATTGATGCTCATGCCTCCAAATGAAATGAAGGTAAATATAAACATGATTCATGTGCTGACATTATTGGAAGAAATCACGAGTACAAACAGCACCAAAATATCCATGATGCTGAGGTGACAGCAGTAAATATGTTTTTCTATCACACTTCTTAGCGTTAGAGGGATAAAACATCTTGGATGCCCAATTTCTGAATTATTTCTGAATGAAACGCTTATCAGGAGAAAAGAGGAGCGTAACATGATCATTATAAGAAGTTCTGGAGGTAAATTATCTCTTTCTGCACTGACAGATGGTGAAAGATTTCTGAGAGGTTTAAAGATAAAAAAAATGACGAGCCGTGATCTGTTATTTCTGTAATACTCACTAACAGTGAGTAGCAAAACAGACACATCTTTATTACAGGAAACCTGTTAAACACAACATGCAGATGTGTAGCCTGCTGTGAACTATAAACTCGTGGTTAAAACTATATCACTGACAGATCTTCTACACTCTTAGAAATGGTTCTTCAAGGGTTCTTTAGTAAAGAAAATAGTTCTATAGAGAACCATGAACACTTTAAAGAACGCTTAGCATGATTAAATGGTTCTTTGAATCATGAAAGGGTTCTTCGGTTTGATGGAGAATGTGTTGTAGATGGTTCTACATAGAACCATTTTGAAAAAGCACCAAAGCAGGACTTTTGATAAACATCTGAAAATGCAGTTCATTAATTCAGCGCTTCATTAAAATTCTAGGTCCCTTTGGTCTTTATCTGTTTAATCTGATCCGTGTTATTGTCTCATATGATTTTAAATTAGTACTCATAGTTTATTCTGTTAGTTTTAAGCTTTATCTCACTGTAAAACACTCTGAGATTGAATAGTAAATGAGTGAACCATTCTAAACATGGCTTCAGCTTTCTTCATTATGATGTTATGTCCTCCCAAAAGACATGCGGCAGTGCAAGTATGTCTGAGTCATCTCTTAACTGGAACCTGTGCAAATATAGAACACACTCACAAACAGACTCGGACTGTAAACAAAGCCAGACGCACCATCACCGCAACCAACACACAGCAGGACGTCACCCTGATAAGTGTGCCACTCATTACTGTTACATAACATTTTTTAATGCTCTCAAAGCTAATGGACAATATCTTTAAAGAGTAACTCCACCAAATTATCTAAATTCCGGCACAATTAAATCATTAAGATGTAAACAGAGTTATTCAGAGTGGTTTGGTGTGAAATACTCCATTCTAGAGAAACAGAGGAACCAGATGTCCACCTCTAAAAGCTCCCTCACAGAAAATTATTACATGAAATGGTTATAAATACATTGCCTGAGATGACTGAGACATTGTTTTATGGTAGTTTTGAGAAGATTTTGGCCTTAAAATCCATTCATGGTGGAATGATACATAATATGAAAGGTGCTTTGAGGCAAAATAGTCCCCAAAGAAAACTTCACTCTTAAAAAAGATGGTTCTTCAAAGGTTCTTTGGTAATGAAAATGGTTCTCTATGAACACTTAAAGGACCATTTGCATGCTTAAAGGGTTCTTTGCATGGTGAAATCATTCTTCAGATTGATAGAGAATGTGGTGTAGATGGTTCTATGTAGAACTTCTTTTGTTACAAGCTTGACATGGTAACAAGAGAAGAACCCTTTTTGGTGTTTTATAGAACCTTTTTCAAAAAGGTTCTTAACAGAAACACACACAGCACAATCTCTATCAGTCTGAAGAACTGTTTCACAATGCACAGAACGCTTTATTTATATAAAGGGTTCTTTACTAAAGAACCCTAGAATAACCAATTTTAAGAGCATACAATCAAACCATTTCAATCCAAACCACTCTGAATTACTCTGTTTACATCTCACACACTGAATTATAGAGAAATTTTGAAATATTGCTGGACCTCCCCTTTAAACTCTTCATCCTAGTCTGCTTTTTTGCCAGGTGCAGTGACAGTACCAGCCACAAGGTGGGGCCACTGACTCAGTCATGACAAAGCGAGCTTTCACAACAATGTCAGCTGAAGGTGAGAGAGGTGGAGCTGCACAGGAAAACAAAAGCAGCCACAGGTTTATTTACATTCAGCTCATGCATATGCATATAAAAATTATGGATTTAAATAATTATTTAGATTTAAATCAGGTCTGTTTAGTTAAAAGGCTTAACCAGGTCCGGGGTCACACACTCAGACACAAGCCTACAAATAAAACCCCTACCTGCAGAGTGTCTGTGGGGGAAAAGGTGAAATCAATAGCTGATACTATTGATTAAAAAATTAACTTTCTGCTAATTTTATTTATCCTGCAGCAGCAGCAACATCTATCTATCTATCTATCTATCTATATATATATATATTGATCAAGAGCATTGATTAGAGGTCAGTAGTGTCAGTTATTGATCAGTAGTATCGGTTATTAATCAACAGCATAACTTATTAATCATCAGTTCTTGGTCAATACAATCAGTTATTGATTAGGAGTATCAGTCATTCGTTTATCAATAATGTCAGTTACTGATCAGTAGTTTTGGTTGTTGATCAGCAGCATCGGTTACTGATCAACAGTTTCAGTTATTGGTCAATTTTGTCACCTTTTTCTGACTTGGTGTATTTTATTCTGGGCTTTGATGCTGCTGCTGAACTTTCTCCCATCACAGGCCACATGTGCTGAATTATAAATGCTGCACAGAATTGTGGGTCAAAGCAAGAATCTGTACCCACCTCTGGTGTGGATGGAGCTGCCCCCATCTTCCTCATCATCATCCTCATCACAATCTTCATCATCATCATCATCATCATCAAAGGCATCATCAGCTCCACCCTGGGACTCCAATGCCATCTGGAGGGTTGCTGTGGAAACTGCGTGAAGATGCCATGGCAACAATAGCAGGTTGCTGAGGAAACTAGTGTCGCTATGGTGACTGCATCACTCCAGGCACGACCCCCCTCCTTCCCCTCAGTCTGAGTCTGAATGTCCACACTGAGTCTGGTGTGTGTTGAGGGGATTTGGGGGGGTGCCCTTCGCACGCACACACACACACACACACACTCACACACACACACACGAACAAAGACGCAATACTGACAGCAACACAAACAACAATGCAAACACACCAAAAAATAAACTTGTTGCCCCGCCCCCTTTTAATCACTAATCAGTGTCTCCATCCTGAAGCTTATCAGTGATGACAATGATGGTGCGCTAATTGCTGAGTAACGTCCTGCAAAAGTTCTACTCGCACACGTGGACACACGTGCTGTTGCTACGGTGACGGCGTGTGCCCACGTGTGCACGTATGTACGTGTCCTACACGTCCGTGAAGATTTTGTTGACGCAGTTGTGCTTGGCCTGCAGGGCCTCCTCCATCGCCACATACTCTGATCGGCTAATTGAAGAAGAACTTCGCGCTCCTCTTAGCTCGGGCGAAGCTGGCATGGGCTGGCAGCTAGCAATGTGAAGGTACTGAGCCTGCTCTTCGCCTTCTGTCTCCCGGTGGTAGAAGTAGTTGAAGTTGGACACTATAACGGGGACGGGAAGTGCTATGGTCAACACTCCAGCAATGGCGCACAAGGAACCTACGATTTTGCCTCCGATGGTAACTGGGTGCATGTCTCCGTATCCCACGGTTGTCATGGTGACCACTGCCCACCAGAAGGCATCTGGGATGCTGTTGAATCCCGAATCAGGGTCATCAGCCTCGGCGAAATACACGGCACTGGAGAACAGGATGACGCCGATGAAGAGGAAGAAGATCAGCAGCCCGAGTTCCCTCATGCTAGCCTTGAGCGTCTGGCCCAGAATCTGCAGGCCTTTGGAGTGGCGCGAGAGCTTGAAGATCCTGAAGACGCGCACCAGCCTGATGACCCGCAGAATGGCGAGGGACATGGCTTGCTGCCCGCCGCCGTTTCCCTGTTGCCTTTCTGCCAGCTCGGTTCCCAGCGTGATGAAATATGGGATGATGGCTACAATATCGATGATGTTCATGATGTTCTTGGAGAAGGTGGCTTTGCTCGGGCATGCAAAAAATCGCACGAGAAGCTCAAAGGAGAACCATACAATGCAGAGCGTCTCTACTACGAAAAAGGGGTCAGAGAAGGGTGCGGTCACCAAGGAGAGCGAAAGCGTGCCTGTGGCATTAGCATGGACATTGTCAGGGTAGTGATGGAGCAAATGCAAAGGAGTCGTGCCAATCCTTGCATCCCTGGCATCGCTGTCATCGTCGTCCCGGAACTCAGGCAAAGTCTCAAGGCAGAAGATCACAATGGACACTAGGATGACCAAAACGGAGACGATGGCTATGCCGCGAGCTGGACCCGAGCTTTCTGGGTACTCAAAAAGGAGCCAGACTTGGCGCTGGAAGTCTCCAGCCGGCAGCGCCCGCTCTTCTTCCTTAATGAAGCCCTCGTCCTCGCGGAACTTTTCCATGGCTTCCTCGCCGAGCTCATAGAACCTGATCTCCTCGGTAAATACATCAATGGGCACGTTGACTGGTCGCCTCACGCGCCCACCGGACTGGTAGTAGTACAGAATGGCATCAAAGCTGGGCCGGTTTCGGTCAAAAAAGTACTCATTCCGGAGCGGGTCGAAGTAAGCCGTACGTTTCCTTGGGTCTCCCAGCAGTGTCTCCGGAAATTGTGCCAAGGTTTTGAGCTGGGTCTCGAAGCGCAGGCCTGAGATGTTGATGACCACCCTCTCGCAGCACTCGTGCTCGGGCTCATAGCGCTCCGCCGTGTTGCTGTTCGGCTCCTCCGGTGCCCCGTCGCAAGACACCACGGTCATCGTGGCCTCTGGCGGGTGCGTGAGTCCCGGAGCGTGTCCGAGGCTCAGCAGGTGGTTGTGCGTGTTGACGTTGATGCTGTTGGTGATGTTGTTGATGGTGTTGTTGGAGTGCAGGAGGTGCAGGTGTTCATCCATAAAGCCACGCACCTCCTGCTCCAGCTTCTCTGTGAGCTACTGACACGTACAACCCGTACGCTCTCTCTCTCTCTCTTTCCCTCCCTCCCTCTTTCTCCCTCTTTCATATTATCTCTCTCATTCTCTCTGCTGCTCAGCTCTTTCCCTGCCCTTTCACTCTAACAGGCTGCCCTGCTTTGCTTTCTCTCTCACTTTCCCTCTCCCTTTCTTTCATATTATCTCTCTATCACTCCGTCCTGCTCTTTATCGCGCTCCTTTCACTCTTACCCCCTCTCTTGGTTTCTTTCTCTCTGTCTGAGTCTGTCTTGTGCGCGTGTGCTGCTTCCCGTCCTTTCTGCCGTGCATGCGTCTGTCCCGCCCATGTGGGTGGTGTTACAGTCCACTTGCCAATCGTTCTAGCTCAGAGCGCATTCTAGAATTTCAGAAGTATTCTTGTAGTACAACAAGACAGAACTGAATGTGAACAGTTTCATTCCAGAATTGTTGTATATTCATTTATAGAAATAAGAGGTTTAAAAGATAAACAACTGACGTTTAACTCACTGTCAAAAATGCAGTTTTATTTCTCTAATAAAGGTGGCACTAATCATAATAAAGTGATGTAATGATAATGAAGTGATAATATCAGTTTGAGAATTTCTTAGTATTTGGTGGTGTGCCGCCCTTTTGCTTTAATTAGCTTTTTTGTGCCACACGTGCTCCTCCACATGCATACATACACGCATGTGTGTTGCCCAATCAGAACACAGAGAGCTGTAAACAAATGAAGCGCACACTCTGTAAACAAGGACAAATGTTTATTACAAACCTTCAGAATGAATGAAAATCACCTGCACAATCAAACACTTGTTACAGTCACCAGCTGTAAAGATCCAGTATGAGTGGAGAGAGAGAGAGAGAGAGAGAGAGAGAGAGAGAGGAGGGGCAGGGGATGTAGGAAGGGAGACAGAGAGAGGGAAAAGAGAGGGAGAGAGATATAGGGAGAGAGAGGCAGCGGGGAGACAAGGATGGGGGAAGAAAGAGAGAGAGAAGAGAAAACATGACAGGAGGGGGAAGAAAGAGAGAGAAAGGGAAGAGGGGGGACAGAAAGTGAGCAGGGAAAGAGACAGAGGGGAGCAATAGAGAGAGAAAAAAGAGAGAGAAGCAGAAAAAAGCACCTGAACTGGATCAGTCCACCTGCCCCTTTCCTACATCTACACCTGCCTGCCCGTAATGCCCCTCCCCTTGTTCCTGTCTAATGGATCTGTATTTTTAATAACCTTTTGAATTCTAAAACACACACACACATACACACATACACACAAACACACACACACACATATTATCTAAGCCACTAATCCTTCTAGGTTGCAGGGGTGCTGGAGCCTATCCCAGAGCTCATTGGGTGGAAGGCAGGAAACACCATGGACAGGTCACCAGTCCATCACAGGGCAGACAGACAGACGCACATACTCACACCCAGGGGCAATTTAGCATCTTCATCTGGCCTGACTGTATGTCTTTGGCCTGTGTGAGGAAACTAGAGCGCCCAGAGGAAACCCACACAGACACAGGGAGAACATCCAAACTCCATACAGAAAGGACCCTGGTTACCCGGCTGGGGAATCGAACCCAGACCCTTTTTGCTGTGAGGCGACAGCGTTAAATCTAAAACAGAAAGATCAACTATTATGTCCTAACTCTACTTCCTAAACCCTTGTACAACAAACTCCACTCCCTAACCCCCATATACCCTAACTCCACTCCCTAACCCCCTATATACCCTAACTTTACTCCCTAAACCCTAATACCCTACCTCTACTCCCTAAACCCTTATACGCCAAATCTGCTCCCTAAACCCTTACACTCTAACTCTACTCCTTAAACCCTAATACCTTAACTCCACTTCCTAAACCCTTGTACCCCAGCTCTGCTCCCTAAACCCACCCCAACTCTGCTTCCTAAACTCTTATACCCCAGCTCTACTCCCTAAACCCTATTAACCTAACTCTACTCCCTAAACTCTTATATCCTAACTCTACTAAACCCTAAGGAGCAATAAACTTTGCTCCTTAAACCCTTATACCTTAACTCTAGTCTCTAATCTCTTTACACTAAACTCTACTTCCTAATCCCTTATGCACTATACTTACCCCCTATACCCTAACTCTATTTCTTTAACCCTGACACCCTAACTCTACTCCCTAAACCCTAATACCCTAACTCTATTCCCTAAACCCTAATACCCTAACTCTACTCCCTAAACCCTAATACCCTAACGCTACTCCTTAAACTCTTTATATCCTGACTCTTCTCACTAAGCAATATACCTTAACTCCACTCCCTAAACCTTTATACCCTAATTCTACTCCCTAAACCTTTAAGCCCTAACTCTACTCGCTAACCCCTTATACCCTAACTACCCTATCTACTTCCTATATGCTTATACCACAATTCTACTCCCTAACCCTTACACCCTAACTACACTGCCTAAACCCTTATACAGTAAATTCCGCTCCTTAAACCCTTATACCCTAACTCTACTCCCTAAAACCTTATACACTAATTCTACTCCCTAAACCCTTATACCCTAATTCTACTCGCTAACCCCTTATACCCTAACTCGACTTCCTATACGCTTATACCCTAATTCTACTCCTTAAATCCATATACCCTAACTGTACTCCCTAATCCCTTAGACCCTACTCCCTAAATCCTTATACCTTAATTTTTCTACCTAAACTCTTATACCCTAAGTCTTCTTCATATACACTAATTCTACTCCCTAAACCCTAACGCTTAATACCCTAACTCCACTACCTGAAGCCTTATACCCTAGCTGTACTCACTTATTTACTCTACTTCCTAAACCTTTATACCCTAACTCTACTCCCTAAATCTTTACACCCTAACTCTACTCCCTAACCCCTAAACACTGACATGTTTCCAGTTCAGAACTTTTATCGGCCTTGAGTCTGGTTTTGCGTGGCTATTTCACATAAATGTAAAAGGCTTTTATTTTCTTAAATAATCTTAAAAAAATGAATTGAATGCAATGTAACCTGTTTATATAATAAACATGTTTCCAGCAGCACTTTTCACAGTGGAGCTGGTCATCCTCTTTTTTAAAGGCCGCGTCTTGGACTGACCAAGGACATCACAGCATTCTTTACTGGTTGTTCATCACGGCGTTCTAAAGCAGAGCAGAAAAGCAGAAAGTCCTTGATGTTGTACTGTTGATTCCTGCGCTCTGTTCAGACTGATGGAGGAGTCCACGCTCGAAGAGAGCAGCACAAACACGTCTGCAGTTTAAATGCTCACTCATATTTTCTCCTTCAGTTCAGGGGTAAAATTTCTGCTATTCCACTCTTACACAACACATAGTCTTATACTCACGTTAAAGTCTGTACTCAGAAAAAATAACAACAAAATAACTTTCTGTGATTAATATTATTATTATTATTATTATTATTATTATTATTATTATTATTATTATGTTAACACTTTCAATGAATGTCACCTTTGTAAGCATCTATAAACACATTTATAACATGTTATAATGTATTCATAAGGCATCATAAACATGGTTATAAATATTTATAAAAAAGAATTACACTGAATTACACTTTATAGCCATGTTGTTAATATAATGCATTATAAATAGTGTTAATAACATGTTATAATGTCAGTGCCAAAGAAGTCAGTTCCAGCTTGGAGAGTGTAAAGTAAAGACAAATACCAAGCTAACGGTGGTGTACATTACCTTTCCCACATTGTGTAAAACACTGATGGCAGCACTAGGTTAAAACTCTGACATTTGAAGCCTGTAATGTGCTTTATTGTGTATGTTTTAGTGTTTCAGTAAATCCTTCAGTAAATACTTCAACTTGAAGCCTCACTCTTAACACTGGAGGAGGCTTTAGTACAGTATGCTTCACTTTACTTAGAGCAGACAAATACGACTTATGAGCTCTTATAATTTGTTATGATCAGTACTTATAATGTATTATGTTAACAATTCATAATGCATAATAAACATGGCTATAACGTATAATGCATTTTTATAAATATTTATAAATATGTTTAAATGTCTTATTAATGCATTATAACATGTTATGAATGTGTTTATAGATGCTTACAAAGGTAACATTCATAGAAAGTGTTACCATTATTATTATTATTATTATTATTATTATTATTATTGGCAGCTGCTCTCCTGCTGATGTGATTAGTGTGAGGAAGCTGGTGGTTTTGTTGTGGATCAGCGGGCGTGTGTAATTTTAAAGGGAGAAGAGCTCAGACACAACAGAAACACACAGAGTTGATTAAAAGCCCTTCAGAGCAATTTCATTACTGTTTAATTAATGTGGAGCAGGAAGAGCTTCTGTTCAGTTACTGTTATATGATCATATCCGCAGGTTCTGCACACGAGTAAATACATGTTTTATACTTACAGAAAAGGAAAGATAACGATAAAGGAGATAAAGGTAGAACTTAGACCCCAAAAACTCAAGACTCGACTTGAAGAGATTCGAGACATGACTTAGACTCACACCTCAGAGACTCTACTTAGACTCACACCTCAGAGACTCGACTCAGACTCACCCTTTAGAGACTTGATGCGCACTCGCACCTCAGAGACCCGAGACTCGACTAACACTCACACCTCAGAAACTCGACTCACACCTCAGAGACTCGACTCTGACTCACCCTTTAGAGACTTGACTCACACTCGCGCCTCAGAGACCCGAGACTCGACTCACACTCACACCTCAAAGACTCTACTCACACTCACACCGCAGAGACTCGACTCACACTCACACCTCAGAGACATGACTCAGAAACACCTCAGAGCCTCAAGACTCGACTCAGCCTCACACCTCAGAGACTTGAGACTCAACTTGCACTTCAGAGGCGAATCAGACTCACACCTCAGTGACCCCACTCAGACTCACACCTTAAGACTTGACTTACTTCGGAGGCTTGACCCAAACACATACCTCAGAGACTCAACTCAGAAACAGCTCAGAGACATGAGACTCGACCTCAGACTCACACCTCAGAGACTCAAAATCCAACTCAGACTTGCACCTCAGAGACTAGAGATGCCACTCAGACTCACACCTCAGAGACTCGATTTGGACTCAGACTTAAAGCACACAGACTCAAACCACAGAGACTCAAAACTTGTCTTGTACTTTCACCTCAGAAATTCGTGATTCAACTCAGACTCTGATCTCAGAGACTCAACAGTGTAGTATGATGTGGTGTAATTTTGTATGAAACTCACAGTGCATAGTAACTTTTGCAGGGTTAGTTGTCAAGTGCGACTGGACTGGTGAAGTTTTGGATGACAGTGTTTTAACTGAACATCTTGTTTTGCGCATAAAATACGAATTTCTGTAAATTTTCTGAATTTCTCACCACATTATGTATTGCATTCCATAGCTTTGAACAAATCAGATGAATCAAGAAATTTTTGTTGTTGCTCTACAACAAGAAATACTTTGATATAATCATTTGTTATAAATATAATGTATACTGACTGTGACCACCAGCCTCACTATAGGTTGGTTGTCACAAATGCACATCTATGCATGTATGTTAAACAATGTTTATCAATATTTTTAGACAACTTTCCCACAGTGTACTGGATAATTGCACTGATACAACCAACCTCAATGTTGCCCTGAGTAGTTGTACTGAGTTGTCTTCCATTCTTCCATTCATTTTATTTGCATATCCAAATAAACCAACTCACACAGCACATTAGAAGTGAATGTAATTCAGTAGTGGCTTGCTTTTTGCTGTTTTTGCTCTGTGTTCTCAGCATGTAGAAAAACCAACACCAAATTAGTGCTACTGTACACTTTCCTTCATCTGCGTATTCAGGCCATGTAGCTATAAAAATGCCAATCGCATCCTGCTGGGAGAGGAGCTGTGGGACGGCCACAGGGCTTTCAATGTGCTTTCTATTGGCTCCACTAAATATAGAGGAGTCCGAGGGCCCTTATTAACCTGCTAAATGAGGCTAGCTCACACACAGCGCTGCTGCGGAGGCTAAAACCAGTTCACATCTGCAGGACAAACGAGAGAGCCTTCACTTAAAGAGCCACGCGGCACTGCCAACGGAATAATGCCTACAGCAACATTTTAACTTAATGCAGTAGTTTGGCCAGTGACCAAATGCTGTTTTTTGAGCATATAGTAATTAATTATTTAATTAATTAATAAACAAACTTTTATATTTTCATCTTTCATGCAAAATCTCAGTGATTTATGTGGGAATATTAGTTCAGTAATAACTACAATTACAAACAAAAGAAAATAAGCCACAAAGGTTTAGGCTTAGAATAACCTAAATATTCTTTTAATCTGGAATTAAAACATTTTGCAGCTTTCATTCCTAATATTCTCTGGAGCTGCAAGAGATCCTAGGAGTTTGCAGTGAGTACTACTAATACTATTGATATTGATGCATAAAAATATACCGCATACTATATACAATATACCAAATTCAAAAATTATACTAAATAAAAAATGAGTTTGCGGATAAAAAAATCAGGTTTAATGATACTGACACATTGTTAACTTGTGTGAGTTAGCAGAGCTTAAATTTTTAAAAGATTTGGTTCTCTTGATGATTTTAATAAGGTTTATAAAACCAAAAGTCAGAAATATAGATTAAGGGTTACTTACACACATATGCACTCAGTGAGCATGTTATTAGGAACACTACACTAATACATTCCTTTGAGATTCTGATCCATGTTGACATGATCGCATCATGCAATTCCTGCAGATTTTTTAATTTTCATGCTGTGACTTTCCCGTTTTACCACATCCCAAGGGTATTCTACTAGATTCAGATTCAGCAACTGGGAGAGCCACTGAAGAACACTGGACTTATCGTCATGTTCATGAGACGACTTTTGATTTGTGACATGGTGCGTTATTGTGCTGGAAGTAGCCGTTAGAAGATGGTAAACTGTGGGATGCACATGGTCAAGTGATGATTGGTTGGTATTAAAGGGCCCAAAGTGTGCCAAGAAAACATTCCCTACCCCATTACACCACCTCCACCAGCCTGGACTGCTGACACAAGGCAAGTTGGGTCCATGAATTCACACTGTTTTCAACAAATCTGTTGCAACCTACTATCTGTGTGCCTCAGCAGAAATCGAGATTCATTAGATCAGGTTACGTTTCTTCAGTGTTTAGCTGTCCAGTGTTGGTGAGCCTGTGCCCACTGCAGCCTCAGCTTTCTTTTTTGACTGACAGAAGTTGAGCCCGCTGTAGCCTTCTGCTGTTGTAGCCCATCCACCTCTGGCACGACATGTGCAATCTGAAATGCTTTTTTGCTCACCACAGTTGTACAGAGTGGTTATCTGAGTTAATGTCCACTCTCCACTGAACTCTGTCATGAACAAAGCACTTTCATCTGTAGAACTTCCGCTCACTGGATGCTTTTTCTTTATTGCTCTATTTTGAGTAACTCTAGAGATGCTGTGTGTGAAAATCCCAGCAGATCAGCAGTTATAGAAACATTCAAACCAGCCCGTCTGCCATCAGCAATCATGCCATGCTCAAAATCACTGAGGTCACATTTTACTCCATTCTGATGGTTGATGTGAACATTAAAGAAGCTGCTGCCTGAATCTGCATGATTATATGTGCTGCTGCCACATGATTGGTTGATTAGATAACTGCATGAATGAGTACCCAAAAAGATGGTTCTTAAATGGCTAGTAAAGACAATGGTTCTTTAAAATCATGAACACTCAAAGAATTATTTGCATGCTTACATTTTTCTTTCCATGGTGAAATGTTTTTTTCAGATTGATAGATACTTGTTGTATGTGGTTCTATGAAGCACCAAAAAGGGTTCTTCTGTCGTTACAAGCTTGACATCATAACAGCAGCACCCTTTTTGGTGCTATACAGAACCATTTACAACACACTCTCCATCAATCTGAAGAACGATTTCGCCATGCAGAGAACACATTAAGCATACAAATGGTTCATTGAGTGTTCTCGGTTCTATATAGATCAACTGTCTTTACTAAAGAACATCTGAAGAACATTTTCTTTTGAGAGTAGGCGTATAGGTGTTCCTAATAAAGTGTTTGGATAATATAGATCTTTTAATTGTATAATATGTAAATCTTTGATGAAGTTGATTCATATTTTCAGTTGATGTTTATTTCTGTCATTTAATATTTATTAAGAAAATATTATTTAATACTTAAATGTAAATGTAACAACTCAAAATGCACTTCAATTTCACAATAATAGCACTTACGGTTGTCCAGGGCAGATCTAGCAGGGCAGAAAGCTCATGAACTGACTAATGGTAAAGCTCTTCAGTATGACCCATACTACTGCCAGTGTTTTGTCTATGGAGATTGCAAGGTTATATGGTTGATTTTAGCATAAAGTCCAGCCCATCATGATGATGATCTCCATGGACAATCTACACCACATCCACACCTCAAACGGACTCACTCTGATCTTACTTATCTCATTTTTCTACCTTAGACTCACTTACCTTTGCACTGAGTAAATGTGATGTGACAATAAACGTGATTTGATTTGATTTATATACCTGTTAGCAACAGGTGTGGCTGAAACACCTGAACTCAGTAACTAAGAGGGATGTCCACAACTGTGTATCGTCAGCATAACTCTATGCTTTTCAATAATCAGACCCTGCGGCAACATATACAAAGAGACCCAAAATAAGTATGACAACTTTCACACTGTAAAAATGTGGCATCAGTGCAAATTTTGTGGAACCTACAATATATGTGCCAACCTCTCTCTCTCTCTCTCTCTCTCTCTCTCTCTCTCTCTCTCTCTCTCTATCTCTGTCTCGTTATTTCAGACCCCTCATCTATAGCTAGCTGTAATTTCCTGCCCCACAGCCATGGCAACGCAGACGATTTTAATCAATTTTTTAACGAGTCTTTCCTGTTTCTCACTGAACAGAACGCTGCCAACGTTTCCTGTTTTCAAAAGCTTTTTTAAGGAACACGCACATTCACCCTAATTAACATAAAACAATCAGCCTGTCTGCACCAGCTGGGAGCAGCACAGTCATCTGCAGGCTTTTAAAAATCTGCTACTGAAGGAAGGAAAAAGAACATATATCCGTATACAGCAGACGTCAGGCTCTAGATTTATCTCATGTTTAGAACACACTGGGAGTTCGGGCAGTGGTCTCCAGAATCCACACAGATCACATCAAATATTAATAGGGCTGCTTCTTCTGTCACTCACAGCTGATTCCAAGAGACAGACTGAGAGCTAAAGGAATAGTTTGGTCAGAAGGGCTAACGTTGCTGACAGTGAATTAAAGACAATGGCTACTAATTAGCAGGATGAAAATGACATAAACCTAATTGGTGTCTACTACTGTCCATTAGCCATGTTGGTATGTTTGCTGCTAATGTTGCTAACAATAAATGAAAGTGGATGACTACTGATTTGCATAATATAAATGACACCATGCTAATTGGTGCCCACTAACTTCCATTCATTGTTAGCCATGTTAGCATGTTTGCTGCTACTGTTGCTAATAATAAATGAAAGTGAATAGATACTAATTAGCACAATGTAAATGACAGTATGCTAATTGGTGCCTATTACCTTCCATTCATTGTTAGCCATGTTAGCATGTCTGGTGTTCATGTTGCGAATAATGAATGAAAGTGAATAGATACTAATTAGCACAATGTAAATGACAGTATGCTTACTGGTACCTAGTACCTTCCATTCGTTGTTATCCATGTTAGCATGTTTGCTGCTAACATTGCTAACAATGATTGACAGTGGATGTCTACTAATAGCACAATGTAAATGACACCATGCTAACTGGTGCCTACTACCTTTGATTTATTGTTAGCCAAATTAGCATGTTTGCTGCTAATGTTGCTGACAATGAATGAAAATGAAAGGTTACTAATTAGCATAATCTAAATGGCATTTTGTTAATTGGTGCCAAGTTACCATGTCTGGCCCTAATGTTGCTAACAATGAATGACAGGGAATGAATGTAAATGGCTGCCAAATAAAATTATACAAATGACATCACACTAATTGGTGCCTACTACCTATTCATTGTTAGCATGCCTGGTGCTAATGCTGCTAACTATAAATGAAAGTGAATGGCTACTAATTAGCATTGTATGAATGACACTACGCTAATTGGTCTGTTATCTTACATTAATGGTTAGCCATGTTAGCATGTTTGGTGCTAACTTTGATAATGATGAATGAGTAAATGCCTCCTAATTAGCATTATGTGAATGACACCATACCAATCTATGTCTTCTACCTTACAGTCATTGTTAGCCAAGTTAATATACCTGTTGCTAATGTTGCTAAAGATGAATGAAGATGAATAGCTACTAATCAGCATGATGTAGCTGACACCATGCTAATTAGTGCCTATACCTTCCATTCATTGTCAGCCATGTTAGCATGTTTGATGGATCTATTCCTTTAAACATGTAGGCTGGTCCTAAACACTGCTCAAGAGACTAAAACATCTTGAAGAAGTTCCATATGCCAGCCCGAATTTTCTCAGCCTTATTTTTGAAGGCTGGAATACAGTGAGTGTTCAGCACAGGCAGGAAAATCCTCAGGCTGAACATCTGTGTCTAATATTAAAAAGGCTTAGTGTTGTAACGCACTGAGGTAGGTGTGCACTGGACTGGCACAAATCCTGCATAGCATGTGGCCGTGCAGGAGGACTGCTGGAAAATGTACTGAAGTCTGTTTAAAGAGATAATTTGGAAAATCTAATTCTTCCAGTTTTCTCCCTTTCTCTAAATGTGTCCATTTAGCCAAGACATGTTTGCAGTTTGTTTCTTTAGTTTTAGCACTAGAGCTATGAGGCTATTGTAGCTAATCGGCAATGAAAGCTTATACCCCACCAATTAGCATGGTGCTAACTACATCGCACACTTGCCTCAGAGTTGCCAGATTGCTTCTGCAGTTTCCAGCCCAAGAAATGAACAACAATAAAAACATGTATGAAAAACTGCAGTCGAAGCTCAGCATTTCCACCTCAATACGAAATAATACAGCAGTTAAATAACACTGTGTTTAAACAGGACTTTTAAATTGGTGTGCTTGTATAATTTGCTCCCATAAATCGCAAATGGCACAAATTCAACAATGATTATAGAGTATTAATATTGTTTAATTGAAATTTGTTGTAAATAATAGGACCCATGATGCAATGAGAAAAGCAAATCCATAATAACATTGCAAGCAAATAAAGAAGCATTAACTATTTCTCATACAGTGCCCTCCACAAATATTGGCACCCCTGCTAAGCATGAGGCCCAACTAATGTTTGCAATTCCCCACCTCTTATTTATAGCCCAGTGAAACATGACTGACCATTTGAGTGGTCCTAATCACTCAGGTGAACTTTAAAACATAAAATATGAATGGGAACATACACTAAATGGCCCAAAGCATACAGACACCTGACCATCACACCTACATGATCTTGCATGTCATTCCAAAAGTGTTCAGTGGGGTTGAGGTCAGGGCTCTGTGCAGGCCGCTAGAGTTCCTACATACCCAACTTCCTTTGTGCACAGGGGCTCAGTCATGCTGGAACTGGTAAGGGTCTTTCCCAAACTGCTGCCATATAATTGTGTAAAATGTCTTTGTGTGTTGCAACCAACCCTTCACTGGAACTAAGGGGCCAAAACCCTGAAAAACTGCTCCAGCCTATTATCTTTCCTTCACCAAACTTTACTGATGGCACTATGCATTCTGGCAGGTAGTGTTCTCCTGGCATCCACCAACCCCAGATTCATCCATCGGACTGTCAGATAGTGAAGTGTAATTCGTCTCTCCAGAGAACATATTTCCACTGCTCCAGAGTCCAGTGGCAGTGTGCTCTACACCACTCCAGCTGACGCTTGGCAATGCGCATAGTGATCTTAGGCATGCAGCTGCTCGTCCATGGAGACCCATTTCATGAAGATCCTGATGCACACTTTTTGTGCTGATGTTGCATCCAGAGGCAGCAACTACACAGCAGTTAGTTTTTGCTCCAAGATGTTTCCATTTTACATTAATAGCACTTATAGTTGACAGGGGCAGATCTAGCAGAACAGAAATCCAACTGACTTGTAGTAAAAATGGCATCCTATAACAGTGCCATGTTTAAAGTCACTGAGCTCATCAGTACGACCCATTCTACTGCCAGTGTTTGTCTTTGGAGACTGCTTAGGTTATGTGCTTGATCTTATCCACCTGTTGAAAGATAAATACTTCAAAAAACACCCAAAATATGACAAACCAGCCCAAATTTTGTCCTGTCAAAGCATGTTTTTTTTGCCCAATCCAACTGGTCGGAAACATGTGTTTCAGCTCTGACTCTGAACTAGTTCAGTAGGATCATCTGTATAAACATGGAAAGAAGTGCATCAGTGGAGCTAAAACAGCCCTAGTTGTCGTCTTGAAGTCTGAATTTTGTTGGAGCAAATGTTCTTCACTCATAATTTGACAGAGTTTAAGGGCAAATGGAGAATTTGTGAAACATGCGGCCATTTGTTCCTCTTTTTAAACTCACGGGAGTCACAAATCCCTCAGGAAGCCATAAACCATCTGTGAGCTTCTCCTCCTTTTTCTTTCCTTCTTATTTCTCCCATTTCTCCCAAGGACAGTTGGGGAGACATCACTGCAGAGTACAGCCTGACAGACCTTTAATCTCTCTCTCTCTCTCTCTCTCTCTCTCTCCCCATCTCCATCTCTTTTTCTTCTCCATCTCCATCTTCTCTCCTTTGCTCTGCCTTTCTCTCCTTTCCTCTCTCTCTTTTCCTTTTTTCCTTTTTATTCTCTCTCCTTTTTCTCTCCTTTTCTCTCTTTTCTTTCTGTCTCTCTTTTGTCCTCCTTTCCATTCTCTTTCCTTTTGCTCTGTCTCTCTTTTCTCCCTCTATTTTCTCTTTCTTTCTCCGTCCGTCTTTTTATCTCTCTGTGCAGCAGGAGTAAGTCTCTCTCTCTGCAGCAGGAGTAAGTCACTCTCTCTCTCTCTCTCTCTTTCTTTCTCTCTCTGAGCAGTAGTAGTAAGTCAATTCAATTCAATTCAGTTCAGTTCAGAATAGCTTCTTAGCACTGTGAAGTACAGTATTGCTAAAGTATCAGAACAGTAGCAGTGAACAATAAAAACAATAATGAAACTTAACACAAATCATAACCATATTAATTATTATAATCACTATTACAGTATTATTATTATTATTATTATTATTATTATTATTATCACTGTAATTATAATTATACTAATTAATAAACTAATGACATGTTTGCAATTTTTAACATAAATAAGTTGTGTAATGTTGGTGGTCAGTAAAGTTGGGGTATGGAGGGTGGGAGTAAGTAGGGTGGGGTTATAGGGGTTGCCCAGTTATACATCTCTCTCTCTCTCTCTCTCTCTCTCTCTCTCTCTCTCTCTCTCTCTTTCTCCCTTTTTTCCCGCTCTCCTTCTCTCTCTCCCTCTCTCTTCCTCTCTCTCTCTGCAGTAGTAGTAGGTGTCTCTCTCTCGGTTGGGGTGTTCCTCTGTCCTTGCTGTATGAAGTCTTTGGTTGGCCGTGTTTTGTATCTTTAGTAACTGGGTCAGGTTGTCTTTGCCAAAAGCGCCCTGCTCCTGATGGCTCCCCCCATATAACTCTCCATCTGAGCCTCACTCAGAGCCCAGAACGCTAGGCTAAACGCTAACACCTTTCTTTACTCCCAGAGGAAGACACGTGGGGCTGGCAGGAAAGAGCTGAGAGTGGAAGGCCTGTAGATGGAGTTTGTAATGTTTTCAAGAAGCTGTTACATTAGCAGAACATCTTTACCAGGGACATGGGGAGCTGGTGGGGGGAGGAGGGGGCTGCAGCATGACCAGACTTCAGGACTGGTTAACCACAAATTTTGAAAATAAAATAAAAATATTAGAAGAAGTGAACACTGTGTGTGTTTTTATACCTTTTAAATTGAGAAAGATTTCAGTGCGTGAGTTTTTCCAACTTCTCTGGGGTGGGGTGGGATGTTATGGGGTTGACTCAATAATGTGGGGTAATATGACTTTGTGCATTAACATTTATAAATAGTTTTTTACATAATAAATAATACTTTAGAACAGGCTGAACGTCCTCTGGTCCTGACAGCAAATAAAAGGCAAAACAAATATACACGTGAGTAATTTGATTTATTAGATATACACTCTTAAATAAGATGGTTGTTCAAGAGTTCTTTAGTTAAAGCAATGGTTTAGAACCATGAGTTATATATAGAAACAGCTGCTTGCTGAAATGGTTCTTTGCATGCATGGTGAAATTGTATACAAGCTTGACATTGTAACAATAGCATCATTGCATATGAAACATATATATATAAACATATATATAAACAACATAAATATATATATATATATATATATATATATATATAATACATATATACATATACATATATATATATATATTTATATATATATATATATATATATATATATATATATATATATATATGCAACATATATATAAACATATGCAACACATTCTCATGGTTCTTATTCAATCTGAAGAATCATGTCACCCTGCAAAGAACCCTGCAAGCATGCAAATGTTCTATATAAAACCCATGGTTCAAAAGAACCACTGCCTTTACTAAAGAAGCCTTGATAAACCATCGTTATTTAGGGTAAAAATAATAGCAAAATGAAAAGTGCTTAAGAGTGAAAAGTTATAAAAATCAAAAATAATACATAAAGTAAAAGCAATAAGTGCAACGGCTTAAAGAAATAAAACAAATAATTAAAAGGAAGAACAGAAAAAGTCTAGACAAGGGCAACCCAAAGCGCTTTACAGACACCAAAGTAAAATAAAATATAACATGAAAAGAAAAAGACTAAATGCTCATTTTCAGTGTTCATAATTTTATTTTTGGACTCTATTACAATAGATTTCCAGCATCAATGTTCCAAAAACACATTATTTTGTTTAGAGCTCCTGTTTCGTTAAGCTCTGCCTCCCAATGAGCCCAGTGTGTTCTGATCGGTCAGCCTCCAGAGTGTTTCTACCCCCATACGTTCTGCCCCTGTCCCGTAGTCTGCAGACAGACCCTTCTCTCCTGAGCAGCTATAAACTCCACTGTGGCTGTTTCTCCAGCAGCATCGATTCTGCCGTATCAGTTTAACCCAGAGTTGATCCTGAAAGTCGGTCAGCGCCACACAGCTACAATACTGACCACACTCCTCCTCCTCCAGTAGCTGTTGTGCACTGTGTGAGGGCATGCTGAGCTCGCCAGTAGGGGGCAGGAGGGACTGCGTTACAAGATTGCATCATCTTGTAACAAAGCAAAAGGGCTGGATTTCCACCGAGGCGTTCCAGGCAGCTGAGAAAAGTGGTTTCTGTGGGAGAGAGTTTGGTCCTTAAATCAAATCTTACTTTTGGATACATGCCATCTGTCATCCATCTTGTACATGTGCACTCATGTCCAGGTTTTCTTTGGGGATTATTTTGCACTAAAATATCTGTCATGTATCTCTGCACAATGAATGGACTAAAACAAATTTATTAAAATTTTAGACCAAAACTTTATCATAAAACTACCATAAAACACTGTCTCAAACATCAGGCAGTGTATTCATAGCGATTTGATGTAATAACTTTCTGTGAGGGAGCTGTTAGAGGTGGACGTCTGGTTCCTATCACGACCACTGTGAACAATTCTGACTCGGTAAGTTTCTCTAGAACAGAGTATTTCACACCAAAACACTCTGAATGACTCTGTTTACATCTTAATCATTTAATTATGCAGAAGTTTTGATAAATTGGTGGACTTCTTTTAAATCTATACTAAATTTGTAAGAAGTTGTTGTTACTTGTAAGCTGTAGACCATTTGATGACATTTGAGTCTATCTTACGTCTTTAATTAAGGCTTCACGATGGCTCACGATCGCTTTAATAACACAAGATACACTCAGTTCCTAAAAATACCAGCACCTCTAGCGGACCACCCAATATGACGTGCAGATTCCTGGTCTTGGACTGATATGACTTCATCCACCCATCTAACAGAGGAATGAAAACCGTAGTGCATGCAGGAAATAAGAGGAGGAGTAGTTGAGCTTCTGGAAGCCGAAGCAGTAGCAGCAGAGTCAGATTAGAATCACCCATTTGAAAGTGTACATAGCAATCTGTTCCCTTTAAATCAAGGCCATAATGTCCACTCACTTTCAGAACAAAGGAACAGCATCACAAGCCCAGCTGACTCACTGACGTGCGTCCGGGTTAATAAACATAATCACATTAAGTGAAGGCAGAGCAGGGCAAAGCAAACTGCGAAACTGATATAAAATGGCAAAAATATGTCATGATACTCAGACACTGAAACATTGTCATGATCTGTATCATGGTATTGCGACACAGACACAGTGCACTAGCAGTAGGGCTGAGTGATATGACAATTACTGTTATTGTGATAAATTAGGTCATAATATGTTCTGAACTATGTCACAATATGCTTTTCTGAGCATGTCAAGGATATCGTCAGTACTTAAGCACTTCCCAGCTTCATGTTTGATGAAAAACAGAGCATCTTTAATTGAATTTAGGCAAGACAAGTTTATTTGTACAGCACATTTCATACACAGCGGCAATTCAAAGTGCTTTACACACACAGTAAAATAAAACTATTAGATAATAATACAGTTAATATCATTCCTGAGATCCAGCTCCTTAGAAAGGCTTTTGCAAGGATTATTAAAGACATAAGAAGTGCATAAGTAGCACCTTGAGTGAGGAAGAGCACCAAATGTTCCTGCTTTCACCACTGAATATCAGCTGTAACTGAAAGGAAGAAAAAATAATGATGCAATTTTCAAGTTTTTGTACCTCAGTAATCTCACACTTATTTACTAACTTCTACACGAACAACACTGCTGACACTTTTCTTGAAAAAGAGCTACATCTTGTCTTCTTCACACAAAAAGGTGCACATAAATTCACATGTAAAGACTATATCCACAATTCAGATTAATTTAGAGAGCACAGATAATAAAGGAAGCTGCCATCATGGTAACAGCTGTATTTTCAGACACAGTGCAGAGGACGCAGCATGAGTGCAGATGATGCTCACTGCAATAAGAACTCATTGATATTAAACAAGATGCTCTGCTATCACAAGTCATGAATAGCTTGCAAGCCAGGCGGCTAAACAGCCGGACTGAGGAATGGCTACTAATTTCAATTTTAGGTTCTAGCCATAGCTAACTGTCTCACAAAGTGAACTACTTGTAACACCCTGTCTGCCCTGTCCTTCTCTTTTTCTGTTTCAACCTGTGTTTTCTTGTTTCATGTGCTTTTGTTGTTGTTTTGACCCGTGTCTCCTCCCCAGCCCCGCCTTCTTGTCATCCGTGTCACCTGTCTGTTGTCTGTAGCCCCGCCCTCTCATTCGTCCCCAGGCGTTTCTGGTTTGGTCCAGGTGTACTTATACGTCTGCTTGTGTGTTTTGTGTTCTCAGCCTCCATTTTTCATTCTCTCCCATTTGTTTTCTAGTCCTCTTCATGTTCTTTAGTCTTGTTTCCTTTCTGTTGCAGTATTTTGTCAGTGAGTGTTCTTATTGTTTTGTTACTTTGTGGATTCTGTTGAGATTTTAAGTTATAATTATGACATAGGAAGTCACTATTATGAGATACTAAATTATAATTATGAGATACTCAGTTATAATCATGAATGTTAAACCATAATTGTGAC
Source organism: Colossoma macropomum (assembly GCF_904425465.1). Lineage (NCBI taxonomy): Eukaryota > Metazoa > Chordata > Actinopteri > Characiformes > Serrasalmidae > Colossoma > Colossoma macropomum. The sequence continues at coordinate 24,552,437 of NW_023494802.1, read as the reverse complement.
AGTAAGTCAGTATTATGAGATACTAAGTCATAGGATCTTAGTATAAGATAGCAAGCTTATAATTATGAGATAGAATCTCATCATTATGACATAACAAGTCATAATTATGACGTATCTCATTATCATAAGTCATAATGATGAGACTGTAGGTCATAATTATGACATAGTAACTTGTTATTATGCACTGCTAAGTCATATTATCTTTTCATAGGATAGCAAGTGCATAATTATGAGATAGAATCTCATTATTACGAGGCAGCAAGTCATAATTGTAAGACACTATGTCTAATTATAATACAGGATTTCATTATTATGACCTAACAACTCTCTCATTTTTGTGAAATAGCAAGTCATAATTATGAAATATCATGTTGTTTGATTTATTGATTTGGTGGAAACAGGGTTTTATACCATCCAGATAAAGTGTTGCCAAGGAAAGATAATGATATTCAAACAAGGGAACATCCTCATCTTGCTCACTGAAACTGAAGTAGGCTACAAACACAGTCTGCAGACTCTGCTGAAGAAAAGTAGCGCGTTCCTTATATGGAAACTGGGTGACTTTCGGATGAAGCCATCAGCCGCGGGTGTCACCTGAATATATAACTCTCTTTCACAAAGGAGCACCAAGTATATTTCGACACAGTCCTGCTGAAGGGGTTATCTGCAGGAAACAGCGTCCTTTATTAGGATTAGCAAATATTTCCAAGCCACAAGACAGGAAGGAAATGAGCTGGGCCTTCTGAGACGCAAGGCAGCATTTAGAGTGCTCTGTTATCTGTAAAAATACATTGCATTGCAAAGAAACAGTAGCAGCCTGAGTTTTGTCTCTACTTTAGTCCATGTTTGCAGTGGAGCAATACTGGGCAGCTAATCAGAATAGAGCTCTTTTGCATACACCAGTCCTACAAACCCAGTTCTAAAGAAGACAAATGCTAATAAAAACAGAAAGCAGTGATTAGAAATTTCTCTTTGACCCGAATTACATTGAAAACTATGGAGCCATTCTGGAGACATCTGGTATAAATAAAAATAATGTGTAAGGAATGGGAACAAGATAATTAAGTTATGGCCACGACTTAGTAAGACATAGGAACAAGATTCTAATGCATGGCCATGGCTTAGTAAAGCATGGGAATAAGATAATTAAGTTGTGGCCACAACTTAGTATATCATGGGAACAAGATCCTAATGCATGGCCACAGCCTAATAAGGTGTGGGAATGAGATAATTAAGTTGTGGCCACGACTTAGTAAGTCATGGCAACGAGATTCTAATGCATGGCCGTGGCTTATTAAGGCATGGGAATAAGATAATTAAGTTGTGGCCACAACTTAGTAAGTTGTGGGAACGAGATCCTAATGCGTGGCCACAACTAGTAAGGCGTGGGAATAAAATCATGCCCTATTAAACTGTGGTCAAAGCTTAATTATCTCATTCCCATGCCTTACTAAGTCATGGCCATGCATTAAGATCTTGTTCCCACGCCTTACTAAGCCATGGCCATACGTTATTTTTATTTATAGGAGATGTCACCAGCAGGGCTCTGTAGAAAACAGTAAAAATACAATTTTTTGGTGTTTTACTTCATGTTTTTTTGTAAATATGTGCTCATTCCGAATATGATGACACATTCCAGAAAATGTGGGACAGGAGCATGCTGTTACATGGTACATGTGTGTTTTGTGTGATGTTTTGTTGATTCGCCTTGCTACAGTCCACTACAGCTTCTTTCCCATTGGTTAATTCAGTTCTACTCAGGTGACCAATAAAGAGGAACAACATTGGTGGAAGGGGAGGCACTTCAGTCCTAGGCTCAATCCTATTTCTTATTTTTACCACATTCTTTGTTTTTGAGTGTCATGAGTTAGAAGGGGTAGTGGATGAAACCTTCCTTATGAAATGGGACCCTCAAATAAAAAAGATGTTTTTAACAGGCCACTAGCAGAGCTCTGTAGGTGACCCTACCAGTCTGCAGTGATAGCAGAGGAGGGTAAAGTTCAGTTCTGTAGTTAAATTTAGGGCACTAAACGCCTTCAAAGAGGACAGTTATTTATTATTGCCCACCCCTAATTCTTCAGTGATATGAAGCTGAAAATAAATAAATAAATAAATAAATGAATAAAAAATGGAATGTGGGCCCTATGAAATCCATTTCACTTTTTCCCACATTCCATTTTTTATTTATTTATTTATATTTTCTGGATGCTCTTTTCATACCCAAGCATGATTGCATCACCTCATGCTGCTTTCTGTTTTCCTCTGCAGGTCACACATTGTCCCAACCTTGTTGGAATGGAATATGTAAAAGCCCTGTAACAAAAACAGCCTGTTTAATTCAGGTTATATAGAGGTTAGAAAATGGTCATGTAGAAGTGAATTATGACTGTGTTGGGTAAACAAATCCCTTACACCAGTTCACTGTTTGTGATGAAGTTTTGTAATGAGGTTTAGGGGTTTTCGCACTGAGGAGCTCAGAGCTCTTTAATCTCTGTACTGAGAGAATAGAGGAGGTAAGAGTGGAGAGTTACTCTCTCTGTCTGCTCTGTCAGGAAGAACTGATTAAAACAAACGCAGGATTTACTCATTAAAGCTCGAGAGATTTCACACAGCAGAGCAGCCTCACTCGGTCTTACTCTCTCTCTCTCCCTCTCTCTCTGTAGGTGTGTTAGTGGTGAATAATTCAGAGTGGAGTTCAGGTTTGTGTTCAGATCTGTGAGTTTCTATGAGTCAGTGCTGTCAAACTCTTCCCTCCACGGCCGCCTGCTTGACACACGCTCCTACAGGCACACCAACACTTCTCTCATTAAAGCGAAAGCAGGGCAGAAATCATAATTTACCCAGTTAGCACCAGGCTAATTGGTGTTAGCATAAGCTTCCATTTTTTTGTTAGCTACATTAGCCTCGCAGCTCCAGTTTTAAAACTACAGAAGCAAACTTCAGACTCCGAACACAGCTTGGCTCTGTAATTCTTTTGCTAAACTTCATCAAAGGAGATAGAATACATATTAGATCTATTAAATATAGAATAGATTTACATGCTTCAGTGTTCCAAAAACACATTATTTTACTCCACTACAGTGGATTTCAGAATATATTTCCATATTAACCAAATATATTTTAAAATACATTTATTTTAAAATGTGTGTAAATATTACCCATAGAAATGTACCATACAAAATTAAATGTATGTAAATGTGTTTATCAAATCCATCTGAAAATGTATGAAAATTTCCAAAATCCTGTCTAATGCACTTGATACCTTTTGAAATTAATTTGTATTCCAGTATCTTAATTTTAAATATTAGCAAATGAACCTTTAACATGACAAAAGCAAGTGTTGATACTCTTGTTTATGTGAAATACATAGCATGTGAGTGTCTTACTGCATACGTACATGGTTAATGTAAAGTACAATGCAGATCACAGAAGTCAGTACCATTTAGTTACATCTGTAACCTTTATTACAACTACACACAACTGAACACATATAATAACAAATACAAATAAATGCATTTTAAAAATATATCGGACAAATATATTTTGGCCATTTTCATACATCGCAAAAATGTTTTTGCTAAACACATATGGTCAGACTGTTTACATAACTGTGTACAAAAAGCTACATAACACACATAAGGAAAGGAAAAACATAATAGCATAAACATAAAACATAATAACAAAAGCATAATAGAGGTCCTTTAATGTCTTGGTGCCAGTCAAAGTCTCACAGAGACGTTAAAGATCTCTCTCTTAGCATAAATCTAACAGCAGATAAGCGTGACAGTTTCCTGACAGACCGTAACTTCTATCAGAAGGATCAGGATCTGGAGATGGGAGACGACTGAAATGTCACTTTATTATTCCCTAATTTTCCTTTTATCTCCTCTAATAATGCGCACACCGCATTCATCACATCACTAACAGGCAGAGCTGATCACGTCTCTTCGTCAAGCCAACGTTAAACAGATTTATAGCTCTCACTCATAATCAGAGTACATGTACTTCAACAGAAAGGGGATTTTTACTTCTACTCAAGTATATTAGTGAATAAATAAAAATTAGTGTATTTTTACATTTTTGCCATTCACATTTACTTGCTAATTCCTTTTTTTGTGTTTAATTTTTATTCTGTTTTGTTGATGACAGCATCTGCACTGCTCTGTGGTCGGTCACATCTCTGACTTTTGAGCTTTAGTTTCTCATTTTTGAGCAAAATAATCCCAAAACAGTGAAGAATAAAGTGTAAGAAACTGTTACAGTTATAAGTGTCAGTTTCTGTGCTGATGCTGAAGTTCCACTGCAGCTCTATAAATTACTCAATAAAGCAGTTTTTTACCTGATATTTTTGTATTTCTACTCAAGCTGTTTTGGAAAGGTACTTCTATTTTTACTTCAGTTTTGATTTAGGCTGCTCTACACACCTCTGCTCACAACGTCCACAACTTTATGTAGATCAGTAAGGAACCCTCAGGGTCGTCTAGATCTTCAGAGAAGGCCTAATGATCTCCAGGAACTAAAAGTACATGTTTAAATTGATTTTCATGTAATATTGTTGATGTTGATTTTTAATTTTAATTGGTTTACTGTTGTAACTTTTTTTTTAACTATTTTTTCTATTTTATCACTGTTAGTTTTGTTTTATTATTTTTTACCATCTTGTGGTAATATGGATATTTTATTTGATTTTTATTATTCTAGTTTATTTATATTATTTGTATTATATTACATTTTGCTTGTTTTAATAATAGTTGTTTTTCTTTTAAAATGTCTAAATGTCTTTGTACTGCTTTAACTATACCTCTGTGTTTTATCTCACTTTCTTTATTAACTTTTTATTATTACAGAATTGCTTTCACCACCTCCAAATGCACTGTTTGTTTGTTTTTTTGTTTTTTTTTTTTTATATAATGCTCGGCTACATGTAAAGGAGGGTCCCCCTCAATGCACCTTGAATTTAAAGAAAAGTTTAATGTTGAAAATTCTGCAATTATAGTAGTAATGCTCTTATTTCATTGCTGAGTTTTGGTTGTAAACACAATAGTTAAAATCTCAAAATATGCAACAGAAAATCATCCAATCAGGATTGTTCTCTCTGTGGTATCTAGGTAAACACAGCTGAGCTGCTCTCCCATTGGTCAGGACTTCAGGAGCTGGGGTGAAGGCCTCACACCTAAGATTACCTACCAACATAATTAGGAAGTGACAGAGGAATCAACCAATCAATTATCGTGCTAGTTCTAGTTCTAGAAGTTCTAGAAATGTCACTGACTGTGAATACGATTTGTAATATAACAAGGTTTCACTTAGTTGTTAGAAACGAAAATCAAGGGAACGTCCTCTCTAAACTCCACCCCTAAATTCTTTTACTGCACGTTATAGGTTCTCTGCACACGTGACTCAAATCTACTCGCTAAACTTGGGGGACTTTTCAGTCATGTTAACTTACTTATCCATGTGCTAGCAGCTTGTTGCTGAGTGCACGAGTACCCCCTACTGTGAGCTTTGCCTTAATGAAGCATTGGGTTGGTTTAGAAAATTCCCACTCAGTTTGTTCCCACCTTAATAAGTACTTTCCCCCAACATTTAGCCCAACATGTCTCACGGTTGCCCCCAGATGTTCTTGTTACAAGATCTGGCTCTGTGAGACGAGTCTGTTACAAGCTTCACATAAATATCCTCGATTTTATATTTATGGCCTGAAACGAAGGCCTAGCTCTAGTGATAATTATTTGCCACTAAATGGGGAAATTGTGTCATTACAGTTGCTGAGGTGGCAATTAAAGTCAAGTACACAATAAAAAGTTAAGTAAAACTTTTTATTAAAAGTAAAAATAAAGTAAAACTAATAAACTCCAGGCAAAAGTAAGTGAATTGAATTAAATAGAAATAAAACCACAAATATAAATGCAAGACCACAACATGTTGTTGTACTTTTTATTGTGGTTTAATTATTATTCTCTTTGTCCTACATGGACAGAATTTTGCAAATAGTTAATAAATATCACAAATAAAATTAATGATAAATTCAAACAGTCCACAATGTCCCTGCCATTATAGCATGGAATTTTTCTAGACTGTTGTTTGTCTCTAAGTTTCCACATTCTATCAGTTGATTACTCCTGAACGTTCTCCCTCCTCTTTCTTGCTGTTGTTAACTGGAAGACAAATGAAGCAGCTCTCAGCTCTGCTTTGCTCTTGGTTTCATCTCCTCAGGACTTAATGAGTAAGATTTGTCCTGTTTGCTGCGGAAATTGTTAATGATTCAATTGCGATAACAATCTGCTGTGGCAAATTTAATTAATTACTGCAGCTTACCGAAAGCAGCGGCTGATGGATGTGAGGAATGACCCTCGTTCAGTTACTCTGTTTGTTTTGTGGTTGCATGGAGAAGGTTGGTGTTAACTTCACCATGTTCCAGCTGTCCAAGCATGCTATTTCGATTGTGTGCCAAGTCAGTTTAATGAGGCTGGAGCAAACTCTACTGTTGTAGTAACACTGCATAGATCTGCATAGCTCTATCATAAAAGATCCACAGATTTCTCATTGACCATCTATAGATCTCTCATAGACCATCTATAGATCTCTAAAAGACCATCCATAGTTTTCCTGTAGCCCATCCACAGATCTCTTGTTGACCACCCACAGATCTCCCATAGATCATAGACCATCCTACAGACCATCCATAGATATCTCATAGACCAGGGGTGCCCAACACGTCAATCAGGATCAACCTATCCATTGCATAGTGCACATTGGTAGATCATGTCTCATTCAAAAAGGCCAACAAATTTCAACACTTTCTTACTGTTTCTTACAGAAGGCAGGTCAACATGATCGAAGTGAAATGTAGCCACTGTCTCTTTAATTTTCTGCTGCGAGTTTGCCTCTCCAGTGATCTAGAAAGTTTTCATTTATCGGTAGCCAGTTTGTGTAGCACCATTTTTGCTACCTACCAACACTGACTCTTTCAGAAGATGAGTGCGTGATCTAGCACAAAGACACCGAAAACTTACCTCTTCCATGCAGAGCGGGAGGAGGCAGATGTGGGAACAGTTCACTAAGTTGCAAGTAACAAGTCTCAAGTCTTGACACTCATGTCCCAAGTCAAGTCCCAAGTCAAGGTGGTCAAGTCTTGATTCAAGTCCCGAGTGAGTACAGGCAAGTCTCAAGCCGAGTCCCAAGTCAGTAGACCTTACCTTAAGTCCTAAATAAGTTAGTCTGCATTCTTCAGCTAATTTAAGGCCATAACACTGAATAGATAGATAAATAGATAGATACGTTATTGATCTTGAGGGAAATTTAGCAACGGTAACAGTACTATAGCCTTTTAATGACAGCATGTTAGCAGTGTATGGCTGTATATTAATTTTTCATTATTTTTTTACCCTTCCAACAAAATCTACGGTACACAGATGACCACACTTTTAAAAAGAATGAAAATGGTTCTAAAAAGAACCATGAACACTCAAAGAACCCATAGCATTATTAGTGGGTTCGTTGCATCATGAAAAGTTTCTTCAGATTGATGGAGAATGTTCTGTAGATGGTTCTGTATAGAATCTTTTTGAAAAGGGTTCTATAGCGCTCCCAAAAGGGTTCTCCTATTGTGACAAGCTTGACACTGTAACAATAGAAGAACCCCTTTAAGTGCTCTATAGAACCCTTTTCAAAAAGGTTCTATATAGAACCACCTACAGCGCATTCTTAAGAACCCTTTCATGATGCAAAGAACACTTTAACCATGCAAAGGGTTCTTTGAGTGTTCATGGTTCTTTTTAGAACCATTTTCTTCACTAAAGAACCTTTGAGGAACCATCATGTTTAAGAGTGCATGACAGACATACTGGTATACACAAAGAGTAGTGCACTACACATGAAAATAATTTTAAAAGTACTTTTAAACTTTTTAACTTTTGGATGATTTTTGGGAATATTGAGTGCAATTAAAACTAGCCCTAAAACTAGCTCAGGGTAGTTTGAATTGAATTTAAACGGCAACAAAACAGAAACCAAAAGGACAGAGCTGAACAAAGTTTATAGAAAAGACAACAAAATGATGGTGAATGTACGAAGCTGACTTTTTTTGCGCCATCAGCTTCTGAGTCGAATTTTTTCTGTTCCACCTTAAATGGTGCAGTAGTTACATTCTGGTGCCAAACTGCTGCACCATTCAAGGTGGAAGAACAAATTCCAATACAAAGCTGGCAAATAAGAAGTCAGCTTTAGCTTTGTGGTGAATGTTGCTCTTGTTTTACCTGCAGAAGCTGTTAAAAATGGTCAAATAGAGAGAGTCATTTCTTTTGTTCTTTTGTCTTGCTATCATGAGAAAAACAATAAGTTCACCTGATGAGTTTCTCCAGTAAGTCTGGAGTTTTGAGTGCTGAGCGAGTGCACATTAATGCTGTTGATGCGTTGCTTGTTTCCAGCTTATGAAGGCGAACTCTAAATGCGTCACTTGTCTTCCAAGCATAAGCACATTGACAGATGACAACGTTGCTGTATATTCAGTTTACAGCACAAAATGAATCCATTCACTTGAAAAGTAACCGACTGTGTAGCGATCTGTAGTCTGATGACTCTCCACATTTCTTCAACTTTCTTGAGTCTTTCCAAGTTTTAAGATTGAAGTCTGAGTAAAAGTCTGAGTCACTGGTGTTCAAGTCAAAGTCGAGTCGCAAGTCCTTCTCAATTTTCTTGAGTCGAGTCTCAAGTCATCAATTTCTTCACTCGAGTCGGACTCAAGTCCAAGTCATATGATTCGAGTCCACACCTCTGGGAGGAGGACTGTTTTTTTTACAGTGTCAAACTCCAAATGCATCTGCTTGATTTGCCAAGTAGTCATCACACTTCCGAAGAAAAGGAAAGTCGAGAGGCATACACAAAAACTACGATGATGAAGTCAGGAAGAAAAAAGTGGTTGAGGCTACACAAACCAGCTGACACCTTTCAGTGCAAATGATTAGAATGAGGTTAGATTTTTCAATTGTTTGCCCTGTAATGCTGACTATTAATATAGGCCACTGAAGTGCATTAAAACATTTCAAAGGATGAGGCCAGCCCCTTTTTTAAAGGTAGATCACGATGACTTGTCCACTGGAAAAAGTAGATCTCAAGCCACTAAAGTATGGGCACCCCTGTCATAGACTATCCATAGACCTCATATAGACCATCCAAAGATCTCCTTTAGACCATCCATAGATTTCTCATAGACTGTAGATCATCTGTAGATTTCCTACATATTGTATATATCCCCAAAGAATGTTCCTCTTTCTCACTTCCTTTCTCTCACCTTTCCCTCTCTCCTTATCTTTTTCCTCTCTCTACCTCTCCACCTCTTCTTTCTCTCTTATCTCTTTTCCCACTCTCATGTCTGTCTCTTCCTCTCTCTCTTTCTTGCCCTCTTTATCACTTATTCCTTGTCTAAGGAAGCAGCATAACAGTGGACAATTCCATTACAGTGGAATTATGCTTGACTTGACCTACTGCACCTCATTTCTCTCTCTCTCTCTCTCTCTCTCTCTCTTAAATTAATTCTCTGTCGGATGGGAGCGTGTAAATCCGCAGGGAGAGCTGGTCCTTATGATATTATAAAAAGATAAATCCCCACTAAAGCAGCAGTGGTGCTGTTGTGCTGTTGTTATTCTGTGCAGGGCTGGACAGGAGCAGAGCGATCGCAATCAGTTTCTTCACTCCAAATATTACAAAGCAGCATTCTGAAACACTTATCAGTAAGTAGAATGAAGGTGTAAATATGGTTTGTTGTGTTAAATAAAGCTGGCTTTCTGCTATCACAGCCCATCTCATCTGTGTTGTTGTAAACACCCTTTACATAGTCTGGCTTTATTCTGTTATTTCTCAGTCAGAGTCCCTACATGGATCTGGATTCAGTTCAAGCTTCCTTCTTTTAACAGGATTCTGTAACACCATTTTAAATATGGTATTTTAACATTTTTGATCCTTTTTTGGGATTGTTATGTCCAAATCATAGTCTTTTACTGCCCTGTTGGGACTCCCCAGCAGAATCAGATTTGTAGGTAAAAATAAAATAATCCTCCTTTGCAGTAAAATAAAGCTCTGCTGATCGTTCTAACAGTTTTAACAATAAATGGTCTTAAACGCTGGAGTTAATGTAGAACTGCTAATTCACCCTTTAACGCTGAAGATCAGCGCAGACTGCTGGTCACCGTAGCAATGCAGACAACATTGCCTAGCTCTTGCCTAGCTAATAGCTAAGGAAAAGGCAAAGAGAAAGATTTAAGACGAACATCAATAATTTGGAGATGAACAGACTTATTTACATTTATAATCACTCCAGCTGATTTCCTGATACGTTTAATCTGCACTGAGAAACTGTCAAACACTAAAATGTCACAAGGCTGAAGTCAGCTTCTCATTCTGCAGCTTCTCGTTCTAATTTTTATGTTCCACCTTAAATGGTGCAGCCGTTAGCTACATTCTGGCACCGCAGGCATCATTTAAGGTGGAATGGTAAATTTGAACAAGAGAATAAGGTGAATGGTGAATAAGAAGCTGACTTCAGCCTCGTAAAAAAAATCTAAGACTCAGAGACATTTTACAAGAAACTTTTTCACTTTCACGAAAAAATTTCCTGCCAGAGATGCGAGAAAAGCAGCTATAGCTGAACTAAAGCTTAAAGCAGAGCAAAGTAAATCTGCATTTTTGTTTATATTATATTTGTAGCCTATACTAGGACATTAACACATACTGAGACACATTTACAGCTAAGACGGCAAAATGGACATAAAATGTTGTGGCTCCCAAGGTGGTTTGATTTTTGTTGAAAGGACAAAATGGCTCTTCTCAACATTTGGGTTGCCGATCTCTTGTCTAGGAGGAGTAACAAGAGGATGGAGGAACTTAATAAAGGGGTGCAGAGACTGGGACTGTGTAAATAAAACTGAAAAAAAGTTTATTATACAGATTATACTTGGCCATACAAGGGTTGTACCTGCCTCTAACCTAATGTGCTTGGACAATGACATACCTACCAAGGTAAATGCAGGGGCTCAGTCTAACCTCCCTGCCCTCCCAGGAGAAAAGCACCAGGTTAAGGGAGTTTTCAAACTTGTCCTGAATACTTTAGTCCGCACCCAGGGCTGATTCTGGGTTCATTTTGGGGAGGGGCTCATTATCACTATTTTGCTTTTACTCACAACCATTCCATCTGAGCCATGAGCAACTCACTCTTGGCTGGTTTTTCTATGCAAGCTATCAAGCCTCTGCAACTCATCCAGAATGCAGCAGCATGGCTTGCCTTCAATCTTCCTAAGTTCAGTCACGTCACTCTACTGCTGCGCTCCCTTTACTAGCTTCCTGTAGCTTCATGCATCATATTTAAAACCCTGACGCCTACAAAGCCAAAAGCAGACCAGCCCCTCCCAACCGGATGGCAATGGTCAAAACTCGAACTGTACCATGAGCCCTTCGAGCTTCAAGTACAGCTCGACTTGACCCGCCATCCTTCAAGACACGTGGAAGACATCAAGACTCTTCTCTGTATTGGCACCCAGGTGGTGGAATGAACTCCCACTGGCTGTATTTCGCGGTCTTCAAACACAGACTGAAGACACATCTCTTTTTACAGCACTTAAATGAGCACTGAGTTAAGTAATTAATTGCAATGTATTGTAAGGCACTTATTGAAATGTATTGTATTGTGCTGCACTGTGTTTAACTATTTTCTTCTCTCTAGGCATCAACATGGACTTTCGTTTCTAGCAGCATCTGAGCTTAGGACGAGCTTTGTCTCAGAACGAGCTTTGTCTCTAAACTATTTGTTACTAGCAAAGATACTTTCTCTAGATAGACAAAGAACTTTTTGTAAGTCACTCTGGATAAGAGCATCTGCTAAATGCTGTAAATGTAAAATGAGTCGACTGCACAATTCCATACGTCTCTTTTCTGCGTGCAGGTTTGCTGAATGAAGCACTAGCTTTACCTGTTTGCTGCTTTTATTATTTTCCTTGGATACAAACACTCAAGCAGTGAAGAGCAGCACTTTCTGTCTACAGCAGACCTCTCCCCCATTACAAAGCTTGAAAAGGCAAGTGATATGATAAGTTGAAGCAGTAATGTTACAAAATGAAACAGTCATGCAGCCCCACACACAGCACTGGGAGCAGATAGCTTCCACTAATGCAGTGGACCCACCAGAGCTCGCTGGAAGTAGACTCCAGAACTCCACTTTCAGGAAGACCAGAGATCAGTTCTCTGGACCACTCCCAGGCTCGAAAACAGCTTTCAAACTCAAGCAAGTTTACCGATCTTACAGAACAAGTGGACTTGGATTTGGAAAAAAGCTCAGTGACACTTTTTAAATGAAACAAACACTTAACAGACTCAGTAACATATTAAAAACATATGAGGGTTAGGATTTGGTTTTGGGTTAAGGTTAGAGTTAGGATAAGCCCAGGGTGAAGGTCAGGTTTTGGGTTGAGGTTAAGTTTAGGGTTAAGATTAGGGCCAGGGTGAGGGTTAGGCTTTTGGTAAGGTTGGGTAAGGTTAGGTTTTGGGTTGAGGTTAAAGTTAGGATAACAGCCAGGGTTAGGGTTAGGTTTTGGTTTAAGGTTAGGTTTAGGGTTACGACTAGGCCCAGGGTGAGGGTTAGGCTTTTGGTAAGGTTAGGTTTTGCGTAAAGGAAGTAACATATTAACAATACATCTACTTAATGTAAGTAATGCATCAACAGAACATCTACAAGATATTTACTTCAGTGTATTCATATGCCTCACTACTGCTGCTTCACTGATTTGTTGTTGATATGTTACTGATAATCTGTTAAGAGTTTATTAATCATGTACAAAGGACCACTCCTAATGAAGTGTTACCAAAAGCTCTCTTGTGAAAACGCCCTAAGAGAACTGAGAACCAGCACAACCAGACAAACAATCAGACCAACAAGCAATAAATGATACAAAGTCACTCTGAGTAACATGAAGTCACAAGGCTAACAAAGCCTACAGGGCAATCATGAGAACTGTACAAAAAGGGCTAAACAAAACTAGTTAGGACTAAAAGAGCTGACAAGTTCACAAAGCTAACAAGCTAACGAGGCTGGCAGGTAAACGTGCTTTTGAGCTAAAGCTGGTAGGGGCTGTAAGGCTTACAAGGACTACAGAGCTAAGAACGCTAAGTGAGCAAACACAGAATGCCAGCGACCAAAAGAATTGGGCCAAGGGCTTAGACTTGCATCACGAAATGCCCAGCACCGACCACAAACTCTGCCACACTGCTTTTAAAGTCCAAGCTTCGCCCCCATGGATTCAAGTGTGCAAGCTGACTGGCCAAATGACACCCTTCTGAAAATTGAGATTGGCACACCAAGCAACCTATGAAGGACAGAAAGCCAGAAAAACAGGAGAAGAGCCACCCCTCCCCACACACAGCGGTATACGCATTACAGAACTCACTTACTGCCTACATTCCTTAGCTAGCACTTCACCACAAACCACAAATCTTTAGCTTGGAGCTGAAAAATGCCTCAGGTTTAGCAATCAAACAAGACCCTCAGTAATGAGCTCAGCCGATAGAAATACATAATGAACATTTGCTTGTCTTCCATAATCCATGACTTCCATGATTGTGTCAGTGCTTGATAAGGTATATGTCTTGTATCACCACTCCCGCAACCCCCTGGCAACAAGGTGTGACTCCCAAGGTGGTCCAACCACCCAGTTTAAGAACCCCTGTCATAAACAGTTACTTACAATCAGGTTGCTGTCCAGGCTCTCTTAAAACTGCAGCTGTAAGACAGCTACTCAAGAACCCAACTTAGACTCTGCCATCATACGTAAGTATATACTTTTCTGGGTAAAATAATAGATAAAGTGGTACACAATTAGCAATCCTCGTAGATAACAATATATATGAAAAAAAATCAGTCAGGCTTCATAGCAGGTCACAGCACAGAAACATCTTCGATAAAAGTAGTTAAGAACCTCAGACAGAATACTAACATGAGCAAAGTATCAATTCTTGTCCTTTTGGACTCTATGCCTGCATTCAAGCCTGTTGTTCAATGTATACTTGTAAGTTTTTATGCCTTTTTATACCTTTCATACTTGAAAATTGGATTGGACTTTCAGGGAATGTACTTATATTGTTTTACACATATCTAAGTTATAGATAGTATTTTATTACTCTTGGTACTTTTGCGTCTGGACAGCATAACAATTGCTGTGGTGTACCACAGGGGTCTATCCTCAGGCCACTCTTATTTTCTTTATATATGCTTCCACTTGGCCATATAATCGGTAAACATGGAATCAACTTTCATAGTTGTATGCAGACAACATACAGCTATACATTTCTGTTGAAACTGATGAAATAAGTGCTGTTGAACAGCTAGATAACTGTTCATCAAGCGTGTGCTAGTAGGATGAAGTACAATTTATTAAAAACAAAAAGGACAAAGCTGAAATTTGAAACTGTGAGCAAACTAGACAGTTTGGTGATATCTATTAAATTTGACTTGTGAGTCCTGGGTGTTTTGTCTTTGGTATTTATTCTTAATGTTACTTTTATTTTTTTAGAATTTTTAGGTTGGGATTTTTAAATTCATTTCGCAAATGCTTTTATTTCCTCGGATTTAATTTTTTCTCATTTATACTCTTGGCCTTTTTGTTGTAAAGCTGCATTTTAATGTATGAAAGGTGCTATATGAATGAATTTTAGTGTAAATATTACATTAGTGACTGTATATTATATTATATTTATTTCATTATTTGTAGTCTGTATTAGGGCCTGAGTGAAATTTCATGTTGTTGTTCATTTTGTAAGTAAAAATAAAATACAACAACTTTCTTCACATTTTAATGTGTGGTTCCTCTTTATGTAGCTTAAAATGTGGCCTGTGCAAAAGTTACAGCACATTTTATATTTTGTGTTTCTTTTCAATATAGTAAATAGAATTGAGCATTTCTACTTATATGATGGTTTAATGATGGTTTAATCATCACTCACCTGGCTGCCTGTTAAAGGAACTTTACTATCTATGTATGTATGTTTGTGGCTCATATCATCTTAGCTGACCAGTCCTGTGGGCTGCAGTGTAAAGTAAGTGGAGAACAGGCCATTTGCTGAGGGGCGAGAAGCACAAGCCTGAGTAGGAGGAGGTGACAAATCAGGCTGTGAACACTAACACCAGGCCAAATCTACTCCAAAAAGAATAAGTGGGACATTTTAGTATTTTGTAGCAAACTGCTGGGGTGAATTGGGAGTTACTTTTCACAGCAACTTAAATTTTTTAGTTTAAGAACCATGGAAGTGAAGTTTGTAAAACAATAATCTATCAGCTCAGAAATACATCCAATGTCTGTCACATTTCTGTCAACCACTGATAGTGAGAATGCTTTTATGTCAACTTGTCTGGATTCTCTTTTATCTGGTTTACCATTTAGTTGTGAACCGTTACTATCAGAGCTAAGACTTCAGTTTGGGCCATAAATGTCAAAACCTGGCCAAAATGAGAAAAACACCTCTATTATAGTGTTATTTTTGCCAGCAGTCTTAATGGATTTCTATAGGCCTAGTATTTACATTTTTGTCCATTATAGATTCAACATGGGCTTTTGAAAATTGTTAAAGGCATTAACATATCACTGTTGTCTCCAAAATGGTAACTGTACAAGATAAGGAAATAAAATACTTTACTTTTAATGTAAGTCAATGGAAGCAGACTTTTTTCCAAGTAATTTTGGGTCATTTCTTTTGGTCCATTCATAACATTTTGACACAATGTAACGGGCAACAGTTATATTCAAATTATGTCAAAAACTGAAAAATGACAAAAATGGAGATGAGGTTTTGTTCTGACAGCATCAATATGTTTGAGCTTGTATTTTTCAGTTTTACAGGTAAAGAGTCCTCACTTTTAGCCTTCACCCATTTTTAGAAATAACGTTTACATCTAAATTCACACACTAAATAACAACAAATATTACTTTCTGGTAATAAACTACTTCACTTCTTGTTTGAAAATTTGTTTGTTCCTGAAAATGTGTATCCACAAGTCCCTGTTGGTGTGGGTTTCCTCTCTTTCAAAGATGAGGAAGCTAAAGCCATAGATAGTTTAGACTTGCTTATCCCTATTTTATCAAATACTTCTTGGTATTTCTGAGCATGTACTCAAAAACTCTCAATACTATCCTTAAAACAATATTTATAATTCAAAATTAACTGTAATTTAAGTTTAAGTTCATTTTTAATCAAAATATTCCAGTTTTCATTGGTGACAAATAGATTTAGACATTCATACACAGCATTACTTCAATGTTTTATTCTAAACTCATATAGGTTTACAGCCATTTATGTCTGATTGGAAACTAACTAAAGTGATCTCGATTTGTCTCCGTCTGACACAGGACACTTTAAACATTGTGTCCACACACTGTCCACTCTATTAGACAATCCTACCTTGTTGGTCCACCTTGTAGATGTAAAGTCAGAGATGATAGCTCAACTGCTGCTGGACAGTTTGTGTTGGTCATCCTCTAATCCTTCATCAGTGGTCACAGGATGCTGCCAACAGGACGCTGTTGGCTGGATGGTTTTGGTTCTCAGTCCAGCAGCGACAGTGAGGTGGTTCTCAGTCCAGCAGCACTGCTGTGTCTGATCCACTCACACCAGCACAACACACACAACACACCACCTCCACATCAGTGTCACTGCAGTGCTGAGAATGACCCACCACCTGAATAACACCTACTCTGTGGGGGTCCTGACCATTAAAGAACAGAGTAATAAAGTATGCAGAGAGACAGATGGACTACAGTCTGTAACTGTAGAACAACAAAGTGCTCCTAGAGTGTAGATACAAGGAGGTGGTTTTAATGTTATGCCTGATCAGTGTATGTCAAGGATCCACAAAGAGTGTTAGACAGGACTCCAGCCATTTTTCAGTCATTAAACTGATGTTAAAGGCACCCCGTGAATGAACACCATGAACTGAAGTTGTTTCTCTATGACCCAGGACCACCCTTAGCCTATTAGATGCAGGACTTTCAGGTCATTTAAGGTGGACAGACTGTGTTCTGAAGTGCTTGGTTTGGTTGTCACCTCGTTGCAGCGTCACCGCTCTCCTGACACATCTCCGATTCAACAGGCCTTCTGTGAGTTCAGGCTGTTTATGCTTTAGGCACTCAGAGCCTGTCTGAGGGAAAATTCTCAATGTACCTACACAAGAAAATGTGTCTGGTTTAGTAGAGCAATAAGGACACAGGATCTGCTGGAGCCTCATAAACAGCCTGACCTGGTTATTTCAAGCTCTCTGAAGAGGTTTATATCGATTTTAATGTGTCCAGTGACAGAGTAGCTGAACCTGTGGCAGAGCCTGCTCACATTATATTTCTGTGTGTTTATAATTATTAGGCAGTTTATTAATTTTTAATATTTTTATGTAGCGCTATATAAAAGAGCCAAGACTCAAAAGGAGAATCTCCCCAAGAGCATGAAGAAGAACCACTGAGAGGAACCAAGACTCAAAAAGGGAGCCTGCCTAAGAGAATGAAGATGAACCACTGAGAGGAACCAAGACTCAAAAAGGGAGCCTGCCTAAGAGTATGAGAAAGAACCAATGAGAAACCAAGACTCTAAAAGAGAGCCTGCCTAAGAACATGAGAAAGAACCACTGAGAAGAGTCAAGACTCAAAAAGGGGAGCCCGTCTACGAGAATAAGGAAGAACACTCAGGAACCCAGACACAAAAGGAAACCTCCCTAAGAGCATGAGGAAGAACCACTAAGGAACCCAGACTCAAAAGGGGAGCCTGCCGAAGAGAATGAGGACAAACCACTAAGGAACCAAGACTCAAAAAGGGGAAATTTCCCAAGAGAATGAGAAAGAACCACTGAAAGAACCAAGCCATAAAAGCGGAGCCTGTCTAAGAGAATGAGGACGAACCACTGAGGAACCAAGACTCAAAAGGAAAAACTCCCTAAAAGCATGACAAAGAACCAAGACTCAAAAGGAGAAACTCCCTAAGAGCCCGAGGAAGAACCACTAAGGAATGAAGACATAAAAGGGGAGCCTCCCTAAGAATGTGAGGAGAAACTGTTAAGGAACCAAGACTCAAAAGTAGAATCTCCCTAAGAACATTATGAAGAAATAATGGGAGAAAACAAAACTCCCTAAGAGCATGAGAAAGAGCCACTGTGGAACCAAGTCTCAAAAACAGAATCTCTGTAAAATCATGAGGAAGAACCATTGAAAGTAACCAAGATTCAAATAGAGAAACTCCCTAAGAGCATGAGAAAGAACCACTGAGGAGCAAAGATACAAAAGGAGTAACTCTTTAAAAGCATGAGTAACCTCTGACCACTGAGAAGAACCAAGACTCAGAAGGAGAAACTAAGAACACAAGAGGGACAGCTCAGAAGGACTCTTAAAGACAATTAAATAGAACCACTCAGGAACCAAGACTCAAAATACACTCTCTAAGAACATTAAAAACAACCACTAAGAGAAGCCTAGAGTGAAAAGGGGGAACCTCCCTAAGAGCATGAGTACGAACCACTGAAGATCTCCATCCTCTTCTAGGACACACCAGATCCAGTTAAGACACAAGTAGGACAAGTTTAGATAAAAGAAAAAGTTTCTCATTTTGGTGGAAGGTTTTTGAACTGAATATAGAATGCTCTAAGATCATAAGTGGTACAGGAACCCAACAGCAAGTGAAGTGGTCTAAAACCTGTAAGCTAGACTCTACCTTCCTTTACTTTCCTGTTCTGCCTCTCTCTCCTTTTACTGCTGAGGTTTGATTTCGTAAGAAATGGCCTTGGCCACTGAAAAGAGAAGGAATGAAAACCGTTCTCTTTTTTCCTTTCACTTCGATTCCATTACCTGCAGTCAGAAAGAACATTCAAGCACGTCTTTGAGTGTAAAACAGGTGCTGAGCAGGGACGTGGGAAGTGGGGGAGCTGTCGGGGGAGGCAGATTTACCCCAGATTTAAGGGTTGGTGAACTGTAACAGGTAAAATTAATAATTAAAAAAATGTCTAAATGTGAAACTAATTTGAGAGTAGGAAAGATTTATCTGCTTGTTTGAGAATTGAGTTTATATTTTTATGTTTTATTCATAAATTTTAAAAACCTGCAGTAGCTGCACTGTTTACATTAACAATGTGTTTTCATTAAAGCAAGACAAATAGGCCACTGTAGGCCACTTCTAAACCCTAAAGCTGCCTCATATAGTTTTTTAAACGAAAAAAAAAAACTTTAATTTGTGCTTTGTGTACGTATTTTTTGTCAGATCTCCCCTGTTAGATCTCCCTTTGATGTGGTTTCAACTGTGTGACCGTAGACGTGGCACAATTACCATACTGCAAAAAAGATGAGCTAATAAATAACAAAGAAATAAAAAATTGATGAGAAAATGACTCAATAATAGTGACATTAGCTGTTCAGGCAGCAAGATAATTTCACTCAACATAAAAAATCTTAAAATAAGTTCTAGAAATAAGCACCTCTGACAAGAGTTCAAAGGTCTGAAATCAGGAGAAATTACTGCTTTTTAGATCAAATGACTCGAGATCAGACTCACTACAGCTCAGTAATCAGTGAAATCATGAAACCATGAACTCAAATATAGAAACTACTAAATAGCTTTTTTAAAACAAGATCATTAATCTAATATTTCCAGATTTAAGATTTCAAAACTTGTCAAGCTCAGAACAGTCTGCAGTTCTCGCCACACACCAACAGTTTGATTGAACGTCACTCAACTAATTTGCATAAAGTTTGTCCAGAAGGAAAGCACAGAGAAATCACGGTGTGCATCAGAGGTTTGATGTGTCAGTTGTGTGGGTATGCTGTCGTCTCTCGCCACATCACGACATGCTCTGTTTGATGTGATGTATCAAAAAACTTCAAAAGAAAAAAGGCAAATCATTTTGAATGATGTCATCATTCACATCATGTATCTGCTGCTTAACATTTCAGCTCCCCAACTTAAAACACCCTCTGGTGTCCCTGGTGCTGGAACCACTGAGCATCTACCATATGGGGAACTGTAAAGCTGAGGAGCACCAAAAAGCTGAGGGCACCAAAATGTTTCTAAGATAGACAGACAGACAAATAAATAAGTCATTCTTATTTAAAGTGCTAAATTTGTTCAGTTTAGATATGTGGATATGAGCAGGATGAGCCTCCAACAGACCTGAAGCAGCATTTTCAATTTGTTTACCTGCAATATCACAGTTAGATAATAAATGCATTTATAACAGGTTATAAAATATACTGTGACGTTGCTCAGAGGAAGAAAATGGCTCTTTATTAAGAACAAGCAGAAGAAACACTGTTGAAAATACTGGAATGAGGGCTTTCCCAGTGGTAAGCACCAACCCAAATTAACCTTCTCAGATTGACGATGTTGTATGTGACATCAAAGGACATCATTCATAAAACAGTAAACATATCAGGAACGCTGCAGGCTACACACTTACTTCAGTTTTTTCCCAGGAGGGTGGTGTTGTACTATTCCAATGAGGGCTTCGGTGCAATCGTATCTCTTTGTCTTCTGAGATTATTTATCCATTTGTCAGTGTTGAAAAGAGTTATTGTTGTTGTTAGTATGGCTGTTTGCCATGCACTGACAGCTTGGGTCAACTCTATCAGCCAGTCAGGGGCTGTGTTCCTGACCTGTTGACCAATCAAAAGCTGTGTTCCTGACTCGTCGACCAATCAAAGGCTGTGTTCCTGACTCGTCGACCAATCAGAGGCTGTGTTCCAGATTTGTTGTATAATTAGAGACTGCATTTTATGATTTGTCGACCAGTCAGAGGCTGTGTTCCTGACTTCTCGACTAAATAAAAGCTTTGTTCCTGACTTGTCGACCAATGAGAAGCTGTGTTCTTGACTCGTTGACCAATCAGAGGCTGTGTTCCTGACTTGTCGGCCAGTTAGAGACTGTGTTTTATGATTTATCGACCAGTCAGAGGCTGTATTCCTGACCCATCTACAAACCAGAGGCTGGGTTCCTAACTCGTCCACCAATCACAAGCTGAATCTCTGACTTGTTGACCAATCAGAGGCTGTGTTCCTGAAGCATCTACCAATCAGAGGCTGTGTTCTTGACTTGTCAACCAATCAGAGGCTGTGTTCTTGACTCGTCGACCAATCAGAGGTTGTGTTTCTGACTTGTTGCTGAAACAACACTACTTTTCTGGGCAAAACTGAAGTACATCGCTGTCATGCAGCCGTCACAAAATATCAGTGGTGGACAGTAACTAAGTAAATGTAACTCGTTACTGTACTTAAGTAGTTTTTTCGTATATCTGTACTTTACTGAAGTATTTCCATTTTTGGTGACTTTTTACTTTTTCTCCATTACATTTCAAAGTCAAATATCTTCCTTTTTACTCCACTACATTATGCAAAATCTGCCGTTCCTTTTGGCTTATGTGTGTATAAAAATGTAATGTCAAAATGAAGGAAGTGTGAAGCAGCACACCAATCAGGGTACAGCACACATACTTTGTTTTGAGCTTGTTTTGACCTAGTGCAAGCATACGGTTCAACATCAGTGCAGCAGCGTAAAATTTTGGGAGTGCCTATGCCAACATAAATGATGGAACTAAGCTAACTTTGCATAAATAGACCACACTATAGAAATATGTACACATATGCAGTTGTGACTGGCATGTGTCTTTTTTCTGAAATTATACAAACACTATTTCATTTTATAGTAAATTAATTTTGGCTAGTTTATGAGACCTACAGATGCAATATAGTAAAGTAAAACTCATTTGTGAACCTGTGTTTAAAGCAAGCTTTTATTAAACTTAAACTTGTAACAAAATTGCAAATAAATCTTAAACTGAAACTTTGCTTGTTCACAAAAAGTTACTTCATGGCCACTTGGTTCTACCTAATGGAAATTATTTACCTTCAGTGTTTTGTGCTTATGATAATGTTAATAGACATCAGCGTCAGACTAATTAATGACATTCTATTAAAAGATTTGGTTTACCAAGAGTGATGCTGGAGTATTTTCACCTAAAATGAGTTAATGAAGCAAGAGTCTTGTTACAAAAATGGTAATAGGACATTAGAGTCATAATTAATCGTTTAGTACTTTTACTTTTACTCAAGTGGAGGTCTAAATGGAGGAGCTTCTACTTTTACTGGAGTAATATTTTACCTTGGGTATCTCTGCTTTAACTCAAGTACATGATTTGTGTACTTCGTCCACCACTGCAAAATATATATTCTTTATTCTATGACATCCTTTGATGTCATATACCACATTGTCGGTATTGGTGGGGGCACACCTCCCATGAGCCTCTTCTTGTGGCCCTTTCTGCATGCCCACTTTTGAACTCCAATGCGAGCACAGCAGAACACCACAACACAACAGACCACTGTCACACACTGAATATTCTTTGAATCTATATTGTTTCTTGGTTTATTAAGAAACACAGAATTTTAGAATTGAACCACGACTATTCAAGCTAGGCCTTCAGATCAGGCCAAAAATGTTAAAAATTAGTCAAAAACGCCTCTTTGACTATGATAATGCTAATTTCTTCTGGCATCCCTATGAGATTCTAACAGTATGTTAGCGCTAAGCTAAAGGGGATGCACATAAAAAGTTTTGCAGTTCCAGATTAAAAAACATTCTACACACTTGATGGTTCTTCAACAATTCTTTAGAATCATGAGTCCTATATAGAACCACTTGAATGCTTAAATGGTTCTCTGCATGGTGAAATCTTTCTCAAGATTGATGGAGAATGTGTTGTATATGGTTGTATATAGCACCAAAAATGGTTCTTTTATTGTTACAAGCTTCATAATGTTTAATTGCATATTCAAGATAATTATATATTCAAATATATAAAAACACATGCCCATATGTATTTTTTCCATATGAGAATTTTAGTGCATACTTTTTATTTATTTGCTGAGCTTAACATCTTGGGAAAACAAAAAATATGCCATAACCTTTGCACAGGCCATATTGTCCATCTTATACAGAAACAAGACAGAACAGAGTAATAAAAGCAGTGAAGGAGTGAGTGGATAAAAAAAGAGAGAAATGTCACTGTCTGCTGCTCTTTCATCAGAATGACCTTCAGATATACAGAGACAAGAGAGAGAGAGAGAGAGAGAGAGAGAGAGAGAGAGAGAGAGAGAGAGAGAGAGAGAGTATGACCTTGTTATGTAACAACGTCTTTGTAAAGGAACTGCACTGAGACCTTGCAAAGCCATTAGCTGATTTATTGATCTATAGACAGAAAGTGAATACTGATAAAGACACAGTTTATAAACTTCTACAGTCTGTTCTACAGTTTCTCATCAGGTTGAATGAATAACTGACTCTAAGTGTAGGTGTTTAGTGTGTAATTGATATTTAGTCTTTTTGCTGTGAGGATGTGTGTGTGTGTGTATATGTGTGTGTGTGTGTCCATGTGTGTGTGAGTCACTCTCTGTCACCCTTCTGCTCATGTTGGGAAAACAGATGCAGATGATTCATAACAGTTTAGTCATAGTGGATGTTAATGATGCCCAGAAATCTCCACCAGCGTCAGACCCTCTCAGCATCATCACCAGGCCAAATAACATCAATATCACTTATTATGTTACTTATTAATTTTCAAATGAATTATTCAGAAACTATTATGAATTATTTGTTATCTTCCATGAATGATTCAGTATCTACTATGATTTGTTTATTATCTACTTTGAATTATTCAGTGTCTACCATAAATTGTTAACTATGTACTAAGAATAATTCAGTATTTACAGTGAACAATTCAGTATCTACTTTAATTTATTCAATATCTACTGTGAATTATTCATTATTTACCATGAATTATTCATTATCCACCATGACTTTTTCCAGGATTTACTATGAACAAAAAAGTATCTACTGTGGATGATCCAGTATCTACTATGAATGATTCAGTGTCTACTAAGAATGATTTAGTTTCTACTATAAATGATTTAGTGTCTACTGTGAATGACTCAGTATCTTTCATGAATCATTCAGTATCTTCCATGAATGATTCAGTGTCCACTGTGAATGATTCAGTTACTGCCATGAATGATTCAATATCTACTATGATTCAGTGTTTTCCATGAATAATTCTACTGTAATTTGCCATGAATTATTCGGTATCTACCATGATTTTTTCAGAATTTACTATGAACAATTCAGTATCTACTATGATGATTCAGTATTTACTGTGAATTATTAAGTATTTATTGTGAATGATTCAGTATCTACTATGCAGTATACTGTGTCTACTATGAATGCTTCAGCATTTTCTGTGAATGATTCAGTATCTACTGTGAAGTATCTAGTACCTACTAAATAATTTAGTACTGTGAATAAAAAGTGTTCAGTATCTACTATGGACCTAATGAGTGTAATGTAAGGGGTAACCAGTGAATCAGGCACATTTGTAAACTGTTTTAAAAGGTTTAATAAAACAGCAAAATCACAGAAATTTTGTGTAGGATAAATTCAGCTTTACACATCTCACACATAGAAGACACATCATAAATGCAGAACCCACCAACTAATAAAGACCAAACCACCACCAGAAGGGTGCCATGTGGGCAGTAGGGGGCTGAAGGGGGCCGTAAGGGGCAGCAGAGTGCAGTGGGAAGCAGCAGTAAATCGTAGAGGGCAGCAGGAACTTTTGGGAAGGTCTTGGGCGTTTTGCCTCCACATGAACAAAGATGATAAATCCGATGTCTGATGTTTTAAATAGAAACTGTAAAATAGCTCCACATGGCCAATATGTTCACTGTTGATCTGCTGTTTCTTCAGATCTGTACTGACGAGCACATAAGAGTGAAGAAACAGTGTTTTTATTAGTAGCGAATAAGAAAAATTAATGTTTTTCTTTTTTGGCCAAAAAAATGAAGGTGGGATTTTTCCAGATGAAAATCAGTGGCTGGAATGCACCAAAATTACAGCTACTAAACATTTTCACCCAAAAATTGTAAAATAAAAATTGTATGTGTTTTTGTTCAAACCAGAAAAACAACCAAAAAAAATTTGATTCAATAAGTAAGCCTGCAATAAATTTTTAAAATCAAGCACTTACCAAATTATTAAAATGGTAATGAAAATGAGATATTCTATATTTTGCCTTTGGGAAGACAAAAAGTGCGAAAAGTGTCATTTTTAAAACTTTTTTTTGCTGAAAATGTTCAGTGAAGGAAATTTTGACGCATCCCTAGTTATTTGCAATCGAGTGATGTACCCAAATTTTCACTGCTTAACATTTTTACCTAAAAAGGCTGAAGTTACAGCAAAAGGCTGAAGGAGAAAAATGGCTGAAGGAGAAAAATGCCCAAAGGTTTTGACCAAAACCAAAAATTTTGTATACACGACCAAAAACCAAAAAAGAGAGCTGACAATAAATTAATAAATCCCTAAAATAAACATGCCAAAATTATTACAGTATGTTGGCTAAAGCATGTCAGGGTTTGTGGGACTTAATGGGTTAACATTTTCAAGGAGCAGATTTTTTTTGCTAAGGTCTTTTGATGAGGGCTCAGAAGAGATAATGATAATTCCATAAATGTCTCAAACCAGAATAACACACACAGAAACAGACACATCAGCCTCTGGTTTTCTTACCTCATCTCCTCCCTCCATTAAATTCACTATTACACTGCATTTCCTGGCAAAACTGAAATAAT
The DNA here is from genome assembly GCF_904425465.1 of Colossoma macropomum. Taxonomy (NCBI): domain Eukaryota; kingdom Metazoa; phylum Chordata; class Actinopteri; order Characiformes; family Serrasalmidae; genus Colossoma; species Colossoma macropomum. The sequence continues at coordinate 24,526,761 of NW_023494802.1, read as the reverse complement.
TAGGAAGTGATTTTATGATCACCTCAGAGCCATTAGAGTGAAAGAGTGCAGAATCCAGTCAGTAATTACCATCCTGCGAACTAAACACACGTGTTACAGCAGGAGTCATAGAGGCTGTAAAACACAGGTAGCCTCTGTGGTGTCTTCAGGGAAGCTCGCTTTGGATATAATTCAAGGCATTTAGAAGGATTATTACTGTACTTTATATTTTCCTTGGTAATCATGCAGCGTTCCGGATGTCTCAAACCAAAACAAGGACTAAAACTTTTGTTGGAAGTGCAACTAAAACCCCTTATTAATTTTAATGTAGTTTGAAGGAATCCTGTTTCTGAGAGCTTGTCTGATTCGCAGTCCAGCTCTGAAGCTTGCCCTGCATGTTTTGTGCATTTTAAAGAACATTGGTTGGCTCTGCTGGAGGAAACAGCAGGATGGCGTTCATCTCCAGGCACCTGTGGCACTGACTAGCCTTGAGTCTTCGTGTTTGACAGCTGGCGATAGTTTCAGTATCTGACATGTAAACAGTCATAAACATTCATTGGTCACTTCATTGGAACATCTTAACTGGCCTTAAGATTTCCCTTTACCTTAAAGTAGCAGTGTGTAATATTTAGTGGCACCTAGTGGTGAGTTGGCAGATTGTAACCATCTGAATCAGGTCAGGAAAACAGCCTTTGATTGGCTGACAATCAGAAACACAGCCTCTGATTGGTCGACAAGTCAGGAACACAGCCTTTGATTGGTTGAAAAGTCAGGAACACAGCCTCTGACTGGTCAACAAGTCAGGAACATGGCCTCTGATTGGTTGACGGGTCAGGAACACAGCATCTGATTGATCAGCAAGTCAGGAACACAGTCTCTGTTTGGTTGACAAGTCAAAAACACAGCCTATGATTGGTCAACAAGTTAGGAACACAGCATCTGATCAACAAGTAAGGAACACGGTCTCTGATTGATCAATAAGTCAGGAACATGGTCTCTGATTAGTCAATAAGTCAGAAACACAGCCTCTGGTCGATCAACAAGTCAGGAACACAGCCTCTGATTGGTCAACAAGTCAGGAACATGGCCTCTGATTGGTTGACGGGTCAGGAACACAGCATCTGATTGATCAATAAGTCAGGAACATGGTCTCTGATTAGTCAATAAGTCAGAAACACAGCCTCTGGTCGATCAACAAATCAGGAACACAGCCTCTGATTGGTCGACGAATCAGGAACACGGCCTTTGATTGGTCGACAAGTCAGGAACGCGGACTCTGCTTGGTCAACAAGTTGGGAACGCAGCCTCTGATTTGTTGGCAAGTCAGAAACACAGTCTTGGATTGGTCGTCAAGTAAGAAATACAGCCTTGGATTGGTTAACAAGTCAGTAACACAGCCTCCGATTGGTGGACAAGTTAGGAACTTGTCAAAGAGCTGGATTACAAAGCTTCTAAAAGGGATGTAATTGCATTACAGCCCTCATTGGAACAGCACAATGCTACACTTCTGGGAAAAAATAAATTTAAGTCTCTAGCATGTGGTGTTCCTGAGATGTCATATGAGACATTTTTGACCTGAGTGGGTTAAGTAAAAACTTAATTATTATTATTACATTCCAATACACTTCTGAGAGTAAGGCTGATTAAATATGGCATTATAACATCAGAACTATTTCACAATATTGCTTTATTTTGTATTTGAGATGTTAAATGCGTTGGAACAGATACACCAGCAAAACGGTAGTGCCACGTTAAAAAAAAAAGTCTTTAGAGAATTGATAGTTTTGGTCCTAATATCTAACTGGGCCACATTCAAAGCTGTTGTGAAATATTCTATTTACGTACAGCTATGACAACAGCCAAGTTCTGTATTCTAAGTCACAATAAATCCTTGTGCTGTTAATGTAATAAACTTTGACTGTTTTGCTGCTTACATCACTGTAAACCACAGCCTCTTATGGCTTATTGCTTTATTCTGATTCCTTTTTTTATACATTAGTGAGATCCAGATGTGTTGTTGTTAGCTTCTCTTTAAAAGATCCACGCAAAAGTCACTTACATGCTAATAGCTACCTCTTGTGGAAAACTTTCAGTCTGCTACACATGAGGGAGTGAGTGAGTTTGAACACCTGGTCCGTGTGCTTTGCATATAAAAAATAATTTGCATAAACAAAATCCGTTGTTTTAGCATTCAAACATGGATGATTACTTCAAGCATTAGCACTAGGTTAATTGTTAATCAGTGTTGCGTAGTGGTAAATCCCCACTAACATCAAACCGTGCCAATATCTTCCTGTTTGGAGGGAAATATATATATATATATATATATATATATATATATATATATATATATATATATGTAGTTATGTATGTTAAAAAAATCACTCGATTGCAAATCCTTTTGGTTCGCACTGTTGTAAGTGAAAATTTAGACTTATTACTCCTCCTCATTTAGAGAATAAAATGCACACAGCTCCACCTAGTGTACTGAGGTAGCAACTGTTCAAATTTCAAGCCTTCATTGCAAACTCTGGATTGAGGCGCACAGGATATTTGTTTATCCAAAAACATCTCATAAATATTGAACAATGTTTGATTCAGGTAAATATTTTTATTGCTTTACCTTCTAATTTTGACCACAATAACCTCATTACAAGGTGAGTACACAGATAACTAAAAAAAACACACAGCAACCACCGCAAAAAGGAACATACCAAAGCAGGTGCAGAAAATCCAGGCCGCATGCAGAAAACCTCAGACTAATCCACTTTGCTGATGACAAACAGCTCTGCAAACAACCCAACAGCTTTTCACAGTAAATCTAATTGTCCTTCATTCCAGGAAGGCCTCGCTGACCAAATCTGGACTCATTAAAACTCTACTGATCAGGAATCTATTGATCAGGACAGAGTTTTGCAATGTTGTTTTGTATATGTTTTCATTATCTGGTGTCTAATATCTTAAAAAAGTGGTTCAAAAGGCTTCAGAACTGTTAGTATCTGGAATTTAATGCTAGCAAGGTAGAAAACATGGACAAGCTACTCAAACAATGATAGATCTTGTTTGTTCACAACTGCAGGAAAATAAACTAAATGTATAAGGTAAGCTGAAACACATTTGGGAGTTTTAACTGATCTTAGACTAAAATCCTTTAGCTTTGAGTGACTCTATATCTTAATTATGTTTATTTTATTAAAACGAATGATTGACCATTCCATTTTGTTACTACCAAAACAATCATAACTCCACCCAAACTTTACCAAATGTGTCAGTAGTGACTGTTTCAGTAGTGATGGTTTTAGGTCATTTTGAGCTTAAAAACGCAGCCAGTACATGACTAACACAGCTTTGAACAGCTGTACACATCCTCACATTTTATATTTTATATTGCATATATTGTACATATTTACAAATCGTCACATTTTTCATTAAAACAGAAACACATTAAGAAAATCTGTGTTTCGGTAGTGACAATTCTTAATGTTTCACACTGATTTTCAGACTTTGGAACACATTTACTACAAAACAATGGGATCTAACTGCTCACCATGTGGCCATGAGGGACAGGGATGCAGTCCCACTTCCTGCTCCAAAATGCAGGGGTGTGGCTAAAATTCTGTGTTTCGGTAGTGACATAAAAACATAGGACAGCATTTTAAAAATATTTTTGTTTGTTTATTTGAAAAATTAAAATACTAATAAATCAATCTCTCAGATTTGCTTTCAAAGTTTTAAAAATAACATTGAAAAAATATATTAAAAAAATGTAAGCATGTAATATTACTATCTCTGTTAGTGCCTTGGGGAAATATCGAAGATCTCAATATTTCATTGTCTTTTTAAATAGATTTTTACTGTAGGGCTGTGGCTATGCTCCAGTTTTCACAGTCCAAAGACATGCAGTCAGGCTATTTGAAGATGCTAAATTGCCCCTGGGTGTGAGTGTGTGTGAGTGTATATGTCTGTCTGTCTGGCCTGTGATGGACTGGCGACCTGTCCAGGGTGTTTCCTGCCTTCCATCCAGTGAGCGCTGAGATGGATTCCATGTGAGCACAGTATATTACATCTGGATAATATAACAAATTTACACCACTGTGTGGTGCTGTTTCCTTACAAACCTGTACTATTATCACTGTAATTCAGGCATGTCAAACTGAATGTGATCTGTGTTATTAACTATTCATTTTACAGCTGCAGACTCTCTCACACATGCATAATGTGCCATGCACTCGTAAATAACATTATTTATTCCGTATATCCGGTGTGAAGCATCATCACATCATAAACATGTTTAAGCGTTTAAGGGGGACTTATTTTATAGGGTTAAATGTCTTACATATGCATCACGGCAATATGTGCATGTGTACACCGATCAGGCATAACATTATGACCAGCTCCTTGTTTCTACACTCATTGTCCATTTTATCAGCTCCACTTACTATATAGGTGCACTTTGTAGTTCTACAATTACAGACTGTAGTCCATCTGTTTCTCTGGGTACTTTGTTAGCCCCCTTTTACCCTGTTCTTAAGTGGTCAGGACCCCCATAGACCCTCACAGAATATACCCAACAAATATCCAGCCAACAGGGTCCTGTGGGCAGCGTCCTGTGATAACTGATGAAGGACTAGAGAATGACCAACACAAACTGTGCAGCAGCAGATGAGCTATGGTGGACTGACAAGGTAGGAGTGTTTAATAGAGTGGACAGTAAGTGGACACAGTGTTTAAAAATTCCAGCAGCACTGCTGTGTCTGATCCACTCGTACCAGCACCACACACTCTAACACACCACCACCACGTCGGTGTTAATGCAGTGCTGAGAATGATCCACCACCCAAATAGTACCTGCTCTGTGAGGGTCCATGGGGGTGCTGACCACTGAAGAACAGGGTAAAAGGGGGCTAACAAAGTATGCAGAGAAACAGATGGACTACAGTCTGTAATTGTAGAACTACAAAATGCACCTATATAGTAAGTGGAGCTGATAAAATGGACAATCAGTGCAGAAACAAGGAGGTGGTCATAATGTTATGCCTGATCAGTGTATCGGTGTATGTGTAAGGAGTGAAGAGGCCTAAGCACCATAAAGCCAAATGCGTGCGTGTATTTCATAATATATTTCCATTTTAACCAATACATTTATTATAAAATGTATGGGGAAATATTACACATAAAAATGTACCATACAAAAATAAATGTATGTAAATGTGTTTATCAAATCCATTTGAAAATGTATGAAAATATCCTAAATCTTGTCTAACTTTACTGTTTGATACCTTTAGAAATGAATTTGTTTTCCAGTATCTTCATTTTAAATATTAGCAAATGAGCCTTTAACATGACAAAAGCGAGTGTTGTATTGTTACTGCATACGTACATGGTTAATGTAAAGTACAACGCAGATCACAGAAGTCAGTGCCGTTTAGTTACTGTAACCTTCTGTAACCTTTAGTACAACTACATACGACTAAATAATTATAATAACAAACACAAATAAATGCATTTAACAAAGACATTTTTGGCCATTTTCATACATTGCAAAGTATGCAATACTTACAGTATGCAATAAAAGTAGCTGTATAATCCAGATTATTTTTTATTTCTTTCTGTAATACCACATTAAAGCACATTTGAAATATATCTTTTTGTTATATACCTTATTAACAGCCCTTGGTTCTGACAGATGTTTGAACTTTTGATTCTAAGAGGTTGTGACAGTGTACTACCTATATAGATCACTGTTGCTGACTGTCTCATGTTGCCAGTACATTCACACAGCCTGGAAGAATGCTGTCAGATAACGCTGTTAACGTTCTGAGGAATCTGAAAATGTGCAGATTGCAAAGCAGACAGTGTTGTGAGCACCAAAGTAACAGCTCATCAAAACATCAGAATGTAATCGCTGGGATCACATGCACAAGGTAAGGGAATGTTATCGTAACCATGCTCAAGGTTTCAATAGTTTAAATGTTTTCAAAATGCTGTCTGAATGCTCCCTGAACGATAATGAACAAGTTAAAGGGAACATTCTACTGTATTTCCGCAAAGAAAACCTGACATGATCGGTTCTCAGAACATTCTAGGAATCAAACAGGGTTGGGTGGGCAGGAATGGGACAATGAATACACAGTGACTATGGTGTTATTTAAAATACCCAAGAGTCAGTGGTTGTTTTGGTCAACACCTTGGCCAAGTGACAATCCTTTCACGCATCAGAACAATCTTTTATAACGACATCAGGACCTTTCACATGAAACATTAGGTATGAAGGTCAAGTTTGGTTTGGTACACAATTGTTAAAGGAACTCATTTCTTTAAACTTAACTCCAAAGATTAAAAATATCTTAATGATCTAAAAGACATGCGACCTGATGGTCATTCAGCAAAGTCAGTTTGAAAAAATGAAATCCTAAACCAAATTTCACAGGGGTGATCATCTCATAGATGTTGTATGGTGTTCAGGTCTTCACTCTGCAGGTCAGTCAAGTTCCTTCACACTACACTAAGTGAACCGGTCCTTTATGGATCTGCCTTTTTCTACAGGGACACGTGCTGGAACATGAAAAGTCTTCCACAAACTTTTACCACAAAGTTGGTAGCACACAATTCTCTACAGTGTTATTGAATGCCATAGCATTAATAATTACATTCACTGGAAATGAGGGCCTAGGATTGTTCACACACATTTGGTAATGTTGGGTAGGTCTTAAGACCAGTTACAGTGAGGGAATGTTTTTTAGTCTTGCTCCCACCCGCAGTTCTGTAAAGGCGAACACCCAATATTCAATACGGTCTATTCACAAACACACATCCTCTGCTGAAATAACATGGCAGTCATTGTCATCAGGCTGACTGTGAGTAACTTCACCAAACGCCATTTATTCCCAGTAAACACAAAGCAGGAATTAAACCACAGAGCGGTTATTTTTGGTGCTTTTCTGGGCCACTGTGGCCGTTGGACTGAAGGCTCGGCTGTCTCTTTAACTATGAGAATTTTTGTGTTGGTCACGTGATCAGCTGCTTCACAACCCTTTAGAACTACTTCATTCATTTTAATTGTTTTATTGTTATAATTTTATATTGTTTATATATATGATTTAGTGATCGTTCTACTTTATTCAGGCTGTTCATTAATTTGTGGGATTTCTCTTCATGCTTGCTTTGACCCGCTCCCACCTGCACTCCCACACACATCACTGAAAATTAGTTCTGCAAGATATTGTCAGCAGGTCCAGTGGAAATCCACAGGAGTGCAGACCTCTTGTTCCAGTTTCCACTGACTACTCACATCAGGATAGAAATGTTTCAACACAGGATAAAGGTGATACAGAAAGAATGTATGAAGTATAAAAAAATATCAAAATCAAAAAGGTGTTCCACAGAACTTTATTGCAGATCATAAGTATGTAGTATGTAGCATAAATAAGCTCAGAATACAATAACATATTACAAGTGCCACAATCCTAACTGCAGTTTTCAGTCTTTTATCATCAGTTATCAGTAATAGCATCAGTGATAGTTTTTGCTCCATAAACTACAATAAATATTCCTCTCTAACTTTTAGTCTCCTGAAAGCTACACTGACTAAAGAGGAATAAACAGTATGTATCAAAGAACTAGCTGGCAGATTTAATATTTTGTAAAGTTAATGCGTAAATTATCAACATGTACATTATATAGACAAAAGTATTGGGACACCACTCCTAATTATTGAGTGCAGATGTTTCAGCAAAACCCATTGCTAACAGGTGGATAAAATCAAGCACATAGCCTTGCAATCTCGATAGACAAACACTGGCAGTAGAATGGATCATACTAATAAGTTCAGGATGCCACCTCTGCCACAAGTCAGTTTGTAAAAGTTCTGACCTGTTAGATCTGCTCCTGCCAGCTCTAAGTGATATTATTGTGAAATGGAAGCGTATAGGAGCAACAACAGCTCGGCCACGAAAACTCACAGAGTGGGGCCGCCAAATGCTGACGTGCACAGTGCCTATCCTCTGTTGAATCACTCATTAAAGAGTTCCAAAAGGCCTCTATGGCCGAGCAGCTACACACAAGCCTAAAATCAAAATGCACAACGGCAAGCGTCGGATGTAGTGGTGTAAAGCACGCTGCCACTGGACTCTGGAGCAGTGGAAATGTATTCTGTGGAGTGATGAATCACACTTTTCTATCTGGCAGTCTGATGGACGAGTCTGGGTTTGACAAATGCCAGGAGAACGTTACCTGCCTGACTGCATTGTGCCAACTGTAAAGTTTGGTGGAGGAGGGATAATGCTATTAGGTTGTTTTTCAGGGGTTGGCCTAGGCCCCTTAGTTCCAGTGAAGGGAATCTTAATGCATCAGTATACCATGACATACTATTTTGGACAATTTTATGCTTCCAACTTTGTAGCAACAGTTTGGGGAAGGCCCATTTCTGTTCCAGCATGACTGAGCCCCAGTGCACAAAGCAAGGTCCATAAAGGCATGGTTGGGTGAGTTTGGTGTGGAAGAACCTGATTGGCCCTCACAGAGTCCTGATCTCAACCCCATCAAACACCTTTGGGATGAACAAGAACGGAGATTGCAAGCCAGGCCCTCTCGTCCAACATCAGTGTTTGACCTCACATGTTCTTCAGGATGAATGGGCACAAATTCCAAGATCCGAGACATACTCCAAGATCTTGTAGAAAGCTTTCAGAACAGTGGAAAAAGGGGGACCAACTGCATATTAATGTCTATGGATTTAGAATGGGATGTCATAAAAGCTCATGTGGGTATAAAGTGTAGGTGTCCCAATACTTTTGTCCATATAGTGTATGTGCACAGACACATTATACGTTTTTAATATGTACATACACAGATTTCAGGGAATTGATTAAACAAACTGCTTGTTTTAATGGGAATGTCTGCATGAATCATTATCCAAAAATTCCATCTTAAGGATGGCTTGGGCTCTGGGAGACATCGTTCCCTTCAGAATAAAATTTTTCTCTGAATACTTTTGCTCACTGCTTGAACACTTATCTCTGATGAAAGGACCATTGCCGTTGTACATCATGTTGAACAGAGACTCATCACAGGTTTGGCTGGCGTTGAAAAGGCCCAGAGCAAACCGGTTCTCGTACTGATTGTAGTCGTAAGGAACAGAGAACATGATGGCCAGGCGTTTGACGGCCTTGCTCTTGTTGTCCACACAGACGTCGTATGTCAGGACTCCTGCGGAGCCACAGGCTGTGTGAGGTGTTTTGGTAAAAGAAGAAGATTCCCTTGTTTCTTTCCTGACTATAGGCTGTGGGGGGCTGTGGGTGTAGCCAGAGGTGGTGAAGACCCTAGATTAGAGATGGAGAGTTTACTCAGTGCACATGTTTGCAGATCTCACTTACGAGCACAGTTTCCCTTGAATGTTTTTAAAACTGGTGTAAAAAAAAGCTCCATACATTACCAGACGATACACACACACACTAAGGGTATGCATATACACACACATACCAAACACCCTTCGCATGTCTATATTGTAACAAATTTTTAGGCAAACACATGCATACTAAAGACAAGTATACCAAACACATGCTTACCAATCACATACATTACAAACACACACATACCAAACACAAACACACCAAATATATACATTCCAAACACACATATACCAAACACACACATGCACATCTAACAAATACAATCATACCAAACATATGCATATCAAACCCACACGTAGCAAGCACATGTATTCAAATCACACACATTCCAAACACACACACGCCAAACATATATGTAGCAAACACAAGTATACCAAACACGCATACCAAACACATGCACACTAAGCAAACACATACAAAACACACTCATACCAAATATTTGTATTCCAAAAATAGGTTTACTAAGCATATGCATAACAAACACATGCATTCCAGGCACATGCACACCGAACACATACATACCAAACATAAACAAATAATTTGTTTATGCATTTTAAACACACACATGCCAAACATATACATACCAAACACATACATACCAACACAGGCATACCAAACACACGCATATCAAACACACGTGTACCAATCACATACATTCCAAACATGTGTATTTCAAACACACAGGTACACCTAACACACAGATCTCAAACACACACATACCAAACACAAACACACCAAATATATGCATACCAAACACACACTTACCAATCACATACATTCCAAACACAATCATACCAAACATATGCATATCAAACACACACATACCAAGAACAGGTATTCGAAACACATGCATTCTAAACAAACACATGCCAAACACAAACATAGCAAACACACACATGCCAAACACAGGTATACCTGCTGGCGAGTGTTACATTAATAATGCAGGCTTACATTAAACATCATATACAGAGAACAGTGTATATGTTCTTCCTGCTCGCCTACAGTGACTAACCATCACACAAATCACTCACAATATAACGGTGTAGCATTATTATAGCTGTACTAACATTTCTTTTTAAAAGAGCAAAAAAAACAATTTATTAAAATTTACTTCAGAATATAATTTGTTCAGCACATTACTTGAAAACCATTGTGGGGGGGTGGTTTGAGTTAAGACTGATACACTCATACTGACCTTGGATTCTTTAAGATATATTTTTTGCTGTAGTTGCTGATTTGAATGGCAACGTTTCTCTCTGTTTCCACATTTCTGGATATCTGTTCAATAGTGGTTCCCAACAGTGACACCCCAGTGATGATGGCGGACACTATTTCTGCCATTTTTCTGCTCAAACTGGAATCAAATGTAAAGCGTGAGGCAGAAGTATATACAGGAAACATAAGTATGAATAAAAAACACAATATATTTTTTAGTGAAATTAGGCAAGGAAGGTATACAATATAAAGTGTAAATACTGCCATGCTGATGTTAAAATTCATTTTAAGCAATACTTACAGACTTTAGAGAATGTTTCACCTAAATTCTGTTTGTCACCTTTTCTATGCTGCTGTTTTGAGCTTTTGTCTTCTTCAGAAGATCACCTGAAAAAGATCACTTCACATGAAAACTAAAACATTTCCATTGTGTTGCTTTTTTCTTACTTTTATCACCAAAAGGAAACCAAACTCACTCTGACTGTAAACGCTGACTGTTACTGTAGATCCAGTGTGACATAAAAATGAAAACAACAGCAAAAGTGCCCAGGAACTCTCACAGTGTAGTGATCTGCCATGTGCTCCACCCACAAGCTCCACCCACACGCTGCACTAACCGGCCCCACTCACAAACTCACACATTCCAGTCAGAGGTTTGGCTTTAGTGTTCTATACATATACATATATATATTTGTTTGCATTTATGTGTATTTGTTATTATATGTGTTCAGTTGTGTGTAGTTATATGTAATAAACGTAACTAAACGGTACTGACTTCTGTGATCTGCATTGTACTTTACATTAACCATGTACGTATGCAGTAAGACACACACATTACAAGCACAATGTATTTCAAATAAACAAGATATCAAATCATAACTGCATTTTCACAGAGTATCAATACCTACAACACTTGCTTTTGTCATGTTGAAGGTTCATTTAATCATATTTAAAATGAAGATACTGGAATACAAATTCATTTCAAAAAGTAACAGACAGTAAAGTGCATTAGACATTTATTTTTGTGTGGTACATTTCTATGTGTAATATTTCCCCATACATATATTGTAAAATATATTTGGTTAATATGGCAATGTATTCTGAAGTACATTTTAGTGTTTGGGGTGTATTTTAGCTTGGACTGCAGTGTGTTTGAAATGTATTATAAAAAATACAAAAAAATGTCCATATGCTTTTTTTCCATGTGGGCAGGACTGTGGGTTTGAGTGGTCATAACAAATTTGACGATTTTCGATTCGAAAATATGACCGAACCTTGAATTTCACTTAAATGTTTGTGTTTATTATTAGCTGTTATTCCAGCATTAATGCCTTCAGGTTTAACAAGCCATGTTTGGAGTTAGACAGCTGTTTGCAGTTACTGTATTTATGAACTATTTAGTAAAGTTTATTTATATAGCGCTTTTTACAACAGTTGTTGTCACAAAGCAGCTTTACAAGGAAATCAGCATTACAGAAAGAAATCCGGGTCCAAGCCCCCATGAGCAAGCCAGTGGCGACAGTGGCAAGGAAAAACTCCCTAGGAACAGGAAGAAACCTTGAGAGGAACCAAGACTCAGAAGGGGAACCCATCCTCCTCTGGTCGACACAGGATAGTAAACGTTATTAGTACAAAAACAGGGAAAACAGGTGGAGCAATGATTAATTTGATTAGTTTAGTATCATTTAGTATTTATCAATTAATTCATTAGAATGATCCATTTACAGTTTTATGTAAAACCTTGGGGTCAGATTCCATGTTGTTGCAGATTTTCTAAGTGAAAAAGTCACATGTCCTCTACAGAGACACACTTCTACACATTTTAATACACAATTACTGTTGTGAGAAAACAGGTGTTTTTGTGTTTGAAATGACTGAGTACCAAAAGAGAAGCCATAACGTTGTACAGTTGAGGTAAACAGCATTCTTGGACAACACCTGCATAATAATAGAGATTATAAAGCAGCTCTCTTCTAATAAAAAAATAGTGGGAGTAAATTATAACTGACTGTATACCTAAATCATGTTTATTTTATTAAAACTAATGATTGAACATTCCAGCACAACCGTAACACTACCCAAACCTTACCAAATGTTTTAGTAGCGACTGTTATGGTAGTGACAATAAAAGACCTTTTTTTAGGAGTTGTCCTTCTCACTCTACTCTGCCGTCTTTTTTTTTTTAAAGCATAAACAAGTCAAACTGGATCAGCCTGTTTAACATCACGTGTGCGTCAAAAGGCTGCAGCTTTCTGGATTTATTCTTAGATATCACTTAAAGCTTAACAGTTTTAGGGAATCATGGAATTATTGCTGAATAATTTTCAAAATATTTGTGCAGAATTCATATATTTTGTTGTTCTACAAAAACATTGTGTATGTCTCTATCATGAATGAAAATGTAAATATTGTTTACAGCTCCTGCTGTTTGTAAACAATTCAGCCAAGAGTAGAATTTGTGGTTAACAGTTGTAAAAGTCTGATGCAAACATGATTAATTCAGTACAATTTTAATTGTTTGAACCAGATGAATTTGAATTCATAAAATATAAGGATAAAAATACATATAATTGGTGAAAAAAGGCTGTGTCAGAACATCCTTTTTTGATGAAAATGTCAACTGTTTTATTTGAATGGGATCTCTCTTCGTTTACTCTGGGGGTCTTAGTTGGAACGGCGTGTTAAACATTTACGTATAGCATTTATATTTGTTATCTATATTCAATCTCATGTGTCAGTTTTCAATCATTATTTTTTTAATCAACACAAAATATTAACACTGTTTTGGACTAAATGTTTAAAAAATGTCAGGTAGAAAAGAGATGAGTTCTTAAAAAAGATGGTTCTTAAAGTGTTCTATAGTAAAGGGATTTGTTACATTGTTAAAGCGTTCTTCAGATTGATGGAGAATGTGCTGTACATGGTTCCATATAGAACCTTTTTAAAAAAGGTTTTATATACACACTTTAAAACCATGGTCATTCAAGAACTTTAGTAAAGAAAGTGGTTCTATATGGAACCATGAACGCTCAAGGAACCCTTTGCATGATTAAAAGGCGCTTTCCCTCGTGAAATGGTTCTTTACAATGATGGAGAATGTACTGAAGATGGTTCTGTATAGAAACTTTTTGAAAATGGTTTTATACACACACTTTAAAAAGATGTTTATTCAAGGGTTCTTTAGTAAAACAATGGTTCTATATTGAACCATGAACACTCAAAGAACCGTTTGGTATAGGGCCATTTTGTTTACTAAAGAACATTTTTTTCATTTGGTTTCTTACACTAGCTTTATGAAAATGTGCTAACGACTGATTCTGAAGTTCTGCAAAGTGCTTGAATTAGAACATTAGTGTGCTATAGATACCATCCAGGACCGCCCCAAAAGGGAGGGGTCTAAAAACACACCCATTAAACACACCCTGCTTGTTAAAAGCTGGAGCACTGAGACAGAAAGTAATGCCCAACCCACAGGCGCTCCTTTAAGGTAAGATCTGTATATTTGTTTTAACAAAGGCAGCATTTATTTAGCAGATACATACGGAAAAAAAATATATTTTTACAGTGTATGAAAATGACAAAAAATGTATTTGATAAAAATATTTTTAAATGCATTAGTATTCATTATTATAGGTTTTCAGTTGTGTGTAGTTGTAATAAAGGTTATAGATGTAACTAAACAGTTTAGTGTTTGAAATATGTCTCAAGTATTTTTTCCCACATGGGCATGTACGCATGTGTATGCGTCACTCTCGTTTCAGTGGAAGATATGGCTGATTTAGCTAATATTGCGTCTGCAGTCATAGCTGGAGCATCGCTGGTCGGCACCAGCATCGAGCAAATCTCCAACAATATAAACACTGAGAGGAATGTGACCATAGACATATGCAACTACAGTGAGAAATACATCCTCAGAAACCCGAGGTGGGTGAACACGTCTCTCCTTGCTTTGCATACAGTCAAATCTGATCATCAAACATGCAAATTTCACCCAGTTTTGTTATTGATCAGTTTGATCTGTGGTGTATCTGTGTAATCAAACTCACATATCAGGTAGGAATGTGTGCAAATTTGAGCTTGATAGTTTAACAACCTGAAAGAAATGCTTGATTTGCATGAGAATAATTGCAATTATTATTAGGAACATCTATAATATCAGCAGTTACAGTAAAAACAGAAAATAAACAATAATTATACTAATAACTGTGCACAGCAACCCATGTACTAAAGTGATGTAAACAAACGCTGCAACTATGCTGTACTATTCTATTAAAGACTTTTGCTTCATAAACTACCAATACAATAAATAGCCTACAAGTATAAATATCGTGACATTACTAGGTCCACTTAATGTAATTAGTACTAGCAGATGATATTTACACTAAGTGTACAGAGCTACGCAGACAGTGTTTTGCACGTGGTTGCATTCAAAAATGTGTCACAACGCATTTAATAACGTAATGTAAGCGCGAGCTGCATTCTGAGCGTTACAGCAGGGGCGCTGTAACAACAGCTAAGACTGCCCAAGCCGTCTTGTACCGCCAGCATGTTTTCACACCTGCCATAGCAGATGAGTCTCACGCAAAGACGACTTACATAAAGCATAAAAAAATTCTATTTCCATTCCAGCAGAAATAGGTAAAGCAGCTCACTCTCTGCTACTGTCCATGTTTAGCTGTTGAGGCCGCTGGTGCTCTCTGATTTGTCCTCTAGCACCCCCTTCAGTACTGAGTGTTTTAACCACCATGGCACTTTATTATCATATTTTAATTTTTCATTTTTAATTTGATTTTTAACTATATGATTTTCTCTGTTAAAATATTATTTGAATCATGTTTTAATTGTATTTTTATTTTCTGTTCTCCTTTACTTTATAAATGTCTCTGCATTTTCTCATTTGAAAAGCACTTTGAATGACAGCAGTGTATGAAAGGTATTAGATAAATAAACTTGCTATGCACAAATGTTCATATCACCTGCAGTTTGTATACTAAATGCACTTTTATGTGGTATTATTACATTGTTTTTGTCATATTAAAATATATTCAGCAATATTAATTAATATTATCCAGCAATGCAACTGTTTAAAGTACACACTTTAAAAAGACACTTCTTCAAGGGTTCTTTAGTATAGAAAATGGTTCTATGTAGAACCATGAACACTCAAAGAACCCTTGTTCTTTGCTTTGTTAAAGGGTTCTTAAGACTGATGGAGATTGTGTTGTATATGGTTTTATATAGAACATTTTTTGAAAAATGTTTACATACACACTTAAAAAAGATGGTTATTTAAGGGTTCTTTAGTAAAGCAAATGGTTCTATATGGAACCACGAACACTCAAAGAACCCTTTCCATGATTAAAGGTTTCTGTGCATGGTAAAATGGTTCTTCAGATTGATGAAGAATGTATTGTATATGGTTTTATATAGCGCCACAAAGGGTTCTTCTGTTGTTACAGGCTTGCCATCGTAACAAGAACAAGAACTCCTATATAGAACTCTTTTCAAAAAGGTTCTATATAGAACCATCTACAGCACATCCTCCATCAATCTGAGGAACCTTTTAACAAGTCAAAGAACACTTTAATCATGCAAAGGGTTCTGTGAGTGTTCATGGTTCTATATAGAACCATTTTCCTTATTAAAGAACCCTTGAAGAACCATCGTTTTTTAGGACTAGAGGTCATTCTCACTGACAGCTTCCTCTGCATCGTCAGGCTACTGTGCACATTTGATTGGCACTGAATTGTTAGAGCTGCATGTGTTTTTAAACAAATCTGTCCACATGACCAGCAGTTCATTTCCATTTAGGAATGCAGTTTGACACATTCTACCTAAGGCACGGCTCTTTTAATCCTGACTAACCGACTACAACACAGTCATTCTGTCAGAAGGTTAAATGAAATAAAAAGTGCTTTAATGAAGACACAATTAAAACAGCACATGCTACTCAGCAACATGAATGACAGCTTTGAACATAAACACTCATGCTCCAGATCTCAAATAAATAAATAAATAAACAAAGAAAGAATGAGAGAAAAGACAGAAAGAGGAAAGAAAGATAAAGAACGAAAATAAAAGAGCAAAAAACAAAGATGGGGTGGACAAATATGTATTTCCCTGCTGTCAGAACAAAACCTTTTATCTCCAAAATGGTTACTTTACAGGAGAAGGAAAAAAAAAAACATACGTTACTTTTAACATAAGTAAATGAGATTTTTTTCAAAACCTGAAAATGAGGTTTTGTTCTGAAAGTAGTGACATAAATGTAAAAAAAAATAAAAGACATTTTCACGATACACAATATGAATAATATTTTGTTTCTCTGAAGTTTGATATAAATAATAAATGTCATATTTAAAAAATAAGACCAGAATTATGAATACAAAGACTTTCATTCAGCGTTTTTCACACTGTGGCGCACTGTGTTGGCACTGAATTGCCAAAGCTCATCCAAATCCTTCTGCTGAGCAGCATTCAGGGTCATGTCCTTCAGGATGGCTGTGTTCTGAACAACAACTACCAAGTTTGTGAGTTTGAACTTTGCTTTCAACATGGTGGTGGTAGTATAAGGGATGACTGATTGAGGGAGGGGGCAAACTGAGAACTTGGGCAGGAGTTCTGGGCAGCTTCTGCCATTAGCTAGAAGGCTAGACCCCCTCATAGCTGTGGTAGGGCTGATGTTGGAGTGGCGGTGGGGATTGTGAAGACTTAAGTGTTAGCTTGGAGGAAGGAGTGGTTTCAGGCATGTTCCTCCCCCCAAACTTCAGTGATGAAATAACAACATTTAGCAGCTTAATGCCACATTTCATGAAGTAAAGTTCAGGCTATGTAAGGAAATGTGTAGAAAAGAAAAATCCGACCACTACAGACGGTCTGAAGACTGTTTGGGACGCAGCTCCTTCAAATCATTTTTAAAAACATACAAATGACAAAGCAGTATGCAACTACAGAAACACAAATAACAGCCCCTGGCCAACACATTACATAGTCCTGCTGTACAACTCAGTGGGACTCAACCATTCTTAAGAAAAAAATTTCCTCTTAACCCTCTGGGGTGTTTCTGATTTGTTCATATCTTCTTGAATTCTTCTTTAAAGGCTCTTCATATAACATAATCCTCATATGTTTCATATCAAAGTGCTCCATTATCTTCATCACTACTTTCCAAAACCACTGCAGCAACTTCAACAGCTGTAAACTCTCTGCACTCCATTTCACATGAGTCTCTGATGTGGACTGAATGAAAAATGAAAGGTTTCTGGTGTGATGGTCAGTCCTTAGTGATTCCCTGAGTGTCCGTTGGTCAGTTTCACACAGAATGTAGACGAACACATGAACCCACCAGTTCCACATGGTGAGAGGCAGATGACCTGTATCTCAGCTCCTCTTCATAGCCTCATAACTCAGAGGGTTAAAACCTACCCTTACACAGTTCTGACGAAGACCAATGTTTTCTTATTTGGGATTTGTTCTTAGGTAAAAACAGAATTCACACACACGCAAGAGCACAAAGGTGAGAACAGTTCTGTGGTTTAAGAACACATCTTGAATCTGATGTAGACTTTTTCTTAGAACCTTTCTCAAGAAAATATTTAAGAACAAACTTAGGAAGATGTTGAAGAACGAGGCCCAAAGTTACTGTGATGGTCAAAACACTCAATACTCAACACAGGACCGATCATAGCATCCGAACAGTATCTTCCAACAGCCACCAGAACTAAACGTGCCAACAGTAGGAGTGTGTACTGCTCCCATTGGAATGATGGACAGCAAACCAGTTCTGTAAGAGACTCTAGACGCAAGACTTCTCAAATTACTATCTTGCTATTACAGTTGACCAGATAAAAGCTTGCTCTCGGTACAAGAGATGTTTGGCTGTCACATTTTGAATTGTGTTGTGATACAACAATATTCAAAATAGTGTTTGCATCCCACATATATTTTTATATATTTGAAATACATTTCAAATACATTGCAGTCAATGCTGAAATACATTCCAAACACTAGTATATTTCAGAATATATTGTCATATTAACCAAATATATTTAAAAATGTATGGGGAAATATTACACTTAGAAAAGTACCATACAAAAACAAATGTATGTAAATGTGTTTTAAATACTAGCAAATGAACCTTTAACATGACAAAAGTGAGTGTTGTAGGTATTGATTCTCTGTGAAAATGCAGTTATGATTTGATATCTTGTTTATTTGAAATACACTGTGTGTGAGTGTCTTAATGCATACGTACATAGTTAGTGTTATGAACATTATTTTTTTTTTTGCTTCTTCGCCCACTGAACAAAAATCTGCACACCCAAAACGATGAACGAGCTGTAATGAGGTCATCATGTTTTTTTTGCAGAGTGCACACCTACAGTGGATACAGCCATGATCCTCCTCAACCCACCATCAGACCAAACACCACAGAGGCCTGTTCATTCACCAAAAAACCCAACACAGCGTGGGGCTGTGCGGGCGTCCTGATGTACGATGTCGCAGATGATGAGGACTGTCCCGCCGTCTGCTGTGTAGCCATCATGTTCTCTGTTCCTTACAACTACAATCACTATGAAAACTTATTCGCTCTGGGTGTTTTTGATACCAACACATCTTGTGATGAGTCTCTGTACAACATGATGTACTACGAAACTGGCCCCTTCATGAAGGATAAGTGTTCAGGGAGTGAAGTTAGATTTGAGAAATATGGTGTTGAATTCAAAGGAACCATGTCTCCAAGAGGTAGAGCAATCGCTAAGATAGAATTGTGGGATTATTAGGTGAAAGCTGCACTCTGTTATCACATCTATGGTGAGAAATAATGACAAAGTTTGATTTTAATGAGCCTTTAATGCAGACAAAATGGTTAAAAGTATAATATTTGTAATCCCATTACAGCACACAAGCACATGCACTGGTAATAACATCAATAATATCAAAAATAACTGTAAAAATAAAAATGAGCAGTGATAACATTAATACATTTGCATAGAGCAATGCTTGCACGAAAGTGCAATAAGGATTAAATAAGGATTTAATTTAAAGGGCAATTCCACAGATTTTTCAAAATTCATCCCACACACTGATTTTTCCATAATTCAGTGTGTGGGATGTAATCAAAGTGATTTTGAGTGGTTTGGTGTGAAATGATTCAGATGTCTTTACAGTGGTGGTGATAGGAACCAGGGGTCGCCATGGCTACAATACAAATATAGACATTTTATTTACTATCCAAAACCACCAGTGAACCTACACTTGTCTTCTGAGTTTTATATGGAATGTTGATGATGGGAAATTGGTGGAAAATCTGAAATAATAAGGTTTTTTAGGGAATTTTTCTACATTTCCCCATATTAGACCAAAGTCTTCTCTAAACCATAAAACAATGTCTCAGACATCAGGCAGTGTATTCATAACCATTTCATGTAATAACCTTCTGTGAGAGAGCTTTTAGAGGTGGACGTCTGGTTCCTATCACCACCACTATGAACAATTCTGACTCGGTAAGATTGTCTACAACGGAGCGTTTCACACCAAACCACTCTGAATGACTTCACATACATCTTAACCAGTGAATTATGCACAGTGGGGTCAAAAAGTCTGAGACCACTAGGAAAATCTGGGATTTTTTTCATTTAAATCTGTAGTTTTAGAATTTAGAAAAAGTAATATTCTAAATTCTGCTCTATTTCTATCTCTCTGTATTAATGAAAGCCTTTGAACGCCTGGTCCTAGACCACCTGAAGAACATTACAAACCCTCTGCTAGATCCCCTGCAGTTCACATACAGAGCTAACAGGTCTGTTGATGAGACGGTCAACTTGGCCCTGCACTTCATTCTACAGCATGATCGACAGTCATGGAACCTACGCTAGAGTTCTCTGTGTGGATTTCAGCTTGTGTTCAAAACCACAGCTGCTGCAGGCCAAACAGTACCAGATCCCGTCTGCCAGTGGATCATGGATTTCCTGACAAACAGGAAATAGCTGGTGTGGTTTGGAAACTACATGTCAGACCCCCAGACCCTCAGTACTGGAGTACCACAAGGTTGTGTACTGTCACTCCTGCTCTTCAGTATCTACAATAATGAATGTGCCTCTAAGGAACCAGCTGTGAAGATCCTGAAGTTTGCAGATGACACCACTGTGGTGGGCTTCATAGCCAACGGTGATGACTCTGCCTACAGAAAGGAAGTTGAGCAGCTGGTCAATCACCTGCTGCTGAGCATGGAAAAGACAGTGGAGATGGTGGTGGACTTGATGGCGCAGTCCCTTCCCCTCCCTACTGCCCCGGCTCTGTGGTTTCCGCTGTGGAGTCGCTTAAGATCCTGTGCACCACCATATCCAGGGATCTGAAGTGGGAAAGGAACACGGTCTCTATCGCCAAGAGAGCTCAGCAGAGAATGTTCTTCCTAAGACAAATGAAGAAATTCAATTTGCTGCAGAGCCTGATGATCATTGAGTCAATCCTGACATCATCCATAACCATCTAGTTTGGTTCCTTCACCTCACAAGAACGAGCCAAACTCCTGCACATAATCAGGACAGCAGAGAGGATCATCAGATGTATAAGCCAACACTTCAGGACATCTACAACAGCAGGGTGATGATGCACACCAGCAAAATTACACCCCTCGCATCCTGGACGTCACTTCTTCCAGACATTTCTCTCTGGTAGAAGATTCAGGACTATCAAAACCAGCACAGCCAGACATGCTAACAGCTTTTTCCGCAGAGCTGTAGATCATTAACCTCAGTGGACACCTCACACTTTAAACTTAAACTGACCATCAAACCTCCCTTACAGTATTACATTAACTCCTCCTGTAGCATATTGCATATTTGCACTACTGTACAAGTTACAAATGTTTGTATCACTCTGTAATATTCTGTGTATAATAGTTTTATAGTATATTTTACAGTACATGTCTACTTGACCTGCACATGTACAGATATTCATATCTGCATACATACATATATCCACACGTCATACATACATCTCCTGAGCTCCTTTCACATTGGTTGTTTTTTATTTTTATTATTCTTTATTCTATATTCTATTTATTGCATTTTATTTTACTTTTCCCACGGTTCAATACTTGTTAATAGTCTGTGTGCCGCCTGGTCTGCTTAGTATGTTACATGTCACACATGTGTGACTCACTAAGACAACACACTTGTTGAAATAAAGCAATTCTGATTTTGATTCCGATTCTAATAGTAAAAAGCCACACAGCTCCACCTAGTGTTTGTTTGATATAAGATTCTGCAGTTATGTATTATACCAATGGTTCTTCTCAACTGGTTTAAAGTCAGAGCTGAAACAAAATTTAGGACTTTTAACTGATCTTGGACTCATTAAACATTTCATTTTGTCACTATCAAAACAACATAACTCTCCCCAAACTCTACTAAATGTTTCAGTAATGGTTGTTTCGGTAGTGACAGTTTTAGCAAAACTCAAAAACAGAGCTAGTACATGACAAGCAAACACAGCTTTGAGCAGCTGCACTCACAAAATCATATTCATTATTAAAACACTAAAACATACTTAACTGCAGAAAATATGACAATTCTTGATGTTCGACACTGATTTTCAGACTTGGGGACACATTTATGTCAAAACAATGGGATTTAACTGCTCACCATGTGGCCGTGAGGGACAGGGATGGAGTCTCACTTTCTGCTCTAAAATGCAGGGATGTGGTTAAAATAAGGCCCTGCCTACTGACTAAAACTGGGTGTTTTAGTAGGGACATGAAAAATGTCAAAAAATGTTATTCAAAAATTAAACTATGGTGAATCTAAATCTTTCAATTTCATAAACAGCATTAAAAACAATGCCAGTATTAATTTGACAAATTTAGAGGTTATAAATACATCTTACACTTATGCATTATGGTATGTTTTTAAAAGCCTTTGGTTCTGGGTGGGGGTTAGAGGGGGGTAGAGGGGATTCACGCTCTGGCAGTCTGATGGATAAGTCTGGGTTTGGCGAATGCCAGGAGAACATTACCTGCCTGACTGCACTGTGCCTACTATAAAGTTTGGGTAATGCTATGGGGTTATTTTACAGGGGTTGGTCTAGGCCTCTTAGTTCCAGTGAAGGGAAATCCTAATGCTTCATTATACCAAGACATTTTGGACAAATGTACACTTCCAACTTTCTGGGAACAGTTTGGGGAAGGCTCTTTTCTGTTCCAGCATGATTGTGTCCCAGTGCACAAAGCAAGGTCTATAAAGACATGGCTGGGTGAGTTTGGTGTGGAAGACTTCGACTAGCCTGCACAGAGCCCTGACCTCAACAACATCAAACACCTTTGTGATGTACTAGAACGGAGATTGTGAGCAAGGCTTTTGCATCCAACATTCGTGTTTGACCTCACAAATGCTCTTCTGGATGTATGGGCAAAAATTCCCACAGACACACTCCAAAATCATGTAGAAAGCTTCCCAGAAGAGTGGAAGCTGTTGTAGCTGCAAAGAGGGATCAACTCCACATTAATGCCTTTGGTTCCATTAAAAGCAATATAGATCACTGTTGTCTGCTGTCTGTATCAGGTTGTCAGTACGGTGACATGGCCTGGTAGAACAATGCCAGGTAATTTTTTTAACCTTCTGAAAAGTCAGATTTCAAGGCTTGTTGGAGTTGTGAGCACTAAGCAGACCTCAACATGTCAGAACATCATCACTGGGAACATTTTTAAAGGTAACGGAACATTATCATACATGAAAAACACACCCACACTTCCCAGGAGTCAGTGGGTGTTTAAGTCAACACATTGACCAAACTACATTCCTTTCACACACCAAAAGAACCTTTCATTATGATATCAGGACCTTTTACATGAAACCTGAGGTACGAAGGTAACATTGGGTTTCGTAGACAATTTTAAAAAGGCTTTCAGCTGGACTGTAAATGATTAAAAATGTCTCAATTATCTTAAAGGTAAGTGACTTCATGATCATTCAGCAAAGTCAGATTTGAAAAAATGAATTTCTAAACCACAGTTCAGAACCTCCGTGAGGCTGGCCCCCCATGTGGTCAGAAATGGAATAAAAATGCTACTATTCGTTTGTGCTGCATTAGTGTTGGTTTGTGCCATAAAAATTATCATCTGTGCGGGCACCGTTTTTAAGAAATTAAACATTACATCTTATTGCCTGTGACATCACTCAGCCGCCCATCAATGTCCAAATCACATGAAAAGGGTCTAATTCATTTGTGCTATATATCTGCTAGTTTGTGCCATTAAAATAAACATTCATGCTGTTTTAATTCTCCAGTTATAAAGCCATAAAGGTTGGACGAGTGACGTCACGCAGCCCCCCATAAACGTCCAGATCACACTAAAAGGGTCTCATTCGTTTGTACTGCGTTTGTGCTGTGTTTGTGCTGGTATGTGCTGTGTTTGTGCTGGTATGTGCCGTTGAAAGAAATGTTTGTGCTCTTTTAATTATCAAGTTATAATAATTTTTTAATAAGTGATGTCACTCAGCCCCCCATCAACGTCTAAATCACACAAAAAGGGTCTCATTAGTTTGTGCTGCATTTGTGCTGGTTTGTGCCATTAAAAGAAATGTTTGTGCTCTTTCTGCAGTATTGTCAAACCAGAGTTTTTCTCTGAATACTTTTGCTCAGTACTGGAACAGTTATCTCTGAGGAAAGGACCGCTGTCGTTGTACATCATGTTGAACAGAGATTCATCACAGGATCGGCTGGCGTCGAAAAGGCCCAGGGCCAACCGGTTCTCACAGTGATTGTAGTTGTAAGGAACAGAGAATGCATGTTTTCCATTATCTATACTGGTGTGAAAAATGCACTATAATCATCAAATCAAACACACACATACTAAACAAGTGCATACCAAACAAACACCTATACCAAACACATGCATACCAAACATAGTTATACCAAAAACACAGATATCAAACACACACATACCAAACACCAAAAATTATTAAAATTCAGAATATACTAATGATCACAAAGCAGAGGGCTGAAATGCAAAGCAGTGAGTGTTACATCAATAATGGAGGCTAACATCATGCATCATATAGAAAGAGCAGTGTACACATTATTCTTGTATGTCTACAGTGACTAACCATCCTGAAAACTTTCCTACAGTATCATAGTGTAGCATTCTGGTTGCTGTCCTGTCAGTCTAAAAAAGAGCAAAACATCTCCCCCAAGACAGTGGAGCTAAAAGTACAGCGTTTCACCACAGGTCTTTTATACAAACTGTTATAAAGGTATATGAAAAATACATTCATATTACTAATGTTTACTTCAGAACATTTGATCAACAAAAAACTGTCGGGGTGGGGGGGGTGATTCACTCGTACTGACCTTGGATTCTTTAAGATGTACTGTTTGCTGAAATTGCTGATTTGAATGGCAACGTTTCTCTCTGTGTTCACATTTCTGGATATCTGTTCAATAGCGGTTCCTAACAGTGACACTCCAGTGATGATGGCAGAAAGTATCTCTGCCATTATTCTGCTCAAACAGGAATCAAATGTAAAGCATGATGCAGAAAAAGTATAGAAAACATGAACATGTACAAATAAACACAATATATGATTGAGTGAAATGAAGCAAAGCGTGGTATGGAATAAACAGCGTTGAAATGTTAAAGTGAAACTCCTTACAAGCACTTCTTACTGACTTTTAGAGAACGTTTGACCTAAACTCAGTTTTTTTACCTTTTCTGTACTGCTGATCTGTCCTTTTATCTTCTTTAGAAGATTGCCAGAAAAAAAGATAATGTTTCAAAGCTGTAACTTTGCATGAAAACTAAAACATTTCCATTGTGTGTTTTTAACATTTACAACCAAATGGAAACCAAACTCTCACTTACTGTAAACACTGACTGTAGATCCAGTGCGAGATAAAAATGAAAAGGAACAGCAAATTTGTCTGAAGATGCCAAGGAACACTCAGAATATAGTGATCCACCATGTGCTCCACCCACGAGTTCCACCCTCACACTGCACTAACCGGTTCACCAACAAACTTCTTCAGGGCTTAAGTTTTACTTTTAAATCTAAATGTAAAATTTAAACTTTTAAAAATTTTCATCTAAATCTTTCAACTTAACTCAAAAAGAAACCAGAAAGATCTTAAAAAAACATTATTGAAAAAAAAAGATAAAAAACAAAGGGTAAATTTAGGGGTGAGGGTTTGGGACAGACTCCTCCCAATAGAAAGCCCCCTTATTAATATCTCTATTAATACCTTGTGTTTAGATAGATCAGAACATGAAAACTGTAAATATCTAAGACCTGAATACATCACTGTTTTTGAATAATTTATTTAGTGTGCGAGCAGTGAGAGTTTGGGGGTGGATCTTGTGGGCAGAGAACACACATTTTAATTTTAATTTTACATTTTAATACAGAATTTCTGTTTTACTGAGTTATTTTAGGAGAAAAGACATAAAATATAAAATATGCCATAATTTTTACACAGGACACATTTTATGTTTTATTTTTTCTTCCAGTGTGTTGTTTACATTCAGTAAACACATACATGGAAATTGACCAGACCACACAAACCTTTGCACATGACTGAACAAAATGAAGTTGATTTAAAGATTCTGTAAATCTGTATGAAATTAATATACAGTGGATAAACTCATTTGTGCCCAAAGAGAAAAATATGACTGAAGCTCAGAGCGTGATGGAGGTTCAGGTGTTCATCTGTTATTTACATTTAGGATCAGGATTTTATGCAAATACCATTTCTAATGCAGATTCCAATAAATGAAATGAAAATTTTAAAAAAAGTTGAATCTTCCATAACATTTCTTGTTGAAAATCATCTCATCTTGGTAATAAGCAGATTTTGGTGTTGTTCTTCTCGGGTGTCTCTTCTGTTTATTTATTTATTTATTTATTTATTTTTACAATAAACAACTCAAATCAGATCAGTGTTTTTATTACTGAGTGAGTGTCAAAGGGTTGCAGGTTTCATTCTGGATTTTTTAGATATTCACTTAAAGTTTATAACAATTTTAGTGAATCATATATAATAGGTTTCCACCTTTGTGAGAAAGCAGTTGTTCTTGTGTTTGACATGACTGAGTTAGCAAAGAAAAGCCATAACATTGTAGAGCTGAGTTAAACAGCGTTTTTGGACAACATATCTAAAATGACAGAGATCATAAAGCAGCACACAGCTGCTGTCTTCTAAAATAGTGGAGAGAAAATCATAACCAAGCATGTTTTATCCAATAATTTTTAAAATGTTTGAGCAGGATTCATTATTGTTTTATACAAATAATTTGTATGTCTCTATCATGAATGAAAATATAAATATTATTTACAGCTCAGGTGTGGTTAACAGCAACGGACTGAGGGGCGAGTTGTAAAAGTCTGCAGTCAAGCAGGATTAATTCAATGCAATACTAGGGTGTTTTAACCAGATGAATATAAATACATAAAAGTAAAAGGATAAAAATACATATAACTGACAAAAAGAGGCCATAGCAAACTTTTTTTATGATAACATAAAGGAGCTGATGGCAAACATTTTATTTAAAATGGATTCTCTTTTGACTTTGGGGGTCTTAGCTGTGATGGTGTATTCAACATTTACATATAAGATTTATATTTGTCATTTACATTTAGCTCTTATATGTCATTTTTCAATCATTCACTTTTTTTCATTTGGTACCACACACTAGATTTCTTACTTTCAGTCTATGAAATTGTCCTTACGATTGATTCTGAAGTCCTGCAAAGTGCTTGAATTAGAAAATAATGTGCTGCAGAGACTCTGCAGGACTGACACACCCATCTGTTTGTTATAAGCCTGAGCGCTGAGACAGAGACTAATCCCCAGCTGACAGGCGCTCCTTTAAGGTAAGATCTGTACATTTGTTTTTACAAAGGCAACATTTATTCAGAGTACACATGCACATGTATGTGGTTCTGTCGTTTCAGTGGAAAAAAGCTTATTCGCGTTGCTAGAGATGGCTGCTGCGGCTGCTAAAACTGGTATTGCATCTGCAGTCATAGCTGGAGCCTCGCTGGTCGGAACCAGTGAGAAATACATCCTGAGAAACCCGAGATGGGTGATGTCTTTCGACACTTTTACAAGTTATGCGTGCTATGTAGCTTGTGTACCTCTTTTTTCTTTAACCCTTTTTTGGCCTTCAATTGGCAATACATACTGGCTCTTATTCATCAAAGTTGCATATGATCAAATCTGATGGTAAAATGAGCCCACACAGTTTTGTTATTGATCGGTTTGATCTCTGGCATATCTGTACGATTGAACTCACATCTGGTAGGAGTGTGTAAATTTGAGTGTAATAGTTTAATAACCTGAAAAAAGTGCTCGATTTTCAGTTAAATAATGAAAAGTATTAACATCAATGATATCAGCAATTACAGTAAAAATAGAAAGTTGCACACTGATATAAACACATGCTGCAACAATATGTGCTCTTTATAGACATTTGCTTTGTAAACTACTGATACAGTAAATAGTCTCCCTAAAATACTAAACATAGTTTATCTCATATACTGCAGCATTGCTGCTCAAGCAGCCAGTGTTTTATGTAAATAATCATACTACACAATCACAGGCTACATTTTGGTCATTTCATGTTTATTCTTTTCAGTCATAATTTTAACTCTTTTTTTTAAGCTCTATGTAAATGAAGGCCTATTAGGGCGTGATTGGTACGTAAAATGATGCGTAAAGAAGGTACACACAGCTTAATGCACTGAAGCCAATTCAGTGCTTTCAAATCACCTCTTGCTTCGTCGTTCTACGACAGTTTCCTGAAACAGGTTAGTTCGTACAGTATTGAGGACGGTCAAATCTGCACTCGTTTCTATGCAACATTGATGTATAAGGGCCAGTGTTTCTGTTTTAATGTTAAAAAGCAATTTTATTTTGATCTCAAGCTTATGACATGTTTAGCAGTACAATACAGACTGCCTGTCTGCACATTATATACCCTTTGTTTAGACTTTGTTAACACTTCAGTATGAGATAAGCAGTGTAATGTTTCTAAACATGAATGTGATTTGTTTTATTACTACCTCTTATTCTCCGGGCTATATTTTGGTTTTTCCATCTTAATTTACATGCCCAAACCATAAGGCAAATTGTTCAGTAACTGCATGAAATAAATGTAATTTTGTAAAAGTTCCCCTCAAATGAACAGAAAATGTTTTTTATGGTCATAAACATAATGCTATATGCTTACAATTTACTGCTGAAAGCCAAAAATCTTAGATGTTCTTTGTATTTTTTGATAAATATAATTTTTACAGAGCATATCACTGAAGAGACACCATCTGAGATCTACTTTATAGCTCAGATTTGTGGAAAAATGGGTCGACTTTCAGTAGACAAAAAAGTTCAGCTTCTTCTATTATAACGGTTTAAAATTACATTACCTATCTATTTGACTGGAAAGAAGACAGTAACAGCTGTCATATGACATCCCACCTTTTGAACGAAGCTTATGAAATATGAAAGTTATGAAGTAAAGAATATGACAAAGTGCGTTTTAAGGAGTTCCAAGGAGTTAAAAATGTTAATCACTCAGTCAGACACAATGACTGATGCAAAAGCAGTAAAGTGGGGACATTGTTAGTAATGTCCTTCAGCTGTTTCACTTTCACCAGAATGTATATTTAGTGTTATTAACAATAAGGAGAGATCACCAGTAAAATTTGTAATGAGGACTTAGTTTTTTGGGCAGAGTGTACACCTACAGTGGATACAGCCATGATCCTCCTCAACCCACCATTCGAAAAAACATCACGGAGGCCTGTTCATTCACCAAAAATCGCAACAAAACATGGGGTGTGTGGGCGTCCTGACGTATGACATCACCGACGATGAGGACTGTCCTGCCGTCTGCTGTGTAGCCATCATGTTCTCTGTTCCTTACTACTACATGCAGTACCAAAACTGGTTCCCTCTGGGAATTTTCGACGCCAACCGATCCTGTGATGAGTCTCTGTACAACATGATGTACTACGACAGTGGCCCATTCGTCAGAGATGACTGTTCAGGGAGCGAAGTTAGATTTGTGAAAATGTAGAATTCAAAGGAACCATGTCTCCAAGAGCAAAAGCAATAGCTAAAATAGAATTGTGGGATTATTAGTTGACAACTCCACTGTTTAAGATATGTTCGCTCCTCTCTCAGCACATCTCTGGTGAGAAATGATGAAAATAAAGTTGACTTAATGCAGCCAAAATGGTTAAAATATGTGCTTGTGTGCTCTAATGGAGTTGCAAATGTTTCAAATAAACAAAGTGATTTTTAAGTTAAATCTAGCCTCCTCATTCTGAACATCCAGTATATTGGACACTGTATTACAGGAATTCCAGATCTACAGAAGCAGGTACATCAGCACACTTACATGTACTTCTCTTTTTTCCTGCACAGTCATATAAACAAATGCTGAGACTATACATTCCATTTAAAGACTTTTACTTTGTATTACTGAAATAATAACAACTACATACCTAAATACAAAACATCGCTTACCCAGTACACTAGTAGTTCATATACTGCAATATTATCACTAAATCAGCCAATGTTTATGTGAAAAAAGGCTACATTGTGTAATTTTACACTATATAGCTATTTAGGCTCTGGCCAGTAGGGAGCTGGCCTCCTGCTTCATCTCATCTGAAGCAGGAGGCTATGTATATAGATTTTTATAGTAATCCTTAAATACATTCTCAATTTCTTTTGGATTATGCAATTGTCGGTCAGAACATGGATCCCTGATCTTGTGTATTGTGTTTGAAGTCTGTAGTTTACATATCTGTCTTTCTAGCAATCCAGTGGCCTTGTCTAATAATATGCCTGCTTTTAAAAATCTTAGTTTTTTCTCTACCTCTCCTCTTGAAATATTACCTATTTTTCCTTGAGTGGTCTTTATTTGCTGTAAGATATTTGTTTGTTGAGTATTTTGATATTGTATTTCTAAGCTTCTTAATTTCTCAGTCAGTTCACAATATGCAGCTTGTTTTAACTTCTTTTGAAGAGAGGTAAGAGCTATCAACTTTCTCCGTACAACAGCTTTCAAGGCATCTCATAAAATAGTAGGGTTAATTTCTTTTTCTATCATTTTCCTCAATATATCTCTTAATTTCCATTTTAATCTGTGCAATTATTGTTTTACTGTTCAAAATACCTACATGAAGTCTCCAGGTGGTGTTTTTTTGTATATTGCCTGAATGTATATCTAGACAGATAGCATTATGGTCTGATATATCGGCCGCCCCAATTTTACATTCTGTTACCCTATGTAATTTGCAGCTATTAATAAATATATAGTCAATTCTTGAGTGAGTGTTATGTGGGATGGAATAATGTGTATAGTCTTTTTCTGATGGGTGGAGTTCATCCAGACATTGATTATTCCTTGTCTCTTTAAAGAAGCATTCATGAATTTACTCATGTGCATCCTATTTCTTTTAAGGCTTGTTGTGTCTAGACTGTAATCTAATATTACATTAAAATCTGCCCCACAAACCGCAATGCCTTCTGATTCTGAAAAAATGTGTATCACTATCTGGTGGGGTATATATATTAACCAATGTTACTTTTTCATGCTCTAGTTTTCCCTAAACAATAACAAATCTGCCTTCTTTGTCACTGATTTCCTTGAAGCATTCAAAAGTGACAGAATTTTGAATAAGTACTGCTACCCCACCCCCACCCCCCATGACTCTGCCTATGTGTACAATAGAATTGTTTCTAAACCCAAATTTTTTCAGCTTCTCCTGTTCCCCCTTAGCTAAATAAGTTTCCTGGATAAATATTATATGAGCTTTTCTCATTTTAAGAATTACTTTGCTTCTTCTGATTAGATTATTGATTCCGTTGACTTTCAATGACACCAGTCTAAAAACATTCATGTTATTCCTATTGAACATTTATAACTCATTCTGTATCCCTGACAACCATTAACAATAACATAAGCCATGAGAACGTCTGGCATCTCAATAAATGAAAAGGAATAGGGTGACTTCAAAAGGTAGGTGCATCTACTGCATGCCTCCCATGCTGTTTTTGTTGGTCGTGGGCAATATCCTACATGTGTCTTCTGAAATTCATGTTCAGATTTCAAAGATTTTGGTTTTCTCTCATTGTTATGTTGATAATAAAACTTGAAATTAAAAATTGTATTAAATTAAAAAAGAATGCAAAAAATGCAAAAAAGACAATGCCAAAAAATAAGCAATTTCTCTAGTACAATTTCTCTAAATTTTAAAAGGGGAATTCCACCATTTTTTCAAAATTCCTGCACAATTAAATGGTTAAGATGTAAACAGAGTTGTTCAGAGTGGTTTGGTATGAAACGCTCTGTTCTGGAGAGACTTACCGAGTCAGAATCGTTCACAGTGGTGGTGATAGGAACCAGACGTCCACCTCTAAAAGCTCCCTCACAGAAAGTTATTACATGAAATGGTTATGAATAAACTGCCTGATGTCTGAGACATTGTTTTATGATAGTCTTGAGAAGATTTTGGCCTTAAACTTCATTCTTGGTGGAGGGATACATAATATGCAGGGTGCTGTGAGGCAAAATAGTCCCCAAAGAAAACGTATTATTTTAGATTTTCCACTATTTTGCCATCATCAACATTGCATATAAAATTCAGAAGACACGTGTAGGTTCACTGGTGGTTTTGGATAGTACATAAAATGTCTGTTTTCGTTGTAGTCATGGCGACCCCTGGATCATATCACCACTGTAAAGAAATTGTCTAATTGTCTAAAAGGCCTAATTAAGATGGACTGTTTGATTTTTTCATATTTATTAAATGGCCAAAGGGCCTGACAGAAGCACATATACAGAAGTGTATGTGCTGCCCTCTAGTGGATACAAATCCAAACACATCTGAGCTCCTCACAGATCAACGCACCTCAGCAAACAAGCTTCTGACCGAAAAAGCACCTCTGTTTCCACGTTAACGCAGACATAATGACTCCAGCATTCTTCTCCTCCACCCCGACGCCAAGAAAGAGCTCCATTCAGCTCAGATTAGAAAAAAAAAAGAAAAGCAATTCATTGTCTGGACACACAAAAGGTGCAACAAAGCGTCAGGGCCATTCGATCCGGCGGGCTGCGAGCTGGGGGCCGCCGCGGAGGCCGAGCGGAACAGCAGTGCTATTGTTGCTAAACGCTAATGAAGGCTAATGTTTCCCCATTAGCCTGATCACCAGCCTGCCATGCTGCTCCAACACTGGGCTTCCAACATCCTTCAGCCTGGGGGGTGCAGGGGTGAACCAGGGCAACTGCAGCCAGACGTGTGTGTGTGGGGGGGTGGGGTGTTAAATTAACAAGGAAAATGTGAAGTATACACTGCAAAAAATTATATCTTAGCGAGTAAAATCATCTTAAATGTAGTCAATATATCTGATATTTCTTATTATGAGATTGTTGTAAAATATTATACGATTATTTAACTTGTTTCTAGACACTTTTACTTGTAATTTTACAATTTAATGAAAGTGTCTTATTCCATTGGCAGACCATCTTACTTGATTTGGGAAATAACAAAGATAATTTCACTTTTTTCAAGAAATAATGCTTAAAACAAGTAAAATGATCTTCCAATGGAATAAGACACTTTCATAAAATTACTTAAAACAACAAAAAACGTCTGGAACAATCTTAGAATATTCTTAGAATAATCTTATAAACACACATACTCGATATATTAAATGCATTAAAGCTGTTTTCACTCAGATATCATTTTTTGCAGTACAGGGGTCTGAACTAAGCTACCAGCTAATCTACTCTTTAACATCTTAGACTACATCTCAAATCTAGTCAATATATCTAATATTTCTCTTTATGAGTCAGTTGTAAGACTAAGTTGTAAGATTAATCAATAGTTTTACTTGTTTTAAGTCATTTTTTCTTAATAACACAGCATTTTAATTTCTTTAAAAAAGCAATGTTGCATTGTGTCTTGAAACAAGCTGAATTTTCAAGACATGACACTTTTACTGCACAAAATCACTCAAAACAAGTAAAACAAAATAAAAAAAGCAGCTTAAATAATCTTATAACATTCTTTATTCTTTATTCTATATATTCATAACAAGAAATATCAGATATATTGACTAGATTTAAAATGTTTACTACAAAAAATGCTTGCTATAATAGTATTTTTTTTCTGCATCTTTGGTGTTTTAACAGCCAGTGAGTGTTCAAATGTCATAGCGTATCATGTCGTAAAGCTCACAGCATGTCTAGAAATGTCAAGTTAAAATGTAGACAAACCAGAAAACAGATCAAGACTTAACAAAAACAGGCGAATATTTTAGCTACACTATCAATCATCTGCATGTAAACTCTTTTTTAAATTCAACAGTCTGTATAGCTAACATTTGTTATTTGGTTAACTAGCTTACCTCAGTGGGCTAATGATATTGCTAACTCGGCTCATAGTAAAATGTAGTATTTCTATTATTTATAACGTTATTCTGTTGTTGCTCAGCTGTTGCTGTAGAGAGCTTTGCTGATTACACTGGGAGTGTTTTGGTTTTGTTGTTGCTCGCTAGCGTTGCTTGCTCTTTAGGACTCAGTGTTAGTTTTGGAGCTATAAGGCTAATATAGCCTAATGGAAGTGCAGCTAAAATGAACAGAGAGTGATACGTTGTCAGAAACCACATAATCCAGTCTATTAGACATCAATAAACAACTCCACACAGTCTGAGGCAAGTGTGATGATGCTAACTGGTGGGGTATAAGCTTTCATTACTTGTTAGCTACATTAGTCTTGTAGCCCCAGCCCAAAAAACTAAAGTAGCACAGCAAGCCGCTCTTTTGATCGTTTGCATTTGGGATAAATGGGGAAAATCAAGAACATTTTTTCATTGACCCAGTGAACCTTTAACATGACAAAAGCAAGTGCAGTTATGATTTGATATCTTGTTTATTTGAATACATTGTGTGTGAGAGTCTTACTGCATACGTACATGATTAATGCAAAGTACAATGCAAATCACAGAAGTCAGTACCATTTGGTTTCATCTGTAACCTTTATTAAAACTGCACACAACTGATCAAATATAATAATAGATAAATGCATTTTAAAAATATATTTAACAAATACATTTTCTAACCGTTTCATATGTGGCAAAAATATATTTGTTAAACACATTTGGATTTTTTTTTCCCATATAGGGAACTATTGCTTTAAAGGGTTTAAAGAGTCCATAACCAGGAGAATTGCTCCTCCCTTTCATGCTGAAGTTATAATGAGTGTTTCAGGTCTACTTTTGAATGAGGCACAACCAATCAGAACAGAGCTCATTTACATATATCAGTCTTAAAGGGCCCATATCCTGTAAAGCTAATTTTCGCTGCTTCTTTTAAATTGAGAATTTTGTTGTAATACATAAACATTGATAAAGTTCCATTTACTTCCCAGTTCAGTTCATTGTTTTTGTGATGTCACAGAAACCAACACATTTACATATATACACATATACAGCCTATGGCAGTTTAGCCACACCCATTCAGCCTGCAGCAGTTTAGCCCCACTCTTTCATGCTGAAGTTATAAGGAGTATGTCAGTTCATGACTGCAGCCAATCAGAACAAAGGTCAATTACAAATATCAGTCTTAAAGGCACAGCAACAACAACACCCTGTTTAATTCTAAAGGATAAAAAAAGGTTGGAAAATGATGAAATAATCTCAGTTTTAACTGTTTTTTGGTATATAAAAACACATAAAACAATCAAGTGTGCCTCAGTGAAAAACTTAAACACAAGAAAAAGTAGGCTAGTGCCCCTTTAAAGGCAAGGTAACAATACCAGCCTTTTATAATTCTGCTAAAAATGAAGGAGGTTGTAAGATGGTCATGTGGAAATAAAGATATAACTGTTTTTGGGACCTCATCAACATTTCAGAAGAGAAAAACACAAATTATAAAATACAGAGAAAATGTAGGATATGGGCACTTTCTGTTTAGCTTTTGGGGATCAGTAAGGGTCTCTGGGTTCACAATGTAAAGATCAGCCTTCTGGGACACGATCCAAACCACAGCTACTGACATTGCACACACAGCGGCAGTATTAATGACACAGCAAGACCAGACGGGGGCAGCAGACGAAAACATTCCCACTGAATCACAATGAAAAAACAAAACAAACAAAAAAAAATCTATCAGGTCCAGACGGATGAGATCTGTTCGGACTGTGTAATAAATCCAGCTCTAACGTAAGATAAACCCTCAGCGCGAGCGCTCTGGTGTAAACAGGTCCAGCTTTATGAGTGTGTGTACGCTGTGTTTGGATCAACATGGGAGCATTCCAGTACGCAGTCATTCCTCAGCTATTAAATAATGCTCTGTTCTTTTGTTTTACTCTAATTAGCCCTCTCTCTCTCCTTCTGTCTCAGAGGGGTTGGTTGGAGCACTGCTCTTCTGCAGGACAGTAATTCTTAACATTAACTGGGTCAAGGAGACTCAGTTTCCTTAGAAACAGGACAATATTGTAACTTAAAGTGAAAATTGGACAAAAAAATCACATTTTAAAGACCTCGCTCTTTAGATTTGGAGCTCTGTTTTTTCCTGCATGTACTAAAGTGCTCTGTAAAAGGAAAAAAAACTGTAATGGTAATAAGTGCAGCAGCAAACCCCATTAATTAATGGTAAAAGTATGTTTTCTCAAATCACACAATTTCCTAGCACAACTGGCTTTTACTATGATTCAACAGTTTCACTATGACAACTACTGTAATACAGTATTGCACCATAACAATGACAATAACAGCCATTAAAATTAGCACAATTATTAGTTAAATGAAGGTGATCATTTGTTTCTATAAATTAACAGCAGCAGTTTTGAAATACAGTATATGTACAGTTCATTTACACTCTTAAAAATGATAGTTCTTTAGTAAAGAAAATGGTTGTACATAGCACCAAAAAGCGTTCTGTTATTGTTACGATGTCAAGTTTGTGAAAACAGAAGAACCCTTTTTGGTGCTATGTAGAACCATATACAACACATTCTCCATCATTCTGAAAAACGATTTCACTTAATCATTCAAATGGTTCTTTGAGTGTTGATGGTTCTATATAGAATGACTGTCTAAACTAAAGAACACTTGAAGTGTGAAAATCTTTTTTAAGTGTCCAAATGCAACCTTTACAAAAATGGGTACTGACATTCAATTTAATTTTTAAATTTTTTTTTCCCATATTTTTAAAGTAAAAATGTTTTTCCTGATTTTTACTAATCATTAAAATATATTTGCAAATAATTTGAAAGCTGTAAGATAGATGGATTTGTATTTTATAAAAGTATGGCTAAATCTACCTGCATTATCATTATAGATGAATATACCATTTATTTCTGTGGGGTTAGAAATGCAGTAAAATGAATAAAAGGTAGATATTTCAGACAGACTAGCATAGACCAGGAAAGACAAGCACAAACCAGCATAAACCAGCATACATCATCTTAAAGCACAATAGACCAGCTTAAACCAGCATAAAATGTATAAACCAGCATAAACCAGTATAAGCTGTAAAGACCAACATAAACCAGTATAAACTGTAGAGACCAGCACAAACCAGCATAAACCAATATAAACTGTATAGACCAGCACAAACCAGCATAGACTAGCATAAACTAGCATAGACCAATATAAGCTGTAAAGACCAGCACAAAGCAGAATAGACTAGCATAAACCAGCATAAACCAGTATAAATTGTATAGACCAGCACAAACCAGCATAGACTAGCATAAACCAGTATAAACTGTATAGACTAGCATAAACTAGCATAAACTAGCATAAAACAGTATAAACTGTATAGACCAGCACAAACCAGCATAGACCAGCATAAACTAGCATAAACCAGTATGAACTGTATAGACCAGCACAAACCAGCATAGACCAGTATAAACTGTATTGACCAGCACAAACCAGCATAGACTAGCATAAACCAGCATAAACCAGTATAAACTGTATAGACCAGCACAAACCAGCATAGACTAGCACAAACTAGCATAAACCAGTATAAACTGTATAGACTAGCACAAACCTGTATAGACTATGTAAGCCAGTGTATACTGTATAGACCAGCACAAACCAGCATAGACTAGCATAAAACAGCATAAACCCGTATAAACTGTATAGACCAGCACAAACCGACATAAACTAGCATAAAACAGTATAAACCCGTATAAACTGTATAGACCAGGACAAACCAGCATAGACTAGCATAAACCAGTATATACTGTATAGACCAGCACAAACCAGCATAGACTAGCATAAAACAGCATAAACCCGTATAAACCGTATAGACCAGGACAAACCAGCATAGACTAGCATAAACCAGTATAAACTGTATAGACCAACACAAACCAGCATAGACTAGCATAAAACAGCATAAACCTGTATAAACTGTACAGACTAGCACAAACCAGCATAGACTAGCATAAAACAGCATAAACCTGTATAAACTGTATAGACCAGGACAAACCAGCATAGACTAGCATAAACCAATATAAACCAGTATATATTGTATAGACCAGTTTTTCTAAAATGGAAAGCTCGTTATTTAAAGCCACATTGAAGTGGATGGCACTGTTAGCAGCAATGCAAAAATAAAAAAAACGCACATGACTGCAGCACAGAGTGACGAGTCAGTCCACCTGATTCTTGAGTCCTCATCTCTATCATACAGTGTCAGAAACCACATAATCGAATTTATCAGCGATACACCTCCACACAGTTTGAGCCCAGTGTTGATTTAGGCATGACGCTAATTGGTGGAGTATAAGCTTCCATTACTTGTTAGCCATATTAGTTTTGTAGCTCCAATACTAAGACTAGAGAAATTTTGTGCAATTTCATTTTATCGCTCACAATTTATGCTGAAAGTTAATGTAAACAATAAGCTATGAAATTTTATGACTGCACCAAACCTTTGCTTTAATATAGTTTTGAAGACTCTGAATATCACTCGCTCTCTATCTCTCTTTGTGTCTGTATAGTGTTGCCCGGCCAGCTGTCAGCCCAAAGTCAGACCTAACAAATAAAACGTGATGATTTATGAACAGCTAAAACATGCTAACGTGCTAACACATCCACACGCCCACATAGGAAAACATTCGAATGCTCAGACGCGCTCAGCTAGACAAATAAACACGAAAGCCAGGGTCTCTGTCTGAAGCTGGTGGGCTCAGACCTCCATTCAGATGATTCTGGTGTCACTTACAGTCAGAGTGCGGTTCTCTGAGCCACAGAGCGGAACGAGAACTGTACATTGTGGCTCAGCTTTCCGTCTCGGCTTTAAATACAGAACGGTTTGATGTCGAGACGCGTATGAGTCACACTTGATTATGGAATTATGTTTGTCGAAGCTGTTTAAGGTTACACTGTGCTGAGAGGATGTTGAGAGGATATACATTACTGCTGTTAGACACGTATACATACGAGTGAATGAACACTGTCATTATATTCATCGCTCAGCACACACAGCCGGGCCACACTTCCTCTGCTCAGCTATTATCCCATTCACAGCACAGCTGTCAATCTACTGTGAGGACAGAGTTGTTTACAGTGCAGTATAGTCAGAGGGCACCCTTCAGTTATTGAATTTACAGATAAAATAGTAATAAGTTACTGATTTTTAGGAGATACTTGTGAGAAGAGCAGATTTGAGATAATCCATTTGCCTAAGAAAAGAGAAAGTCAAAGTCAGAGTTTTCCATCTTGAAGTTCAAAAACTGATTAAAAACTCCAGAAAAAATGAGACTCCTAACAACCACCTGGAAGACCTGGTAGACAGCAAAACTGTCCCCATTCGATAAACAGTACTTAAAGTTTTCATTTTTGAGAGAGAGGAGAAAATCAAGCTGCTTCAGATCTGAAAACATCCACAGGTGTTTCTGTCCATCCTTCCACTGTGAGAAGACAACTCAGCGCTATGGGTCTGAAAGGACGTGAAGCCTGACTGAGAAAAGGCCGACACATCAAACAAAGAAGCTGAACAATGGACTGACCACCTCAGAGTCCAGACCTCAATATCACTGAATGTGTTTGATTACTTAGGAAAAAGACTGAACATTGGAGGTGTGTCTGCAGATTTATTTGAGAAACTGAAAATGAGTCTCCTGAAAAGAATTTCAGGAGGAAAAAGAAAGTGCATTTTTTATATTTTTAGTTGAAAACTTTCCAAAATTACACAATGTGAAGAAATAAGTTTTGGTGTTAGGTCCCTGCTAGAAAAAACAGCATAGACCAGCATGCCTGGTCACCGCCAAAACCAGTATATGTTGTGTTTGAATATTTGTATGCTGGTCTACCAGCATGACTATGCTGGGATGGCCAGCTAAACTAGAACCTGACCAACATAAACCAGCTTAAACCAGCATGAAATGCTTGCTGACCTGTCATGTTTTTTGTTTTTTTGTTTTTTTCAGCAGGAGTCAAAGACATCTCTGTATTGTGTTAGATATCTGTGGAAGTTAGCATGCTAACCAGCTAGCTCCAGCCTGTCCTGTCTCGTAATACCACTTTGTATCTCAAGAGATGATAGTGAGTCACTGTAACATTGAGTCTGCCATCAGTCCAACATTAGGGCCAGCTAGCCAATGAAAGGAGCAGACAACACAACAATGGCTGAAGCTCTTGGTGACCATTATCACAACCAGCAGCACATTCAGCAGCAAAGAGAAGAACAGACATAAATAGAAACAGAAAAAGAGAACATGGCAGCATCACCAGAGGTACGAACAGCGACTGAGGAGACACTTTTAAATGTAAGTATTGGGTTTAAACTGAGTAGAATAGTTAATGATTCAAATGTTAAAAAAAGCCAGTGTGGTCTGAAGCATAACATAAGCTTTTATTTTATTTTATTATAGATTATTTTACCTGATGATGAACCTCTCTCATCAGTCTAAGATACTTAATGCGCCAGGGCAGACGCCAGCAGTGAAGAATCTCTGGCTCTAATATTATGATATTATTAGAAACACCTACTAATCGTTGATTAAATCTGAATACTGAGATGTATCGTGGAGTCCACTTTTCTAATGCATCAACTTTGTCCACTTTTAACACTGATAGTCCTGATGATTCTGTGTGAATCTAACCACATTAGACCAGTATAGACGATATATATCAAATATGGTGCATTATATAATATAATGAAGTTTATCTCTCTGCAGCAGTGAGCTGTTGATGGAGATCACTACTCTGTAGAACATGTCGGAGCCCTGAGCAGAACGTTCTGGAATGTGTAACTCCTATCAGCACAATTAAGAGATTATCCTGAGTGACAAGCGTGTCACGCCAAACACTCCATATCCACGGCAACCGCACCAACAAACTCTACTTTTGGGAGAATGTACTGTTCATGAAGAATTTACTGTTCAAAAGTTTGGAATCACTTTCCACTAACAATTTTTGTTATTTTATGTACAATAACTTATTTATACAGTGTTCAGTTGTACAGTTGTGCATAACTAACCAAAAGGTGTTTTCAGATGTTTTATTCAATATTTCAATAATTCTGTGATTAGAAAGTAACTAAAATGATCGTTTTCTATTTACATTTAGTTGTTGTCAAGTTATCTGCTTTGAGATTTAATTTCGACTCCAAATATAATGTCATATTCTGGGTATTAATTTTAATAGAACTTCAGGCTTGTTGTTCTACAGCTTTCTCAGCCAGTTTAGAAGAATCTTCCGCACTCTTAAAAAAGATGGTTCTTCAAGGGTTTGTTAGTAAAAACCAATGGTTCTATATAGAACCATAAACACTCAAGAACATTTGCATGCTTAAAGGATTCTTTACACGATGAATTGTTCTTCATATTGATGGAGAATGTGTTGTATAGGGTTCTATATAGCACCAAAAACGGTTCTGCTAAGCATTTTTTGTGCTATATGGAACCTTATACAGCACCTTCTCCATCAGTCTGAATAATCATTTCATCATGTAAAGAACCTTTTAACCCTCCTGTTATCTTCAGATTTAATAACATATTTTATCCTTCACTTTAACCTCTATAGGAAATATCAAAGTTCTGATGGGAATTCTGATTGTGGTCAAATTGACCCCAAAGATAATAGGAGGGTTAAGCATGTAAATGTTGTTTTGAGTGTTAATGATTCTATATAGAACCACTGTCTTTACTAAAGAACCCTTGATGAACCATAATATTTAAAAATGTACAGCTCTTTTCATCATTCAGAACATTTTTACTTACAGATTCATACTGATCATCTGAAATCTGTGATATTTCAAATGATCAATTCCAATCATTTATACATTTGTCTACATTATATAAAAGAATGACATTTTCAGTTGAAGTAAAAAGGCTCTACAACCACAGGATTGAAATACACGTATAATATTGTCACTGTCAAAACAAAACTTCATGTCTCCAAGAACTTTGCAGGGGAAGAAAAACAATTCCAATGCAAATTAATGTAACACGATTTATTTTAAGCCATTATTGAGCATTTAATAGGTCCATTCTTCAAAGAATTTTGACACAATGTAAAGCATACCAGGTATTTTTTATATTTTGTGAAAAAAGTCAAAAATGGAGATACAAAAATTTGTTCCACTGTACCTTAGCACATGATTTAAAGGTATTTATTTTGGTAATAAGTGTGTTCTTGTTTGTAAAATCTCATATGCCATTATTATAAATACAAATGAACATAATAAAGCAGATGTTAACAAGAATTTCTCATTTTGGAAAAAGTAGCTGATTTGATATCTTGTGAGCTAAATTGGTTCCAGATTTCTAGGATCACAGTGATTTGTTAAACTCTATCAGCAGCCCCTAATTTAACATAATGAAGTATTGATTAGATAAAGCAGGTATTGGACAATTACTACGGCTAAATACTTTTGCATAAAAATACTACTTATTGTATTAATGTTATTTGTATTCATTGTTTTCCTGAGCAAATAAACACATATTTTGAAACAATCTGCTATTTGCTTTTTTAAATGTACTTATATACATATACATACATTTAATTAATGACATATACATATATATCAATCATTAAATAAACACTATATGCACAGCAGTTTTCTGGTTGCCATATTCTCAGCACTGTGATGGTAGGCACTTTCTAAGAGTCCACAGTGAATTTCAAATAGAGAAGAAGATCTGATCTTAGGAAGGTCCATCACAAACAGATGTTTTCTTCAACCTCAGGAAATTCCACAAAGGTTTGAGATGTCTGTGCTGATAATGGGTACCCCAGGTTTCAGAACAGAACCGCTTTTCTCCAGCATGCCGTGTCCAACGGCACATCCCCACCCACTGCTGGGTTTTTTCAGGCTGTCTTTCCTTAATGGCCTTCACGGTCAGCACCTCAGTGTGAAAACCATGAGCTCAGAAGTGGTGTGAGATGGAAAATCTCCGTCAGGTCGTTAAAGATGCTTATAGAAAGGTTAGCATAGCGATAATGCCACACATACCAGATATGGAAAAGCCCTGTTCCTGCTGAACTTCGCGTTGGTTTTGCTTACAAACGCACTGAGTGATTGTAGACAGTTTGTCTTTGGAGTGTTTAGACGACGGTCTGACCTGCAGGAAGTGTGGACATGAAGCTCCACTCTGGAAGCGTTTTCTCATGGTTCTAGAATGAAAGTATTATTGTCAGACTGTTTAAGCTGTTCTTGTGTTTAGCACATTCCACAAGTGCCTGTAACCTCTGAAACAGATGATTGTAGGCCACTGTCTGGATGTCTTCACCTTTGGCTCTGTCTTAGTTTTCTCAGCAGGAAAAAGCCTGGACGAGCTTCGGTGTTGGTGAAAAATATCAGTGGGAGGAAAACCAGTCTCAGTCTCAGACGCTCCACCTATGAGTACACTAAGCTATAGGGATGTTTTCAGTTCCATTACAAATTTATCTGGCTATCTGAACGTGCATTTGAAGTTTTAATCTGTCCGATGGGAAACAACCTTTCCCGCTGTGCACTCTGGGACACCTTTCGGACTGAGAATAGTTGCCAGATTTGGAAAAAAAATCTTTAAAAGTTATTTAACAGTTGTCTTTGAAGCATTCATAGCATTTAAATGATATATCCTTGCACATTTGCTCATACCAGTTTGTCGTAGCTCCATTGTAAAACTTGCCCCTCTCCCAAAAACAACACTCTGTGATTGCTTATTCTGCATGTCAGAAAAACACCCCTTTCCTGTCAAAGTAGGTGGTTCTTGGCCACATTAAGGGACATAATGCAGTTGACCCTCTGACATTAGGCAGAAGACTGGCTTGCTAGAGTGCACTACAGTTTAAGATGGCACTGATTAGTCAATAAAAGCTCTATTCAGAAAAGATTAAATGTATATGGGGTACTGGGATAATCTGTAATAATACTATAATAATATGATGGCAGCTAGAGGTGTAAACCATTACTTACTGCCTGGATCTGAGAGTTTTCCTAGTGACACCCAGACTGTAATATACTACAGGAAGTGTAGGGGGTTATACGGATTCTATTGTTTCATTTAAAAAGTGCTCTATAATGTTCATATGATCCACACAGTCATTCTGACCAACTGTAATACACTACAGGAAGTGTAGGGGGTGATATGGCTTCTATTATTTCGGATAAAAAGTGCTTTATAATGTTCTTATGATCTCATATAATCTTTACATCCATACATACAATAAGATACTCTTGTTTGTCCTGTCCTTTACAACATTTCTGTTTTCAGAAGTGCCAGCTCAGATCTCTCCTTACAGAATTTAAATTTAAAGTAGATTGATAGATGATTTATTGTAATAAATCTAGAATTTGAATTGTTACCAGGGTTATTGGGGTCATTAGATCCTGCACCAGTGGATCTGTCCTGTAAAGTGGTGGACTGCTGTTTGATCCCGTCCATGATTTCAAAGCAGAGGACACCTGATCTGTACAGGTGAGGTGGGGGGGGAGAAGTTACCAAAAGC
Source organism: Colossoma macropomum (assembly GCF_904425465.1). Lineage (NCBI taxonomy): Eukaryota > Metazoa > Chordata > Actinopteri > Characiformes > Serrasalmidae > Colossoma > Colossoma macropomum. Next base: position 24,482,200 of record NW_023494802.1, on the reverse strand, counting down.
CGCCAATGGCCAGGCGGGGGGGGCAGAATGGTTCCTTCATGTAAAAGCTGTATCTTATTTCAGAGATCTGAGAGAAGCAGGTGGTGTTAGAGAAGGGAAAACCCCGGTTTTTGTCAGCCAGACTCAAAGCCCTCCTCAGCGGACAGGCCTGAGTTTCAAGGACTGGGTTCTTCTTGGTCGTGTGGTAATCTATCATAATCAATTTCTATCATATCTATCATAATTAATTTCCTAATTAATCTCAATATCAATGCCTTTGTGTAGGGAATAGAATAAACTGAGTATAATTATATTTTTTGGGTTTCTTGTGCAAAAACTGCTAGTGGAAATGGTCTGATTTTTCCATGTGTTTAATTTGTCCACTAAGAAATTCAGAGTTGAAAACAATATGTACATAGTTCATATTGTCCACAATAAATATGCAAAAGCAATTTGTTGAGGTTTTGAGCTAATTTTTCACATACATCAAGCTTGGGTTTACTTCGTGAATTCTAACAATAATGATTTACTAAAGCCTTCATAAGGCCACACAATATGAGCTATTCAAGACAACTAATGCAAGCCGACATTGATTTTAGAAAAGCATTTTTTAAGTTGTGATGACAGTTGCTGAGCTAAAATTACATTAAAATTGACAAAACCAGCTTTTCTGTCAACTGATACGTGTTGGAAAAAGCCATTATAGGTGTTTATGTATGTTTTTGTCACTGTCCGGAAAGGCTTACGTAGGTGTCTTGTAACCTTGCATATCATTACTGTCCAAAAAATAGATAAATAAATAAATTTTTTGACATAATTTGAGCTGCTCAGCTGCTTTTAACATTGTGTAAAAATTTCATGATGAATGGACCAATAGAAATGCCCCACAATTGCCTGAAATAAGTCTCTTTGCATTAACATTTTACGTTTTGCCTTCTCCTGTAAAGTTGCCATTTTGGACATACTAGTTTTTTTCTTAGGACAGCGTTCAGTGAATCATTACCAATCTGACTCTTTATCTTTTCATTTGAACTGTTACTGGCCACATATTCATTTAGAAATATGTACGATTTCTATCTAATTTCAGACAGCAAGCATGTCTTGGCAGACCAACTACAATAGGAGTAAGAGAGGAAAATTTAATTAGACAAACTATTGCTTTAATATAAATACTCTGACTGAGTGAAAGTTTGCTCGATTTATCACATTTAAAATCTCTGAATGAACTTGGAGGAGACAAAGTGCCAGCCACATTAGGTTTGTTCGGAAGTCGTACATGCGATAAAGTTAATGTTTCACTCAGTAATGCATGAATGACTAACAGGGAAATGAAATGATGCCAGTTTGGAGGAAAAGCTGCAGATCAAGTGTTTTAAGCGCTCTCATCACAAACACTGCCCGCTGCAGAGAGCTGCTCTGAAGAGCCTCCTCGCTAACATTTCCTCCTGATTTCTATGCAGCTCCTCTATTTATACTAAGCCATCGTAAATGGAGCTCTAACCTCGGCCCTGTGTTTATCTAACACGTGTGCCCACTCTGAGGACAGGACCTGAGCGAAGTACTAAAGAGGAAAGACACCCGATCTGCACAGGAGACTGTAGGGAATTTTCATAATTATTTACAATAGCTAATAAATATCATTTGTTTTTCACAGGCTGTCATAAATAATCGCACATTGCTGTTAAATTGATTCCATTCAGTTTAATCTAGCTTTATTTCCCAACAGTAGCTTTCCAGAGATGTAGGAGCAGCTCCTGATGAGCATCGATGAGGGGGATAGTATCAGAAAAAATACACCAAAAGGCATGAGGGAGAACCACTGAGAGGAACCAAGATTTAAAATGAGAACCTCTGTAAGAGCATTCAGAAGAACCACTGAAAGGAACCAAAACTGAAAACTCCCTAAGAGCATGAAGAACCATTAAGAGGAACTCCCTAAGAGCATTCGGAAGAACGAGTGGCATCTCTACCTTAGGGGCCTTTGGGGCCTGGCCCCACAAGATGTCACTGTGGAGCAGTGCACGACATAATCAATAGTCATTTTAGGTCATTTCTTTTAGTCCATTCATCATAAAATTTTCATACAATGTAAGGGCTAACAGGTATTATCAAATTATTTCCAAAACTGAAAAACATTGTTGTGCGTTTATTACGTATGACAATGGTAGAGCTGTCTGATACAATCCAAAGATCTTCCTGTACCTGTTGTGTAAATGCTAATAGGCTACCTATTTCCCCTAGCAGCGTTCGTCTAACCAAGTGAGCAGTTAAAAACACTCTGCGCATGTTCAACACGCTTTTAATAACCATCTGTGAGGGCACGATCATGTTGGCGCCATGCTGAAAGCAGCCAATAAAAATAATAAATTTATATACGTCCAGATGTTTAGTAAATGTAGCAAGGCAATATAATGAGTCAAGTCAAAAATGTAATAAAAGTTCAATTTGGTACCCTGCCAATAGGGCAGAAATTAAATGTTTTGGGACCATACCTGTCAGAGGAGTTCAACATCATTCTGTCTGGAAAGGACAAAAACTGCTACTTCAGTCCAGAGAGGTTCAAGAGAAAAACATGGCAAACTGTGAGTGTAGCTAAAAACACTCTTCTGCTTTCCTTGCCTGCCCTTGCTATGGTATCACATGAATTCATTAATGGATTGGTGGACTTCGACAGAAAGGTTTTTGACAAGTTTTCCCACATGAAAGATTGTCATGCATCTTTTCTTTTTGAGCAGTGAACATCTCTGGTATGCCATTCTGTATTACTACAAGGCATGTTATTCCTAATGCCCGGAAAGCGGTGTCTTTCCCTGATCTGATATGTTGTTTGGATATGTAGTTGCAGACCACAATGATCGTACACTGCTAGATAACTTTGGATTTGTAATGCGATGTTGTATAACCAGGTTTTGTGAGATCTAATTTCGTTATCATATCACTCATATTCCTGTCTCAACTTCCACTAACTCCTGTACCATGTTACATGAATTTGTGAATTTGTGATTTCATGATGGAGTGCACTTGTGTTTGGATCAGGTTTGTGTGTGTGTAGTTTTATTGACGAGTCGACGCTGCTCCTACAGTTTATTGTGCCCCACCAGGCTTTCTGTAGCTGAGCCGCCACTGGGAAGAACCCGTGTGAGGAATCAAAACTCAAAAGAAGCAACTCCCTAAGAGCATGAGGAAGAACCCATAAGAGTAACTAAGACTCAAAAAGAGAAACTCTCTTAGGGCATGAGGAACCAAGATTTAAAACTCTCTAAGAGCATGAGGAAGAACCACTATAAGGAACCAAGACTCAGAAGGAGAGCATAAGGAAGAACCACTGAGTGTCCATATCTACTGAGCTACGAAAATGAAGCAGTATTTTTGTTTGATGCAAAATTTTGTTGGCTGTGTGGAAGGAATCAATTGAAAAAAGTTTCTTGGTTGACACATTTTTGGCAGCATGTTTGGAATAAATTGTTAGCACAATGTTATGTATGCAAGTAAAATGAAAATGGATGATTATCAGAGGAGAACTTTATAATTGTTGATGGTCTATTCAAGGTGGATTCATATCAAGAAGATATTCTGTACTCTTAATGTTTTGTTGTATAATATTGGGCTCATCAAGATAACAAGATGTTTATTGTTCATGGCTCCCAATAAAATCAGCATCCAGTTTATCCCACCGCTGTGGTCGATGGCGAAAGTTGGGAGAACTGAGCTCTTGACGGAATGTTCCAGTGACCGCGGCAGCAGCAAAATTCCGTCATTGCTTCTCTGAAAACAATGGAATATCCGGTTTGTCGCCGGCTGTCTACCGCCAACATGTAAACGCAGCATTGCTTCAGTGTATTCTATGGGAAGGGGCTTTTTCATTCTCTTTGTTTATCACAGTGTGCAACTCTTTCAACACTCCACACCTGAGTCATGCAATTTTGCCTTCAAATCTGGACACAATAAAGAATCTTAGCATTATAATACTTTCTGAATGGAAATGTTATCGTTGGAATGCGCTTAAGTTGCTGGAAATGCTGGCTAGCTAGACGGCTACCTCTAAAAATACCCCGACAATTTATATTATTTTTAATTTCTCGTTTGAAAACAGTTTTTGGGATCCTGAGTGACCATTTGCACTGCTAATAACTAGAATAATTTTCATCAGAAAGTGAGTGATTATCTTTGTGAAAGTGTTGAGTTTCAGTTTGTTTTGTGATGTGTGTTTAATAAGATGGCAAGTCAAATAACTCTATCCTCAAGACTTTTCATTAACCACTTTAAGGAACTCAGTTCTTGGTTTACTTTCATTTTTTAAATTTAAAAAAAAGTTAAAGTTAAAAAGAAGGCTCTTGAAGGGTTCTTTAGTAATAGAACCAATTCATGCTTAAATGGTTCTTTGCATGGTGAAATGCGTCTTCAGTTTGATGGAGAATGTGTTGTATATGGTTCTATATAGCACCAAAAAGGGTTATTCTGTTGTTACAAGCTTGACATCATAACAATAGAGGAACCCTTTTTGGTGCTATGTAGAGCAACTTTCTAAAAATCTTCAGTATAGAGCCATATACAACACAGTCATGGTTCTATATAGAACCATTGCCTTCAATAAAGAAACCTTTAAGAACGACCTTTTTTACGAGTGCCAGTTTTCTTTATTCACCTGGCACTTTTACTGTACGTAAATCTGTATGATTCTCACTTTGAATTGATTTCAACATTTTTCTATGCTGAATTTTTACTTTTTTTGTTTTGCATTGAATTTTAACCATATACTGTCATACACATGCAAATCTATGTGTGCTATCGGTAGAGGACGTGTTAAGTAATTCAACCAGGTGTTCAAACTTTTGTATTTGACAAAAAAAAAATCCTTTCTACCCAGAAAAGATGATTTGTAACAGTATTAATGGAGATTTTAACTCTTTGATACACATACAATCTGGAGCAAAAAAGTGAGCCAAGCCCAAATTGGCAAAACATTAAGCTTTTAATGATCCCTAACAACAAATCATTAAACACACAAATAAAGTATCTTAATATGGGAGAGTTTTTCTTGAGTCAGTACTGATCCACTCAGTATTGGTGGCTTCAAACAGTTGAAAAACACTGCAGAGCTAGTTTGTGTTCAATGTGAGACAAAATATTCTCTATAGGGTTTAAATCTCGACTCTGACCAGCCAGAACCAGCAGTAACAACATTATATTTTGGCCCATTTTTTGCCAAGAAGAGTTCTAATTATTACAGTCTTGAAATAAAAATACAAAATTGCTCATGGTGATTGGATAAGGTCACATATACCACTGAATAAAGCCTCACCTGTATAGTTACGATATGTTAATGAACATGTCTCAACCCATCTGAGTCCAATTGCAATATCTGGTTTGATTGGCCTACAGGCAGAACACAACGTCATTATAGCATCGGCCAATACTTTATAATAATAAATTCAATACTTTAACCCCAGATGCAACATATTAGCATGTCGTGCTACTGACGCAGCATTGAATTTTTCACAAAGCAATGTTTTAAAATAAATAATCACTCTGATGTCTCGGGGGGCTGACTGGGAATCAGCTCTGGATCTGCTGGATGTTATTATGGTCTGGATCCTTTCTAAGGCCCTCAGTTTATTGTCATCTTTGTAAGGAGGATTAGTCAGAGCATGTGTCACACCGCTAAACTCATACATTACACAACAACATGCAGCATGAGTCACAGGGCCTAACTGGGTTAACCTAAATGCTCTAGAACACAGTTCATGAGTCATGTGACCTCACTGTAACACCCCGGGCTCAACATTACAGCAGGTCAAACGTGACGGCCTCTAAACTTCCGAAATCCATGACTGGACATGAAAGCTAAACAAACAACATGTGTTTTTGAAGTGCTGTCTATAATTGGTTTAGGATTGCACATTCCAGCTCTCTGAATGGAACCTGACGACTGTCTGTCTGCTGCTGGTAACAGTAAAGACAGCGATCAGCGCTTACGTTTGGATGCTGGTATGCGGTGAGATGGCTCTGAATTTGCAATCAATTTTGGTTGCATCTGGGAGAACAGTGTGGAACTCAGGGCATCTAGAGCTTTAGAAACTAATAAAATGTACTGTTTTCACTTCCTCAGTGATATTCCACATACAAGTGTGTGACATGTAAATAAAAATGAACAGCACTACTCATTTACTGTACAAGGGTAATGATAAAAGAGTAAAACATGAAGAAATGTTAGATAAAAAGAGCTGTAGACGGTTCTAAAATGACAGAGAGAGCTGTAGAACATCAAGTTCTAATAAAATTAACATCTAGAATGAAGTTCTAATAAAAAACACCCACGGTGGAGTCATACCTGCCTCATATTTGAAAAGAGGTTATCAAATCTTGAGGCAGATAACTGGAAAAACATTATAAATAGATTGGAGTTTATTATTTATAATTTTATATTATATTATAATTTTATAATTTATAACTACTGAAGCATATGGAAGCATATTCATTTCAGGATCTATTTCCATTGTTGTCAGAATTTGATTTGGTCAGGTACAGATGTTGGATGGTCAATTCTAGATCACTCCAACTCATCCTAAAGGTATTGAATGGAGCTTCATCACTCCAGAGAACGCAGTTCCACTACTCTGTAGCCCATTGCTAGGGGCTTCATACCCTTCTGGCCCATGCTTGGCATTGGGCACGGTGACCTTAGGATCATGTGCAGCTGCTCCAGAACATCCCATTCTATTGGTTTTCTATGGAGATTAGAGGGTTTTCTGGATGTATTTAGACTGTATAGTGTATTTTTAGTTAAAAGGAACATACACAAGGTGAAATGTGTGTTCTGTTTACTGAGATTTACTTTTAGATTTTACGTTGGTGGAAAATGCATTTTCACATGTGCTCATTTTTTGAGAACCATTAGCGGTAAGTAGAAGGCTCTAAAATTTTAAAACAGCAGCCTCTCTTCTCATTGCTCACTTGGCTGGCTTCATTTTCCACATTCTTTCCCAAGCACATGTGCGTGTGGACTTAATCTTCACCTTTGATTCATTCAGTAAAATATTTCTCAATCATTCTTGCTGCCACAAAGACATTTCCAATTAGATTTTTCTCTTTCCTTTTCATGCATATAAATATCAAAGGATTTGACATTTTTGCCAGACTGCTCAGCAGGACAGTCTATGAGAGTTGATGTTTCTTACCTAACTAAATAAATCTACATCACATTATTTCTCATCCTCTACTAATGTAGGGCTAACATATAAATAATAGAAGCAAAAGCAAAAAAACATTAATTGAAATATATCACAGTGTTTTTTTAAAACTGTATCTGACTTCATTTAGAATTTTTCACCTTACAGTATAAGCAGTGTTCAGCCGTTTTTTACCCTTTCGTGTGAGACGAAGTTCATCGGACACTAGTAAATCATCACTAGGTGCACCAGAATGTAAACTAGTGATGTAGAAAGAAAGAAATTTTTGGTTAGTCCCATCATAAAGTGTGTAGGTCAACTAAATACAGTCTCCAAATGTGCTTCATCCAGCAAGATCATAACATCTTTGCCCCCTATAGTAATACAAAACAATAGCAATCAACCAGAATGCTAAACCAGATTCACATAAACACAACCAACACTACAGCAGCCTTTACTCTAAAGCAGTCATCATCAACTCTCCTGGAGATGTACTTTTCCAGAGTTAAGTTCCATATTCTGCCTCCTCCTCACCGAACACTGATGCATCTGATGCAGCCAATCAGGGGCTTCTGAAGAAGCTAATTAGCTGGAGCAGGTGTGGCAGATTGTGGTTGAAACCAGACTCTGCACTAAGGTAGATCTCCAGGACCAGGGCTGGTGACCACTGCTATGAAGCCATTGACCAAAGGCACAACTTCTGCCCAGTGAAGACAACATAACTGAGTTAAAAATCAGAAAGCGTACTGCCACAGCATGAAAAAATGGATCATTCGTTTATGGACCATTTATATCTTATCTTTGATGACACATTGGACTAGACTTTTACTTTCACATTTTGACACAGCCCATTTGGGGAACAGTAACAGTTGCTAAGTGGTGATTAGAGGGTTGGGAAAATGTGACAGAGCTTGGGATCGATTAACTGGACTATAGCTTGCACATCATGAATTATGTGGGGAGTGTAATGATTTTGATTGGCCATAATACAGTCACACCACTCATAGAAAAGTAAATGGTTCTATATAGACCCAGGAACACTCAAAGAACACTTTGCAAAATAAAAGGGTTCTTACATCAAGCAAGGGTTCTTCAGATCGATAGAGAATGTGTTGTTCTATATAAAACATTTTTTAAATTCCATATAGCACTTACAATTGTTCTTCTATCATTACGATGTTAAGCTTGTAACAATAGCAGAACCCTTTTGGTGCTATATAGAACACTTCTCACAAAGGTTCTATATAGAACAGCACATTCTCTATCAATCTGAAGAACCATTTCATGATGCAAAGAACCCTTTAATTATGCAAAATAAGTAATATAATTTTAATTTAATTATAAAAAATAAGTGTTCTTTGAGTGTCCATGGTTCTTTACAGAACCCTTTTTTTTTTTTTTTTACAAAAGATCCTTGAAGAACCATTTCTCTTTTAAGGGTGTAGTCTTGTTCTCTCAAACGCAACAGATCCCTGGGACACATGTTGGTAATTTGGAGTGTTTATTAGGCTGAGCTGCAGACACTTTTAAGCTGTTAACCTTTACGCTGATGCGCAGCACATTGTACCATCACTGAAACCTTTACAATGACAAAACCGATCTGATCCTCCATGGGACGCACCACTGATCTGTCCCAAACAGCTTATAGAGCTAATTTTGGAGTGAGTTTACTGCCATTGGACATAACATTTCACTGCAGACGTTTAAATTACCTTTGATGTTCAAATCACCTTTGATCTTCTACACAAGCAAACCAGTGAAAGTATGTGGATGAAGTTATTCGTGGCTTTCAGGGAAAGTCCTGTTTCAGAGGTTCAGGGATTCTGGTTTGGCCTTGTGCTGTCATTTCCCACAGACATTTATACTGTTATTGTCAAAAAAAGGTTCACATGAGAAAGTCCACTCTAAATCCATGCCAGAACTGCTGAAGTACACTCAGGGAATGTAATCCATAACTGATTACAGATTATATGGCTACAAATGTCTTTAGAAACATAATCATGTATAACTTACAAACTGAAATCTAAAATGATTACATCTGGATTACTTCTGAGATTCTTCTAATATACAACCCCATTTCCAAAAAAGTTGGGGCGCTGTGCAGAATGTAAATAAAAACAGAATGCAATGATATACAAATCATGTAACCCATATTTTTTAAAAGAAATACTACAAAGACAACATATCAAATGTTAAAACAGAGAAACTGTATTGTTTTTGGAAAAATATATGCCCATTTTGAATTTGATGCCAACAACCATGCTAAAAAACTTAGGACAGGGGCAACAAAAGACTGGTAAAGTTGTGCAAAGCTAAAAAAACACCTGGTGGTTAATTGGCAACAGGTCACATGATTGGGTATAAAAACCCATGCAGATAGACTGGTGATGTATGGACACACAACGCGGCAACCCATGCAGATAGACTGGTGATGTCTGGACACACAACGCGGCAACCCATGCAGATAGACTGGTGATGTCTGGACACACAACTCTTGCAAATAACAGAGTGGACAGTTGCCTCAAAAGGGTTTCATCCCGCTCCTGCAGAAGATCGGAATCGTTTGTCCCGCTCCCGCCCACAAGCAGCTCCATCAAGGCAAACTGACATCCGATATCTGAGACAGTCTATTCACGAACACATGCTCACGGTAAGTAACTTCCCCAAATGCCATTTATTCACCATTTAAATACAAAGCAGGAATTAAATCACAGAGTGGTTATGTTTGGTGTTTTGCAGGGCCACTGTGGCCATCAGACTGAAGGCTCTGCCATCTCTGTAACTACGAGAATCTGTGTTGTTCATGTGATCGACTGCTTCACAGTTCTTTAGAATTACCACATATATATATATATATATATATATATATATATATATATATATATATATGTGTGTGTATATATATATATATATATATATATATATATATATATATATATACTTTATTTTGGCTGTTCATTAATTATATAATTAATGTGTGCTTCGCCCCCCTACTGCCTGCAGTTGGCTGGTATCCTGTCCGCTCCTACGCACAACTCTTAAAATTTGTCCCATGCCGCAAGATATTGTGGTGGGTCCAGACCTCTAACTCACATGTCAGAGACTCAAGACTCGATCTGGAGCTGCATGTGACTTATGACCATCTCTAATAAATAAGGAATTAATGTAATGATTTATTGATGTTTTCTAATCAAATATGTAATACTTCAACAACATAGTGCTTAAAAATTCTTTTAATCTGTTTACACATTTTCAGAAGTTTCCTACGTGTAACTAACACTTTGTAATAAAATTATGTAATCCAGACCACACACTGAAAAAAATGGTGCTTTGAATTGACATGATTTTTTGCACATGAATAAAATGTGTTACATGAACACATTAATTACCAAAACAAGTAAACTTAAATAAAGCTTGTCTTTGTGCATGTAGTTTGGTGCTGACCATCTACTATATGTACCAAATGCATTTAAAACAGTCTGAAATGCTGTCGGTTAGTTTGACAGACAACTACAACACCTTACAGGGATTACAATGACTATTATCTGAAAGGTCCTGTTAAGTGTGGACGGGTCCAATGCTAGTGCTAAAACATATCATCAAGTAAAAAAAGATACTTGCATTGGTTTGTTTGCATCTAAGACGGGAGACTGTAACTGTCAAAAAAACATTGAAGACCGTATAATATAATAACACATTCATACAAACTTCTATGTTGCCTATAGTAACTATGAGATGTAGCATTACAGAAGTAGCACATCTAACACTAACACTCATGAACATGTGTTTCATATCTGGATTGTATCTGAATAAATTTCAGCAAGATTCTGTTTCCATGTTTCACTAAAATGCGTCCCCAGTGTGATCAGATGAGATTCAGTTGGACTTTTCCTGCGTAAAAAGCACTTCTGCACATACTTTGCTTCCATTTTAATTTTGTTTATTCTTTTCCCTGTTACAATAGTTGAGTTGACAAGCCTGGCTTTGTTGCTCTCATCAGCCTGCAGTGAAGGCTGTTGGTTTGGGCAATGTTGCGTATCCTCCGTCTTTTGTTTTGTTGATTATCCTCTCAACTGTTTGTCAGCACACAGTAGATGCATTTCTGCTCACATAATAGTATACAGACAATGAAAAACAAGCCTAGTAACACCTTATCACCTGGGATAGAACAACAACCACCTAAGAACACCTTCATTATCGCCTGGGATATCATAGCAATTGCTTAGCAACACCTTATGAAATGCCTGGGATACCTTAGCAATGGCTTAGCAACACTTTAGCAATCTGTTTGTCTGTCCACAGTAGACACATTTCTGCTCACATAATTGTATATGAATAATGAGAAACAATGGAGTAGCAACACCTTAGCAACCACCTGACAACATGTTAGCAACCATCTGGGATAGAACAGCAACCACCTATCAAAACCTTAGCTATCACCTGAAATACCCTAGCAACTGCCTACCAACACCTTAGCTACTGCCTGGGATACCATGCAACCACCTAGCAACACCTTAGCAACCAACAGGGATACCTTAGCAATGGCCTAGCAACACCTTAGCAACCTGTTTGTCAGCCCTCAGTAGACATACTTCTGTTCACGTAGTTGTATATGGATAATGGATAACAGTGGACTAGAAACACCTTAGCAAGCACCTGGTAGAATGGCAACCACCAAACAACACGTTAGCAACTACCTGGGATAGAACAGCAACCACCCAACACTTTAGCTGGGATACTATAGCAACTGCCTAGCAACCTGTTCATCAGCCCTCAGTAGACTCATTTCTGCTCACATGACTGTATACAGATAATGAATAACTATAGACTAGCAACACCTTAGCAACCTCCTAACAGCATCCACCTGGGATAGAACAGCAACCACCTAACAACACCTTAGCTACCACCTAGGCTACCATGGCAATGGCCTAGCAACACTTTAGCAACCTAGTTGTCAGCACTCAGTAGACACATTTCTGCTCACATAATTGCACATGGATAGCAAAAAATGCATTTAATTTACACGTCAAGATCAGTCTCTGACCCCATAAATGTAGTTTGATTGATTCTATCGTAATCTGATCACAGTGCATATTTGGAGTATTTACATCTGGCTTCTTACGTGGTCCACTGAAATCTGAACATGATCCTGTCACCAAAAACACGTTATTGCACAATATAAACAGAATCTCAGATTATTTTTTTAGAGATTTACCTATAGAGGGAAGGCATCAATCACCATAACCAATCACAGGGTTAGTTTAAATTTCTATTTGCTTGATAACTTAATCCAAAAATTAAGCCTGTTCAATAGGAGAGATGCCTTCTGCATTGTAAACACATTCATGTGATGGCTTTAGTCATAAGATATAGTTTATGCAATGTCATGTATTCATTGATAATTCATAGAGTTAAAATTCTAAAAGTTATATTTCTTTTGGTAATTTTTTCAGTTATATTATTTAAGTGTTCAGCACAGTGGGCCTCTAAGCTGGAGGATAGTGAACATATGGAGGCTCTTGGCCCCAGGGTTAAAGGTTAAAATCACTGAGCTCTCAGCACTCCTTACATAAACTAACAGCAGGAGGTGGATTTATAGAGGACTCCTCTATGGTCACGATGATACAGGATACAGTCGCTCATGTGAATTTTATTAAAGCGGTCAGGCCATGAAGTATTATTCCCACGTTTTGTGAACGTGTAAATAATACGTTTTTACTGTACAAATGAAACTCCAGTGAAGTACTAAAAATGAAATTTATATGCTCTACTTAAATGCAATAAACATGTTGGCCTGAGGTAAGAACACTGCATACTGCAGAATGTCTCCAAGCAAGGTTTACTTTAAATGTATTACAATTCTGGAAACTCAAAAGGTCTGAATGCAGTAAGATCTTTCATGTAAAAAGTTGCAGAAATTTTCTGCTAATTCTCGCAAACAGATCTACTATTGGCAAACATTAGTTAGCTTAAACAAACATTAGAAAACACAGAGTTTATGCCAAACAATGTAGTAGCCCATTGAGGACCACAGTAGTGAATGACTTAAGAAAACCTTCAATTTAAAGGTGTGTTAACTTTGACAGCCCTAAATACAATATTTATATTTATATTAGGGCTGCAACTATGAATTTTTTAGACAATAGTTGCTACCGTATCCACAGTGGAACAACATAACAAAGAACAATAAGTTGAAAAAGCCAAGTTCATGTTCTTTGATATGTTCTTCTTATTATTATTCCATTTGCAGGGGTTGCAGTTTTCCAGCGAGAACCACAAAAGTGTAATAGTAGATCCTAAACAGGAATAGTGTGCTTATGCTTTTGGGACCAACTGGAAGTGCAGTTTTCATGTAGCATACATTTAAACTAAAATGATTTCCCAAAGAACACTGCCACATATTACACACTAGCACACATATATTTACACACATACTAGAAACCACCCGGGATACTATAGCATATAGTACATATACATAGCAACACCTTAGCACTTACCTAGCAATCACCTAGGATATCATAGCAGTAGCCTAGCAATGTCATAGCAACCACCTGGGATATCATAACAACAGTCTAGCAATGCCATAGCAACCACCTGGGATACCATAGTAGATGCTGAGCAACACCTTGACAACCAAATAGGATACCATAGCAATGACCTGGCAACACCTTAGCAATCACCTAAGATACCACAGCAATAGCCTAGCAACACCTCAGCAACCACCCAAGATACCATAGCAATAGCCTAGCAATACTATAGCAACCACCTGGGATATCATAACAACAGTCTATCAATGCCATAGCAACCACCTGGGATACCATAGCAACAGCTGTGTTACAGTATTAACCAGCTGAAATGGTCAAGAATTACCTGGAAAAAACCTTTATGTATTAACGTCCATTACAAGTTTTTCCATTACAATATTTTGGAGATACAAGGTTTTATTAAATATGCTAGACTCTGGAGCAGTGCACTGATTTGGACAGCTCAATTTGGAGTTTTAAATTGTCTCACAAAAAGTGCCAAATCACACAAATCTCCACTGAGTTCTGTGTGCAGAGCTGGTAAGAGTGTCCTGCTGGTGGCACGCTAGCATTTGCCTTAATAAACAAATATCTTTTTACCCTTTGAAGTGCATGGGTCCATAAAAGTTGTAAACATGTCTGGTATTTGGAATACTTTATATTTTTGAATATACTAACCATCAAATTTTATCAAATATTTTTTGCAGCCCTAATTTATAGCTAGCTTAACTTATAACTTATTAACTTACAGAGTCAAACAAGTTATTGTTATTTTTGTTGCACATCATGCTGATCTCACACTGAATCAGTCCCCAGCTGAAAAAAAATCATGGAGAACATTGAAAATTTCTGCTGGTTCCTGGTGGTGTCTAATAGTCAATATTGGTATTTTGTGTTTGTCCTGATGGGTTGATGTCACAGTGGGTGCGTTTACATGCATTTAATAATCCGATAAAACATTGCATCACTTTACCTAAAATATAAGCATACATCATCTTGAAGATGACGAATGTTTAAATCCTTCATTTCGTCAAGCATGTAGTCGGTTTCAGCGTCACTCTAAATGTATTTTGCTGTGTTTTGTGGCAACGCTGCTTGCTTATTTCCAGTACTGCTGTCTGTTTTCACACATACGCAGACAGTGAAATCCGAAAGAAATCAGAGTAAGAGTTTACATGCACTTTACATGCACAGAAATCTGATTACTGAGCTAAAATTCAGCCTCTTTAACGGATTTCTTAATCACATTTCCAGACCTTACTCCGATCTAAGAAATCAGAGTGTGCTGTTTACATGACCATTTGAATAATCAGATAACTGCAGAAATCCAATTTTGTTCAGATTGAGTGCATGTAAACACACTCAGTGTAAAGAACTCTAATGGTTTAACAGGTGTTCTGATTCCAGATGTGTTTGATGGTTTTCAGAATGGGATCTAAAGGTGTCCTACAGAAAACTAGTGGTCCCTAATGTTAACCATTTAGCCAGTTCCCATTAGAAAACAAAACCACCATGTTTCAATCCTAAAGTTCTAATGGTCTTTTTTCAGCAGGACTGTTCTTACATTTATTTTCTTAAACCTTTCACGTCTTCTCACATTCCAGTCCAATCTACACCAAGTCGACTTCCCACGAAGCTTCGCTTCAATTATTTGATGTGAACTGAGAGCTACAGTAGATTCCAAACTCTAGTAGTTCCAAAACTCCTTGAACTAATTTCGAAATCTCAGCCATCTTTTTGAAACACAGGCATTTGGGAACTGCAGAATGTATAAGATCACTGGACTCGTCATGTTCTGTATTGAGCTTCGCTATAATCACTCACAGCTGCATTGATTCTCTAAAGCCCAGATCATATAGCGCACATCCTCAGTGCTGGCACAGATCAGGGCTTCATTCTTCATTCTTTTCTGCTGGAGAGAGTTTTAAAGAATGGCAGACACTGATGTTGATTTATTCGGACCCCAAAAAGCCTGAAAGTGCTAATTTGACTCGAAAAACTTTATGACTAAACAAAACATCCTGATTAAGGAAATTAACAGCAGCTGTGTGGTTGCTTTCTCAGATAGCTTTTTGAAAAACCTGGATGGGACAGAAATTCAGGCTTCAAGACAGCTGCTATTGGTTTTAGCTATGCTAATGCACTTCAGTCCAGGTTTATAGATAACAGTTTGTCATGCAGGGTTGGAAAATATGTAAAGTGTATTAGAGATACTGAACAATAACATACATGTGTTCTGATTTAGACATGCAGTTAGCATATTAATTGGTAGGGTGAAACTTCCATTGCATGTTAGCTACATTAGCCTCATAGCTTCAGGGCTAAAACTAAAGAAGCAAACTTCACATATGAGACATGTTTTGGCAGATTGACTACATTTGAGGACCAATTTTATGACTAAAAGTATCCTGATTAAGTAAGCTGTTCGGTAGGCCTGAGTGATCGGGAGATGTAATTGGAAATCAGTGATGATTAAGTGGAAATCCGTGCAAATTTAGTGTTGTGAATGATTGGGATGAGTTAAAAATTTAAAAATATAAATCTTTGACATTTCCCCCAGGCACCTCTAGCCAAATCCCAGAGTTCCTCTGCAAAAACAATGGAAAACATCACATGTAAACGTGGATGTGGCTTTGGAACTTACTCATACATGCACATTTAGCAGTTTTACA
Organism: Colossoma macropomum; assembly: GCF_904425465.1. NCBI lineage: Eukaryota > Metazoa > Chordata > Actinopteri > Characiformes > Serrasalmidae > Colossoma > Colossoma macropomum. The sequence continues at coordinate 24,465,856 of NW_023494802.1, read as the reverse complement.
TTGCAAAAAAATAGTATTTTGTCAAGTGAAATGATCTTAATTCTAGTTGATTTATTTATATTTCTTATTTTGAGATGGCTGTGCACTTATTATAAGATTATCTAGCTTATTTCTAGACATTTTTTACCTATTTTAAGTAATTTTATCAAGTAAAATTATCTTATTCTATTGGCAGATCATTTTGTTTATTTCAAGCACATTTCTTAAAACAAGCAAAATTATCTGCCACTATAGTAAGAAAAATGTACTTAATAAAATTACATAAAACAGGTAAAAAATGGTCGGAAATAAGTTAAATTATCTTAAAATAAGCTTACATGATACAATATAATTTTTTTGCAGTGTATGCACTCTGTGTGCATCATTTAAAGAGAAGAAACGGCTGTGAACCCACACCAGCAGGAGCTCACGAATACGCAGATATGCTGCTTTCAAAACAAGTTGTGAAAACGTTTATTACAAAAGATGTTGAATTACTCAGAATTAAACTATGTAATTAGTGGTTTCATTAATGGTTTTCATTGATTTAGTTAATGCAAAACACAATGGAATACATGCTTAATATAGCATAGAAAGTAAGTCTAAAATTTAGCACACTGTGTTTGTGTGCCAGGTAGGACAATATAATCAATAAACTCAATATTTTAATAATAATAATATGGTATGCTAATTAGTTTTAGATTCTCCAGACTTACTGTTTCGTTATAAGGCTGGTTTTCTGGACCATGATACAGCTTAATCTTAGACTTTTTTGATGGTAAATTGTAACCGCTAAGTTTAGTTTAGTCCTAGACAAGGCTTAATCCATGTCCACCTAAACTGACTATACAGTTTGGACCTGGAACATTCAGGCACCTCATAAGAATGGGATTTCTATTGTGTCTTCACTGGGGTAAAGTAAAGGACTGGCCAGATTCCTAGTGACCCTTTGGAGAAATCTACAGAGCCTTTTTATGGAGCAGTCCCAGCACTGAGCACTGGAATGTCCAGGAAAGCACCTGTACAAACTCAACACGGCCTACACTTTCATCCACTTCTCACACTGACAACTGCAGGCCGTTTAGCTGAACAGCATTTTCACGGTCCAGCGTGTTGGCCAGAACCTTCAGCTGGCAGCTTCACAAAGCTTCAGCCAATCACAGCGCTAGAAGATCCAGGGCTGCTTTCTGTCTGCTGCGTGGAAATGGATGGACGCCAGGGTCACCATGAAAACACAACTTTCACTGGCTCCACACCACCATCTCTCTCAGGAACACTCTTAAAAATAGAGCGTTCCTTGGAGTGATGCCACAGATGAACCACATGTGGTTCCAAAAAGAACTTTTCAATGGACCATTATTTAACAAACCATATGACTGTGAAAAAAAACTTTTAAAGTTTGAAGAAGCATCTACTTAATGTAAAGATTCTATGACAATTAAAAGTTGGTAAATGGTAACTGAACCTTTATTTTTCCCCTTTATTTTTAAGAATGATGGTACAGTAATGTTGGGAAAGCCAGCATTACTGCAGATTAGCTATCAGTCATTGAGTATGAGGTGCTAAAACAAAAACTCCAGTAAGAGAAACAAGCTTGAAATAATGACACAACCAATAAAACTCCTAAACTACATATTTCAGAAGTGCTCAGTGAGGAGGCAACACTTTCAGCAACAGAAGAGCTAATCTACACTACAAGGCAGATAACATGGGCTTCCCACACTGTTTTAGCAAAACTCAGTGGCAGCAATGCAATGCAAAGGATCACATACATGCGAAAATGTGGGAGTGTGAATCTGTGTAGAAGTAGGCTCAGTGATGATTAGGTGTGTGAAAAAGGGAGGGGCCGACTCTCAGTAGTAGTCCAGGGAAGCTAATCTATGATAGGTAAAAATTAAAAACTTCAGAGGATTTTCCTTACAGCTTACATGTCATGAAGAATTGGCATGAGGTAAATGTATCAAAATATAAAGCTTTACAAACAAAATTCCAGAATTCCTCTGGAAAACCAGAAAACATCAAGTTTCTTAAATATGTAAATGTGGATGTGGCTTTGGAACTCATTCATGTATGTCTGTAAGATAGCACAGAAAGAAGGTCTGAACTGTAGTAGACTGTGTTTTTGCAGTGGGTATGGGGCAATATTATCAATAACCTCAGTACTTTAGCAGTAAAATAGCATGCTAATGAGTTTTAGATCCTCCAGACTTACTGTTTGGTCACTGTCTCAGGTAGCTTTCATAGGGCTGGGTTGAAGATGTGCAGGAGTGATCCAGAATTGACCATCCAATGTCAGTACCTCACTAATGCTCAATCAAATCCTCACAGCAATGTTCCAACAAATAGTGTAAAGCTTTCCCAGAAGAGTACAGAGGCTGTTACTGCAGCACAAACTCACTATTAACACCCTTAATTTCAGAAGAAACTCTGGAGTCTGCAGATTTTTAGATACATATTTTATGTCAAAACTCTTAAAGCAACAGTTCTGAAATAGAGAAAATGAAGCCTTTAAGATGATAATACTGCATAAGTAAGTCTGTATGAGATTACAATTCTACACAGTTTGAGGCTTAGACATGCAGTTAGCATGCTAATTGGTGACATATAGGCATACATTATTTGCTAGCTACATTAGCGCCCCAGAGCTAAACCTCAAACCTTAAAGAAACTCCAGACACCAAACTGCATTGGCTGGTTAACTAGAAACGTGCATGTCCTGAAGAAAATGAATGTTTGCGCAGCTTAAGTGATTTGAGAATGGTTGCTAGGGCATTGCCAGGTAGTTAAAATGGTATTCTACATGCTAGGGTGTTGCTAGGTAGTCGCTGTGGTATTCCATGTGGTTGCTATGGTGTAAAGGGGGCTAGGCAGGAAAAGGAACAATTGTTTGTGTTGAGGTGACAATGAATGGGAGTCTATGGGAGGAATGAGGCATGAAAAAAAGACAGATGACTGCGGATCAGAACAACATTAAATTTGTGCTCTGGGCCCTGTCTTGAGATAGTATATGTGTATTGGTGACCTTTGGATGAGCAGAAGTATGGGGAAAAAGCATAACTTAGCAAAGATTGCCTGAAAAATGTACATTGGATCAAAAAGCTGTACACAAGCACGTGCCTTGGCTCATTCTTAATGTTTGGGATAAATAGTGAAAAATGGGTAAATTAGATTTTTTTACCAAACTGTCACATTCATGAAGCCAGAATGTAACCACAAGCTACACGCCATATGCAGCCTTTTTACAGTTTGACAGTTGGAATGCCGTGCAGATTAGCTAGCGAAGCAATGACTCGCTTCCAAAGCATGGAAGAAGTCATGCTGATGTCACAGTATTGGAATGAGTCACATTATACACAACCACAGTGCATGCATCAAAGGACATAACACTGTTCCTGTTCTCTGAGCTGGGCTGGCACAGTGCACACCAGTCATACAAAGATCTCATTCCTCTTTTATACAAGCTTTCTGTCTAGAACTCCCAGATTTGCCCTGCTATAACCTCTATCGCCATGCTACGGGTAATCAATCGTTAAATCCCTGTGTAGGGCTGGAATCTTAACAAGCCAATAAAATGAATGAACACAGCCATTTTTAGTATTCAGGGCGTTCATTAAGGAAATGCATACACGTCATCCATTAAACTTGAGTGCCCATTGAAAGCTGCTTCAGAACACCTAATGTAAGCTTGGCCTAGCATAAAAGCTACAATTGGATAAGATTTATGGAGCTGCAGCTTGGTAGATGGGGAGATTGCAGATTATGAAACACTTTAAAGGACTTCCTTTTTGACAAACATCACAGATAACCAATCAATAAACAAACTGACTGCATGGAAATATGCCGAGGTGAACTGCAACACTTAGCTCAGGCAGTGAATGTCAAAATTCAGTCAAAAATGAGGAATAATGCTTTTATGGTAATGCAATTTATGTTATAATGTTTTTTCTGTTAGACTTCTACTCATAATACTTTGGTGCTAAGCTAAAACTGGTGCACATGGACATTTTTGGCTACTGTGGATTAAACATGGACAGTTGAAGCTTGTAAAAGACATCTTTTATCTGAAGGTTTCAACAGACATTATCATGTATCTGAGCTTGTATGTATCAGTTTTACAGTGACTCTTTCAGTAAAAAGTCCTGACATAGAGCTGTTTTCCATTCCTAACAACTAACCAGAACCTGCTTAGACCACGATTCGTATTCAAGGCCAGTGATGATGTTTTTGGTCCCACCCAAAGTAAATGAAAGCTTGATTCGTTGATTATTCTGTCACATCCTAATTATTATGGTAGTTAATCTATCCTGTAGGGCCTAGAAGTCTGTTAGAAAACTGTTGCAAGGTTAAAATAGTTTTATAGAACTCTCTAAAGATCCCGTTCAAGTGTTGTGTTTGTCGAAAATGCATTTAGAGTGTTTTAATGTAGCTAAACTCTTATTAGCTTGATTTTAATGATAATGCGCAAGGCAGCTTGGTGTTACATTTTCTGTTTTGGCCATAATGTACAAAATGCAATGATGGAAATGTTGGCAGTTTCTTTCAAACATGCTACAGGGGTTAGCAGTATAGGTTACAATGTTAGCCTAGCTCGCTATAATGAAATTGTATTTTGTCTGTTATCAGATGAGCTAGGACACTTGTGTCTCTCTGTTGTATGAAATGTTGTTGAACTGTTAGCGAGCAATGAAATGAGAGGGGTGGGAACCTCCTGCTGTGAAAAACTATTCTCCACAAAGATGGCCATGCTGAGATAAAACAGACAACTGCAGCTTTTTAAGCCTTTGAACACAATAAAACTTTTATGAATGCTGACCTAGTAACTCGCCTGCAAAGATGAAAATCTTTAGTTCTGGTTTCATACATTTTCATGAAAATATATTCTATTGTGCTTCGATTTCTTGTTAACAAAAATCAGTGTCTCTGTTTATTAAATGATCACATTGGCTCAGCATAGAAGAAGAAGATGCACTTCAAAGTAGTGCCCTTTTATTAACATAGCAGCAGGAAAAACCCACCGCTTAGCACTATACTGAAAGGCAGGCCATCAATAACCACACACCTCAACAGGAAGATAGGCACTAACACTGAACAAACTACCCCATAACCCAGCCGAACAAGCACAGATATACAGCATTTAAGCCAAAACTACAACTGTTTACATTTTTTAAGTCTCTCACCACTGCTATAGTGCTGCACACTTGCTGCTTTGCATGGCCATGTCTCCTGCACGTCCATGGCCAAAGAAGTAGGTAGCGGGATGCTACAATACATAACTGGTTCAATCCAATATATGAGAACATCACAACAATGGCTATTATTCTATTATAATATATGTACCTTGAGCGGACTACTGTAATAATAAGTAAAGCTAAGTCAGCTACAGCATTGGAATGGGATGCGATTTCTTCTGCTCTTAAGGTTTTAATATTAGCCCTTTAGATGAACACCCTTAAAACTCACCCTATACTTATTTTTCTCAACTGTTGTGACAGTGACTTTATCTGTACTTTTACTGACGAATGTTTTGACTGTATTTATTCATGTTTGCCTGCATTAGAGAGGAAAGCTACATCATGATATCTGCTAACACTACAAAAAAAGTTGATCACAAAAAAATTTATTGAAGAAAAAAATGCATAGCCCAAGTGAGGGACCTCCAAAAGAGATGGAAATTGCATTTTATGGCAAATGGCAAAATCCTGAAATACGTCAGGATTAGTCATCGCTCTTCTTTTATGAGGTTAAACCTTCAAGTTTCCTATAAAGCCCTCATTTACGCGCCCACACGCTACACACGTAGTCTTCGTAATGTTTAAAGTTCACACACAGTTTATACTAACGCTGAAATGAAACCTTTGATATTTACACTATATCCATCCTGTCCTCCGGTCTGAGCTTATGTAACAGGACTGACGGTAGTAAAAACCTCCAACACTACACAATCTCATTTGTACTTCTGTTTGAAGCAACATACAACTTCGTTGTGATCCATCATGAAAAGTTTTCCTGATCACAGACTGCTGTAAAAGTCTTAAAGGATCTGACGATAGGACCTGAATCACTAACATAGTACAGGGAACACATCCACCGCATCAAAGCAGGGCTCATCTGTGAAGCACATGTAGAGCATCCATCAGCATGAAGTCTCAGGATGTGTGCACTTTCACTACTGGAGGTTTCAAATTCTGCCCAGGTCAAGGATGTCTAAGTTTCTTGAGTTATTTCTTAAAGTACCTTTTAAAGAAAACAAGAAAATATGTTTATGGTCATATATTCTCAGTATGCACAGGCTTATTAGGTTTGTGAATTTGTAACCTTGTAGATTATTCTTCTGTAAATAATAACTACCTGAACATGAGTGATACCATCAGAGAGCGTTGGAAATGAAAATTCCATGATTTTTTAAAAATGAGATCGGAGTCAGGGTGGTTTGGTGTGAAATGTGTGAAACTAGACATGTCTTCTGAGTTTTATATGGAATGTTGATGATGGGAAAATAGAACCACGTTCCCCAAAGGTTTATAAGGTCAGCTCTTGCTAGAACCATGTTCCCCAACAGGTTTGAAAGGTTAAGGTTTGCTAGGAACATGTTCCCCCACAGACTTAAAACATCAAGCCTTGCTAGAACCATGTTCCCTAACAGGTTTAAAAGGTCAGGTCTTGCTAGAACCATGTTCTCCAACAGGTTTAAAAGGTCAAGTCTTGCTAGAACCATGTTCCCCAACAGGTTTAAAAGATCAAGTCTTACTTGGACCATGTTCTCCAACAGGTTTAAAAGGTCAGGTCTTGCTAGAACCATGTTCCCCAACAGGTTTAAAAGGTCAGGTTTTGCTAGGACAATGCTCCCCCACAGACTTAAAAGGTCAAACCTTGCTAGAACCATGTTCCCCAACAGGTTTGAAAGGTCAGTTCTTCAACAGGTTTAAAAGGTCAGTTTTTCAATGGGTTTTAAAGGTCAGCTCTTGCCAGAACCAAGGTCTTCAACAGGTTTAAAAGATTTTTTTTTGCAAGTTTTGCAAGAGCCACATTCCCCAACAGATTCAAAAGGTCAAGTCGTCCTTAAACCACATTCTCCAACAGTTGTTGAAGTCAGCTCTTGCCAGAATCATGGTGCTTTATTAACAAACATTGAATAAACAAACATTACTCATCACCGCCTTCTAAAGGCGTCATTAACAAGCATAAAATAAACGTAACACCGTTGCCCTTTAAAGGTCTTATTACACCTGTTAGTACTTGGTAAATTGTAATAATGATTAATAATTATTTAAACCCCCTATTTAAGTTAAATGGTACAAATACAACATATCAAATGTTGGAAATTAGAATTTTTTTTTTATTTTTATTTATGCCTGCGACAAGTTTGGATAGTTACCACTGTGTTGCATTACCTCTTCTTTTAACAACAGTCAACATCCATGATTTCCAAAAAGAATTTCAAATTTGATTAATTGGACCACAATTTTCCACTTTGCCTCAGTCCATCTTAAATGAGCTGGCACCCAGAGAAGGCAGCAGTGTTTCTGTGTCACGTATTCGGCCAGCCAGCCTCAGAACTACGATTCCCAGAATCCTCCACCTCATCGCCTGACTCCGGAAAGATCATCAGCAGCCTATCACCGCTCTAGTTCTCCTGAATATTGATCAGTTTTACCTGTATGTTATCTCACATGACCTGTTTTAGTTAGTATATTAGCCCGGGCTATAGTCAGGTTCAGTGCGAGGTATTGCTTTCCTAGTGAAACTACTGAGCGTTCTTTCTGGTTTTGATCTCCCGTGTTTTGACCTTGCTTTTTGACTCTGTTTCTCGTTTTTCTCTGCTTTTCGGATTTGCCCTTTTGGTACTATCGCCTGGTTTGTTGGATATTAGGTTTTTGACTTTCGCCTGTGTTTTGCACTCTGATCTGCCTTACCCCACTTTGTTATGATCGCCTTCTGTGTTTTGTTGCTTACGCTGAAACTGACCCATGCCTGTGTATTGACGACGATATCTCTGTTTGAATCCCCAAGTAAAGCTTCTTCACTGTTTTACATCCGCAAGCGTCTGCTTACTGGTCGCACGTTACATTCTGGATCCTATTTATATATGTTTTTTTCATTGCATGGTAAAGTTTTAGATTGCATTCGTGGGTGCAGCGATGGGACTGTGATGAACCACCTGAGGGCCAAAAAAAACACAATATTTTGAATCTTGTGAACATAAATATATGCTGTCCATTTATCAGCGCCCAAGGCTAAAGATATAAACTGGTGCAGTTTTTTACCACTTTTTGGTTATGCAGTCTTCATATTTTGAGCTCACAGCATGTCTGGAGCTGTTACACTGCTCCTATAACAAAGTTCAGATCTGATGACGTGACATTACAGTATTTATTTTTCTCATCCTTATTGGACAAACTGATTTTCATTTCTCTTTAATTTCACTGTTAAATGGTGGATGTCTTGTAGAGTCTCTTTCCTATATCACTTCAGGTTTTTTCTGATAAAATAGCTACATCAGATATCTAAACACCTATAAAAATGTCATATAGTCTCCCAAAATGCCAGGACTAGGCCTATCTTGTCAACATTCATGCTCGATCTTTCCTGTCTTTATCATTTTTTTTCTGAGCTTATGTGACCATATGTGCCCTGTGTACATTTATTTCCAGTTCAAGTGTTAGAAAATTTAAAATATGGATGAATAAAATAAAATTTTTCCACTGACAATAACAGAACAAAAGACGAGAACTGACCCATTTTCCCATTTTATTTCATCCCGGAATGAAAATCAAATGACCAGAAGATACACAGACGAGTAACAATCTGGATGGTCCTTTTCTTCTTTGGCCCATAGAACACAACATTTGTTATTTCCATAAACAATTTGATAGGTTGATTCTTCAGACCATAGTACATGTTTCCACTGAGCATCAGTTCATTTCAGAAGAGCTCAAGCCCAGAGAAGTGGTGTTTCTGGATGATGATAATGACTTCCACTGTGCAGAGTACAAACTTAACTTACATGTCTGGATGCAGTGATGGATGGTTTTTATTGACAATATTTTTCAACATTTTCCCAAGCCATTGTGATGATGTCATCACAGAAACATGCCGGTTTTTAATGCAGTGCCTTCTGAGGGTTTTTTGAACATTTCACAATGTTCTCAGTCTTAAATTACTCCTGTCCAAACTTATTTGGAGTGTGTTGCAGGCATCAATTTCAGAACAAGCATATACTTACAATAAAACAATTAAGATAATAAAACAATAATATATTGTCTTTCTTCTGTTTTTTGTTCAAATACAGGTCAAAGTACATTTATAAATCACTCCTTTTTGTCTTCATTTGCATTTTATCAACTGTCCCAATTTTTTTGCAATTGGGTTTGTATTTTACCGCAAAACTAACTTAAAACAAAACTGATACATTACATGAAGAATGTGTGTTTTAACATAAGAAATTTGTAGGCTTGGTGAGACAAGGTTATCCACTGCTTTAGAATAAATTTCTATGTTTTTCAGTTTATAGTTACAGCTTTCATTGATTTCAGTGAATGTTTTCTTTCACTATTTAGATTTGATCCTTGTACCAGGATGACAAAATCAGTCTTTGCAATCGCTTCCATCCTTCCTCCTTAGATTCCACCCTCGAAAGATGCAGATTTTGCCTTTGGGGAGAAGTAGAGGTTGCAGGTGTGAAAGAACTTAAACATGGACATTTGTATACGTTTCCGCCAAAGCAGATGGCCAAAGCCTTGAAAGGCTGATCGCACATGAACGCCTGGGGGAGGAATACGCTTTCAAGAATGAAGAACATACCAACCCTTTCAAAAGCCCCTCTCTCTTACAAGTGCATGCCGAGTCCCAGGCGTGCACAGACTCTAAAAGCTGAGTCAAACCATGAGGCACCCAGACAGAGTGCAAGAGATCTGAGCAGCTTCAGGAGAACAGAAGGCAGAGTGTAGAAGTGCTCACTGCAATTAGTGCTAAAGTTCAGCCGTGCTGTAAAGTCTGGGTGGAAACACTTAGCGGGTGACTCAGTGTATTACAGTAGACCCTCAGCAACTTTCTCTCAACCCCTCAGAGGGAAGAATATTGATATTAATTAGAAACACGTTGATTCCAGTCTTTGGGTGGAAATTCTGAAGCAACTCTATTACAGCTGCAGGTTACAGTCGGGAGCGGCCATGATGCTGTAATTTCATGATTAACAGGGCTGAAGTCTGCCTGGGTTCAGTCATGGCTTTGAAGTAATGAGCCGGTTGAACCCAGTTATGAGGACTTCAGCCTGGTTTACATCAAAAACAGCGATGGAAAGTCTGTGTGAATTCCACTGTGGAGTCACTGCATGAGATTGGTGCCAAATGTTCATGCTAATTTGAATTTTGTCCATGTCAGGAAATCCTTTGCATTTTCAGTTACATCGCTCTTGAAAAAAAACACATTTCGTAACCATGGTTATTTTTTAGCATCAAATGGTTTAACAGAACATTACACAACTATTCTCTGAATATTGCCAAAAAAAAAAAAATCAAATCTGCTTGATGGATGGATGTCATGTTGTCAGATGGAGAAAATAACAAATTAACATAGCAGTTAACTGTAGTGCAGTGCAGTGTTTTTCAGACTGGGTGGTAGACCCTTCATAGCTACCAGTGATGTCATCAAACTGGTAATTGGTAATTGTAATCATGAATGTAATTGTGTTTGATCGAGTTCATTTATAGTCACTCACAATTTATATATGAAAAGTTAATGTATTATGCTGTCAATTCTAGAGCTGCTTAATGGTTGTTCATTGTTTTTAAACAAGGAGAATACAGATCTATCTATCTAAGTGCTCATGTATGAGAAGGTAGCTGGCCCTCAGTAGGTGGCGGTAATGTACGCTTAGGTAGCCTGCCAACCACCATTCATCTAAAAGAAGAAGACTTGGGCGCCAGTTTCTCATGCTACACAGCATTAGGGAAGCTAAGGTTAAGGCTGTTGTGTGTGTCCTTGCTTGGAATATTATGCTGTGGGGTGCTGCTGCCATGTGCCAACAGAACCTTTAGGGTGAGCTGATGGGGCTCTAGTGGCTCCTTGTCAGCTTTTTTTGGCCAATTCAGCATGGTAAATCAGCATTACTCGAGAGTGAGCTGCAGGAAACGAAAGAAAAAGAACACATAGCGTAGCGTACAGAGTAACAGAGATAGCCCTATTATTAGCTATTTAAGTAAACTTTTAATGAAAAGTAGTTAATACTGCATTACCTTTAAATGGTCACTTAAGTAGCCTTTTTTCAAACCCAGTGGCCAGCTAACAGTGCTTTACATTTCACTTTTTCACACTGGAGATAGCTTCTGAGATGGTCAGATGCCTTTTTAATTTATTAAAATGTACACATTGGTACAGGTTTAACATTGGTTATTTACCCAAAGTTGCAAAGGATAGAGCATGCGGCCTGGCAGTCCAGCAAAACTGGGCTTAAGTACTCTTGTTTGTATCAACACTAAACACTGTTGGGACTGTGTTTGATTATACGGCCCTGTGAGTTATGCTGATTGGCTATGTCTGCAAACATCCAGCAGGGGGAGCTCTTGCTGGTTTTACTCGGGGTTAAAACAGTGCCACATTTTAGTTTAATTAAAACAGACTTAACCTCAAAACTGATATCTAGGATTTTAAAAACATTTTAATAAATTAAATTAAAGTGTACCGTGACTTACTAGAAGATTGTGCTGTTACTTCTGCTGCACACTGACTGGATCTGCGCTGTATGTGGGACCTGAATTTTGTACATCTGTACGATTGAAAGTACATTTTGCAAAACAATCTGTAAATACAGTTTTGCCCAAAACTGAGTGAAAACCACATAAAAAACAAATGCTAGGAAGCAACATTAGCCTGCCAGTTATGGTAATACTGGTATCTCCTCCAACGTGAGTATAAACATGTTATAAGCATGGCAAAATAATTTTAGTTTGTGCATTTCCTGAAGAAAATGCAGTGTGTTTTACATGGTTGCTAGGGTGTTGTTAGGTGTTGGGAATGAGTGCCTGTTTGATGTGTGTGGAGAGTTTGTTGTGTTTGGTGTATGATGTTGATGTGAAAAACTCACATCAGCATCATTTAAACAATTTAGTGTATAATGACTGTGGTGTGTAGAACATGATCATGATGTAAGAAGACTGTCCAAAAAACGTTTGGCCACAGAGTGTATACTGACTGAGTTGGTTGCTATGGTATCCCTGATAGTTGCTAGAGTGTTGCTAGCTCACTGCTATGGCACCCCAAAAGTTTAATAAGTTGTTTCTAATGGACTTGTTTCATTGATATATAAGCTGGGTGTGAATTCTTTTTGCACCCCATTCATTTCTATGGGAAAAAATAGTCTTTTAACAGTAATTGTATGAAAACCATACGTCCAGTCGAGAAGCTGTATACAAGAAACATCATACCCGATCAGAACGACCATTGCGGAGTTGGAATGGTGGGACGAGTTAGTGGAAAAAAATCTGGGAGAAAAATAAGAAGAAATAGTAGAACAAGAAAGAGGAAGGACATAACGTCAAATTGACATATTTATTATTCTTATTAGCAGATTTTTGTTCCTTTTTTCTAGCGTATTTTGGAACTCTTGTTATAGAGTGTTTCTGCGGTCAGTGCTGTCATTGTTTTAGTGCCACATCCATTCAAATGGCAACAGTCTCAGCGCAGTGTTTACTGTGTTCCCTCTGGCCTCTGTTTAGCTTCAGAGTTCCAGAATATTCCATTGTAGTGTATCTGGTATCTATTTCAGGTCGTGTCAGAGTTCAGCTTTACAGCCAACTGAAACAGCGCAGATATGAAGCCTTCGCTCATGCACCTCTTAGAAAAGCAAACGGATCTCAACAAATGAATAAGAGCAAATCTGTTTCATGGAATTGAATTTTTGATCACAGACCAAAGAGACAACTCACCAATTAAAATCCAATTTCCCTCTTCTTGTACTTAAATCTCTGCCAAGAAGGTTAAATAATTTGGGTGAGTGATTGTTGGAACATTATTTGAGAACTTTTTGGCTCTTCTTTAGATAATCTTGGATGTCACGTCTTCACAAAACAAGGCCGCTGGTTTCCCTTTCAGTGAGAAAGCTCAGAATGAAAGGCATTTTCCCGTTCTCACGCTTCTGCACACGTGAGCAAGACCGCTGCAGATTTTTCCAAAAATCTGAGTTTGCCATCACATCCCGTAAACGCCAATTAGTCAGCAGATTTTTTTCCCCCCCAGAGGAAATCAGCGTCTGGTCTTAAACGTCCCCCTTTCGCTCTTTGTCATGAAGCTGAAGAGAAACCACTGAAAGTTCCTCAGAGCAGAAGACAGTGACCTGATAGTCTCTCTGAGACAGAAGAACAGGCAACTGGGTCAAAGTGAGCCAAGTTGAGAGCCAGAGAGATAGCGCTTCCTCAACTAGCAGCAGCTTTACTTTCAGTGCTGCAGAACATGTTCAGTAGAGAACTTTCCAAATGCACTGATCAACTAAACTGCACTGTAAAAAATCCAAATTAAATTTGTTGACATGTGTGGCACCTTTAGTTACCTGATCAAAGAAAGAAAGAAACATTGGTTTAAAGCGTTAATAGGGTTATAATACGAACTTAGAAAAGATGGTTCTTCAAGGGTTCTTCAGTAAAGCAAATGATTGCAGGTGTAGAACCAACAACACATTCTCCATCAACCTGAAGAACCATTTAATCATGCAAATGGTTCACTGACTCTTCATGCTTCTATATAGAACCATTGTCTTTATTAAAGAACCATCTATTGAAAGAGTGTAGTTCATTTCAAGGGAAACAAAATCATACATGACAAGAACTGAACAAAATTAGTGACTACTATATTCGCCATAATGTCAAAGGTCACACCCACTTTCTCCACTAGTTGTGATGTCAGCACTCAAACCTTTCACCACTTTTAGACCAGAGCAGTTTCAATGGTGCTATCAGAATTTTTTTAAATCCCCCAATAATTGAGTATGTGAGTTGTAAACAGAGTGATTAAGAGTGGTTTGGTGTGAAATGGTTCAGATTCCTTTATAGTGGTGGTGATAAGAACCAGGGGTCGCCATGACTACAACACAAATATAGACATTTTATTTACTATCCAAAACCACCAGTGAACCTACATGTGTCTTCTTAGTTTGATATGGAATGTTGATGATGGGAAAATAGTGGAAAATCTGAAATAATAAGATTTCTTGGGGGACTATTTTGCCTCACAACTTTCTTGGGGGACTATTTTGCCTCACAACACCCTGCATATTATGTATCCCTCCACCATCAAAACTATCATAAAACAATGTCTCAGGCATCAGGCAGTGAATTCATAACCATTTAATGTAATAACTTTCTGTGAGGGAGCTTTTAGAGGTGGACGTCTGGTTCCTATCAACACCACTGTGAACAGTTCTGACTCTAAACCACTCTGAATGACTTTATTTATATCTTAACCACTTAATTATGCAAAAAACTCCTCACTGAAAGTAGTTTGGAAAAAAAACATGGTCAAATCAGTATGCAGGGCAAAACACTGCTTTTAGTGTTAGTAACAGTAAAAATTAAACATTATTCAAATGTCAAAAGAAAGCAAAGTGTGTCCAGGCTTTTGTACTCCAGCCTTTGGACAAGCGTTCACAGCGCTCTCCATGACCTTCTCCAGATGGAGCTGTTGTTTGTAAGAGTGGGAATAAGCTGAACTCCTGCCAGAAGTGCTGCTGAACAACACTGAGATTGTCGAGAGTGATTTCCTGAGCTTCGCTATAAAAGTCGGCAATCAAATATAAAATCCAGGCTTGTAAACAGCGCAGCAACAATCTGCAGCAGGGTCCAAAGCTCTGACCATTAGAATCATTTGAGGTGGAAGCGTGTTAAACGTATCTTCTCTTGGACTGGATAGTTTTCACACAACACCAGACTAATTTGCTTCCTCAGACCAAACACACCATCACTCTTCAAAGCCTGAGCAGCAGCTGGAGTTGGATTAATCTCCTTGTGGAGAGGTGTGAGGGTGGCACTTGGTGGAAAAGTGTATTTGTTCCTGACAGGTTCTTCTGGACCTGTGCTTCGTCAGCGAGCTTTGTTTATGCTGAAGAATTTTTTCAATTTCTAAACTGTTAAAGACAAAAAAGTGTCAGAAAGTTCTTCAGCTATCAAACATCCAAGAGATTTTTTAATTAATTTGAAATTATGAGATGTGAATATTTATATTTTGAAATTTCAATTTCAAAAAATTCTCAAAAGGTTAATGAGGCCCTACAGTTCACAGAAACTATTAAATAAACATAAACTAGCAATGAAAAAAAGAACCTCTATTTATATAACAATGTACTTTATTTTTGCATTATCAGTTCTTCACAGCTGATCCATATGTGGATTCATCCTATATGGGTTCTTTGAGCAAAGTTTGCATCCTACACTGACAAAAAAGATGGTTCTTCAAGTGTTCTTTAGTAAAGACAATGGTTCTATATAGAACCATTAATGCTCAACTGGTGAAATGGTTCTTCAGATTTATGGAGGAAGTATAAAAACAAAAAGAGTTCTTCTATTGGTATAAGCTTGACATCATCACAATAACAGAACCCTTTTTGGTGCTATATAGAACCCTTTTCAAAAAGGTTCAATATAGAACCATCTAGAACACACTCTCCATCAATGTGAAGAACGATTTTACCCTGCAAATAACCATTTGAGCATGTAAATGAGTCTTTTGGTGTTCATGGTTCTATATAGAACCGTTATCTTCACTAAAGAACACTTGAAGAACCATTGTTTAAGAGTGTAGTTTAGCATACTGTACTCTCATGCTAATTTAAAATTTGCTAAAATGGTAAAAAAAAGGTCAACATAATGCTGAAAAAAAAAAACTGAATAAAAATAAAACCAAAACTAAAACTGTTAATGTACTTTTAAAGCGAAATGAACCTGAGACTAAACTGGACGTCAAAATCAAAACTAAAAGAACTCTGCTGAGGAAAGTGTTTCAGGCTTTCTGGGAAAAACAAGACTGATCATTACACACTGTGGCCTACACAGCAAAACAGGGACATACAAATGTTAAATATCTTCGCTGTTTCAATAAAACCCTGTATGTCTATTTTATTTCTATCTGCCATTCACAACACAAACAGTAAAATAATAACATAATAAAATCTTGTAACATTAACTGACATTAAGAATGTTTTTTTCTTCTTCTTTAAGTTAATATTTGTGAGATACATGATAGGCAGGGCGCTGTGAGGCAAAATAGTCCCCTCAAAAATTTATTTCATGTTGCACCATTTTGCCATCATTAACATTCCACATATAACTCAGAAGACACATGTAGGGTCTCTGGTGGTTTTGGATAGTTAATAAAATGTCTATATTTGTGTTGTAGTCATGATGAACCCTGGTTCCTATCACCACCACTGTAACCATTGCATACTGAACCACTCTGAATCACTCTGTACACATCTCACACACTCAGTTATAGAGGAATTTTTAAGTAAATTCCCCTGTAATGATGCAAATTCAGATCCGATTCTTTCATTTTCTTTAAACCGGCAGAAGCTGAAACAGCTTAGAAAGTCAGAATGACTCATGGTTCCCTCAGGGTAAATAATGTGTCACACTGAATTCCAGAGTTATGAAACGGAAAGCTGTACCTCGGATGTGGGAATTCCTTTCCCTGATCACTGACATTAATAATAAATGAATAAATCTTTTAGACGTCATTACGGTTTGAGTGGGATTCTACACGCTTTATCTCCATCTGTGAGAAAATATTGAAACATTCCACAAACAGTGAGAAAGAAACATCAGAGAACCCTTTACTCTTCCCCCCACCACTAAAGGTTAAAACAACCACCATTCTAGTATAATCATACTTCTTTATATTTCTATAATTTCCAATCAAAACAGTCATTAGGAATAAGTTATCAATTTTTCAGGAGATGTTTGTGAGGAGATCAGATATCACATAATCCACTTGCATAATGAAGGAGAGAGTCAAAGTGAAAAAAACAGGAGTTTCCAAAACTGGAGTTCAAAAACTGATTAAAAGCCACAGAGAAAATGAGACTCTTAACAACCACCTGGAAGACCTGGTAGACACTAAAACTGCCCCCATCAGATAAACAGCACTTAAAGTTTTCATCTTTGAGAGAGAGGAGAAAATCAAGCTGCTTCAGATCTGAAAACATCCACAGGTGTTCCCGTCCATCTTTCCACTGTGAGAAGAAAACTCAGCACCATGGGTGTGAAAGGATGTGTAGCTGTCAAGAAGCCTCACTGAGAAAAGGAGACAGAAACATCAAACAAAGGAGCTGAACAATGGACTGACCACCCCAGAGTCCAGACCTCAATATCACTGAATGTGTTTGATTACTTCAGAAAATGATCAACCAGCTTCTAAGACTGAACTTTGGAAGTGTGTCTGCAGATTTCTTTGAGAAACTGAAAGTGAGTCTCCTGAAAAGAATGAAAGCTGGAATAAAGGTAAGGAGTGCCTCACTGAACACTCACACAGCTGAAATTAGATTTAGCTGTTGTGTCATTTTCTGTTGAATATGTTTTCTGCATCAAATCAACACTATCTATGTTTACTATATTTCACACAAAACGTCATTCTAACAATTGGACCTGAAGAATAAGTCTACATTTTACATTTTACCTTCATAACATTCCACAGCTCTCTCAAATCAAAGAGAAATAAGCGTTGGCTGTCTTAGCATTGGCTCTATCATCAGGACATCTGAAGTTTGATCACTGGTGATGCTACAGCCATCCGTGGCTGGGGGTCCAAGACAGCATGACTGGCCTCACTCTCTCAGTTAGCATTCTCCTCCAAACACTCCAACTTCTTCCAATGATGGTGCAATTTCTAAAGATGTAGTGGAGCTTCACAGGACTCACAGGATTCATTCTGTGTTTGCCTTTATCCCCTGCTGGTGGCATCGTGTGACTGGGGGACTCCTAACTAGTGGGTGGAATTTGATAAAACTAATGTGTCCAAGATTTTCTGTCATGCTTCCCATCAACAACACAATGTGTGACACTTGCTCCTCCACCGGCCAGCTCTGTTGAGTCAATGGACTCCATCTCCCAGGATGTCTTGGAAGATAACAATCCACCTTATTGTTCTTCTCTCACGACCCCCTGTGTTTCGCACCTTGCTTATAAATAGTTGTAGAGACATGCATAACATTTTGTAAACCAAGAGTATTTAACTTTATAATGTCAGGTTTCATAAAACATTGTATCTGTTCATAATAATAAAGTAAAAATGAATGTTGTAATGCACTAAAACAAGGTCCTCGTGCATTTTCTGCTTCACTGCAGACCCAAATGTACATCCATGTCAACATATGTTGGGTCTAATATAATTCTGGGACATTGGAAAAGATTTTGCATGGAGTGAGACAACAAGAGCCAATTTTGATGGGCCTGGCACTGCTTCAAATTCTTAAAAAAGCATAACTCTTATATGTAGTGTGAATTTGATTGAGTTTGATTGAATTTGACTGAGAGCTGATTTATGTTAGCTAGTAGATAACAACAGTAAATGGCAGCTGCCTTGTTTAGGAATATAGCTAACATTAGCAATGGCTTTCAACTTACTTTGCTCACTCAATGCTCAGTTACAGTCTACTATTTAACACAAATGCCTAAGTTGTGTGCCCTGTATTAACAGATAGATGTGATTATTTCACTTTATTTAAAGCCTGTAATGACTAATCTATAAGATTAGTGTATAAAATATTCTTATGAACAGATATAGTTGTGCATTATGGAACCTTACTTTATGCAGTCATACACTCTTGCTTTGTAAAGTGCTATGCATGTAATTATAACTGCTTAAGAGCAATTATACAAGCTCTTGCCCAGTTTTATGATGTATGCCATATAACACAGTATAAATGCTTTTATATTGAAGTATGAATACAGGATTCATGGGAGGTGTTACCAAAATTTCCTTAATTAAAACTTTTTTAAAAAACTGATTCATTGCAAACATCAGTGCATCACAATAGTGTTCTTATGAACAGATATGGTGTGCATCACCTGACTTTATGAAGTTATAGACTCTGTAAGGTGTTATGTATGTTATTATAACTATTTAAGACCAATTATACAGGCTTATGCTCATCATCGTGTGGCATTAAGAAACACAGCATTTAATAGTTACCAAATTCACTCCCAGACAACATTTCCATATTTCATGCACTGAAAACACAAAAATCATTTTTTTCTCCATAATGTTTTCTAGTTTCAGTGCTTGGCTATGAGATGCTGGTAAGATTGTCTGGAGTATTGTAGAGTCATAGAGGACATTTTACTCTGTCCACAGAGTTTCCCATCAACCTACTGTACCTCCCCCAAAATAGACAAAGAATAACAGAATTGTGTCCTGAACAAACATGACCAATATGAAGAAAATCATCCAGTGTGACGGAGAACCACACCGGTGCAATTTACAGGAATCAGGATGGAAATAAAAATAAAGAAATTTGCCATTTCTTGCTTCATATCTGAAGATGTTCCAGTTTTTTTCAGTCTGGATGGTCAGTTGAGTAAAAGCAGCTCAATTTCTGCTGCCCATATTCATATTCTACCACAGACTGCTCTTTAAATGAGATGTCATAATTTCTTTTCACCTGCCCACATTCACTTTGCCAAAGATAGAACAAAGATATTCTGTATTTATAATGTGTTATACATGCAATTATAGGGTGTTATATGGCATATATAATACATTATAATACCTGGCATGAGCTTGTATAATATCTATTACTAGTTATAGTTAGTTGCATAACAAGTCAGGTTTCATAATACATTATGGGTGTTGCTATGTGTTTGCTAAGGTATTCCAGGTGGTTGCTATGATATCCCAGGTGGTGGTTAGGGTGTTGCTATGTGGGTGCCAGGTATTTAAAGTGGTTGCTAGGGTGTTGTTAAGCGGTTACTATGGTACCCCAAAAGATTGATAGAGTGTTGCTATGCATTTGCTAAGGTATTCTAAGTGGTTGCTGGGGCGTTGTTAGGTGGTTGCTATGGTATCCTAGGTGATTGAGAGGGTGTTGCTAGGTGGTTGCTATGGTATCCCTGATGGTTAATACTTTTTAATACATGTTGGATCAAAAAGCTGCACACAAGCCCACCATTGCTGATCAGACTGAACATTCTGGAGTTGGAATGCTGTCAATATCTCAAAAACTGCAGGACAAGTTAGTGGACAAAAATCTGGCACAAAAATAATAAAAAGGAGAATATTGTTGGATAACAATATAAGCAATGCACATCTCTAACAAGGTTCCTCTATATTTTCTGCATGATGACATATCTGGGCATTCATCCAGGTCAACATTTATTGGAAAACAATTTATTCTACTTTTAAAAGCTATGGGAGAAGATATATGGGAGCATATTGTTTAATTTCTAACAATACATTATGTAGTACTGAATACAGAAACTCCTAAGTTGTATGTTCTGTAATTACCAGTTAGATGTGACTGTCTCACTTCATTTAAAGCATGAAAAGAGCACTTATAATGCTCTATAATGTATTATATATTGAAATGAAATATTCTTGATATTTAACCCCTTAACATCCCAGGCTTATCATGTAAGGCTTATTACAGTAACTACAGGGACTTCAGTGCAAACTGGCTGAACTGTTCTTAGGTTATAGAAGTGTATAATAAAGTCTTTAAGCCATTTAAGGGGTTAAAAGACATCTAAGAAACCTAAATTCACTTAAGGCCTGTTACCACCTGGCATAAAGCTCCATAAAGTGTACAACAGAAGTGTGTGCAATGTTCTTATAAACAGATGTTATAATGTGTTATAGAACTTTATTTAGTCATATACTCTTGGTGTATTAAGTGTCATTTTCTGTTTTCTGCTTTTCTCTGATTCTGGGAAATGGATGACTTGTACTTAATGATCGTTTTGACTGCAGATTAAATAAATGAAGGAGGGTCTTTGATTTTTGTGCGGTCCTGTACAGTGTTCCTGATCAGCCTAATAAATGTATCATGTTACTGAGTTGTGTCTGCATGTAAAAGACATTTCCTGCTGTTTTCACTGTGTGGTTTGAAAGTTAATGATGCAGCAGCTTCAATTTCAAAACCACATGCTTCGCCTTTATGACTTCACGTTGAATCTGTCTGAAAGTGTTTCTGATAGATCTGACATGTTTGCAGGCCATCGCTCTCTGTTATGCATCCATCAGTGGCAGCGGTGAGACTATGAGTGTAAAATAGCGTCTCACATCATGCAAACAGTTTTCAGCTTCAAAGCTGCTCCAGCTGTGCTCCCGTGAGTTATACAGCTCTGTGAGAATTTTCAGAATTGCTCAATTTAAGAAAGTGCCTCTTTAGCCAAGTAGCTGCTCACAGAGGACAGCATGACTTGAAGGTTTCATTTTGCGAAGAATACATGCAAAAATCGAGATCATTTGACCCTTTACCAGTGATTCACTCTTAAAGGGACAGCTTTACATACAGTCAGCCATGATATTTTAATACATAGGCTTGTAAAAGTAGATGGTTTAGAGTAGAGGGGCCCAAACATTTTGTCTTAAGGGGACCAAAGTGTAATGTTTGTAATGGCTTGATGGCCAAAACAACAGAACAAAATAAATTTCAAATCAGATTTCAGATTTCAATTCAAGTTTTAACAAATGTGTTTTATTATATTACACAACATTTTGTTACTAAAATACTTTAAAAACACATTTTAAAAGCTAAAATACAAATGTAATAAATTTTAATATAAAAATCTTTGTTCTCTCACTGGGTGAGGGGGTGGGATTAGGGTCACATCGTGGTGTGCAAAATCAATCATCCTCACGGGCCACAATTTGGGCAGCTGTGCCTTAGACAGACAAGCTCTTGCTTGGTTCAGGTCTTACTTGACAGACTGCTTCCAACTTTTCACTGTAAATGGGGAGTTTTCTGAACATAGAAGAGTGCAATATGGTGTCCCACAGGGCTCTGTTTTAGGGCCTTTACTGTTCTTCCTTAAATTACAGCCCCTTTGATACATAATCCATAAACATGAAGTTGCCTTTCACTTTTTCGTTGTTGATAGAGCTTCTAAACTCTGGAACATCATAGCATTTTTATACTTCCAATGTTTGAATGATTTTCCTGTGTAAAGGAATAATTATAATTCTAAAATGGATAGCTCCAGTCCTTAAATCTGACTGGCTAAGCCCATTCAAAGCTGTTGTAAAATCCACAATATACACACACCCTGACTGAATCCCAAACGGCTCCATAAGAACACCCTTCCCTGTGATAAAATCGCAGTAATGCACAACCTCTCATGGCTGTTTTGCTTTTATATTATTATTCCTTAGCTGCATAACTGTAGTAACTGTCTTGAAATCATCATTACAGTGGAGAGAATGGAATGCAGAAATAAGAGATAAAGAGGACAATAAGCTAACAGTTTAAGTTAGCCATGTAGCTACAAGCTGATCAGTTTACCTTCCCTCAGTTTGGCTCTTTTTCTCTGACTAAAAAATGTCTCTGGAGTTCATTTAGTGTTGAATAAAGACAGAATCACTGTTTTCTTTATGACTCTGTTTGATGGAGGTGAGAGTCATACTAACACCAGTGATTTGCTGGTGATTCTTTCTGTGACTTTGGTCATTTTCGACTTCTTATTCACACGATGTTAAAAAGGGTAGTTTGTGATATAAAACTGAAAAAATCTATGTTTGGCTTTGTTAAATCACATTTCTTATACATTAATAAATGCAGCAACAGTGTTGAGAAATCATATTAGAGCAGAATAAATGGCAGAAATAATATCTTTTTGTCTCTGCTTTGTTTTTAGCTAAAGTTCTTTTTCCTCACAATTAACCAAATATCGGGTCATTAATATATCTTATAGATACCTGAATATCACAATTAGTCAGAATGCACATCCCCAACACTGATACGTTTCACTACAGCCTACATAGACAACTACTGTGGGCAGATTTCAATGAGTTTAACTGGTTACCCACCATATGTTAGGCAAGACAGGGTTAATGGAATTAAACCCAGAGGTTGTTGCGCAACTTACATTTCTGCAACTAAATTTTCAGCTGAGCTCTGAGATATTTCAGGTAGGTCTTGCGTACCTCCCAGTCTATAGCTATGGACACCTGAAGCTGGTCAGCCTACATGCCTAACGGATGGGTTCGATTGCATACATGTGCTGAAACCTTAGCATTGTCATAACACCCCATACAGGAGCTTTAGATCACAGCCTGCTATTTCCTCTCTTGGCTCAGACCCAGCTCCCAAATTCATCCAAGATGCCACAACCCACCAACTGCTCTTTCTCAGGGAAATGTTATTCTTGTTTGTAAGAGTTTGAGAGCTTGTGTCTTCGTGCCAAAAATCAGTCTTGTTGGCAGCCATTATGAAGCGTTTTAGACCTTGGGAGACGTTCTTCAGGGTCCGAAACACTCTGGCTCCTCTTAGAGCTCTGCTTTCTTTTTTTCTGAGAAGAAACGTCTCTGTAAGAGTTTGAGGAATTCTCTGCACGGAGTATCTGCAGAGATAGGAACTGAAGATTTTATCAGCACCGCTCAGGACAAAAGGTTCATCCCGGAAAGTCATAACTTTTATGCAAAATTCTTTGGCCTGCAGATCAAATGCGATCTGAAATCCAGAGACGTTAGCTGGAGGCCTAGCTGATCTTTAGCCTGATTGCTAGGACACGGTATCACCTGGATTCACAACATCATCGCTCTCCTTTTACAATAAGCACATTCTACAGATATGCTTCAAAAACTCTGAATAACTGAACATTTAGAGGTCTAGAGCCATTGTCTTATACCTTTCATTCACATTACATACTTATTTGCATGTAATTACATCATTAATTACATAGTAATAACATAATTAATTATGTAAACCTTGTGCATCCTCAGGTTTTCCAGTTCGTTTCAACATCCAAAACATTGCAAACATGTAAAAACCATTCTGAAGGCAAGTCAGGTGTATTTATATAGTACCTTTCATACACTGCTGTCATTCAAAGTGCTTTACAAATGAGAAAAAACACAGTCATTTAAAAAGTTAAGGAGAACATAAATTAAAAAAATTATTAAAACATGATTAAAACAATAGATGATTTAAGAGAAAACCAGTACATTAAAAATCAAATTAGACATTAATTTAAAAAAAAAATTTAAAATTAATTTAAAAATGTAAAATTAAATTAGGATAATAAAGTGCTGTTGGAGAGGTAAAGAGTGTAGAAACGCTAACAGTTTAAACTGAGCTGAAAGCTGCTCAAATAGGAATGTTTTCAGGCTGATTTAAAAGTGTCCAGAGTTGGGGCTCTTCTAATGCTCTCTGTCAACTGGGTCCATTGAAAAGCAGCATGGTAGCTAAATGCTGCATCTCTATGTTTCGTCTTCACCCTCAGCAGGACTAACTGACTAGTTCCTAATGATCTGAGAGTTCTGCTCAGCTCATGTCGCTGCAGCAGATCAGATAAATACGCTGCTCCTGCACCATTAAGACATTTAAAGAGCAGTCACAGCACATTAAAGCCTATTCTGGATCAGACTGTTATCCAGTGTAAGGATTTAAGAATGGGGGGATGTGTTCCTTCTTTTACTCCTAGTGGGACTTTTACTCCTAGTGGGACAGTGAAGCTGTTTGATTGTCTTTTTGGGAGTCCAGTTTGGAGACCATTACAGTGATAAATCCTGCTAGACATAAAGGTGTGGATGAGTTTCTTCATGTCCACTTTAGTCAGAACATCTCTGATCTTGTTGGTAATAAAATGCTGATTTAGTAACATGACTGAGATCTGAGTACATTAGTGAACCAAGGTTACGTACTAGGGCTTTATATTTTTAGGCACTTCGATTCAGATAGGCAGATAGTCTGTGCCTCCTATTACTATTCTTGCATAAAATAATCAGTTTTTCTTTATTCAACAGCAGGTAAGACAGGGTTAATGGAATTTCCATTTCAACCCACATTTCAAAAAACCCTTCATGATTAGGTGTGTCCAAACTTTTGACTGCTATTGTATAGCAGAAATGTAAAGAGGTCTGTAAGTGCTGTAAATGTCAGCCTGTAATCTTCATCTCATGACATCAGAAAACTGCTATGAGCAACGGAGTGAAAGTCTTTTTTCCATCCTCATTCAGAGCTTGGGGTAAAGCAGTGTGAATAAGAACTCCCTATATGCAGCGGAGGATTGTGGGTTGAGCTGGCATTTCAGGAATGTGTCTAATTGCTGTCACTTTGACTCTGCTCGTCTGTTTCTATATAATTAAATATGTCTGAATAGCAGCTCTGTGCGTGACACACACACACACAAACACATGGAATAACCGCCAATAATCGGCCAAATTTTCACTTTATGCGAGTCGATCAATTACAGTTAAAAGAAGACTCGTAATCAACTGCCAATCACACTTGAATAAACCAACGTCATTTATGTAGTTTCTTCTGTATAAACATAAAGATGATTTTATTTCTGCTGGAATAATTTGAGGTTTTCACTTTGACCGTAGTGGTTCTCTACTGTAATCTACAGCTGCATCTAGAACATCAGTTCTTTTGTTCATTCATCATGAACAGTTTAGTAGTAGATTTTTGGCACGCCACACTTTGCAAACACACACTGAAACATTCAAATCCAATTTCTTGTTATATTTCCAGACAGAAGTTCATTATATAAAGATTATATGAAATAAAAATTTATTTCCACCAGGATAATTTGTGATCATCACTTTTACTGAATGTTTTAAATCATGGCTATTAGAAATTTGCATGAAACCATTGCCCGTTTTGCTGTAGTTTTTCTTTTTTTTTTAACAAGCATCATACTACAGCCTAAAAGGCCATTTATTTATTTATTCATTAAACTTGAAACCTTGAAATCTCAGGCTTATTACACATTGAGGCTTAATAATCAGTGACTACAGGGACTTCAATGCAAACTGGCTGAGCAATTCTTAGGTTATGGAAATGTGTATTAAAACTTTAGGCCCACAGGTGGACCCTGGATATTTAAGGGGTTAAGTGAGAGCTCTGCAGTTGTGTGTCTATGCCCATATAAGGCAATCCAGGTCTAAGCAAGTGATGTTGCATCACTCACTACAGAG
Source organism: Colossoma macropomum (assembly GCF_904425465.1). Lineage (NCBI taxonomy): Eukaryota > Metazoa > Chordata > Actinopteri > Characiformes > Serrasalmidae > Colossoma > Colossoma macropomum. The sequence goes on along the minus strand of NW_023494802.1, from coordinate 24,439,762 downwards.
TTACAAACTGCCTCTGAAAGCAAAAGAACTGTGCATGATGAGCATCATTAAATGGGTTTCCATGGCTGAGCAGCTGCACACAAGCCTAAGATCACGATGTGCAATGCCAAGTGCCAGCTGGAGTGGTGTAAAGCACTCCACCACTGGAGTCTGTAGCAGTGAAAACATGTTTTCTGGAGTGATGAATTACGCTTCACTATCTGGCAGTCTGATGGGTGAATCTGGATTTGGTTGATGCCAGGAGAACGTTACTTACCGGAATGCATAGTGCGAACAGTAAAGTTCGGTGGAGGGAGGATAATGGGCTTGGGCTGTTTTTCAGTGTTTGGGCCCCTTAGTTACAGTGAAGCGTGATGTTAATTCTACACCACTAAGACATTTTACTTGAAAAAGAAAAAGTGGCATTATGCCGTCTTTAATTTTGATTCAGTTAATTAGTACTTCATTCATGTGGCTTTGTAACAGTTCAGCATTAAATAGTCCTTTGAAATCATTCAAAATCAATTTTCTTTTACCTTTACAAACACTAAAGTAATAATCAACATTAAGGACATTAACTGATTAGCAGGAAAAATGACAGTCATTACAACATGGACTTCTTCAGGAAATTTCCTTTTCATTTTCTCATTCATGTGTCTCTCTTTTGTGCTGCGCTCGTGTTTACCCTCTTTCTCTCATCTGCCCATCCCTCAGTGTCCTGAGGGTGGATGTTTGCTCGGCTCGGCTGGCCTTGGCAGGACAATAGCAGTCCTCTAAAGCGCCGTGCGGTGGGAGGATGGAGCTGAGGAGTGAATGAGTGAAGAGGAGGCAGCCAGATGTCAGCCACAAGTGTGGGAGGCCGAGCAGAATCACTCAACAATGACGTCTGGTGAGCCCATTCTTTCCTTCAGAACGGGAAAGTGAGGAGGAAAAGGTTATATAAAGGTGTGCTGCATAGGTCAGCAATCATGGTCAATTAAAACAGTAAATTACACATGACCTGTTTTTTTTATTGTTGTTCGGCCTCCAGCTCAGCTTCTTGAAGACACTTTTGATTGAAAGTGAAGTAAGAAGTCCTTTGTGTCTTCAGAATGAGAAGAGATCAAAAAGAAACGAGATGACATCATGAGCGGATGCTGCATGTGTCATCACTTTCAAAGGGTGTTAATATAGGTTACTTCAGGAAAGTTTTTATACACTGCATGCTTAGAACAACAGTATAAAAGTGCTACCCACACATTAACAAGTTAAAATGCAGTTTAAAAACAAATTACACATTTTAAATGAACTCAAAAGAGTAGCTTTAATCTCTTTATGTCTGTCATTTATGTAATGTCTAGTTAAAACAGCCATTACATATAAGTTATTGATTTTCAGCATCACACTGCAAAAATGATATCTTAATGTCGTCAATATATCTAATATTTCTCTTCATGAGATTTTTTCTAGACACCTTTTACTTGTTTTAAGTAATTTTATCTTATGAAAGTGTCTTAATAATCTGCCAATGGAATAAGACACTTTCACTGATAAAATTATCCAAATCAAGTAAAAATGTACAGAAAAAGGTGGAATAACCTTATAATATTCTTTGAATACTAGAATGTCAAATATTAAATATATTTAGACTATATTGAGAATGTTTTCACTTGCTAACATATTTCTTTGCAGTGCAGGAAAAAAACAAACCATATAATTAACAGAAAATGACACAGAATCCTAAACAATTAAATCTAATCTCAGCTGTTTGAGTATTTAGTGTGTCACTCTTTACCTTTATTACAGCTTCCACTATTTTCAGGATACTCACTTTCAGTTTCTCAAAGAAATCTGCAGACACACCTCCAAAGTTCAGTCTTAGAAGTTGGTTGACCCAGCTGTGTGCGTGGACTCTAGCATAAATTTCTTTCCAAACAAATGTTTTTCAGAGGGTTTTGCCTGATGTATGTAAAACAAATTTTTGCACTTCTAAGCATGGTGCCTTCCATCAAAAAGAAATGAGCAACGCCAGATGTTGTACTAAATGTCCAGACTTGCACTGATTCTCCAAATTGCTTGACTGATAGTTTGAGGAGTCTTTCATTGTTGAAGTGTAGATGTTGCCTTCTGTTACTTCCAAAGATCTCAAATTTAGACACATCGGGTCATAAAACCTCACTCCATTTCACACATTTAGTTTTGGTGTTCTAGTGCAGATGTTCTTGTCTGTCCCCTTTGCTCAGTGAGGCTTCTTGACAGCAACACATCCTTTCACACCCATAGCGCTGAGTTGTCTTCTCACAGTGGAAAGATAGACAGAAACACCTGTGGATGTTTTCAGATCTGAAGCAGCTTGATTTTCTCTTCCCTCTCAAAGATGAAAACTTTAAGTGCTGTTTATCTGATGGGGGCAGTTTTAGTGTCTACAAGGTCTTCCAGGTGGTTGTTAGGAGTCTTATTTTCTCTGGAGCTTTTAATCAGTTTTTGAACTCCAGTTTTGGGAACTCCTGTTTTTTTCACTTTGATTTGATCTTTCTCCTTCTTCATGCAAATTGATTATCTGATAGCTGATCTCCTTATAAATATCTCCTAAAAATGAACTTGTACTTAATGGCTGTTTTGGTTAGATTTCATAAATGAAAGGTGGGCTCTGACTCACACAGTACTGCATTTTAAACACATAAATTAGAGAAAAACTATTTTCTGCGAAGCACAGACAACACTCTGAAAACCAGCTGTTACCAGACAAACTTCCTCATTCTCAAGGTTAACCTGCACGGCATCATGGGCTCTTTCAAGGTGTGTCATAAACACTTTCTCCAGTGTTTGGAATTGTAACCACAGCAACGGTACTGTCTGACGCACATCTCCACACTGTACTGATGAAAGCTCTGATCAGGTCACACCTACTCACAGCATGCCTAGCAAACCAGGAGATACCTAACGGGCAAAACAGCCAACAGGCAAATAGCTGTACGAATAAGCTCTGAATAAAAACAAACATTTTTTACAGCTTTTTGATTTTTCTGACATCAAGCAAACAGACATTAAGAACGGAATTGCAGCGTAAGTGTAATTCACTAGGTTTAATTCTTAAAACTCAAGTAAATGATAACAAAAGTATGTTGTTGTTTTATTAGGGCTGCACCAATTTAATGCGGTCAATAAAAACAATGGCCTTTGATGTGGAGCTTTATTGTTAATGCACTCACAATGAAAGTTGTACAAGTGTAGGGGGCAATATGGATTCTACTGTTTCCTTTAAAAATGCTTTATAATGTCCATATGATCCACACAGTCATTCTGTCAGACTGTAATACACTACTGGAAGTGTAGGGACGATATGACTTCTATTGTTTCACTTAAAAAGTGCTCTATAATGTTCATATGATCCACACAGTCATTTTGTCAGACTGTAATACGCTACTGGAAGTGTAGGGGCGATGTGACTTCTATTGTTTCACTTAAAAAGTGCTCTATAATGTTCATATGATCCACACAGTCAGTAATAATTATAGAAATACACACAAACAACTCAAAGTGCTTTACCATTTAAGAGTAATAAAAGCACATAACCAATAAAAGCAAAAATATGAACAGAAAGAATTTAACGACAAATAAATAAAGTAAATAACAACAGTACTCTTATTAATATCTAGGTTAGAAAGTTACATTTTTAAATTAAAAATGTGAATTCAACTGAATTCAGCAGAAAAAGAAACAAATTGAGGAAAATTACAATGATCAATATAATAAAATGAAACGACAAGCAAATAAATGTGTTCTAAGTAGAAAACACTTACAGAATACATTTTCAAATGTTTTTGAAAATATGAACTGAACTTGACTGTTGAATTTTAAAAGATGAGTTCCACAGTTTAGAAGCATAAAAACATAGTGCTGTAGTGCTATTTACTGGGGTGTTTATTGTTGTATATGCAAGCTTTTTTTACAAAAAGAAATAAAATGGCAACACTTTCTATGATCACCATGCTTACAATAAACTACAAACACACTGACAAAGTGTTATAATGCATTCCTTTGGTATTATCAAAGTGACTATAAATATTTATGCAAATGCATTACACAATGATCCCTTTGCAAGAAATGTTGCAATACAGATTTAAACATCTACAAGAAATTATTAACTGTACTATAGATAATTACATATTAATTATTCCAGATAAATATAATTTATAAGTTGGTCTGACTGAGCATGTTTTTATAAACATTATGAGCACTACTTAGGCATACTGCATTAGTATTAACAATTTATAGAGCATAATAAACATGGCTATAAACTGTAATACATTTTTATAAATAGCCATAGCCACATGCATATTCCTTTACGGAGGCAGTATGAATGAATCTTTCCACCTTAAATTCTATGAAGTACCTGAAAATAAACCTATTATATATACCTAAGAACAAAACAAGAGCAAAAGTATTGTCATATGCTATTATACAGATGCATAAATAGAAGGAGTGAAGATATATAATAAAATATTCTAAAACAACCATAAAATATAATGTGCAGTAAAAACAAATAACATGTAGTGTACATGAAACTAATTTGAACTTGAGCTGCATGACGCATTCATATATCAAATAAAACAACATCATTTCACTGGAAAAAATAACGACAGTGACAGCTGGAAAAATGAAAATGTGCTTGTGAATTGCTTTGTGTAGCTGTCATGTTGCCCACAAATGATGCTGCATGCAACTCACAACATGAAAAGCAGCCTAAGGCTTAAAGTGAGGTTGATAGTAGGATGTACTTTTTGTTTATGTCTGTATATGTGCTACTAGACCTCAAGCTCAAGCCAAACAAATCTGCAGAAATCCATAGAGAGCAGCAACAAAACCTCAGAAACCTTCACTCCACCGCCTCCAGCTGTCTGGGCCCGGTGCCAGCCAAGAGAAGCAGAAAACATCAGAAACACCTGAGGCTTCCTCTGCTGGCTTTGAGTCACAGAGCCGGTATCACCACACCCTGATGACGTAGCAAGCGCACACCGGCAGCTCCACCCACCGGCTTCCAGTTTCGCAGCCTGACAGAGTGGCAGGAGTTACAGTGCACTACTGTGATCGAGCGTTTACAGCTAAAATACCCATGAAAGCTATAGGACTCAGAAAGACCCAACGAACCGTCACGTAAACATTGGTCGGCATGTCGAGAGAATGGGGTGTAATCAGGCCCATATATCCTCCAGCTATAGCAACCTTGCCCACATTATTCAAGACAACCTGTCCAACCACTTTCCCTCGCTGAAGATCTTGATGGAAATGAATGCAGGCGCAGATTAGCGTGCGTACTGTAAGACGGGAGAACAGAGTGCTTTACTATCAAAGCCGTTCTGCAGAAATCCCACGTCCACTTAACTTTGGTATGGTGGCTCCTGTTCAAACAAGGCGAACAAAGCAGCAGCTGCCGGCTGGAACGAGGAATAGGCGGCTCGCTTTAGTAAGCTAGCATGTGTAACCACGGGTTCTGTGCCAAGATAAATGTTGCTGCTCGAGACCGTTCCCTTAGAGCCAGACCTCACACCAGGTGGCGGGAATGAGCCGAACGGAGCTAGTACACAAGAAAGTGGTTGGATATAGAACCATGAACTCTCAAAGGTTAGCGATTAAATGTTCTTTGCGTAGTGAAATCATTCTTCAGATCAAAGTATCAGTTGTATCATGAAAGGCTTATGAAGAAAGTGCTCTAGATTCTTTTTGAAAATGGTTCTCTATAGCACCCAAAAGGGTTTGCCTATTGTTACGGTGTCAAGCCTTTTCAAAGAGGTTCTTTAGTACCATCTTTAGCACATTCATGCACATTTTTCATCAATCCAAAAAATGCTTTCATGATATAAAGAAACTTGAATCGTGCAAATAGTCTTCTTCACTAAAGAACCCTTGAAGCACCATCTTTGTAAGATTGTAGGTGTAGTGCAGTTGTGTGGTCAGGGTTCAGTACTGGGCCAAAAAGAAAAAAAAATGCAGCTCTCGCTCCCCAGCTGGCACTTCACACACTGTCAGAAGAACCTGAAATATGGGGACACTTGACCTCTAGAGACCCCCTCCCAGACGAGGACCAGTTGGAAGGGTCAATAGGCCTCAGAGCTGAAGGATCACGTTCTAACTTGACACCGCTAAAAGGCTAGCCTGATAACAAGCATGGCCTGTTGATCATGCAGTGGACGTGTTCTTTAAAGGCTTCGCTCCATGACCACACAGCACGGTTCTACGTTAAAGACAAGGTGTCAAATTAGGTGTTTTAATTTTTTTTAATTAGGTTTTTAATTTTTAATTTTTAATTTTAAATTTAATGCAGTGTATTCTTTAGAAGTGATTGCTGTACTAATGCTAAGATACAGGTCAAAGAAGTAGCATGAATTAGCTGCACTTGTTAATTGCAAGGCATTTTGGGAAAGCAGCCCTTCATTTGTGCAATCTTGCAGCCTGACTCTGAATATTGCAGTAACAGAGGCGGGGCTTCCCAGCACTCCTTGCAGCATTGTTAGTTTTTGTCAATTAGCAGTTAATTTCACAGAGATACATTTCACATTGTTGTTATTCCAACCATGCTTCAATTAACTACACTCTTTAAAAAATATGGTTCTTCAAGGGTTCTTTAGTGAAGACAGTGGCTCTATATAGAACCATGAACACTAAATAAACCATTTGCATGCTTAAGTGGTTCTCTGCATGATGAAGTTGTTCTTCAGATTGATGGAGAATGTGTTGTATATAGTAGATGTGCTGCCGATGGTTCTATATAGAACCTTTTTGAAAATTGTTACAGTGTCAAGACTTTGTTATGTGATAAAGAATGAATTGTGTATGGTTCTACATAGTGCCAAAAAGGGTTCTGACATCGTCACAATAGCAGAACTCTTTCTGGTGCTACATAGAACCATTTTCAGAAAGGTTTTAGAACCATACACAATGCATTCTCCATTGATCTGAAGAATGCTCTCACCATACAAAGAATCATTTAGGCATGCAGATGGTTCTTTGAGTGTTCATGGTTCTATATAGAGCCATTGTCTTTATTAAAGAACCCTTGCCGAACCATCTTATTTAAGAGTGTAGCTCATCCTGTAAAGATATTTGGTTACTGCTGTCTCTGTAGTCTTAATGATCGGTTTGAGTGTATGTACCTGCTAATCCAGTTGATAAAAAGTTCTGCATTGCATGATTGAGTTTTTTTTTTTAATGGTATGCATGAAGGTACATGCACGTGCTAATTTAACTGTATAGTCTTTAGAAATATGGTGTTTTAATTTTATAATACAGTATTAATAATACAGCTGTAAATAAACAACAAATTCATGGAGAAATTGCTGCAGAAAATCATTAATTCAATAATTTCAATAATCAATCAATCAATAATTTTACATGAAATTAATGATGAAAAGCATCTTGAATTTATATATCTACATTTGTATTCTCATAGAGTTGATCTCTAAGTTTTGCATTGATTACAATGATTGCAATCTAAATGTGTTTCAAAACACAAGGTGTAAAGCTTTAGAAATAATATAAAAATAACTCAAATAAGAGTTTCTGAGTGAACAAAGAGGCTCAGTGTGAATGTGAACTTGCCCAGTTGAGAAATGCAGAGTAAATGCAGAAAGCTGTGTGCTGCGATATATGAGCAGAGTGGCCTGGTTCAGCTGGGTGTGGTGAAACAATGGGGACAATGTATGGACATGTATTTAAAGGGAACTATACACTCCTAAAAAAGAGGGTTCTTTAGTAAAGAAAATGGTTCTCTATACAACTATGAACACTCAAAGAACCCTTCTGGGTGCTATATAGGACCCTTTTTGAAAAGACTCTTTAATATAAAACCATCTATAGCACATTTGTGCACATTTTCCATTAATCTGAAGAACACCTTCATGATACAAAGAATCCTTTAATCATGCAAAAGCGTTCTTTGAGTGTTTATATTTAGATGGAAATTTATATGATTTACAGAAACCCATTACTTGGATTTTCATATTTGTAGGTGAGTCTGTGTTTATAAAAGTGTTATTATTGTGTTTCAATGCTGTGTGACTTGTACAGGATTGGGAAGAAAGCTGCAGTTGTCCGTCTTTGTGGAGAGGGGTGAATTATTTTTCTCTTTTCACCTTTCATTGCTCACTAGCAGCTCAACAGAGTCACAACAGAGTTAAAGGGAAAAATGTTCTATTTGATTATATTGATAATGAATAAGTCCACTTCCATTCTGCTGGTGGAATGGCCTCTAGAGGGCACTACAAAAAGAGACTATGTGGTCTCTCAAGCACAGTTTGGCAATTTTCTGGCAGAAATCAGTAGCATTTGCAGCCCATGTTCAACATTACTCACTACAAAGATTTTCTTTTTTACACATGCAGTCAGTTTCCCCCTTACTATCACTTGTTATTGTATTTGGAATACAAATACTCACTGAGATGAGTATTTTTAATTAAAAAAATACAAGATATTAAAAATACAAGTGGCACTTTTAACCCCATACATGGCCCAAAGTTTTATTACACATTTCTATAGGATAAGAATAGCTCAGACACTTTTCATTGAATACTCTCAGGTAGTAAACTGTCACTGGGGTAGTGCCCCTCTTGTCACTGGGGTGAAACCCTCAAGGGTACATCTCAGTACCTTTAGTCAGGTAACATAACTGTGCCATAATCCACTGAAATTACACACCCCGTCTCATCTCCAAGATTTTTTATTTTATTGCTCTGTTTTAAAACTTTAGGTTATGAAAAGGTACAAATACATACTTTTCACCTGGAAAAACTTATTTAAGGTGCACAATTGGTCCTCAAAACCTTTCAGGGAACATTTACATTGTTTGTACCTTGATAAACGAAAAATCTACCTGCCCAGAACCTTTATTATTACAGTGTAGTTACTGAATAATACGCCTTGGTATATAATAAGACTGGGATTTCAGGGGGTTAAACAGTGTAAAAACATACAAACAACAAAAGTTCTTAATCCAAGGACTTCTTATAACAGCAACTGCCCAATTTCCTGGCGGTTCCTCTTCATGTATGACCAACTACTTTGCATTTCAGTCCTCAGGAAAACCACTTAGGCTAACCCAAGCTAGTGCAGGTGTAACGACATCGGTCACTCGGTGGGAAATGTCAAGTGCATCAATCCCATGAATCATCCCTTGAGTCAAACCTAAACAAAGCTCCCCTTTCCTCCACTACCCTTGGCTCCACACCACTGGCTTTTACAGCCTATAAAGCGGAGAGGAAGGTGGGGCTGGGCGAGAAAGGGAGAGAGGGAGAGAGAGAGAGAAGGAGGGAGGGAGGCACTAGGACCTGCTGGATAACCCTGGGAAAGCTGAGGGAAACAACTGTGGGACTCAAAAACTTTCAGAACAATCAATTTTCCTACAGGGGAGAGTGGGAGTAGAGCGGGGTGAGCGGCACATAACCTGGATAAGTCATCCTTAAAAGAGCTGACGGGATACGGCTTTCTGGGATAAAAAAACCTGCGAGAGAGCTGGACTACCACCAACTTTGGGTTTTGGGACCTTTTTTGTGGTGAAAGACGAGAAACTCTGAGGGTGAGGAAGAGGACACGGGTTCCAAAGGTGAGTGAAAGGTTGCTGATCTGCGTACGGGTGGAACGTTTCAGGTTATATGCGCATATTCATGTTGGGACATACCTGTCAAGGCAAAACATGTGCTCTCTAACCTGAATACATATTGCGTTATCAGGAAGACCTGAGATGCAGCAAGAATGCAAACTTTGCAACTATTATAGTGATCTATATGATCACTGTTAGAACAAAACTTTGTATTTCCAAAGTGTATCTTTACAAAAGAAGGGGTAAAATGTTCTTAACTTCTGAAATTAGTCAAAATAGAACTATTTTATTGTAAGTAATTTGAGTAATTTTGGTGTAAAGGACAGCTAGTGTTTTGAAAACAGTGTTAAAAATGTATAAAATGACAAAGTTTTGTTCTGAAAGTGATGCTGAAAAGCTGATAAACCACACGGTGAGTCGGTGGAAGGAAAAAGTTGACAGCATTCCCAAAACCGCCAAACATTCATAGATGAGAAACATCTGATGTAAGCAGCTAAACATACGAATACATAAACATATGAAGAGGAACGTCTGGAAAAAAAAAGGAACGACAAGCAGTTTTTAAGTGTGTTTATTTGAGTAATTTGAATAAAATCCTGTGGTTTAGACGAGAATAATCTGCGGTCTCATGAAAACTCCCTCAAATATTCGAGCCCTGCTGCTGTACGTGTGCGCTCAGAGCGGAGATGGTCCGCAAAGGTGAAGGGGGATCTTCTTCTCAAAAGTTCTGGGAGAAATTATCCAAGGAAATGTGAGACATTCTGTTGTGGGAAGCGCACACAGTGCAGTCCTGTTAAAATTTGAATTTGATGAAGTTGTTGTGTCTTGTTTTGTGGAAGGAAAGTGGTTCTATCGCATTTTTTAACTGTTTGTCAAATTTTGACTTCGAAACCAAAACAAAACAAAACAAAAAAAGAGGCACAGACTCAAACCTGCAAACTGTCTGCAGGTTAAGAGAGGAGCGTCTCAGCCTCTCAACCTTCTCAGAGAATTTTTTGTCCCTCTGCTTTTGCCCCCAAGGGAGAAACCCCTGAAACATCAGCTCTCGCTTTCTCTCACTTTCCTCAACCCCCCGTCTCTCTCTCTCTGTCTCTCTCTCTCTCTCTCTCTCTCTCTCTCTCCATCTCCTCCATAAGCTGCTCATGTTACACAACCAGAGGGGCTTGCTAGCGCTGCCTTGTTCCTCCTGCAGACACGGGACACGTTACAGACTTTTATCATTTTCATCTGGGCGGGGTTAGCGTGGTTAGCATGTCAGACACCGAGCAGCAGGCAGAACCCAACACCAGCAATGAAGGAGGAAAAAATTCAGACTCACTTCATTCTGATGGTGCCCTGAAGCTCAGCTGGGCAAAAGATCAACCTGTAAACAAACTGTCTGGTGAAAAATCCCCAGTGTTGACCTGACACCTGTGAATGAGTACATTCTTAAAAAAACAATGGGTTCTTTGAGCATACAAGAACCAATTCTGGTTCCCAAGAAATGGTTTGTAAGTGTTTTCTCTTAAAGGTTCACTCTTTAAAAAGATTCTTCAAGGGTTTTTTTTTTCTTTTGTTAGTAAAGCAATAGTTCTATGCTAAAGTTCAACTATTGTCTTGTCACTCAAAGAACCATGGAACCATGAACATTCAGAGAACCATGTGCATGCTTAAAGGGAACCACATACAATACATTCTCCATCTGTCCAAAGAACCATTTCACCATCCAAAGAATGATTTAAGCATGTGCATGGTTCTTTCAGTGTTCATGGTTGTATGTAGAATCATTCCCTTTAATAATGACTTCTTGAAAAACCATCTTTTTTAGGAGTGTATGAAATAATGTAAAGGTTCTTAACCCTTTCATGTAAATATGACAAAATGATTAGTTCTTTGCACAGTTAACCGGTTCTTCTATATAATGGAAAACTTGTCTTGTCTGGATTATTAAAGAATATTTAAATAATGGCTCTATATAGCATCAAAAAGGGTTCTGCTATTGTTACTAGACCAATTATAGGAGGTTCTTCCATACCCTCACATTAAGCGATTCTTTAAGCATTTGAAAGTTAAACTTTTCTGCACTCTTCAAAAAGAGGGTTCCTCAAGAGGTCCTTAGTAAAGAGTTTTTTAGAACCATGAGTTCTATGTAGAACAATTTCATGCTCAAATAGTTCTTTGCATGGGAAAATTGGTATAGAGTGTAGGAATTTTGCATTATGTGGAGGTTCCTCTTTAAAATTGTTCTTCACACTCACACATCTAATTTACAAAAATGGTACTCTAATCAGCCAACCTTTGAAAGGCTTTTAAGGAACTGAAAGTGGTTCTTCTATGGCAGGACTGCCCAGAGCGGGCTAGTGAGGACGTTTGATTTGGCCTGCCAGAAAGTTACCTTAACGCCACCCAATGAGAGAACATACATTCTACTACATACTATACACAACTTTTTAAATTCAGATTTTTTGTTTTTTGTTTTTTAGCAGCAAAATATAATATAATATACAAAATAATAGTGTTAAAGCGTTTGAAGTCTACTTACCTATTTTATTTGTTTTCTGTTTAACCCTATTGGAGCTGGATTAGTTTGATCAGAGTTCCGCTAACGTAATCTGTAAAATATGCGTAATTTAACTGGAAAATTCATACAGGATAAAACATCTGTATAATTTCCCTAAATTGCCTCAAATAGCCTGGATCCAAACACCACTGCAGACGTTTACATCATCATTATGCGACAGGCACCACACTGAACAATAACCGATCATTAGTGACACGCTGTGCAGCTGAATGATATACAGACTAGAATTAGGTTAGTAAAGTGGGTTCATTCAGCTTACCAAATGCCACCCGTTGAGATTGCTGAAAGGATGAAGCTAAAGTTACAACCACTGCACCATATATAAGGTGGAACTTGAAATATGAGGGGTCAGAATGTAACTGTTTCACTAATTAAGGTGGAACGGGAAAATTCAAGCAAGAAGCTGGCGAAGAAGGAGTCAACTCCAGCTTTATAGAAAGTTTAAGTCAAAGCAGAAAAAATAATTTTTCAATTCCACCTTAAATGGTGCAGCAACTACATTCTGGTGCCTCAGTAACTGCTGCAACATTTAAGGTGGAACGGGAAACTTGAACTGCCAGAATGTAACTGCTGTACCATTTAAGATGGAATGGGAAAATTTGAACAAGGAGCTGGTGAATAAGAAGCCGAAGTAGAAAGCTGAATTTTCATGTTCCACCTTAAATGATGCAGCAGTTAAATTCTGCCACCCCAGTACCTGCTGTAACATTTAAGGTGGAACAGGAAAACTGAGGCGTCAGAATGTTACCGCTTCATTATTTTAGGTCCAACAGGTAAATTGAGATGCCAGAATGTAACGGCGTCACCATTCAAGGTTGAACAGAGACATTTGAACAAGTAGCTGGTGAATAGGAATCTTCTCCGTTTTCTATTTGTTATTACGTTACTGAGATGTGGATTGGAGCAGGACTGTTGTTACTGAGGAAGTCTGAGTTTGAAGAATTATAGGAAGTAATTCATTGTGGAATTATATTTTTATGGATATCTTAATATGGCCATAAATCCAGCTGGACGCAAATTGACACTAAATATTAGTTCCACAATGGGGATTGTGTTGTAAAGGGTTAGGGTTAACAATTAGGTTTATGGTTTAGGGTTTAAGGTTTAAGGTTAAAGTTTAAGGTTTAACATGAAGCTACATTGAAAGATACTCAGTAATGTCAACAAAGTGAGCATCTAGTGGACCATCCAAGCCAAGTCTGGTTTGACGGTTCAGCCTGCTAAGACAGTAAAGCCCCAGTGAACAGGCTAAGAACAATTCTGCCAACATCTGTAAAGTATAAAGCGTCTGCACAGCCATGAGCGGCGGTGAGCGCAGTGTTTATGGGGATTTCTATCCTGTAAAAACTGATGATGGTGTCTTTTTTCCCGCTTACACGTACACATGCACACTTTTCAAAATGGTTTTAATAAACCAGCAGTTTGCAATGCGTTATCGTTCCCAATAAAAAGCTTTTAAATCTTGACATTTTTGCTAAAAGTCCTACATCGGGAAGAAAGCCAAAAGCCACGCCCATTTTCTCCCTTTCTTGTGATGTCATACTTTAAACCACTGTTGGACCAAAAGAGATAGAATTATAGTTCTACTTAAATCCATTTTCATGCTTAAATGTTTCTCTACATGGCAAAATGGTTCAGTCTCTTGATGGAGAATGTGTTGTGTATGGTTCTATGTCCAAAAAGGGTTCTACTATTGTTACAATTTAGTGCTATATGGAACACTTCTCAAAAAAGTTATTTATAGAACCATATATAACACATCCTCCATCAATCGGAAGAACCATTTTATCATGCAAAGAACCTTTTATTCATGCAAATGGTTCTTTGAGTGTTCATGGTTCTACAACATTTTTCTAAGAGTGTGCAGTAAAGTGTGACTGATTTTTCTTACTTAATTGAAAAGCAACAGAATTTGAAAGAAGACAAGCTGCCATCAGCCTTTGTCCAAGCTCTATGTAGAAAGTCGCATGCAGAGTTCAACCTGTGGTCTCGCTGACGGCCTGCGGCTGCTGTTAGCCCAGCGTGCAGGGAAAGCGAGTAGGACTCTTCAAATTGCGCCGATGCTCTCCCGTATGGAGGCAGATGGACAGTGCTATTTTCCTCCTATACAATGATGTCTGCTATTATTATTCATGAGGTGTCTCGGGTTTCCCATTGAGCCTGAATTAAAGGTTCCTCTCTGTAGATGTGTGCTCACACAGCGTAGCGTGCTGCAGCGGTAATGAGAGGTAATGAGGTTCTAATGAGGGCAGGTGGGACACTGCCAGCAGCTCCCCTGAGAGTTTAAGCCATGCCAGGTTACACTACACCGTCCTGAACCACATTTACCTGCAGCAGACACATGTTTAACACAGAGGCCTGAAACACTGAGCACCAATAGGATGGGATGTGGACATTATTCCTTATAGCGAATCTAGGAATTCTCAAAAAACTATGCAGAAACGCAGGTGATACTGTCAGCATGAGGGTTAAATTTAGGATCAGGACCAGATGATAAGATGATAATATGAAATCAAAAGATATTAGATATTTTAACACATCAACAGTGGACAGCTTTAAACCATGTGTTGGAGAATTTGGCCAATATCCCATTACAAATAACACTTTTACTATACTGCTATATACAGCGATTATGCAGTTACTACTATGAATTCAGCATCTACTATGAATTATTCAGTATCTACTATGTATTATTTAGTTTCTGATTGAATTATACAGTAACCACTATGAATTATTAGTATCTAATATTAACTAATCCTTACCAAATATTAGTTATTCAGTGTGTACTTTGAAATATTTAGTAACTACTATGAGTTTTTCCAGCATCTGGTATTAATCATTCAGCATCTGCTATGCAGTATTAGTAACTACTATAAATTATTCCGTATCTACTATAAATTATTCAGCATCTACTATGAATTAATTTTTTCTATATGAATTATTTATTATTCTCTATGAATTATTCAGTAATTACAATGAAATTTTGAGCATCTACTCTGTATGATTTATTAACTACTATTAAATATTCAATACTCATTATTTAGTACTCACTATGAATTATTCAATATCTATGATAAAACTAATATATAATTCTGTATTACTGAAAGTGAACTGTGGACAACCTTTAGACTTCAAGGGGTTAAAAGGGCCTCAATATTATTGGCAGTTTGTCTTATTGATAACTTCCCAAAAGCATAACAGCAGAAATATTATCCTAAATGTTATTTCCTGATGTTTTTGTGAAATTGCGCTGTTCGCTTATTTGAACAGTCGGACAGACGCAGATCCTCAGGAGAGCGATTGGAGCTGCTATTGATGTACAGCCCAAACGGCCTGGAATATTCGGTAGCTAATGCATTTGCGGGTTTGGACAGTCTCTGGCCACAGGGAGCCAAGCCGAGGCAGTTTTACAGTTGTTTGAGTTTGTTTAGAAGCGCTCTGTTTAGGATGAGCTCGCGGTGTTTGTGTTGGAGGGACTGACCTGACACGAAGTTCACGTCAAGGAGGATCTATCGAGCCTTCTGGGGTTAAACAGGAGCACTTACTCACAAACAGCCACGTGGTTCTGTTGGGAAAAGAGAGAACAGGGAATTATTATTAAACAAGAACCGTAAGATGTATTACTGCTTAGGAATCTGCATCTAGATCTACATAAACAAGCTTAACACATTAATAGAGCAGAATGGAGATTAATAAGTGCATCATCTATATCAGCTTTAGACAGGGCTGGACGATATGCTGAAATGTTATTGTTATTGTGATTAATTCATCATGATCTGAGTAGGTGATGTGAGTGGTCAGCACTTCTAGAACACTAGACAACTGCATAGACCACAGTATAAACGCAGTATAACTGCATAAACTGCATAGTAACAGGTAGCTGATTGGATGGCATCTCATTATGGCATTATTCTACCTTATTTTTACAAGCTGTTTGATTTTCCTCCTGTTTCTTGTTGAATATTGCATTCTATCCTTATTTGCAGACCTCAGAAAACTAAGTATTGATATATGTCATATGCTTCATTCAAAATGAAAACCATAATCATCATTACATCCATAGAGGATATGCATTGACATCACTTTGCCACCATGTTCACACTTGCTAACATATCATTTTTTGCAGTGTGGTCATACTTCAAAATGGGATTTGGTGGTGAAACTAAAGTGACGAGGACAACAATGGATATTGTGGTTGTATGTTGACAGATTTGTACAAATATTTATATTTTTTTACAACTTTTATTTGGAAAACTGTAAGCTAACTAGGCCTACTTTGTTCATAGCCAACACTGCCACTCAGTAGCATATATCTGTGCGGCAGCGCTGATGTTTGCAGTATGTGCGGAGTAAGGATGCACGATAACACACAGTTGCCATTGCCATGTCAGTGCTTCAGTGCTTCTCCTTCCTTCAGCTTAAAGATCACTCAAAATTCTTGCTAAATCTATTTGTACAGTCAATCATAGCAGTTCTTTCCTATTTTAGATGTTTTTTGTATTTCTGTGCATTCACACTGACCGCAGTGACTCCTGCCAACTGTGATGTTGCGTGTGTACCCTCTATTGTGAACATGCCCACTCATGTCTAACAGTGGTGCTGCAGTAGTCTTTGTGGGGCAGATATTCTGGAGTGGACTGTTTGTCTGTCTGTCTATCTATCTATCTATCTATCTATCTATCTATCTATCTATCTATCTATCTATCTATCTATCTATCTATCTATCTATCTATCTATCTATCTATCTACCTGTCTGTTTGTCTATCTATCTATCTATCTATCTATCTATCTATCTATCTATCTATCTATCTATCTATCTACCTATCTATCTATCTATCTATCTATCTGTCTGTCTGTCTGTCTGTCTGTCTACCTGTCTGTTTGTCTATCTATTTTTCTATCTATCTATCTATCTATCTATCTATCTATCTATCTATCTATCTATCTATCTATCTGTCTGTCTGTCTGTCTGTCTGTCTATCTATCTATCTAGCTAGCTAGCTCTCTGTCTGAATCATTTGTTTCGTCCTTGTAATTTTGTATGTAGCTGTGATGTTCAATAAAGTTCTATCTATCTATTTGTCTGTCTATCTATCTACCTGTTTGTCTGTCTTTCTATCTATCTATCTATCTATCTATCTATCTATCTATCTATCTATCTATCTGTTTGTCTATCTATCTATCTATCTATCTATCTATCTATCTGTTTGTATGTCTATCTATCTATCTATCTATCTATCTATCTAGCTCTCTGTCTGAATCATTTGTTTATTTAACAAACATGTTGTTTTCCTCCACACTGAGTAAACAGTTTTAGTAAAGTAAGAGCAGCTTTTAAAGACATTTTGACTTGCAAAACTCATTTTCTTTTCATAGCTGTCTGAATGTTTCCATAAAACGCAGATCAACAGAAATGAGTTTCTAGAAGCCACTGCAGAGTCCCAGTGAGCTGTTTTACTTGTGCTGGATTGTCAAATCAAAGAGAATATAATGAGAAGATCCTCACAGAATGAAGATCAGGAGTTTGCAGAAATGCTTTCTTCTCCATGCTCTCATATGCCTGCATGAAGCAAGGCCAAGTGGTCTGTTCCAACCATGTGACTTCAATTTAGATGTAGATGCCCTTGGAAAAAAGTATCTACAAATGAGCACAAATCCCTGTTCTCCTACACTACACTGGAATAAAAATGCTAAAATGCTTCAGAGTCAACTCAACATCAAATCCCCCTGAAAAGACCGGACAGTTTAATAAGCTCAGCAGTTTTTGTAGCTTTTGAAAACGTAAACAAATCTCATGTTTGAATCTCTTGCATGAGGCACCCATGAAGGAGCAGGCATAACTGATTTTGGGCAAACATGGTGGGCTTGTTCGCATTCAAAGCTATAAAATATGCGGTTTCATGCTCGCAGTTTTAATCATCAGAATCTTTTCCAGGTTTATATGCTCCCTCAGTGGAGGAATACGGTTTTATTGGCACCAATTCACTCTTTATGTGTAGGTGTTTGAATGAATGGCGTCTTGTTTTTTTCTGACTGCCAAAGTCTTGAGATAAACCACATGTGTGGACTGTTTCTCAGAACTGCTGGGCTTCATTCAGATGCTGCACCAGCTCTTCTTGGACATTCATTCTGCAGTGAAGCAACTGATTCATTTACAGTGCAAGTCAATCAGAGCACTGACGCAATACATTCCACACATTTGGAGACACCTTAGTGTTTGATTTTAACTGTTATTTTAAAAACTTATTTTACAGTCCTCTAAGTTCTAGGTATTAGCCAGGTAAGGGTGTGGTACAAGCTTCATAGTACTAAGTAGCTATTTTGGATAACATTGGAAAGTTACAAGATATTTTTATTAAATTACACTCTCAAAAAAGATGGTTCTTGAAAGGTTCTTTAGCAAAGAAAATGGTTCTATACAGAACCATGTACACTCAAAAACCCTTTGCATGATTAAAGTGTTCTTCATATCATGAAAACACTTCTCAGGTTGATGAAGAATGTGTTGTATATGGTTCTATATAGCACCGAAAATAGTTCTTCTATTGTTACAAGCTTGAAATGGTCACAATAGCAGAACACTTTTTGGTTCTATACAGAACCATTTTCAAAGAGGTGGTATAGATCCCTTTTTGGGTCTATATAGAACCATATACAACAAAATCTTAATCAACCTGAAGAATTATTTCTCCATACCAAGAACCATTAAGCATGCAAATGAGTTATTTGAGTGTTCATGGTTCTACATAAAACCATTCTTTTTACTAAAGAACCCTTAAACAATCATCATTTTAAAAGTGTACTCAAAGTAAATTTCACAGTAATGTTGCAGGAAAGTAAATAGTTAAAATCTTTATGCAAATGTTAAGCTTCCAGTAAAACCACACTAAGAGTCATTGTTTTCTTTTATAGCCCCAGATTCAGTTTATTTTATAATAAACAGATTCATACTGTATGAGACTGAACTGCCTTTTTCACCCCATATATCCACATGGTGACTGCAATGTAACTTCTGTTAAAACATTACAGTGAAATCTGGTGTATGTTTGTTCATACTTACTACTTTTTACTCTAAATAATTAACCAAACATGAGATATGTTACTTTAAACCCATTTCTAAAAAAGTTGGTTGCTGTGCAAATGTGAATAAAAACAGAATGCAAACATATGCAGATCACTGAAACCATACATTGAATTGAAATAAACACAAAGGTAACTCATCAAATATTAAATGTGAGACATTTTACAATGTTTTGACAAATATATATTCCCATTTTCCATGTCAGCACAAGTATAAAAAGTGCATCCCAGAGAAGCGTCTTTCAGAAGTGAACAACGGGAGGATTCACCACTCTGTGAAAGACTGTACAGGCAAATAGTGCAAAAACTCAAGAATAATGTTCAAGAATAATTTTTTTTTAACATAAAATACCAAAGAACTTATGGTTTTCATCTTACGGATATCATATATAATATCATTTAAAGATTCACAGAATCTGGAAAAATCTCTGTATGCAAGGGACATGGCCGAAAACTAATATTGGCTGGCCGTGATCTTCAGGCCCTCAGGCAGCACTGCATTAAAAATAAACATGACTCTGTAGAGGAAATCACTGCATGGGCTCAGGAACACTTCTGAAAACCACTGTCTGTGAAAACAGTCCGTCACTGCATCCACAAATGCAAGTTAAAACTCTACCATGCAAAGAAGAAACCACATATAATCAGGATCCAGAAACACTGCTGCCTTCTCTGGGCCCAAACGCATTTAAGATGGACTGAGGAAAAGTGTCCTGTGGGCCACTGAATCAAAATTTTAAATTCTTTTTAACAATCATGGACACTGCATCCTCTGCTAAAGAGAAGAGGGACCATCCAACTTGTTATTAGCATACATAAGCCAGCATCTGTGATGGTATGGGGGGGCATTAGTGCATATGGCATGGGTGACTTGCACATCTGTGAAGGCACCATTAATGCTGAATGATATAGGCAGGTTTTTAAGCAGCATATGTTGCCATCTAGACGACGTCTTTTTCAGGTAAGACCTTGCTTATTTCAGCAAGACAATGTCAGTGCTTCACAGTAAGAGTCTGGGTGCTAAACTGGCCTGTCTGCAGTCCAGACCTGTCACCCACTGAAAACATTTGGCATTATGAATGACCTTGAACTGTTTTAGGGTGCCCTCTATTGGCACCCTTTTTGCCCTCTATTGTGATATTATCATTTTGGAGATTTTGGAGATTTTCTTTCGACAGTAACAGTATGTTATTTTATATATTTTTATCAGACTTTATGTTGACATCTGTACCAAGAGAATGTCCTTTGGCATTCTGATTCAAACTAATTTCCTCAGTATAAAAAGCAGATTTAGTCTAAATAATGATTTTGATTTTCCAAAACTACATTAAAAAATCTCACATTGAAACCCATTCGGTCCAAAGGTGGTTTAAACACCTGGAAGACTTTGGTGCTGACATCACAAAAAGGGGATTAAACGAGTAGCATTTAGGCATTTTGGCATTACAAGCTTATGTCCCCAAACTTTTGAGCGGCAGCAAGTTGAGTGCTCTGATTAATGGTTTCTGATTTGGTCAGTGATCATTGCTGGAACAACACTCCACTGTTTATTTAGCAGATGTTCTTTGTCTCTGTTAATTCCAGCAAAGCCGCAAAGCAGCTCTCACCCACCCGTGGATGGATGACATGTTTTGCAATGCTTGCCTCTACACGAGGCTGCTTCCAAAGCATGTGACATGCAAGTGCACCTGAATGTGAGCTTGAAACTGTGCTTTCTTTCCCCTGGTGGGTCTTGTCAGGGTTCCTCTGACAGATTGTTTTGGCAGGTGGATGAGTAGACATGTAGTTTCATGTGTGAGAACGTCTAGGAGATTTTTCCATGACTCTGGTTTCTAGCAATTCTTCTCTGAAAACAGCAGAGAGATCTTCAGCAGAGAAATTTGGTTCGGTTTTGTTGTTAGCTGCAGAAAGAGTAAAAGAGAAAAAGAAGTGAAAAAAGTGCTGCATTAACAGGAATTGAACTTAGTTTAATATACATCATATGAGAAATCTATTATGAGACTGAGTTTGACAGGAAAACCAATTATAGATACAGGAGATTTTAGCCTAAAATATTACCCATACTCAGTGTGTGAAATAAACCTGGTATTCAGGGGTCCTGTGTTGGCTGGCTGCTAACTCATTCACCATAGCAGCACTAATGGCAACAACATGTTTGGTTTATCAATTGTTCTTCTGGAAATGCTCTGTTCTAGTGTGGTAATGTGCCCTTCTTCACATTAACTGAGATCTTACTCATCTCCTCCTATGTCTTCAGTGTGAGAAATGAGGAAAAGTCACTCTTTACACCAAACTCTCAGGAAACTGGGCGAGTTTTTTTAGATTTACAGATATACATTGTAAAGTTTTTCAGAGAAATCCGGACAGAGTTACAGTTTTTAGACTAGGAAGGACCAACTGTGTGAACTAGTCTGCTACAGCGCAACCTTGAAGCAGAGCAGTGCTGCAGCTCTAGTTAACTAAGAACACCAAAGACAGAAGCTCTCCAACTGTCAGAGGAGCAGCTAAACAGTGAGCTTTCATTGAGCTTTTATTTGTGAGTCTTTTTTTCCCTTAACGAATGGTATAATGTCATAAGCTATTTGTCAGGAACCCTCATGAATTTAGATTTTGAGACATTCAGGGGGTCCAAAGGGTAAATTAGGTGGGTCCAAGATTCTCCAGGATCCCCTGTATTTTGTACCTTGTCCAAGCTTAACCTCAGTCTCAGGTTAAGTGTTCAGGAACAGATGATTAACTATTCTGTCAAATAGCTATGAATACTGGACTTTCAACTAGGGGTGGGCGATGTGACATATTTTATCATTGTCATGATAAATGACATCACAATATGGTTTTGTCTGCACTTAAAGAGAACTGACTAACTGCATGTTTCATTACAAAGAGAGCCTTATTAGTCCTGTTTAACTAGGTTTAGTGCAGTGCAGTGCATTCTTATTTTTTTGCATGTTTTTAAAGATAGAACTTTGGCTTTTTTGTGTATTCCAACTGATCAAACCTCCGTAAAAGTGAAATATCATATCTCAAGCTATTGTATGAGACATGAAGTATCATACTACTCAATGATATTACAGAAATATAGCACTATTAGATCCGTGAAAACTGTAAGGGGAAACAGATTTTGGAATCATGTTTACAAAAAAATATCTTACGTAATTAAAAGAGCAGGTCAGCTGATATTCAGACTAGATTAACTTAATGTAAGATTGGTAACAGAATGTGAGGGACGTACTCTAGACTGTATAAGGTTAACCTTAAAAGTGATCCTGGGTGCTGGAAGTGCCCTGACGAGGGTACACATGCTATTGAGCTGCCCCAAAGTACGGGACTTAATTGTATTCAGAGAATTGTTTGTCCCCTTTTGCATTCGTTTGCATTTTGTTGGGGAAACTGTCCACCCTGAAAAACACAATTTAGCAATTTATCTCTCTATACTGAATGGGTTACATCCACTAACATGTTGGACTGGAGACTGCTCATCCAACAATGGAAACAGCTCACACACCGTCAATCACAGACTGTACTTACTTGTATTTTTAATTTTCCTCATTTTTATTTAACATCTTAGTTCTAAGCTGTATACGTTTACAATGTCACATTCTCCCTATTGAATGTTTGTTTACATCCTTAGGATCTGAAATACAATAAAATGTCACCTATTATGCCTTGTGAAAATATCTCCAAATATCGTGATTTTATATTTTTGCTATATAGCTCACCCTTATTTACAACTCTATAATAGCTAAACAGAGCCTGGCATGAATGCCTCTTTCTTGAAACTTGGCTTAATGAGTTATAAGGGCTTATCAGTGGTTTATCAGCAGCACATACATTCCTATTGTCATGGGCATCCATGACAGGTTGAAGATAATTGAAATTAAATCTCTATAGGTGGCAGTACTGCACCAGTGGGGGGCGCCAAGAGCGATTGAGCTCATTGAGCAAAATCCAATTCACAAGCTCTACTTCCAGTGTGAGCCACATTAAAACACAAACTGTTATACAAGTCGACCAAGAGGGCACTTACAGTCTGAGAACAAAAGGGGCAGGGGCTCAAACCAAGCTTCATTACACTGTACTAAAATAAAACTGACGAAAAATCTGTGAGGATCCTCGTGGCTTCAAATAACAAGCCTTTCATTACAACAAACCTTCAAACAGAATAAAGTGAGGCAAAACAACTTGACACATTTGGCAATTTAGTAGTTTGTATAGCAACTGTGCTAGCTTGCTAGCATAACAGCTAATCTAGCAGAAGCTTAGTAAGTTTTAAAGTAGCATTATGCGAGAGTAGTTTTCTCCTGGGCTCCCCCTAGAGTTGCAGAGTATATTTCACTTTTACATCACTGTTGTAAATACAAATGATGCTTTGAGCGCCCCCTCATGGACAGCTGTACATGTGCATTTGTTGATGAGCTGAAAGATACAGAATCCAAATCCCCTTCATGTGCACATGCATTGTGCAGGCATGTGGACGCTACAGTTTATACTCAGATGTTGTTTGTTTGTTTAAACAATCGAAATCGCAAGCGTAATCTGTAGCGTCCATTTTAGAGTCGGATTCTGTTAGGGAGTCAGAATTTAGCACAACCCGGGCAAAGAAACAGGGTAAATTCAAACCTTTAGGGCTTATTTAGCATGAGATTGACAGACTAACCAAACTTTTTGGTGTAAGTTGAATTTCTTTCTTTCTAGGCTGGCCTGAAACAGATCTGAGGTTGGATGACTTTTGGCATCCAAAAAAAAAAAACTCAGTGAGACAGGGATAATGACTTCCATAAATCATTACACAGTTCTGGCGATAGATCTCGTGCTGCTCCTCCAAAGTTACATAGTGCTATAGCAGGCGTTCCTGTCTGGAGTGGCAACAACAGAGAACGCCATTCTCACTATTATAAGACAGTGCAGCACCAAAATGATGTTAAAGCTGTTATTTTAAGGTAAAACTGTTACATAACATTTCTTTAAAGGAATGTGATCTGTAACTTATAAAAACATCAGCTAAATTAGCTGACAACTTCAGCTACAACAGTACACTAGTTAGCACACTTGCTTTCCAAACTATTTGCTAGCCAAGCGTTTCCAGATATTGTTCTGTCTTTTGTGTTCATTTCATCCATATGGCACCAGCTGTTGAGATTTTTAGGCCTCGTTTTCAGAGGAACCCTCATAAAACATTGAACCTACACAAAAACAGAAGATGAAATAGGATAAAAACACATATTTAAAGTGTAATAATAATATACACATGGATAACAGAAATATACAAATAATAAACTATGTAAAATGCACATGTAAATAAATTCTAACATTCACCTTTGTCTAAAAACATCATCAAGTAGACCTTTAAAAATAATTAATGGACAAGTTCCACTGAAGTATTTGATTGATTATTTAATTAATTTATTATAATTATTTCACATATAAGGTGCATTAAAAAAAATTGTTTCCTCCAGCTCTGGTTTCACTCTTGGCACCAGAAGAGATATTCTAGAGTCATGTGTGCCGTCCATTCTCACTGACAATGAGCTTAAGTAATTTGGCAGCTGAAAAGAAGCATTTTTAGATAAAAATAGCTGCAGCGTTGCACCGCTAATCCAGACAATCCGGACTGCTCCCTGCTGAAAATGAACAGAAGTGAAGTTTCAGATCACGTGTTCATCACCTAAAGTTGTCCAAAAACTGTGTTAAAAAAATTAAAGAGAACTGTTGATGTTTGCTCTGAATTTCTCAGCATGGCTGTAATTAGGCTCCAGTTAAGACTTCCTTTACTGTGTGAGTGCACTTACATAAGCTGCTGTAATGGATTGTGTCTGTGGAACATACATGACACGTGTTGGAGTCGTGTTGGAGTTGTGTGTGGGCTGTGTGTGGGCGGTCAGTAAAATTTTTTTCACCATATACCTTAAGACCTCATTTATATGTATCTAGAAAGTTCTGAAAATGCATTTTTCTTCTCTGTAATCCTCCACTTTGGCACAGCATGTTGTTTATGGTGTGGTTATGTCAGTGCAGTATTACTGAAATTCTCCACTAGCAGATCATTTTGCTTGCCTTTAGCATTATGTCTTGAAACAAGCAAAATTACTAGTTGAATGAGAAAATATGAGCGCTAAAGCTAATAGTTGAAACATTACATGGCCAAAATTAGAAAAGGAAAGTTAGTGAACTCTGACGAAGCCAGCTAAAAATGCTTGTAAAGTTAAAGCAGTTTGATTTTTGATAAACTATTTGGGTTTATATTCTAATTCTATGTGGTTGCTAGGGCTTTGCTAGGCCATTGCTATG
The DNA here is from genome assembly GCF_904425465.1 of Colossoma macropomum. Classification (NCBI taxonomy): domain Eukaryota; kingdom Metazoa; phylum Chordata; class Actinopteri; order Characiformes; family Serrasalmidae; genus Colossoma; species Colossoma macropomum. The sequence continues at coordinate 24,414,281 of NW_023494802.1, read as the reverse complement.
GTATCCTAAGTGGTTGCTAAGGTGTTACCAGGCTGTTGCTATGGTATCCCAGGTGATTGCTAAGGTGCTGTTAAGTCTTTCCTATTGCATACCAAGTAGTTAGGAAAGTGTTGCTAGCCCGCTGCTTTGGTATTCAACCTGGTTGCTAAAATGTTGCTGGGCTGTTGCTATGGTTTCTCTGGTGGTTACTAAGATGATGCTAGGCCATTGTTATCCTAGGTTGTTGCTAAGGTGTTACCATGCTGTTGTGATGGTATCCCAGGTGGTTGCTAAGGTGTTGATAGGCCTTTGCTATTGTATCCCAGGTGGTTACAAAAGTGTTGCTAGCCCATGGCTATGGTATCCTGACTGGTTGCTAAGATATTGCTAGGCTATTGCCATTGTATCCCAGGTGGTTACAAAGGTGCTGCTAGGCCACTGTTATGTTACCCTAGTTGGTTTCTAAGGTGTTACCAGACTGTTGCTATTGTATCCCTAGTGGTTGCTAAGGAAATGCTAGGCTAAGGAAATGCTAATGCAGTCAAGAAGAAGAAGAAAATAAATAACAGCATGTTGGCTTTTCCAGGCAAACGTAAAAATATCCCTCGGTCTAAACCATATGAAAGACACTCACAGCTGCTGAGGCTGAATGGATGAACGGTCTATTAGCGCATTTTCTTCTCCATAATGTTCCATCATTTGCGGTTCTTTTCCTCACGCACTCACCTCCATACGTTATTATCATTATTATAATGATTATGGGACCAGGCTGGCTCCTGAGCACGCTGCTCAGAGGCTGAATGAAAAGTGTTAGTCATACTGAATAAGCTCGGTAGCAGCCCACCCACTGCGGCCTAGGAAAGTTCAGCCATCAGGCTGGAGCACAGAGGTGGAGTGGTGCCCTGAGACAGTGTAGTGACAAAAGGACCGTAGCATTTCTTTACTGTATTATTTTAGAATGACACAGCAAAAAATAAATGAGTCAATATGTCTAATATTTTTTCTTATAAGACTGTTATTTAGCTGACTTTTGGATATGAGCACTTGTTTTAAGCTCTACTGATTATTCAGTATTTCAGCATAATTAAACCATAATTATTGTGCTTCATAGTGGTTTGATAGGAAATGCACCATATTATTTATATTCCACTGGTTATTTTGGTTTTATAAAGACATAATGCTTGATCATTTGAATAATTTAGATTCAATTCATTTTATTTATTTTCATTATATCTTTTTACATCTTTTTTCTGTCTTTGTTTTGCTCATTTCTTTGGTGTTTATTCTTAAAGTTACTTGTCGTTTTTTCTGTTTTTACCTTTGTTTTAATGCTTGTATTTTCTCTGTCTATGTTCTTTGACTTTGTATTGTAAAGCACTTTGAGCTGTGTTTTATTGTATGAAAAGTGCTATAGAAATATAATATAATTTATTACAAACACGTTATATGCTGTCGTAACAGATTTTGTCCAGTAATATATCAGAGTTATGATGCCATTGCAGCTAATTATCATAACAAATGTCATAATGTTTGATGTCATAATGGCTAAATAGAGTACACAAAATTGATTAGGAGACATAAAGTGCAATGACATCACACATTATGACATCTGCCATGATAATTAACAGTAATGATAGCAAGACACTTTTACAGGCCAATTCAGAATGTTTATGAACATAAAGGCTTGCTGTACTTCCAGGTGGATAATTTGCATCCAGTCAGCGTGAAAGCAGCTCAATTTACGGCACAATTTACAATAAATACAAACAGAACTGATGAAACTTTGGCAATAACTGTAAATGTTGTAAATCTTGTTGTGTTTGAGGCTGTAATGTCAAATTTACCTGAGTATGTAATGGATTTTACTGATGTTTTTCCAATTTTCCAGCATTAAAAAGCAGGTAGAGCTGCCATAAGCAGTATTAACCTCACTGAGGATCTTCTGTGTGCGCTAACAATCACACCTAATGCTAATGATAACTTAGCGAATCATTTACTCTTCTCGAATTTGACAGTGCTATTACATCACCAATAAGTGCAGCAGAATATGAATTAGGACTCTATGTTGATGTGCTAAGTGCTACTTTTCAAATTATTATTTCATATAGAGTTTGACATAAGGCAACATAGGCTAGAAGAAGGTAACACTATTAGCATTTATGCTAGCAGCCACAAACACAATTGTTCTTGTCAATATTTTTACACTCAACAAACAAAATTTTAAGCTTCTTCTTAACATGATTCTGTGTAAATGTAGATATTTGTGAGAATGTGTGGGCAGAAGAGTGCAGTGTCATTTTATATCAGCCAATAAGGTAAGCTAACTGGCGAGCAAAGTAGCTAATTAGCCAAATAGATGCTTTTAGTTACACGTAATGACCAAAGACCATTAAATTGTGACTCATGGTTGGTATAAATGGTTCCAGCTGTTTTTCCAGCAGGTATTAAATGAACTAGAGCTGTAAGTTCAGTGGGTTCACGTTTGGGTCAGCTCTTAGGTCACCTTTACAAAACACTAAAGCTTCTGTATTAAACCCTGCAGTGAAATGTATGGCTTGTATATGATCATATATGACAAAAATTAACCACAAAAAGTAGTGAAGTTACCAACTCAACCAAAAGCGTTCAAAAAGCTCAAAAAGCGTTCTGTTTTTTTCAATATCTTGGCTAAATAAGTCTAGAATTAGTAGAATATCCTGTTGTATCAGAGCAAAACTAGTGCATTATTCACCTGGAAATATATTTCACTCAAGTGTTGCATTAATTTACACAAATTTTGGTCAAATTAAGTTAAAAAACATCTAGAAGTAAGCAAGGTAATCTGATGCCATCTCACAGTGAGAAATATTAGATTTCATACAGAGATTAAGCCTCATCATGGACTACATTTTCCCCCCAGTGGAAAGTCAGTATTCAAAGTGCTGCTCAATCCAGGACTAGGCTAATTCCCCCTCTGGGAAACCGGCCCACAAGGACTGGATTTAAGATGATTTTACTCACTATCATGTTTTGCAGTGTGTGCACAGTCGCAGTCGAAAGTTTGGACCTGTTTGAAAGCGTGCTTTTCATAATCTTAGACATTCTGATCTAAAGGCCTATGACTAAAAGTTTGATGTCAGTTTTATGCGAAGAGTTTCGCTGGGAAAAGCATAATAGACCTTTTTGATTTTTTACTTTTTTTCCATAATACACATTATTTGGAGGGGGTTTTACTACACAAGAAATATCAATGCTATATTAAAGTTTTCCATTATGTTTTGGAATGACACTCTTCTTGTGTACAATATCATCTCTCGCCACATAATAACATATTATGACACATTCTGTTTTTGAGGCTGCTAATTCCAAGATATCACTGTGTACATCATGTTTACGCGCCTTAAAAATTCAGCACTCCCAACTCAAAAAACCTTTCTGTATCCCTGCTTATGCCTGAACAAAACATTCCTTTCAAAAGCTTTGGCTTGCTGACCTGCTGACCTTAGATGTGTGAGGTTCTAGACAGCAAAGGCCAGAATTTTGCGCCAAAAAAACAGCTGTTTCCTGCCAACACTTTCAGCTCAGCATGGTAGTTCAGGAAAACAGCAGTAAGTTTGGAAAGTTTACAGACAAAACAATAATTTGCCAAAATAACAAGTGTAGTCAATCTGCCAAGACGTTTGGCTTAGTGTCTTCTAATAAGCAATGGAGGCTTGTACCCCACGAATTAGCATGGTGCTAACTGCACATTATCAGAACCTTAGCTCAAACTGTGTGGAGTTGATCAGTAATTTCTGATAGATTTGATTATGTGGTTTCTGACACAATGACATCTATAAATCATATTTATGAATAACAGTGTGCTGAATTATTCGTTTGAAGAGAAATTCCACTGATTGGTGTGAAATGGTTCAGATTTCTTTACAGAGGTGGTGATAGGAATCAGAGGTTGCCATGACTACAACACAAATATAGACATTTTATTTACTATCCAAAACCACCAGTGAACCTACACATGTCTTCTGAGTTTTTGATGATGGAAAAATTGTGATAAATCTGAACTAAGTTTTTTTTTGGGGGGGACTATTTGCCTCACAATGCCCTGCAAATTATGTATCCCTCCACTATGAATGAATTTTAAGGGAAGAATCTTCTCAAAACTATTGTAAAAAACAATGTCATCAGGCAATGTGTTCATACCCACTTCATGTAGTAACTTTCTGTGAGGGAACTTTTAGAGGTGGACGTCTGGTTCCTATCACCACCACTGCGAACAATTCTGACTCAGTACGTTTCTGAATGATGATAAACTGGGAACTCTCCTTCTTGGAACACCTGGAGTTTGGACTTCCATGCACAGACTGTATGTATGTTTTTTGGTGGTTATTTACATTAAGGACGGTGCAGATAGCTGAAGGTCATGTTTAAAACAGCAGCTGTGAGCTGAGCCCGCCGCACTGAGAGATGTTAAAGCCATCAAAGTGAAGCTGGTGCAGCTCCTCAAGACTCAGAATGGCCTGCAAACGGCTTCCTGCCTCCAACTCCGCAGTGAAAAATCAAATTCTCACCAACCGGGAGAAAATACAGCACAGCATTAGCCAAGCAACCAGCTGGCTGTGAAGAGAACACGGCTGAATGTCAAGGCCGTAAAGATTCAGTGTCCTGGAAAATGCACTGGCCTCAGTGTTCAAGGTCTTCCACCCACATTCAGAATAAAAATGAAAGAGAAAAAGAAGGAAACAGAACAGTTAAGCCTGAACCGGAGCTTTTTCCAGGTCACGCAGTGCAGGCACTGACTCCTCTCTGGCTTAGAGCCGCCGCAAAGAGTCTTTGGAAAGGTTCATTATGAGGACATTAAACACAGTCTCACTTTTGAAATTCTGCCCGGTGAGCCGTTTCAAGCCTGTAGGGATAAAAGTGCAGCGGAAAGCCTGTTTTCACCGGACAGGATGGACTTACTGACAGAGATTCATTCATCTGAAATGCTCACGTGTCGGAGGAAGGCCTATGTTACTCACTACTGATGGCTACAGTCAGGAAACAAGTGTTCAGACAGATTTATTTTTGTTATTTAATAAACATCCAGTCAGAGGGGCACAAGTTACTCACTCAAATAAAATATATATAAAAGTACAGGCTCCTAGATGTGCACTCTTAAAAAAGAGTTAAAGAAGACTTTCTCTTTCTGGCCATGCTGGAGAACGTTTGTCCTTTTTCTCTGTTTTTGGTATCAGCCAAACACAGGTGACCTGTAGAAATGTGCAGATATACATCTGAACGGATCATCTGCCCTCGCTGTTCTAGTTTCACATCCAAAATGCTTTAAAAGAGTAATTAGTGTTGTGTTTGCACACAGACTTATTAGTGCTGCATCTGTGTTCTCCATGGTGATGCGTGGTGTGAAGGATCCCTGTTGATTACACTGTCTGGGTTTTGCTGACGTCGAGCAGTAAATGTTTGAGTGAATGTTAATGCAGACACAATGTCAGATTGTGCTTATTAACAACACAATAATTAGGCTTTTTCCAGCATTGCAGTTCAATTTCGACCCACTCCTCTTCTTCAGTTCCTCATGGTTCCAAGGGTCATCCATAAATTTTCAATGTGATTAAAGTAAAAATAGAATATTGCGGTACTTCAGGAAATTTTCATGATACGCGATATGTCACAATATTATTTTTACTTTCTGATCAGTTGGGACAGAGAAAAAGAACGAGTAGTGCTTTTTATTTTACACGATCAAAACTGTGAACAAGATGTTTTAGTGTTTGGCACTAAATCCGGTTAAACAGGACTAATTTTGCTCTCCTTATAATGAAACATGCAGTCAGTCAGTGTCTACAAGTACTGACAATATACATGATACGTTCAGAAAAGCATACACTGTAAAAAATGGCTCATCAAATCTAATAAAAAAAAAATTACTTAATGTGGTAACAAGTAAATTAACTAGATTTATTCAATTTAAATAGATACTTGAGATTAAATTCTCCTCTAATATCTCCCGCTACATCACTCCATTTATGTTTCCTTTGATGGCATGTGATGCTTCAGTACTATTCCAGAGAAGCAGCTCCAGATCATGATGCTCCCACCACCATGCTTCACTGTGGGAGCTCTTAGGATAAGATGCTTCTTTCTCTAAACATGACAAACTTAATTACTGCCAAAGAGTTTTGGTTTTGTTTCAGGTGACACTGAATGCGTTAAGTTCAGATGTGCATCTCCGAGCTTCTTTTTTATCAGAAGATTTTAGCGTGGGAATAAAACTGAGGTGATTGTGGTGGTTATTGTTCTCTGTGTAGCTGTTGTTCTGCTGCTTTCAGGTCACCCTGCAGCTCTTTTTGAGTGACAACTTGTTTCTTTCTTAAGCACTTCATAGCTTTTAACACCCTAACAGATTATAAAACACACTATCTGGCTGGTTTTGGTAGATTTTTTGGGTGATTGAAATATTGGGGATCACTCACTAAAAGACTTTTAAGTTGTTGCTGAACGGAACTGCAATAATGTGAACTCACATTCTCTCATTACTAGTAGACACAGACAAACAAATGTGGAGGTAAACATGTTTAAGTGAGACTCATGGATGTAAAGATGTGATCAGTCTGGTATGTTGAAGATTTTAGATGTATATAAACTTGATTGTACCATGTTAGGCAGATGAACCAGATGCTTGCAGAAGTAAAATAAGTGGGTTTTGGGACAAACCAAAGGAGTAGTCAATACACCAGACCAAGTAGATATACCTACAGCAGGGGTCGGCAACATGATGCGAGATGCGAGAAAAGCAGCTATAGCTGAGCTAAAGATTAAAGCAAGGCAAAGTAAGTCTGTGTTTTTGTTTATATAATATTTTTTAGCCTATACTAGTACATTAACACATACTGAGGCATATTTACAGCCAAGATGGTAAAATGGACAAAACATGTTGTGGCTCCCAAGGTAGTGTGATTTTTGCTGAAAGGGCAAAATAGCTCTTCTAAACATTTTTGTTGCCGACCCCTAAACTGGAGGATCTGTGCAACTGTTTGTGATTGGTAGTTACTGGGCTTGTGACTGTGCCATCAGAACCAGATGAATCATGGGGGCTGGAGTTTGCAGGTTAGTTGGAGACACTGGAGGAATCAGGTAGCGTGACAGGTGCCTTAAACTCTTTTCATCACTTTTCTTTCTGTAATTGCAATATCTTTTTTTCTTCCATGCTCTCAGTTTTGGAGGAACAGTTTACACTAGATTACGCTCAGAGTTGGGTCAAAAAATCAATCAAAATGTTTGATAAACTCTGACTGGTCTGAAGTGCGATCGGGCAGCAATAATTCTGAGCCTGCGCCCACACACCACTCTATTCTCTCTCCAACTGTCGACTCCGACTGACCCAAAATCTGCAGACTAGAGCTAACCAGCTCAGACTCAGACAGAGAATCAGGGCTAAAATCGGGGTAGTAGTTGTGCAGTGTAACCCTGGCTTTAATTTCATTATCATTTAACTGAGTGATGTCTTGCATGGCACAACAGTCCAAGGATGATTTGTGGTTCCAATTGCATACTATCAAGCCAATTTAACTGACAGGGATGAAGGCCTTTGCTACACTCTCAGAAATAAAGCTACTAAACTGCCACTGGGGCACTGCCTCTCTTGTCACTGGGGTGGAACCCTCAAGGGTTCATCTCAGTATGTTTATTCAGGGAACATATCTGTACCATACTCCACACACCCCATCTCGTCTCCACGCTTTTTATTTTATTGTTCTGTTTTAAAACATTCAGTTATGAAAAGGTGCAGTACATATTTAAGGTTCAAAATTGGAGCCTAAAACCACTGTTGCACCTTTGAGGGAACATTTACCTTGTTTGTACATTGATGAACGAAAAATTTACCTGCACAGAAGATTTATTTCTAACAGTGTAGTAAATAAAAAAGGTTCTTAAATAAAAAGGTACCACAAAAGATTTCGAGCAATACCGTAAAAGAACCATTTTAGTTATCTAAGGAAACATTTTTGTAGATGGGATGTGTGACTGTGAAGAACATTATTAGCTTTTGCTCCTTGTTTTCATTACACTACATCCAATGCACTACACTGTCTTAAAGGTCTGTAGACTCCAGAGTTTCTTCTAAAATGAAGGTGTTAATAGTGAGTTTGTGCTGCAGTAACAGCCTCTACTCTTCTGGGAAGGCTTTACACTAGATATTGGAACATTGCTGTGAGGATTTGATTGAGCATTAGTGAGGTCAGGTACTGATGGTGAATGGTCATTTCTGCATCACTCCAACTCATCCCAAAGGTATTGGATGGAGATCCATCACTCCAGACAACAGAGCTCTGCTGCTTCACAGTCCAATGCTGGGGGGCTTTATACCCCTCTAGTTCACACTTGGCATTGGGCATGGTGACCTTAAGCTCATGTGCAGCTGCTCCAGAGTGTTGCATTGTATTGGCCAGTGCTTTTCTATGGAGATTATACGAGCTGTGTCAGCAATGAGTGACCTTAGAGTAACTGAATTCACTCAGCGGAACGAACATTTTAATACTTTTGGGCAGATTGTGTATATTTTTTGTTTTTATCTGATCTGACATGAGATAAATGTCCTGCCTAATATACTTTGCCATTCAAAAGTGTGAAATCACTTTAAATGTCAATATTTTTGCTATTTTATGTACAAAAACATACAAAAAGTATTTTGACAACAACAAAATGCTGTCAAAAGATAAATAATATACTTTAATTATCTATTTGTACAATTTTTGGCTATGATTCTCATTTTTATACTGTTTACAGTCTTTGTTTTCTGCAAAAAGTGGCATATTTGGAAGTAAAATGATCTTAAATCTAGTCTATATGTGTAATTTTTCTTATTCTGAGATTGATGGAAGTTTAGAGGATTATTTAACTCATTTTCTAGAAGTTTTTACTTGTTATTGTAAAATGTTCTAAGAAACAAGAAAAAATATCAATATAGTGAGATAATTTCACTTTAATACAAATTATTCAAAACAAGTACAGAAATAAATTCAACAATCCTATAATACGCTTACAATAATCTCAAAAAAGGAGAAATATTAGACATACTGACCACATTTAAGATGATTTCAGTTGCTATTTTTTGTAGTGCACATTTACAAAGCAGATATTATCACTAATTCGATCTTTCTTACATTTTTGGCATTAGATCAGAAGAAGTCAGCCCAACTTCCCCCACATTATTACTACTTTATAAAGCAATAACATACAGTATTTCATGCGGAATGTTTCATGTTTTTAATGAGATATTATTATTTTAATGATTGGTTCTAATTTCTCCATGTTCTGAGCTCAGCACAGCTCGGTCAGGTCTCTCAGACTATTTTTATTATTAGTTCTCGTGGCAGCCATGACTCAGTGAGTGTTCCATGGAATGTTTTTTTAATAGTTTCTTAATTTCACAGCATCAGAACCTATTTAGGGCAAGACTCGCAGGATGCGCATTCCAAATGATGTCAGCTCATTAGCCAGCGTTTTTCAAGGGCGGTCACAATCATACTCTTATCCCTCAATGCTGGACGCAGTCCTAAATTCAGCAGACATGGGAATCATTTGGATGGGATGCAGACGTTTTTGGCAGTGTCTATTTACACTGAGTGAAAAAAGCATTAAACACACAGTCTGGATATTTACACCAACACTGAATATAGAATGCCATAATGCATATTCTTGCTGCAATTTCCAAACTTAAGATTACATAAAAAGGGAAAAATGGAGTGTAAGGTTAATTAAAATTAACCAGAACATAAGTGAGTCAATTTTCCATGCACTACTCCATAAGAATTAAATAAATACATATGTAAAATACCAATCCAACAATGATCTAGGACAGTAGAATGATGCTGACTGGTATAGCGTAGTGGACAACACCACTGCCCTTCAAGTGTGACACATTACCCATTTGGGAAAAAAGGGACTTTGCAGACTATTTTCAATAGTTATTGTTCTAGCGTTATAATTTGGCAAAAACAAATGTATTCAAGAGAGTCAAGGTAGAATTGTATATGGCAAAACGTAATATCAGTTTTTTATGATAAACGATGTGCCACAGTATTTATTATTTCTGACATCTGATAAGTTGGAACTGAAACACAACATTTTACACACTGTGCTGCACTAAATCCAATTAAACAGGACTAATTAAGCTCTCTTTTTAAACTAACATGTAGTTGGGAAGTGCTAGTTAAGTACTGATCACATCCACTATACACCCAGTACAGCATATAGTCATGTAGTGTGATGCAGTTAATCACAGAAACAATAAATACTGTCATGTTGCCCAGCTTGTGCATGTCTCATGTTTCTAAATTATTATGTACTGTCCATAATTATTACCTTAAATAAAATATTTAATTACTCCTTTAGGTCAATGGACGTTGTTGCAATCAAAATAGAAATATTTTTAATAGTCATTTGGACAGATTTGATTGTTGCAGATGTAAGCACTAGCAATCAAACATTAAACAGGGACAGTAACCCCAAGAAAGAGAGTGGCTGTCAAGAATGACCTCAAGTACCACTTGGAAGAAAAGCAGAGTAAGCTTATTGTGGAAATATAGCCTAATACTGCTGAAATAGTATCACCACTACAGAAAAAAAGGATCTTAGTGAGTGAAAACATCTTAAATGTAGTTAATATATCTAATATTTGTCATTTGGAGACTGTTGTAAAAATACAATCTCCATCAGTCTGAAGAATCGTTCCACTATTTAAAGAGCCATTGAATTATGCAAAGGGTTCTTTAAGTGTTCATCAGTCTATTTAGAACCATTTTCTTTACTAAAGAAACCCATGAAGAGCCATAATTTTTAAGTGTGTATATAGCTGTGTTATCCAGCTAGCATGAACTAATGAATCACAATCTTCACATATTATTTTATGCCGCAAAGAAATGATTTCACATGCATTGCGTGACAATAATATTAAAATGAATTGTAAACAATTACGATAATAAATGAACCTTTTCTTATGAAAAGATAGAGCAGTCAGAGCACAGAGCAGGGGGAAGGAGAGGAACAGGGAGAAGGATAAAGAGAAAGAACACAATAGGGAAGAAAAAGAGAAAAGGGCACCAGAAATATTAATATAATCAATAAAAATTACTCACGTGTCAATTTCTTGTCAATGGCAGAGTGACGCCCACTTTACTATTCAATCACTTAATCTATAAATTGTCTAACAGGCTTTTTACCAGAGGCACAGTTGTGCCTGTATGACTGACTGGCAGGCAGAGGGGTACAGCTGTGCCCCCATAATTCTGTGAGTGCCCCAAAACAACAAGAAGTCTACAAAAACCCCTGTTACCAAATGTTTCTCAACTCAGAGCTTCCAATAAGAAACAGTCGCACAGGGCTTATAAAACGTGAGGCACTCTCGGCTCAAAAAGAGTACAAACTGTCTCCATCTCATTCAAACAATGGAAAAACGATCCCCAGTCTCCCAGAAATGTGGTCATTGTGAATTACCACCACCCACAGAGCCCATTCTGAGGGGGGATACAATCATCTTGATCAAAACAATTGACAAAAATATGCCTCCCAGCTTTACATTCCCTAAGGATGAATGCCATTATGTGAATTCTTATAATGTTGCATACAGATTTATTATTCATGAAAGCTTGTACTGCTACATATATACACACTCACTGTCTACTTTATCAGCTCCACTGACCATATAGGAGCACTTTGTAGTTCTACAGTTACAGACTGTAGTCCATGTTTCTCTGCATACTTTGTTACCCTGTTCTTCAATGGTCAGGACCCCCACAGAACCCCCACAGAGCAGGTATTATTTGGCTAGTGGGTCATTCTCAGCACTGCAGTGACAATGATGTGGTGGTGGTGTGTTAGTGTGTGTTGTGCTGGTTATTAGCAGTATTGCCAAATTGGGTGGTCTCCAGCTAAACTGAATGGATTTTGGTTGGATTGAGTGGGGAAAAAGGTGCTTTGGGCTGATTTGTCAGGATTTTGTTGGTTTTGAGAAACAAACTAAACATAAAAAATGAATAAACTGCATATCTCAACCCTCTGGGGTCGACAAACGCACCAGCACGTCAATTGGATTTTTTTAATGCATTTTTATTAATATCTTTGTGATAATCCAGCACAGAAATACAGTTAAAACATTTTCTGAATGTGTAGAGTCACCCTTTCTATTCCATTTTATCACAAGATCATACATGACTCACATCCCGATGTATGAGGCTATGACAAGGGGCTGAGATACACATCATCTGACTCTCACCGTGTGGGACTGGTTGTTTCGTGTGTCTGTCTACATTTTGTGTGAAACTGACCAACGGACACTCAGGAAGTCACTAAGGACTGACTTATCAAGCCGGAAATCCTTCATTCTTCATTCAGTCCACTTCGGACACAGGCTCAAGTGATGTGTAAAAAGTCTGTAGTCGCTGAAGTTGGAGAAACTTTATCTACTTTTTTTCACTACTTTTGTGATCCTTTGGTAAACTTTGGTAAACACATTTCAAGCACCAAAACAATTTGTTCGTATGAGCACAGCTACTTTATCACAAGAGATATAAAGACTTTCTAAAACTGGACTGAATTATCTCTGTTCACAGTGCTCCAGGTCAAAAGGGCCTCATTATAGAGAGAGCTGAGATTTTTATGAACATTTTTTTTTACATAACATGAAGTATCATGTTGTATGCAAGAGCCGTTAAAGGTGAATTTAAGAATATATGCAAAAATCAAGAAAATGCCCTCAAAACTCAGAGGGTTAATAATGCAATGCACTGAATAGGCCCACATCCAATCAGTCAAAATTTTAATTGTCATACATTTTCTTCATGTTCAGGTTCACATTATATATTTAACATAATATTCATATATATGATATTCAGAGGAGGCCCATTGGCCCATCTCAAAGGCAAAGCCTGGCCTGGACTTTCTTAGATTTATCGAGTGTACATATGTCTGCAACAGATGGATGTTATTGTTATTTATGTGCTTTTTTGATTGCACAATAAGATCAGCAAAATTAAACAAATAAAAACATCTGGAAATAAGAAAAATAATCTCAATATGAGCACAACAATCTCAAAATGAGAAATATTAGATATGTAGACTAGATTTAAGATGATTTCTCTTGTTAGGATATAATTTTTAGTTGCATACATTGAGTATTATGGCTTCCCTTGCAAAAAAACTAACAAAATCTCTGCAGGGAAAGAGGATTTGGCAGGTTTCTAGCGAGAAAACAAAAGAGCTAATGTTCCCATAGTTTTCTCTGCTGGCCCTCATGCAGTTGAGATCATTGCTATGTCAAGTGTCATAAGCAGAAGTTGCTCAGCGTGTTTATTTGTTCAGTCTGATCGGGGAATGGTTATGCAATTTCCAAAAGCGCCCGGCGCTGGAGTCCTGACTGAGATTGATTATCCTTCAGGGACGCTTGCTTTGCACCACCTGGATGAACTACAGAGTCTGTCCACTGTCCTCCATCTGCTTTCATTGTTAAGCAGGAAAACATCTCAATGATCTTAGCAGTCCAGCCGTCCAGGAAATCTTCACTGTCTTTGAGAAATGTGAAAAACTGCTAGACAAGAATTCCATCCTGTACACACGGCAGTATAACAGATGTACTGACGACTGATGATATATTCAATCCTAATCAGTACATTTAGAATTTAACTGAATTTTATAAGACTAAACTCATTTTTAGATATTTTTACTTGTTTCAGTCATTCTATCAAGAGAAATGATTATTATTTTCGAGGATGATTCAGCCTACAGCAATTTAGCTCCACCCATTCAGCCTATAGCACTTTAGCTCCACCCATTCAGCCTACTGCTGTTTAGCCCTGCCCATTCAGCCTACAGCAGTTTAGCCCTGCCCATTCAGCCTACAGCAATTTAGCCCCACCCATTCACACTGAAGTTATAAGGAGTGTTTTAGCCTGGACTGTTTTCTGAATGGGCCAAAATACAAGAGAGCCAGTCAGAATAGAGCTCATTTACATATATCAGATTCAAAAAGCACAGGAACAAAACCGGCCAGTTTTGTCACAAGAGATAAAGAGAGAAAATGATCACTTAAAAGTGAATTATGACACAAATGTCACAAAAGTGGGTCTCAGGAAGACAATATGATTCAAAAGATGTAAAAAAAAAAAAGCTTGTGAGGTGCAAACAATAACACTTTTCTTAAAAAAAAGAAAGATAAGACATACAGGTTGGGTTTGACAAGGGTAAAGGATGAAGAAATGGTAACAGCTGCTGCTGAACATAGCTTCACAAATCTATTGACCACCTCTGAGCACATAAAATTACTACCAAGTGTCAAATATTTATTCCAGTTCACTTGAATTTAATCCCCTCCACTTCATTCAGATTCCTTCACTAAAACAGCTTTCAGTGCTAATATTAGAGAAGGTTTCCAATGTGCCAGTCACTGCTGGGAAAACTGGAGGTTAAACTGAAGCTATTTCTTGTAAATTACGCATTTATTTCCAACCATAGAGCCTTCATGCACCCAGCTGCTGCATCTGATTTAAAATGTGTGCATCTACATCTGCATATGAAATCAACAGCAAATCTGTCCGGTGAAAATTCACTGGAATGAAACAGGACACAGAATCATGAGAAAGGTAGCAAAGGTTTGCTAACATTATTGTGAAGGTCCACTGTAGATGCTCTGCAGAAGAACTAACAATCAACTAAATATGTAATAATTCAACTGAATGTAAGGGGGGAGTTAACCTTTTGGGGTCCACAAAAATGTGATGATCCAGCACAAAAATACAGTTTAAACATTTCCTTAATCTTCCTGAGTCGCCCTTTCCATTCCATCTTATCACGAGATCGTACGAGACTCACATCCAGAGTTATGAGGCTATGAAGAGGGGCTAAGATACACATCATCTGCCTCTCACGTTGTGGAACTTGTGGATTCGTGTGTCCATCTACATTTTGTGTGAAACTGACCAATGGACACTCAGGAAAGGATTGACCCATCACGCAGGAAACCCTTTATTCTTCAGTCAGTCCACATCGGAGACACATGTGAAATGGCATGCAGAGAGTTTACAGCTGTTGAAGTTGCTGCAGCGGTTTTGGAAAGTAGTGATCAAGATAATGGAGCATTTTGATATGAAACATATGAGTATCATTTTATATGAAGAGCCTTTAAAGGAGAAATTAAGGAGATATGAACAAATCAAAGAGAATGACCTTAGAGCCCTCCTTAACTTCAGCTCAAATCCTAATCCATTGTTATATTACAATTAATACTACCTTAAAGCTGGAGTGGGTGATTTTGTAGAAACCAGGAAGTTTAAGTTACTTTCTGAGCCTCAGCATCGCTTTCCCTCAGGTTTCCCATTGATGGTCACTCTGGTTTGACCTCTTACTTTATTCACCCTCTTTCGCTTTGAAGCCTTTTCTGATTCTGTCTTTCTTTTCTTTCTTTCTTTAGAGAAATACTAAGGTGTTTTCCATTATATACTGTCAGTTGCCTGTGAGAAAGTGAGTTGTAATTTCTTATTCTCTAAAAATGTCCACAGAAGATTTATACAGTGTTGGACTAAGACGGATATCTTAAATCATAGCTCTGGATCAGGAAATGGATGTGTGGTTAGATCGATCTGATCTGAAGACTTTAGTGGAGTAGAAAACATATGTCTGTTTATTTTATATTTCATAGAATCTTCATGCTTGTTGTATTTAATCTTTGGAATCTTGAAACATCCAACAGAAGATTGTCCAATCAGGATTGTTCCCTCTGTGGTATCTAGGTAAACAGAGCTGAGCTGCTCTCCTATTGGTTAGAACTTCAGGAGCTGGACTGAAGGCCTTACATGCTAGATTAACTACCAACCTAATCAGGAAGAGACAGAGGAACCAATCACACAGTGATTTACAGTAGGTTGGACCTTAAAATGTTCTGGAAGTTCTAGATACATCACTGCCTGTAAATATGAGATGTAATCTAAGTAGGTTCCAGGTAGTTATTAAGAATGGAAAACAGTGGCAGCAGGACTCCTTACTGAAAGGGTCACTGTAAAATTGATATATACTAGCTCAGATATATGAAAATGTCTGTTATAACCTTCAGATAAAACATATGGAATGTCTTTTACAAGCTTCATGACTGTGTGTAATCTAGAACCCAAAAATATGTTTATGTGTGCCAGCATTAGCTTTCCGTTACCATATACACTACTATAAGTTCCATAGTGGGGCTAGCAGAAATGAGCATTATCATAGAAATGAGGTTTTTTGACCGAGTTTTCACTAATAGTTTTGTTTCACCACTGGATTCAGAATAGAATTACTGCAGATGTTTAAGGTCTGTTTCCAAACTAACGGAAAATCAATTTTCATTTGCAGAAGGAAACCTCACAGTCCAAATTAGATCCTGAGAAGCCTCTGACATTTAGTAAATGAATCATTATTAAAAAAACGTGTGCCCGTCTTAAATTACTCTTTTGTTGTTACATGTTTTGTTCTACTGACTTAATTAGTGGTGAACTAAAAATCACTTGAGGACTTCTATTGTAGCATTTTCATTGTGGCAGTGGAATTTTATGGTTGTGTCTAAGACTCCAGTTTTATACTTTTTTCACAAGTAAAAAAAAAGTAAAAAAAATAAATAAATAAATAAACAAGCATCAGTTCCTGAAAGCCTGTAAACATTTTGAGAGTCCACTGAACTCAAGCATGTGTTTATAAACCCCTCAAAGCACCAACAAATATTATTTGGGCCTTTTTAAAAGAGAATTCAGCTGATTTGTTTTTAAAGTTTTGTATATTTAAATGGTTAAGATGTAAATAGAGTTGTTTAGAGTGGTTTGGTGTGAAACGCTCCGTTTTAGAGAAACTTCCCAAGGCAGAATTGTTCACAGTGGTGGTGATAGGAACCAGATGTCCACCTCTAAAAGCTCCCTCACAGAAAGTTATTACATGAAATGGTTATGAATGCACTGCCTGATGACTGAGACATTGAATGCATTTACATGAATCTGAATCCAATCATAATTAGATCTCTGTAGTTATCCGATTATTCAAATGGTCATGTAAACACCATACACTAGAAATCTGATTAGGAAATCCAGAGAGCTGGTTTTTAGCTTAATTATCAGATTTCTCAGTGCATGTAAACTCTTACTCTGATTTCTTTTGGATTTCTCAGTCTGCACATGTGCGAAAACAGACAGCAATACCAGAAAAAAGCAGCAGCAATGCTGCGAGACACAGCACTTTTGGAGCGACACTAAGACCGACTACATTCTCAATGAAATGAAGGATTTAAATATTCTTCATCTTCTAGATGATTTATGTTCATATTTTCAGGTACAATGGCACATTGTTTTTAACAAAAAAGGCGCGGCATGATTTTTGAGTTTTACATTTCATTAACTTCACATCGTCTTCTGTGAGTTTATTGGGTGGTTGTAAATCAGAAATCTGATTACTGCCTGACTCATGCAAACCCAGAGTTTTTATCTGATTATGCAAGTGCATATAAACTGTTGATCAGATTACTGATAAAATCTGATTTTCTGCAGTTATTGGATTATTAAGTGCATGTAAATGCACTCACTGTTTTACGATAGTTTTGAGAACTTAAACTCCATTTATGGTGGAGGGATACATAATATACAAGGTGTTGTGAGGCAAAATAGTCCCCAAAGATAACTTATTGTTTTAGATTTTTCACTATTGTCTCATCATCAACATTCCATATAAAACTCAGAAGAAGTAAATAAATTGTCTATATTTGTGTTGTAGTCATCGCTGGTGAGTCTCACTCTCCTATGGCTATTTTCCCGTCAGCGTTCCAGATCTAGTTCTCGCTTGTCTCGTCTGTGTGGGATTTCTGGAAAGCTGTGCCACTGTGTCTTTTCTGATGTCGAGTCTTGAGCCAAACCCACCACTGTCGAAGGAATGCACTTTCCCTTCACCTCACCACTGACACAGACATTCTAGAAAGCAGCGTAACTTCTGCTTCCATTCTCAAACACCCAAAACCCACACTGTCATTTACAGCAGCATGGCTCCCCCCCAAAATAGATCCATGTGTCTTTCCTGGAAATTCTCTCCACACAGAACACAACTGTGATGTTAGGAACCATGAACTGCCAGCAGTTAAGCCAGCATTGGAGAAGTGTCATCACTGGCTTGTGGTGCTTAAAGACCATAAACAGTGATGTATGGAACACATACAGAACACCGAACAGCTAAACCACAACAGTAAAAACAGTTGCTTAAAGACTGCTTTAAGCATACGTGAATCCTTTAAATATGTGTGATTCTTTAAATATACGTGATGTGTACAGTGGCTAGACATGAATTAAAAAGGCACACCAACATAATTGCTATGTGCAAGTACTTTATTTAAGTTGTAACAGGCAGAAACGAGATTGATCTGATCAGATAACACGTTTCCAGTCACGAAGAATCCAATTTTTGTATGGCCGCATGACCGTACGCTTTGACACACCTGCAAATTCAGCTACTTCCTTCACACTGTGGCCTTTGGTCACAGTCACTTTAGCCAATCATTAAAATCTGCTATGTGACCCATTATTCACACATCGAAAAGACATTCACTGCACTGTACCACCTCTTCTCAATCTTTGAATCCCATCGCACACCATCGCAGGTATTTATAGCCTGATCATCCTCGTGCAACTCAGAAGCCTGAAGTTACTATTGTTTTACAATAATTTGGAGAAGATTTTGACCAAAAACTCTGATCCAACAGTGGACATCAAAATTAGGAAGCCCAGATGAGAGGGCTACTCCATTTACCCATTGCCTTCAACCAAAAAAAGTTCCATATCATAGCCACGTTAACAAGAAGCCTGATAATCCATTAATAATCCGACTAACAGTTCAATCAGAATGGAATACGTCCATGTACTGAATGTGTGCATTTGAGTCGTAGCAGAAGTTTATAATGTTCAACATGGTGGGAGCCTGTAGAGGAGGCAAAGTTTATGCTTCAACTTTAAATGACTTAAAATAGTCAGCAGGATGGACGACCGTAAAGCTCACAATAACGAGCTGTTCAGACAAGTATATGAGCAAATGAACGACACAAGCTAGTGAGCAAATTAAACATAGATGAAAATAAATATAGATCAAATCTGTATCTTACAAAGCTAAAACCATATTCTTTAATAAGTATATGTGAAGTACGTTTACCTGAGTCTGACATAATTTTAAAGCAATTAAAAACACAAGCCCTCCAGCTGAAAACTCATCTGCCGCTCGTCTCACTCTGACTGGACTCAAGTGATGCCATGAGCGTTGTCACTAAGTGGTGCTTTACACTTGCATGTAGTTTTGGTTTGGATTACTTGATATTTTCATCAGAATGTTTAGGAGAGTGTGCACATAAACACTTCAGTCTTAATCTGTAATCTGAATGAATTTAATCGGATTGGTGAAAATCTTTGCATGTAAACACAGCCAATGCTTTTGCACAGAAACCTTGTTTCTCCATTTTTGCTTTTTTTACTTTCTTGCTTTGAAGCCTCTAATTATCCTTTGCATTGTGTTTAAATTTCATGATGAATAGACCACAGGAATGTCTAACATTATATGGAAAAAAATCCTTTTACTTTGACCTCCATTAGAAGTTAAGAAAGTTTTTCCATCTCCTGTAAAGTTGCCATTTTGTAGATACGAGGTTTTCTTCAAATTTACATCCAACATAAACATCACTGCATAAAATCACACTTTTTCATGTTCAGAATATACACTTGAGATTCAAGTGAATTCATAGCGGCTTGACTTGGACCTCAGAGAACACAAGTTAATACTGCTTAAAGTGCCTCCATACTTACTGCAACTACAGCAAAAACTCCTTTTCCAATGAATATGATGGAATAGTCACTGACATGGCTATTGGAATGGGATTAATATAATCTGGGATTATTTCTGCAGTTCGTTTTATAGCGCAGACTTCATATAACTGGGCATTGATTTGTTTTATTGCACAGGATTAATATAACCTGAAGTTTTTTACTGTTGGTTTTACAGTATGGATTAATATAATCTGGAGTTATTTCTGGGGTTATTTCAACTGTTCCTTTTATAGTATGGGATTAATATAATCTGGGGTCATTTCTACTGTTTGTTTTATAGTATGAGATTAATATAATCTAGGGTCATTTCTACTGTTGTTTTATAGTACGGGATTATCATAATCCAGGGTCATTTCTACTGTTCATTTTGTAGTAGGAGATTAATATAATCTGGGGTCATTCCTACTGTTCAATTTATAGCAAAAGATTAATATAATCAGGGGTTATTTCTACTGTTGTGTTATAGCACACGATTAATATATCCTGAGGCTATTTTTATTGTTGGTTTTATAGTATGGGATTAATGTAATCGGGGGTCATTTCTACTGTTTGTTTTACAGTATGGGATTAATGTAATCTGGGGTCTTTTCTACAGTTTGTTTTATAGTATGAGATTAATATAACACGGGGTCATTTCTACTGTTGGTTTAATAATATGGAATTAATATAATCCAGGCTCATTTCTTCTGTTTGTTTTATAGTACAGGATTAATATATCCTAAAGTTATTTCTACTATAGTTTTATAGCACAGGATTAATATATCCTGAGGTTACTTCTACTGTTCGTTTTATAGCATGGGATTGATATAATCTGGGGTTATTTTTACTGTTTGTTTTATAGTATGGGATTAATATAACCTGCGGTCTTTCTACTGTTTCTTTTATAGTATGGAATTAATATAATCTGGAGTCATTTCTACTGTTGGTTTATATCACAGGATTAATAAATCCTGAGGTTCTTTCTACTATTTGATTTATAGTATGGGATTAATGTAATTAATGAGATAATGTAATTAATGGGATTAATATAATCTGTGGTCAGTTCTACTGTTTGTTCTATAATATGGGATTAATATAATATGGGGTCATTTCTACTGTTCATTTTCTAGTACGGGATTAGTATAATCTGGGGTCGTTTCTACTGTTCGTTTTATAGTATGGGATTAATATAATCTGGGGTCATGTCTACTGTTCGTTTTATAGTATGGGATTAATATAATCTGGGGTCATGTCTACTGTTCATTTTATAGCACAAAATTAATAGTAACCTGAGGTTATTTCTATATTCACATTCCTTTCAGTTCTAGCTCTGTTCTGTGATGAGCTATATGCCTGAAGATCCTGCTCCCACTGATGTTGGCGTTCGAGTTAGCATTTAGCTCACAGTTTAACATGGAGTGTAAACATTATGATACGACATTTATCACTACACAAACTGGCAGCAGATTCTCTGTAATTACTGCTGAGCTGAGTTTTGGGTTCAGCCGCTGTGGCTAAGTTTAAAACCAGACAGAAATCATTATCAAACCGCACTGCTGCTCTTTTACCCAGCTTTCATTTCTTCCTCCACCATATTGAGCCTAACGTTTCGCTGGTGATGACCATTTTATCTGGACATTAAATAAATGAAGAGGGTCTCTGACTTCCGCACAGTGCTGTAAACAAGGCAAGCACTGACTATAAAACATATTTGTTGGCGTGAAATAAATCCATTGACAGTAATTCATATTTAAATTAAGATTGCGGAACATCAACATTAAGAAGTAAATACTGAAGGCAAATATTGATTAAACTGATATATCTGGCAGGATCTAGAACCCATATTAGACTGCCTAAGCATAAACATTTACATTTACATTTACAGCATTTAGCAGATGCTCTTATCCAGAGCGACTTACAAAAAGTGCTTTGTCTCTCTAGAGAAAGTATCTTTGGTAGTTACCAATAGGTTAGAGAGAAAGCTCGTCCTGAGCTCAGATACTGCTAGAAACAAAAAGTCACCGTTGATACCCAGAGAAAAAGGAACAGAGTTAAACACCGCAGCGCTATACAATACAATACAATACATAAGTGCCCAGAGAAAGAGGAACAGAGTTAAACGCAGCAGTGCAATACAAAAAAATACAATAAATAAGTGCAGTACAATACTTTACAAAGAATACCTAACTCAGTGCTCATTTAAGCATAAAGATAAATCATATCTGACTCTGATTGCTGTGTGTAAAAATAAAGTGTTCTTTGAGCAATGCTGTAGAAGAACCACTTTTTGTTCCTTAAAGAACCTTGTTTGAAAACCAGATTTATTAGCAAGACAAACTTTTTAAAGACTCAGGAACCTTCACATAACATAAAAGGTTCGAAATCATCTCAAGGGTTCTACCTAGAATGTATGCATTATGTTGAGTTTCTTTAAAATTTAAACTTCAAAAAGTTTCCTTATACTCATACATCTCATTTACACTCTTAAA
Source organism: Colossoma macropomum (assembly GCF_904425465.1). Classification (NCBI taxonomy): domain Eukaryota; kingdom Metazoa; phylum Chordata; class Actinopteri; order Characiformes; family Serrasalmidae; genus Colossoma; species Colossoma macropomum. The sequence continues at coordinate 24,391,996 of NW_023494802.1, read as the reverse complement.
AAAGATGGCTCTTCAAGGGCTCTTTAGTAAATGGTCTGTTTAGAGCCATGAGTTCTATACATAACCATTTCATGCTTAAGTTGTTCTCTGCATGGTGAAAATGTTCTTCAGACTGATGGAAAATGTGTTGCAAATGGTTCTATATAGCACCAATTGTAAACAAGCTTGACATTGTAACAACAGCAGAACCCTTTTTGGTGCTATGTGGAACCCTTTTCAAAAAGGTTTTATATAGGACCATATACAACACATTCTCCATCAATCTGAAGAACCATTTCACCATGCAAAGAACTATGCAAGCATATAAATCTTTCTTTGAAAGTTAATGGGTGCGTATAGAATCAATTTCTTCACTAAAGAAGGCTTAAAGAACCATCTTTTTAAGAATGTACAAGTATAAATTATAGCTTGTAAAAAATCTTGTAGAAATCTTGAAGAAAATTGTATATATATTTATGAAAACAATCCTTTCTCATTTTCCCATAATAAATTATTTTGAAGGCAGATGAAATTACAGTGATCTCTGAAACACAGATTAAACACTGGGTTATCAGTTAGTTGTCTGTCATGCTCAGATTTCTCTGGTGAATGTTCACAAACACTACAGTGAGCTTTAAACATTGATTTAAATGTAGTTTACTTCATAAGCGTTAAGTCTCTGCTGGTAATAAACTCTAAATGTATTGATGTGTATGTTACTTTGACACTGTGTGTACAGTTAGAAGTGGTAGATACTGTATATGTATAGTATATTTCATTTGTGGTTCTTAAGCTTCAGATGGTTCCTAGTAAAGAATCTGCAGAGCTGTAGAAAACATTCTGCACATTTTTTTCAAATATCTTGTGAATCATTGCATCTTGCACCAGAACTTTGAACTGATCTCACTGGCAGGAGTGTAAAATAATTCAATAGTGGTTAATTTATTATTATAACTATTTGGGAGTCACTTTACTACTTTTGCATAATTTCCTAGTTTACTTTTTCAGTACAGCACTTACTTTCCATGTCCAAAATCTATAATTTTGCCCTATACTTTTAATTTTTGTGGGGGGGGGTTTACTTTACTTATTTGTTAAAATTATTAATACAAATGCAGTAATACACAACATTTCTTGTATAATAATTAATTACTGAGGTAAATTTAGTTAAGATGAGTTCATTTGTTCATTCATCAGTTCATCCTACAGTCTAAAGAGTCTTTTGCAAAAAGCTTCCCAGCATTCTCTTGTTGGTTTAACTCTTTTTTTTTCTAATTTATAAATATAATTCTCTTTGCAAAATGTTATTTTAGGGTCAGATTGTACCCTAATGCTAAATGTAAAGTTTGTATTTTACATGTTTTTGTTATTCTTAGCATGAAGTTGTTTTCTGTTCTGGTTTACCAGTTCAGTGTGGAGCCGTGAACACTAACAGAAACATGCTTTAAGCTATTGGAGCCTCAGAAATGGCTGATTTTAGTCTGATATAAGACGTTTATCCATTCTTAAATTCTCCTTTAAAGGCTCTTCATAAAATATAATACTCGTATGTTTCATTTCAAAATGCTCTGATATCTTCATCACTACTTTCCAAAACCGCTGCAGCAACTTCAGCAGCTGTAAACTCTCTGCATGCCATTTCACATGAGTCTCCAATGTGGACTGAATGAAGAATGAAGGGTTTCCGGCGTGATGGGTCAGTCCTTAGTGATTTCCTGAGTGTCCATTGGTCAGTTTCACACAAAATGTAGATGGACACACGAATTCACCAGTTCCAAACAATGAGAGGCAGATGATGTGTATCTCAGGCCCTCTTCATAGCCCCATAACTCCAGATGTGAGTCACATACAATCTCATGATAAGACAGAATGGAAAGGGCGACTCAGGAAGATTCAGGAAATGTTTCAATTGTATTTCTGTGCTGGATTATCACAAAGATACAGAAGCAGATATAGAAACAAAGAATTTGACTTGCAGACGAGTTCGTGGACATGGGTTTATATAATAGAGTTGTTTTAATTAATGCTGTTTTAACTGAGTTCATTGCAGTATTCCAGGAAAGAAACGACAAAAGTAGATTCAGTTTCTGGGTCAGCTTCTCAACATTACAGAGCATGAGGGAAGGCCTGACTCATGCTGTGTTTCATAAATGAAAAATGCTGTTTTGTAATTTGCTCAGCATTTTGTTTGTCAGATCAGATTTCCTAGTGTAGTTATAACCTTTGTTCTCTGTGATTCATTCCCAATAATAAGGATTTCAGTTTTTTCTTCATTTAGTTCAGAAAAATAATAACGCTTCACAGTGATAACTTATAATGAAAATAAAACCTGGGTTTAGTATGGATCCCTGTGGCACACCATAAAGAACATCACACTCTTTAGAGCATTGTTTACCTAGAGTAACAAAACATTTTCTTCTTTCTTTTCAGACAGTTTTCACAGATAGGTTAACTGCTTTAGTACATTTCTGAAAAAAAGCCCAACATAATTTCTAAAGTGTGTTATTAAAATGTTATGATCAATTTTTTAAATGCAGCACTCAAATTCAAAAGGTACCAGTACCAGCCGTATTCATCTATATTCTATCTAAAATTTCAGCTATTTTCTTTTCAAAATCCAGATACAGTCAAATAGATTCAATCTCAGATTTATCAACAAGTCCAAAACATCAGTTGTGGCCAATCACAGGGGAAAAAAAAACTGCAAACATACTTTTGCTTGTTATTAGTTCCTCTGAGTAACCTCTTAATGTGCACTTACTGTCAGTCTCCATTTCCCCAAACGCTTTAGCCAATTGCGCTAACGTTATCCCTCCTAATAAACAGACATATGTTTAGCTCTGTATCCTTATTATCCACCACCATCACTGTAATATTTTATCATCAACATTAACACATGAAGGTAATAAGAGGGAATAGTGGAGATCGTGTCTGCAGAGGTTTTTAAAATGCAGAGTTAGAAAAGAAAAACTTCTCACAGTGAAAGCAGCGTTTTACAGTATAAATAAATGTAGCGTCATTATGCTAGTAGTGAACTATGCTGCCTGACACAGCTGCCTAAAAGTTATAGAAACGAATGCTTAAACAGAAGTTAGGACACTGTTGGGGTTTATCCTGAAGTTAGAACAGTATTTAGGAGATTTAGTCTAGTCAGGATGTTTGTGTTTGATACTGTTTTCTTATCTGGAGTTAATGATAAGATTATGAAGTTAGGAACTGTTATTCTGTTATACCTACTGTCCTAAATTCAGTCCATACTGAGGTTGTCATGGAGACCAAACAGATCAGATTTCAGAGTTCAGATGTTTCTGAACAAATATTAGAGTGTTAGTTTTTAAAAGAGACCAAGATTATGGGTGTAGTTCAAAGGGTTCGAGAAAAATACGCGTTTTAATGAAATGAAGAGGGGTGATTGTTGAGAGGTTTACAGAGTTAAACTAAATTGTCTTGCGGTTTTCTCTGTTCAGCTCTGTAACAAACCCTCTCACTCACTCTCTCTTTCTCTCTCTCTCTCTCCTGTCTGATGATAGTGATGGGCCATCAGTCTCTAGCACCACTTCATAACCTCCCGCTGTTGTCAGCACCTGAGCGGAGGTGTGTACTTTGGCAAAAAGACAGTGTTGACACCCAGGACCAAATCATTTAACAGGCTTTTATTCTGAATGAGCTGCAGCATTCAGTAAAGTAACACTAGCAGGATGTTTTTCTTCCTGAAGGACGGGAATTTATTTAACACTTATAATGGACTAGCGCAGCATGCCTCACACAAATCACACTGTAAACCAGAAACAGGACAAGCTGAACACCAGCCATGACAAAACCCTCCTATGATTTTATATGAAGTATTTCTGACTAATAGCTTATTGAATTGAGTGGAGAAACTTTGTGGAAAGTGCAGATTCTAAACTTTTAATTCATACCACGTTAGTGTTTGTAAGTAGAAGAGGAGACATTTAAATATGATTTGAATTTGAAAAGTGTACAGTCTTGTTTTGCAGAAAGAAAAAACATCCTAATGTTAAACAAAAAAAAAAAAGTTGATAATCAACAGAGTATCACCTGAGAGTTTGTTTGTTAATAATTTAAGTATCTGTAGATAATCCATCTATTTGGGGACCATCCAAATAAAGAGTGACCGTGTTTACAGCATCTGAAGTTGCTGCAGTGGTTTTGGAAAGTAGTGATGAAGATATTGGAGCATTTTGATATGAAACATATGAGTATCATCTTATATGAAGAGGCTTTAAAGGAGAATTTAAGACGATATAAACAAATCATGAGAATGACCTCAGACCACAGAGGGTTAACCTGACTGTAAATCCCAGTTTAAGGAACTACTCTCTTTGTCTTCTTTTGGCTAAATACATGGGAAGTTAAACTCTGCGCTATGCACTTTTTAGACATTCCCTTAAAGACGTATTGTGTTTGTGAACCAGTGAAATGCAACAGACATTTAAAAAATATTTTCTCCAGTGACCAGTGCTGAGCAGAACGGGTAGAGCGCTTCTCAACCATGTGGACACTTTAGATGCATCTCCAGAACATTAAGAGGAGAAGATTAGCTAGATTGCTGGATCCGTATAACCTGCACATCTCCAGAGTTTAGAACATTCCAGTGTGGAAAATATTACAAAAATTAATTAAAGTGGCTACCAAAACTGCCAAAGCTCTTAAATAATAAACTCATACATATTGTAATGGCAGTCACAAGAAGAGTCAGTTGAAGCTGTGACTCTTTTTTGAGCAAACAGGCAGAAAAGGGGCACATAACCTATACTTTTAAAAAGATTGTTCTGAAGTGGCTCTTTAGCAAAGAAAATAGTTCTATATAGAACTATAAACATTCAAAGAAGCCTTTACATGATTACATGAAAGCATTCTTCAGATTGATGGAGAACATGCTGTAGATGGTTCTATATAGAACCTTTCTGAAATGGGATCCACACAGTAAAAAAAAAGGGTTCTTCTATTACTACAATGTCAAGTTTACAATAGCAGATCCCTTTTTGGCGCTATACAACATATTCTCAATCTGAAGAACCCTTTCATGTTTTATATAGAACCATTTTCTTTACTTAAGAACCCTTGAAGAACCATCTTTATGTGTATACAGTAAACCTGAAACACACAATAACACATAACTTAACTAAACAACAGCAACATTAACAACAATAAACTAAATGAATAGTAGCTTTTTGTAAACTGGGGTCCTGCATTAGACTGAGGTGCCTTAAACGTATAACGAATTTCAAGCAAGAAGCTCGCAAGATGCTCCTTAACCCTTGTGTGGTGTTTATATTTTTGTTACTCAGGGGGTCTGGTGGACCCAACACATAATTTTTTAAAATCAATAAAACCATAACAATGTATGCAAAAATACCAGATGTTTAAAATATTACAAGTGGCCAGCGTAGGGTTCTCCTTTAGCAGCTGTAGCCAGTCAGCAGCCTGTCCATTTTGTCCACCCTCACACACACGCACACATATACAAACACATACACACACGGACACACACACACACACACACACACACACACACACACACACACACACACACTAACAGCAGGCCATGTAGGAGTAGAACAGAGAGAAGGGACACAGCACCTCCACACTTTTATTCCCCGTGGGTTCACCCCAACACCACATGTGTAATATAAATGTGTGAACAGTGTGAAGTAATTGAAAATATGTTATTTTATATGTTCTTCACAAAAAATGAGCAAAGGCCAAAGAATCTGTGGCTGAAATAATAATAAATCGCATAATTTTTTCTTTTGGTAAACATTGAAAATGGGTCCCACAGACCCAAACACCACACAAGGGTTAATCAGTAAACCCCTCAAACTTTCTCTTGGAGGTAAGAGCAGCTGTTGAACACGTCTCACTGGCTGATCTAACGCCGTGTCCCCAGCCACACACTTCTATTCTTCACCTACTACACTAATGAGTGCACTTCTAATGGGATATGCACTATTTTTACACACTATTTAGGATGCTAGTACACTGTTAGAAATAAAGGTTCTGCACAGGTACGTTGTCCATTCTTCAAGGTACAAACAATGTAAATGTTCCTCAAAGGTACAACAGTGGTTTCAAGGTCCAATTTGAGAACCTTAAATAAGTTTTTTCAGGTGAAAAGTATGCATTTGTACCTTTTCATAATGTTTTAAAACAGAGCAATAAAATAAAAAGCCTGAAGACGAGACGGGGTGTGTGGAGTCAGTACAACTTAGAAAATAATAATTTCACTGGATTATGGTATATGGTATAAAGGTAATAGCAACACAGCAGTAAATCTAGATTTTAGCTTTCATTAATCACTACAGCAACAATCAAATAAAATATATTCCATAAATATAAGACACTCAAATGCATTGGTTAATAAGCTTTAAAAAGTTCTAAACTGAGTGTTTACTGCCTTTGCTGGATCAGTTATGGCTCTGTTATCTCATAAGTACTTGACGTTGCCTATTAAAATGGTGGCAGCACAACTGTGTGACATCAGAATATTATGGATAAAAAAAAGTTCTATAAAGTCTAGGCTAGCTTTCCTGGCACTGGTTTCCTGGTTGCCACAATCACACTCATATCCAATTTCTGAGGACACAAATAAGGCTGAGTAGTAGGCTAATAGCAGTAAATTCAAAAGTTATGTCTCTGGACATTAATGCAGACTTCAAATAGTGCCTGAAAATCAAGCATCAGGGTTTACTTGTCATGGCCGTTATCTTTAAAGAACAGACACAATGTCTAAATTTCATGGCTAACCGTGTATCATACAGTGACTAAAACCACAGAAGACTGTCTTAGTTGTGTATGGTATTGATGCTGATTAGTGGGGTATAAAAAACAAGTAAAATGTTCTGGCACTGGAATAAGACACTATTGCTAGAAAAAATTACCCAAAACAAGTCAACAAAATGTCTAGAAATAAGTTAATAGAGCAATAAGCCACAACAGGCTGTGCATTACTACAATTTTATCACAGAAAGGGTGTTCTTAGGCACAACGCAAATTGAAGTAAAACGCCCTTCGCTGTGATAAAATTGCAGCTTTTATAAAACAGCAGCCAACATAAAATATGAAAAAATTACCAAACAACTATGGACCACGGCTGAATGAGGAGAATGTTCAGTCACCCAACAGTGTATGCTGCAGCAATGATTTTTTGAACTTCTTGTCGTACAACAATGACATACTATTTGGCTGTAGAGGCTTGAATTTCTAAACTTTCATAGTTAGCACACTATTTAGGGAGTGCAGAGCCGTTTGGGACGTCTGGGTTTGATGCGACTTCTGGCTGAAACATGAACATTTGAAGTGTGTAAGACATTCAAGTGCAATTTTTAGACTTTTATACAGCCGTTTTAGAGTTAATCATACTGTAAGTACTTTAATTCAAGCCTGTGATATTAATGATGGTGTTGTTTAGGCTGTTGGCTATATTTTAGCCTGTAGCTAACTGCCCATCCTAGTTCTAGTTAAGAACATAAGTTGCCAGCCCCTCAGTTTAAAAATAACTATTCTTACTTCATCAGTACACTCAGTGCTCCACGTGAGCTGCATTAGAGTCAAAGATTGTTCTGAACAAAGGTTTTTTCATGCCGTGGCACAGCAATACTCAATTTAGCTGTTGTGAGGCGGTCAAAGGTGTGCATATCTTGGATTTTACAATGCCTTCGAAAGCAGCTCAGCCAATCAGATTTTAGGACCAACACAATCCGTTTTGTAAATATTTCTATGATATAATATTCTTACAACAATCTCATAATGAGATATTAACCACATTGAAGATGTTTTTACTTGCTAAGATATCACGTTTTACAGTGTTTAACATTTTGACATTGGAATTTAAATAAATGAAGGGTGGTCTCTGACTTTTGCCCAGCACTGTAGAGCCTGTGTGTGAGCTGAGCTGCAGGTACCAGGCTGTATCTGCGGCTGTATTTTGGATCGGGTGATGGATCTAGCGTGTTGGGGGGTGTTGAAAGAAGCAGTGTGGCCTTTAATTCCTTAAAATCGGAGGGATTTGCTAAACCACTTTGACCTTTGGTGGCTGAGGCATTCCATGTTTATGCAGGTTCCACTGAGGGGAGCGCAGGGCAACATATTTTTAGCGTTAAAATCCGAAGCCCACTCAGCTCGGAGTAAATATTCGCTTCTCTCAGTCAGCCTGTATCAATCAACTGAGTGTCTGTTTATACAGGCCACACATGTGCTGCAGGGTGGGCCAGGTTAGCACTGTGGGGGAAACGGGGTACAAGAAGTGGCAGCACACTTGTAAATGGCGCTAAAGAAATATGTGCTGTGTATTTTATTGTTTTGGTGATGGTTTTTTGATGTTCAGAACATATGAGGGAGCTTAGAAACATCCTGTGCTGCTTTTTTTCCAGCAAAACTGATTGAATTCAAGTCTGTTTTTCTTCCTGCACTACAGGGAGCTAATAAAATACACTTTAAATATCATATGCTATTGAAATCAGCCTTGCAATACTGATATGCAAACCAGCATGTTGACCAATATCTGTTCCAGATGCACTTACATAAATGAAAATATTCATATAATCCAGAAAAAAGTAGATTATTATTGGTTGAATGGTTCAGTGTGTGATGTAAACAATTTTCTTTACAGTGGTGGTGATAGGAACCAGGTCACCATGACTACAACACAAATATAGACATTTTATTTACTATCCAAAACAACCAGTGAACCTACACGTGTCTTCTGAGTTGTATATGGAATGTTGATGTTGGGAAACTAGTGGAAAATCTCAAATAATAAGTTTTCTTTGGGGACTATTAGTGCCTCACAGCACCCTGCATGTTATGTATCCCCCCACCACGAATGGAGTTAAAGGACAAAATCTTCTCAAAACTATTATAAAACAGTGTTTCAGACATCAGGTAGTGAATTCATAACCATTTCATATAATAACTTTCTGTGAGGGAGCTTTTAGAGGTGGACGTCTGGTTCCTGTCACCACCACTGTGAACAATTCTGACTCAGTAAGTTTCTCTAGAATGGAGGAAACACTCTGACTGACTATTTATATCTCAACCTTTTAATCACAGAGAATTCCATTTGTAAAATGTTCACTCACTGTAATTGGCAGCTGGTATTTTTATATGGGGCAATAAGGAAGTATGAATATTTATTTTTTCATTTTTCATGACATGGCTAAAGAGCCTTCTGCCCAATGACAGCTGGGATAGGCTCCAGCACCCCACCGCGACCCAGAAGGATAAGCGGTTTAGATGATGTACGTATGTATGTATGACATGGCTAAAGAACACTAGCACAAGTTTAAAAGATGTTTTTGGACTGATCCATTATTTTCTACTTTTCCTGTCCTCTTTAATTCTCCTTGGCTTTCACTAAAGTATCAACAGCTGTGAGATTTACAAACACTGTAAATTTGCCGGACTAAGTGAGTGTAACACAGTTTACCAGATTTGTAAAGAAAAGTCCAAAGTTTCTTCAGTATCATGACAACTGATAAATACAGCAGCTATGATGTCATTTATAGATGCTGCTCATACTGTTGTATATAAACATGGACTAAAGTACGAACAAAATTCACACTTCCAGGTGGCTGCTACTGTTTTTAGCTATGCTAATGTGGGTGATTCCATAATTTTGTCCACCTTTTAGCCTTTGTAACTTTGTTTATCATAATTTTTACACTGAATCTAAGAAAACATGCACTTAATCCTCCAAAAATTATCTATCTTTGGAACAATATCTCATTTTTGTACAGAATTTCTTTACTGACAGTGGCTTAAATGCGTAACTGTATTATAAAATTAGCAAACATACAAAATATGTTTAAATAACACACGTCAATACCATGGGGACATTAAGAATACTTAATTTACTTAAAATGCAAATTCTTACAAATCATTTTCTTTCAAACCATAAATAGGCTGACCTTGAGTGGTAGTTAAAATCACAACATCACTGAAAATAAAGAAAAAAAAATAAAATCAGTTTTATTCCACTCATTTTCAGGGCATTTGGATGGTACAAATTCCTGGTGAGTGAGTTTTGAGAGACTATATTTCTATATTTTTCATAACTCATAATGACAATGCATGATATGTCAAGCGTGAGATGTTGTATGAGTTCTCACATTAATCCACAAATAATTATTTTAATGATTATATTTGAAGATAAAGTGTGGTTATTGAGTAATTTATACACATAGGTTGAAATGAAAGACTCTTCAGCTGTGTTTAAAATGTCTTTAACTTTACACATATATTTGTGAATGTAATATCTGTGGGACACAAATCATAAATCACCCTGTACTTCAGTCTATGTTTATAGATAAAGGTGTACCATACAATGTCAGAAACCACATAATCACATCTATTAGAGATACTCAACAACTCCAGGGTTGCAGTTAGCACCATGCTAATTGGTGGGGTATGAGCTTCCATTGCTTGTTAGCTATATTAGCCTTGTAAACTAAACAAGCAACTTCCACCAAACATGTTTTGGCCAGTGCTGGGATAATTACTCAAGTTATCCATTACAAATTCTTAATAACTTAGGTCAGACTTTAATTAGATTACTTGCTCATTACTTCCTATTTTTCTTTACAGTGATGGTGATAGGAACCAGGTCACCATGACTACAACACAAATATAGACATTTTATTTACTATCCAAAACCACCAGTGAGTAGTGAGATTATTAAAAGTAATCTCACTACTCATTACTTTACACCTCAGTTACTTTCTAAAACCCACTTATACCGACTGAATACGGTGAAACTTTGCATATGTCTTCAGTGACTTAGTTAGACATAAACATAAGCATCATATAAAGTTACACTGTGTAAGTTTTGGGGATGTGGAGACCTCTCTGGTGGACATGTGTAATTGCAAGCAGCATGCAGAAGGACATTTTATTGCATGGGTCACCATATTTTAGCCTGTTTCTATTCTCCTCACTCAGTAGTGATCATCTTATGCAGCTTTAAAAGCTCTGTCAGTGTGCCTCAAAAACACTGTCAAGCTTAAAGCAGCACTATGTAAGATGTGGGAATTTGGAGACCTCTCTGGTGGGAATGTGTAACTGCATGCAAAACAAGCAGATAAACCTGACAATTGGAGAAGAATGTAAAGTCTAAACTTGGTGAAGGACACGTCTTCTGTGGATGTGGTCATTTGAGCCGGACCTTCTTTTGAGTCTGTATGTGTGACATGAATATGTGAAGATGTACGACGTGGTGTGAAAAACTTGACGCCTCCGACTTGATTATTTCAGGCTTTATAGGGTGACTCGCAGCAGCACATGCTTACCTGATTTTAGTGTGTTTTTATTCTCCTCACTCAATAATGACACTTCAGCTCGAGCAGCTTTAAAAGCCCCATCAGTGTCACCACTTTTAAACAGCACACAGTCAGCTCTACTCAGTAAAATGAAGAACTGATGCAGTTTGGGTGGAAACAGTTGAAAATCAGCTAAAATAACCTCTTTGTGAATAAAGGCTAAATGTTACAGAGCTGTTTGTAAATGTAAATGTAGTATGGTGTGTTTAGTTGAGCTTCTCTTCTTCAGCCCTGAGATCTTTATCCATCACTTTCATATTAACACGATCAGATGTTTGGGCAGATTTTTCACCTGAATTTACAAGCTTCCCACTTCCGCTGCACAGGCAGCACACAAAGATTGCATACATACAAAAATCTATATAGAGGAAATGTATGAATTAAAAACATTGTATTGAATTAAGCAGGCATGTATTTTTTTATTAAGTCAGTAACTGTACTGTGATTACAGAAGTTTAAAGTTTCACTTACATTATTATATGCACAGCTCAGAGTTCTAATAACAGACAAATAAATGATGCGCTCTTCACTGGTGTACGACCTGCAGGTACTGAAATGGTGGCATCCTGAGCCAAACAGCAACACTGTTAACATTACTGCTCTCAGAGCAGCAGCTGTGATGGAGTAGAGAGCAGCAGATCATCCCTCTTTCTATATATTGTTGTATCTCTCTATTTCCGTCTCTCTCTTTTTCTTTGTCTCTGTGTCTCTCACTCTCTCTATCTCGTTTCAGCCTTCAAAGAGAGGAACACTTTCAGATGACACAGATTATACACACTGACCTGATCCAGGTATACGGAGAGAGAGAGAGAGAGAGAGAGAGAGAGAGAGAGAGATCAGGAGAGCGAGCAAGACAAACAGCAAAACAGTGAGAGAGTAACAGACAGATAGAGAAGGAGAGAGAAAATATGAACTTGAGAGAAAGAAACAAAGAAAGAAAGAAAGAGAGAGAGAGAGACAAAGACAGAGAAAGAAACCGGGGTGGAGAACATGAACTTCAGAGGTACAAGAAAGGAAGAAAGAGAATGAAAACAATAGAAGGAAGGAAAAAGAAATAGAGTCTGAAAGAACAGAAGAGAAAAGGAAAGAAAAGGGAGAGAGGAAAGAGAAAAACAAAGGCAGACAGTGAGAAGGAAAGAATTGGAAACAAAGAAAAAAGAGAGAGCAGAATTGCCTACTCACAGTTTCTGTCAGGCATGTGTAATATTTACTATAATATTAATTACAGTATAGTACAGTGACAGTGTTGCCTATTACAGTGTAATATGATGTAATTGTGGATCAGCTGATTAACCACACTGTAACTGTAACTGATTATAAAGACTCTTCTTCTCATTCAGACTTCTGGATAGTATTTAGTGCTTCACTGCCCTCTGGTGGATGTATGCTCTGATTTCCTGTACAAGCTCAGTTACCTCCCACCTACAAGCCCCGCTTTTCTCCACCCTCTGTCTCTCTGTGATACACACTCGTACAAAGTGAATGGGAGGATGCTGTAAAGCACTGAGTGATCACAACATTGCACTCAATGGTCAGTAAATTAAAAAAATGGTGTTCACTAATAGTACGTCAGAGAAAAAACACACTGCGACTAATTTAAAAGGGAATTCATTGACTTTTTCAAAATGTTCAGCATAATTAAAGGGTCAAAATGTAAAAAAGTCATTCAGAGTGGTTTGGTGTAAAATGTTCTTTAGTAAAGACAGTGGTTCTATATAACATTCAAAGAACAATTTGCATGCTTAAATGGTGCTTTACATGGTGAAATCGTTCTTCAGATTGATGGAGAGTGTGTTGCATATATAACACCAAAAGGTTTTTTCTAATGTTATAAGTTTGACACCATAACAATAGAACCTTTGGGTTCATCTTTAGACTGTCTTTGGTCTGTGGCAGCATATGGCAGTGTATGGCAGTAGACTGGTTTTAGTCTAAGGCAGTCTGTGGTAGTGGACTGTCTTTGGTCTGTGGCAGTGTATGACAGTCTTTAGCAGTAGACTGTCTTTAGTCTGTGGCAGTGTATGGCAGTCCATAGCAGTAGACTTACTTTGGCCTGTGGCAGCATAAAGTAGTCTATGGCAGTAAACTGTCTTGGGTCTGTGGCAGCGTATGGCAGTCTATAGCAGTAGACTGACTTTGGTCTGTGGCAGTGTATTGCAGGCTATGGCAGTAGTCTGTTTTAGGTCTATGATATCAGACGGCAGCGTATGGCAGCATAGACTGTCTCTGGTCTGTGGCAGTGTATGATGGTCAAAGATATTAGACTGTATTTGGTCTGTGGCCATGTAAGGTGGTCTATGGCAGTGTATAGCAGTGTGTGGCAGTAGATTGTCTACAGCAGTGTATATCAGTGTGTGGCAGTAGAGTGTCTCGCAGTAGACTGTCTGGTCTGAGGCAGTATATGGTGGTCTATGGCAGTAGACTGTCTTTGATCTCTCTCTGTTTATGGTGGTCTATAGTAGCATAGTCTATGGCAGTGTATGGTGGTCTGTGGCAGTGTATAGCAGAACTATGCTAGGATTGAACCCTGGCACCACTGCTTTGATATTGAAACCCAGGCGTTGGGCTGATAAGGCTGACCCCAGAGTGGTGAGCTCTCCAGAGACTGTGTGGCAGGACATGAAAGGCTTGAGTTACCTGTAGTAAAGTTACTGTGAGTGGGTTTACTGTATGAAAGCAGCAGCAGTCTTTAGGAAACAGCCTTAAACCAGCCTTGTGGCTTTAGCCCTCCAGTTCACCTGTGTTATTGTAGCCAAAGAAGGCTACAGGTTATTTGTGGTTTATATGGCACAAAAAGGCTGAAATAGGATGTATATTGCATTAGATTTAACTTTCTTAATTCATGCTTGCAGTCATGAGACTGATTTTACATACAACAATCAACCAGTTCCAGTGATCCATTTAAGCAGAATCTATATTCATTTTTAGTTAAATCTATAAAACTCCCCTCAGAGTTTAATTATTTCATGTGTAATTTTTTGTAATAAGCGGTATAATACTTTTTAGACTTTTGTATAAGGACAAACTCTTTGGCATGCCAATATATTGAAAAATATATTTTGAAAACTTTCACTTGAATGAAACTCCATGTGATTAACTATTTTGCAATCTGAACAAAGACGTTAAGGAAAGAAATTTATAGTTTCTATCAGATTTCTCTCAATCACAACCTGCAAAAGTGTTTTTCATAAAGGATCCATCTTATTCTGTACTCTCTCTGTTTTATTTGGAGCAGGCTAAGCCCTGAGGGCTCCTTCCTTTGTAAATATACATCCATAACTCATGCAGTTTTGTTCCAATACATTTTTCTCTTGTGTTTATATGCATTTACTGGCAGATAATGTGGAAAAGATTTGTTTTATAGCATCTGCATTCCAAACAAACTTTAACACAAAGTTGGCAGATGGTTTTGATGGGGGAAAATGTTTTATCACAAATATGTTTGTAATCTGGACACAATAGGTCGACCACTGACCCATGTTTACATGATCCGCGTTATATATAGTACATTAATCTAAAGATGAAAGCGCATTTTATTTCTTTGTGATTAGTCTGGAATAAACACAGTGCACACTGGCACTGCTGATATGTATTATTTCCAGCTGCATCCCCAATGCAGTATTACCCAGCATTTACACTAGGAGGTGACAACTCACTGTTTTTATAACACTTGTCCTTTGGTCTTTGGTGTTTGTAGTCCAGATTTAAGTCAAAAAATTACTTTTATTTTTAAAAATTTTCATTTAAGAATGAAGCTTGGACTTAAAGTGTAGGAAGAACATTCCAAATATACATTCCAATCTTATGCCTTTTCACTGCAAGAAAGATGTTCTTATCATAAGTACAGTCTTTCTTTAGAGCCCTGTGCTGCATTCAGCCCTGACGGAACGTAGAAAACCATTTACAATACTCTGTTGGTATGCAAGCTTTGCAACTATGGCAACTTTGAAGGCCATTGTTTTTGAAGAATTTTCAGAGCATGATGAAATGAGTTTAAATACATCTTCAACACTTCGACATGTCTTCTACCATATTCAGACTACACCAAGCAGCAGCTGCCATGTTTATAGATGACTTCATTAGAATCCACTGTGTGCTGACAGAAAACGCACCTCAAAGCCCACTGCACAGTTTTGCACCCACGAAACATGGGTGGGGAACATAAGATCCTAAGAACATGGGGCCCTGGGAACATGGGGCCATAAGAACATAACATCTTGAGAACATGGGGTCCTATGAAGATAAGGACCACAAGAAGATGGGGCCCTGTGAACAGAAGACCCTAAGAACATAGGGCCCTGGGAACATATGATTTTAAGAACACGGGACCCTGGGAACATAAGATCTTAAGAACATGGGGCCCTGGAAGCATAAGATACTATGAAAAAGGGGCCCTGGGAACATAACCTCCTAAGAACATGGAGCCCTAGAAACATAAGATCTTAAGAACATGGGGCCCTGGGACATAAGATCCTAAGAACATGGAGCCCTAGAAACATAAGATCTTAAGAACATGAGGCCCTGGGATATAAGATCCTAAGAACATGGAGCTCTGGAAACATAAATTCTTAGGAACATGAGGCCCTGGAAAAATAAGATCCTAAGAACATGGGGCCCTGGGAACGTAAGATTTTAAAAACAAGAAGCCATGGGAACATAAGATCTTTAGAACATGAGGCCCTGTGAAGATAGAACCCCAAGAACATGGGGCCCTATAAAGATAGGACCACGATTAGATGGGGCCCTGTGAAGACAGGATCCCAAGAAAATGGGTCCCTGTGTAGATTGTTACGGTCTCCATGCATATAAGGTTAATGTCTTTGCGTAAGGTCCAAATTACTAATGCAAACACTAACACTGTACCAAATGTGCAGCCCAGGTTAATGATCCTGCCTACAGGCTAATGGTTCTGTTTCACTGACTAATCTCATCCTTTCAGACATCCATTAGGTTCAGTAGTAAGCATGAGTGCTTGAGTCCAGTTGAAACTTATAGAACCTAGCACCGTGCTAAAGTCTGACCTCCAGTGCTAACAGAGTATGAGTAATGAAACACATACTGGTCAGTGGTGTTACATAGGGAAACAGTCATTATGGGGTGAGAAATGTCACACTTCTCCAGGAACAAAGCTTGAAGTGAGAGAATCCATGAGACTTCGCCAAGTCTCTGTTTTTGCCGCTGAGAAAGATTCATGTTTTTAAATTGTGTTTGTTACTACTAACATCTGTAAAGAGTGAGTGATGGCCATGAACTGGACACACAGCTTCCAGGAAACAAATCTGATTTATTTCTTCAAGGTTGACTTTTTATACTTCAAGGGCCATTTACAAAGAGAACATCAAGTTTACACAATCCCCCCAACCCCACCCCAAAATGTAGTCGATCAGCCAAGACATATTTGGTGTCTGAAGTTTGTTTCTTCAGTTTCTTCAGTGAGGTGAAATGAATCTTCAGATTGATGGAGAATGTGTTTTTGAAGATGTTGTTACAATCTTGTAACAATAGAAGAGCGCTTTTTGGTGCTATATAGAACAAACTCATTAAGTGTGTAGAGTTAATGTCCTGCCTAAATCATCAGTTTTGAGCTGATTAGTCATGAGCCATAAAGTTCATTGGAGATTACTGAATGCAACAGCAGAGTTTGAGGTGCATGTGTGACCTCTTAGGCCAGCAGTTAGCACAACGCTTATCGGTGGGGTATAAGTTGCGATTACTTCTTAGCTTGTAGGTGCAGAGCTAAAACTAGCAAACTTCAGACACCAAACATGTTTACATTTAGTGAAAGGGAGGTAACTGGTGGAGTTTGATTTTCTGCTGAACTGTCTAACCACTACATCTGTTGTGTGTTATTCAATAACATTCCCTGTGTGTTTGTGTTGCAGAGAGAAGCAGACGCACAGGCCAGTCCTGATGGCAGGCTCTCGGGGCTCAGCCAGCACTGGACACTGGCTCTAGGAGCCCACGGGGCCTTCGCTTCAACCAGGAACATTTCACAGGTCAGCCACAGCACCGTAGTCACCACAGCACTGTATACACACCATGCTGAATTTTTCTACTTAAAGCTTTTAAAGAAGTAGTGCGGATGCACTGATATGGGAACTGTGGGCCAATGTTGATATGCAATATTTTTCATGTATATATATATATATATATATATATATATATATATATATATATATATATATCTGCCGATACTAGAACATAAACATAGTAGCTAATGCATAATACATAGAGTTTGTACTGAACTGGGCAGTGAACTGGGAAGTGAGCTGGATGTCACTACAGGAGTCTCTAAAACTCACTTGCTGGTCTCTGTCCATCATTTTAAAGTTAATTTTTAGCCACCTTCAGACAGCCTGTCAATGTTTTAGTTGAGTATAAGTTTATCCGTTCTCCTTTCAATTAAATTTTATTATGATTTTCATTTACAATCATTTTATTTAATTATTTTTTGACTTATTAAAATCTTATTTTTTATTTGATCTTAATTCTATTACTGTTTATTTTATTACTTTTCTTAAACCTTTTACTCAATTGCTTTCATTTTTTAATTTGCCTTATTTATTTATATTTTTCTTATTCCGCCTCTTAATTAATTCATAAGTATTATCTGAATTGTTTATTATTATTGTTATTATTTTCTTGTAGTTCTGTTCATTTTACTTTAACCTGATTAAATTCCATTTTAATTACTTTTCAGTCCCGTTGCGCTGCTAATGCTCAGCTGTATTGAAAATGAGGGTCATCCACATGTATTTCCAGGGGAAAAAAAATGTTGATTGATAAACATCTAAACAATTTAGAAACTGGGACTGAATCTCATTTTTTTTATCATTACAGAGAAATAGAAAATTTATTTTTGTAGAGTTGCAAATGCTGTAAAATGAATGAAATGCTAATAGTTTAGTGCAGTAAGCCAAAACATTCTGCTCTTCTGGAGTTCAACAAACACATCATCAAATTTGAGCCTGAAATATCAGCCAAGTCTAAACATCTATCCGGGACTGGTGATTTCATTTGAAATGATTTTGGGATCATCATGCAATCCTTAAGACATAGTATAATTTTGTCTTGTTTTTCATTTTTTATCCATACATCATATGCATTGCTTAAATATCCAATTTTGTCCAGACCACAATTTCAACATATATACAACAAAGATAGACTGTATGGCTTCAGGAGAGGAGAGAACTGGGGTTTGATTTTCCAAAATCCCCCCATAACTGAATGTGTGAGATGTAAACAGAGTGAATCAGAGTGGTTTGGTGTGAAATGGTTCTGATGTCTTTACAGTGGTGGTGATAGGAACCCGGGGTCATCATGACTACAACACAAATATAGACATTTTATTTACTATCCAAAACCACCAGTGAACCTACACGTGTCTTCTGAGTTTTATATGGAATGTTGATGATGGGAAAATAGCAGAAAATCTGAAATAATATGTTTTTTTTTTTTTTCGGGGACTATTTTGCCGCACAGCGCCTTGCATATGTATTCCTCCACCATGAATAGAATTTAAGGCCAAGATTTTCTCAAAACTACCATAAAACAGTGTCTCAGACACCAGACAGTGCATTCATAACCATTTCATGTAGTAACTTTCTGTGAGGGAGCTTTTAGAGGTGGACGTCTGGTTCCTGTCACCACCACTGTGAACAATTCTGACTCAGTAAGTTTCTCTAGAATGAACCATTTCACACCAAACCACTCTGAATGACTGTTTACATCTCATTAACCCTTACCACCATTTTTGACACTGGCAGATCATTTTGCTTGTTTCGAGAAATTATAAAGATTATTTTACTTATTTCATAATTAATTTCTAATTTCATAGGATAAAATTACTTGAAATAAGTAATAAAATAAAAATGTTAGAAATAATTAAAATGATCTATGAATATTCGTACAGCAATCTCAAAATGAGAAATATTAGATATATTTACACTTGCTAAAATATCATTTTTGCAGTATGGTTGTTCGTAGATTGGTCAGAGGTTTCAGCTCTGCTTCTCTCTCTGCAGGACGTGTGCCCATGAGGTCGTCGACGCTGGTCCTGCTCTTCCTGATCAGCGTCCAGGCTGCACTCAACACGGGGGGCCACAAGGTCCAAACACAAGGTCCAGCCAATCAACACGCAGGAATGGATCGCTCAGCCAGGCCTTCGTCTGGACAATCCCAGCAGGAGTTGACCCACGATGACCTCATCCCCACCATTGACCCCAAACTCTTCAACAAACGTCGGTACCGTTCACCCCGCGTGCTCTTCAGTGACGTGGCGCCGTCTGACAGCGACCCGGTGGGATCCAGAGGGCCTCGTGTCCGGCGGAGGGCCACAGAGTTCTTGCATCGTGGGGAATATTCGGTGTGCGACAGCGAGAACCACTGGGTGGGCAACCTGACCCGCGCCACGGACCTAGCGGGCAATGAGGTCACAGTGCTGCCTGACGTCCGCATAAACAACGTAGTGAAGAAGCAGTTGTTCTATGAGACCACGTGCCGCATCAACAAAGCCAGCGATGCCCCTCGGGGTCGAGGGGTCAGCGGGATAAAAGCGGGAACCTCCGGATGCCGAGGGATTGACAACAAGCACTGGAACTCGTACTGCACCAACACGCACACGTACGTGCGGGCACTAACGTCTTTCAAGAACCAGATCGCCTGGAGGCTCATCCGCATCAACGCAGCATGCGTGTGTGTGCTGAGTCGAAAGTCATGGAGGCATTGACCCATCGATTTATTTCTCAGCAAACCTCTGTCCGAAGACTCACTTGACCAACCCCGCCCTCCCCCAAATAACAAACAATATACTGCCAATACAGTGTACCGGACTCCTCCCCTTATATCTTCACCCGACACCCCCAGCCCAGCCCTGTCCTACCCTACCTCACACTGTAAATTATTGGTCTCTTAAGTTATGATGACTGCATGACATATTTATATAGTTTATATGGTCAAAATAAAAATATGTATGTGTATATACAGTATACATCAAGAAATGCAAGCTTATGTTGTGTTGTTGTTCATGCTGTTATTTATTAAACACTTCAGTACTTCAGTGCAAAACTTGCTTACTTGTTTAACTAGTTAGCATTAAATGATGTGCGATGTGGGTCCGGCTACAGTATCAATTAGACAAGAGGGCAAAAAATTACTGAGGGGGCACAACTATCTTCACCCAATAAACAACTGGCGATGTTAAGGTAACAGGCTAACCTGTGTAGCTCAATGAATCTTACATAAGTAAACACATGCATGTAAGCAGTAATGATAATTATATGCAACTAATGTTTAGTTGCTTGAAACTAACATAAAATCTAAACTACACTTGACATGCCTTAAGTAATAGATAACCAAAAACCCTTAGGCTGGCTTTACATGGTGAAACCTTCATACAATTAGTTGCACATTGCGAGTTGCATGCAACATCATTTTAGGGCAACTTGACAGTTACACAAAGCAATTTAAAAAGTTGCACACACTCAATTCTCTTAGGCAGGCTTTACCGGCGAAATTTTAATACAAATAGTTGCACACTGTAAGCTTCATGCAACACCAATTCCAGGCAATTTGACAGTTACACAAAGCAATTCAAAAAGTTGCACATACCTCATTCTGGCTTCACTGGTGGACCTTAATGCAACTTTGTTTGTTTCTGAAACCTTCATAACACTAAATTGCATTTAAATTGCCTTAAGAAATATATATTAACAAAAATTGCCACTTAAAAGCAACATCACTTTATCCCTTAAGCTGGCTTTACTGGCTGAAACCTTCATATAAACAGTTGCAAGTTGTGACTTGCCTGCAACATCATTTCCATCGTTAAGGCAACTTAACAGTTACACAAAGAAATTCAAAAACAAAGTTGCACACATTACATTCTATTAGGCTGGCTTTACATGGTGAAATCTTCACATAAATAGTTGCACAATGTAAGATGCATGCAACATAATTTCCAGGCAACTTGCCAGTTACACAAAGCAGTTCTTGCACACATCACATTCTATTAGGCTGGCTTTACTGGTGAAACTTTAATGCAGCTTTGGTTGCTTGATATCTTAACGAAACTAAATTGCACTTAAGTTTAATGTAATGTAATGTAATGTAAGGCATCCTGCAACTAACTTAAAGCCAGCCGCGACAGTAATAAATGTCTCAATAAAACAGCTATTAAAATACAACAGCACATTATGAACAAGACGTCATTTTAAATGACTGGAAAACATCTTTGGTTCGGTGGAGAAGAAATAGAAATAGAATATGTTCTTTTGGACTCTTGAAAAGAAGTCACTACTGACTGATTGCACACAAAATTTAAAGTTTTTTGTGTCAGTAAAGGGGCATTTCTGTAACTAGCTGGGTTAACCAGCCTGCTAACACTAACAGCTGTTTAAACTCTTCTCTCTTCTCAAAAGCCAGTCTTTCACCTGCACTCATTCAGCCCTTTTAGTTTGTTTTTCTTTATGAAGCATATTTATGGCACTTTTCCACTTTTGGTACCGGCTGCTTTGTTTTCTACTGCAGATATAGCAGTGAAAGAAGGAGAGGTTGGGGAAAAACTACATCAGAGTTCAGACGACGAGACAATTCTGTTGTGATGCAGGTCACGCTAACCTGGTAGCTAACGATAGCATGTGTGTTTAGGGTGATAGAGATGATCCAACCAATCAGCAGTCTGCAGTTTTTCCACATCACCTTTTGGTATCAGCTCAGCTCGCTCGGAACCTAAACGGAGGTGATACCAGAAATAACACCAGGGTCCAGGTTTGCCTACACACTTAAAAATGATGGTGCTTCAAGTACGTATATATATGTGTGTGTGTGTGTATATATATATATATATATACAGTTAGTGATACTGGAAGTACTTTAATTCAAGCTTGTGATTTTAATGATAGAGTTGTTTAAGCAGTTGGCTATCTTTTAGCCTGTAGCCAACTGACCAGCCTAGTTATAGTTAAGAACACAAGTTGCCAACCCCTCAGTTTAAACTTCATCAATATATTCGGTGGTCCTTGCGAGCAGCATGAGAGTCAAAGATTATTCCATTAACAGCACAAGGGTTTTTTCACGCTGTGGCATAGTAATGCACAATTCAGTTGTTGTGAGGCAGTCATAGGTGTGTGTATTGAGTATTTTACAACGGCTTCAAACGCGGCTCAGCCAATCAGATTTTAGGACTGTAACTATCTGTTTTATAACAAACAGTATAAAATGTGTAACTTGACTAATTAAATGTGTTGCATGCAACTTTGCTCTTGAATTGCGTTGTTAACTGTCAAGCATGGAAAATGGATTGCAGGCAACTCAGCATGCAACTAGTTGCATGAAAGTTTCACTGTGTAAAGTCAGCCTTAGCACATCTTACTACTGGACAGCCTAATATGTGTACTGTGGCACTGCAGAAAGCAGGCTATGGCAAGCAGTAAACTCCCAATAATGAAGAAACAACATTCATAATGAATTCTTATGACTGTATATGGGGGGATATTATATGTAGTGCTGATTGTGTACTTTGGGGGTCGTAGTTGTAACATTTACATCCCTTATTAAAAGAACATGAGAACAGTAGCACTCAGCTATATCTAGTAGATTCATATTGGGCAACACTGGCTGAAAGATCTAAACAGCTTAGCTATAAAGTTCACGTGATTCTTGTGAGTGCAGTGTGATGAGAAGGTTACATTGCATATTAAATATTCTGACTAAAATGAAAAATGTGTACAAACAGCAACTGCATTCTTTAAAACTACGACATTTGCAAAGTCTTTAGTCAGAGCCTCAAAACAACAAATGACTTTTAGGCTGGCTTTACGCGACAAAACTTTCATGCAACTAGTTGCCGGTTATGAGCTGCTAACAATATAATTTCCAAGCAACTTGACAGTTACATGTAGCAATTCAAAAACAAATTGCATGCAATGCATTTAGTTACTCAGCTTGTTAGACAAATTAGCAGCTTGTTTTTGGGTACACTGTATTGTTCTTACTATACAAAGTGATCTGCAAGGTGTTATGTAGATAATTGCGGCATTTTTATAATCTTTGTAGGATTTTCCCAGCTGTTGGTGCTGTTCATAATTTTTATTATTTGATTCCAAAATGAATCTGAGCTCTGTGTAAAAATGCATCAAAGAATTGGATCAAAGAAAGGAAAAAAAGAACCTACACAGATGAAAGAGAACAGCAGCTAACAGAGAATAAACAAGGAGCTGTGTAAACAGCTGTTGTGGCTACTTTATACAGCTGCTTACAGTAACGTTAGCTGTGAGAAACTCACATTTGTTTGTTGTTGTGGCTCAGAAAACTGACAAAATGTAAAACTTAAACCTGAATGGGGTCAGTAGTAAGTCATTTTTAGCCACCCAATAAGCAATCCAGTTTTATTTTACAGTCCATTGATCCAGTGGTCAATTGCTTTGTTGTTTGATATGATCACATGATATGTTATCTGCACACTGCAAAAACTGATATCTTAGAAACTGAAAACATCCTAAATGTAGTCAATATATCTAATGTTTCTCTTGATTAGATTGCTGTATGAATATTCTAAGATTATTTAACTTTTTTGTAGACATTTTAATTGTGTTGAGCCATTTTGTCTTATTCCATCTGCAGATTTTGCTTGTTTTAAGTTTTAGTTAATTTGTATTTATCGTAAAAATAATTTTATAATATTCTTTTTTATTGTATATACATATAAAATATTCAATTTATGTCATATATTATTATATTTATCTTATTTATTTTATCTTTTGAAAGTATCTTTCTTGATATACATAAAATGATCTTTGTTTTTTCTCAAAACAAGTAAAATGATCTGCCAATGGAATAAAATATGTTTATATAATAAAATTACTCTAGATGTCTAGAAATGAGCTCAGTAATATAAAGTTCTTACAAATAAGTAAGAACATTTTGATTGGCTGTTTCATGTAACTGAGACACTTGCAACTCTTGCAGTCGAGTTTCAAATGAGTTGCAGGATGCTTTACATTATGCAGTTTAGTTTTGTGTAGGTTTCAAGCAACTGAAGTTGCATTAAAGGTTGACCATGTAAAGCCAGCTCTGAAGTTGTTGCTTTATTTCTCACTGTAGAGGCTGCTGACTAGAGTTCTCATTTGTTTTATTGTGTTGGAGTTTTATGACGCTGACAGAGCAGACGGTAATCAGTCCTGTTGTTGACGTGGAGTTGGCAAGCAAAACACACTCGACGTGAGTTCATGCATGTCGTTTTTCCAACACTGTTAGGAATCTATGGGGTGGAACAGGCTGTTAAGGGACAATGCGGGAGTCCCTCATGTTCTTTCACTTCCAGACTCTGTTCGGTGGATCCCAAAACAAAAGGCTCTCAGAAAGCATGTAAAATCAGTGCAGCAGGGCCGTCGGCAGGATCTGACAAACAGTCTTAGTGCTCGAATCTCGCAGGTCCTCAGGGCGCCCGAGGGGGAATATCTACAATGGGAAAGAGACCGTTCACTGCTGGCCTAGAGAACACGCAGACCTCCGGTTGCTATGGAGATTTACGTGTAAACCAAGCCACTGTGCCAAAGGTCAAGCGTATGGTGAGGGAGTGGGGTCGAGCTCAACATCTGGAACTGCAGGTCGGGCGAATCAGTGAGGCCTCTGGCGGCGTTTCCTACAAAGAGCTCTTCCCTGGAGAGGATGTTTACATATCCTGATTGTGGGGTCAATGCTGAGCGGGAGAAAGAGAATGAGAGAACGAATAGCACCTCTGGGAGAGCTCTGTGAGAGATAGCTAGAACAGCAGGACACTCAGGCTGAGCCTCTCCAGAGCACAGCAGCAGTGTGTACTCAACCTGTCCACCCATAATTAAAAATTACTGCTCTCTTTAATCCATTGTTCATGGATTAGATCCCAAGGTGCTGAAAATTCTCTTAAACCAGGAGCAACTGGTGGGCACCAGGAACCTACAGGAACCTGTTCTACCTTGGCATCATCCAACTGCCAAGTGGCCTTTTTAGCAAGACTAGACAAGATTGCACTGTAAAAATTATATCTTGGCAAGTAAAGGCATCTTAAAATAGTCAATATGCGTAATTTTTTTGTTATGAGATTGCTGTAAGCTTATTCAAGCCATTTCTAAATGTTTGTTACTTGTTTTAAGTCGCTTTCTAGTTAAAAGTGTTACGTCCTTTCTAGTTAAAAGTGAAAAGTTAAAGTTAAGAAGTTAAAAACACTTGAAATAAGCAAAATGATCTGCCCATAGAATAAGTTTCACAAGATAAAAACACTTAAACTACTTAAACTATACAAAAATAAATGTATGTAAATGTATTCATGCAATCCATTTGAAAATGTATGAAAACATCTAAAATCCTGTCTAATGCACTTTACTGTTTGATACCTTTTGAAATGAATTTGTATTCCAGTATCTTAATTTTAAATATTAACAAATGAACCTTTAATATGCCAAAAGCAAGTGTTGTAGGTATTGATATTGTTACTAATGTGAAAATGCAGATATGATTTGATATCTTGTTTATGTGAAATACATTGTGTGTGTGTGTCTTACTGCACATGTACATGGTTAATGTAAAGTACAATGCAGATCACAGAAGTCAATATCGTTTAGTTGCATCTGTAACCTTTATTACAACTACACACAACTGAACACATATAATAACAAATACTAATGAATGTATTTTTTTAAAAAAATTAAGAAATACATTTTTAGTAAGTTTTAGTTTTTAGGGTTTTAGTAAGTAGTAAGCAAAAATATATTTGATAAATACGTTTGGAACATATTTTTTTCCATGTGGGATATTACATATGTTGGCTAGATTTACAATGGTTACAGAACTGCATCATCTATTTAGGCCTCACAACCAGGTGGCCCAGATGACCCCTGATTTACAAAGTCCTGAAAGCAGCAGGAGTGTTACAGACTGTCTTTATTAAAAGATTTGACCACTCATTTAATTGTCAGTACACATTTCAAGGGTAAGAAGGAAAAAAAATATTGAAAGTGCATTCCTAGGTCCACCACTATATGAAAAATTAAATTGGCTAACACTTAGCCACTTAGCATGCAACACTTTCTTTAATCAGCAGGGGGCAGCTTTTTGTTTGTTCTGTTTTAATTTACTTTTCAGGTAGCAAGAAAATTAACTTGCTAAGTGGCTAACAATTAGCATTTGCATGCTACACCAGCAGGTAGCTGTCCTTCCGCCCCCTCTTAGCCTGCAATGAAAAAAAAAGAATTAGCATTAGCATGCTAGATGGTAGCCAGTTAGCCCCTCTGCACTTTTTCATGTTCAACTTATCCCTAAAAGGTAAGGTCGCCCCTTGGAGGTCAAAGCTGGTGTAACTTACTCATTCTGGTTCTTCAGATTAATGGAGGAGGTGTTGTATATGGTTCTATACAGCACCAAAAAGGGTTCTTCTATTTTTACAAGCTTGACATTGTAACTACAGCACAACCCTATGTGCTATATAGAACCATCTACAGCACATTCTCCATCGATCTGAAGAATGTTTTCACAATGCTAAGAACCCTTTAATCATGCAAAGGGTTTTTTTTTTTGAGTCTTCATGTTTCTATGTAGAACCATTTTCTTTATTAAAGAACCCTTGAGAACCCATCTTTTTTAAGAGCATACACTCTTTAAAAACATGGTTCTTCAAGGGTTCTTTTGTAAATATAATGGTTCTATTAGAGCAATGAGTTCTATTTCATGCTTAAACTGTTCTTTGCCTGGTGAAATGGTTTTTCAGACTGATGGAGGATCAGTTTGAAGGTTGATTTTTGGTGCTAGAAACATTTTCAAAAAGGTGCTATATACAACACATTCTACTTTAATCTGAAGAACCATTTCACCATGCAAAGAGTTCTTTGAGTGTTCATGGTTCTATACAGAACAAATGTCTTTACTAAAGAACCACTGAGGAACTGTCAGAGTGTACTTAGAAAGGAGAAAACACAGATTTAGGTTCCCTGGAGCTTTAAATCAAATGTAAATAATCTCAAATAGACATGCGTACATAAGCGAATGTTGCGGGTACTGAAATCTATGCAACTCCAGGCGTCCAGGGTCAGTCAGTACATTAACAAGAACCTGCCCTTCAGTGAGATGTGTGGAAGAGTCTAAACTTTTCAAAACAGAGCATCTACAGAGCATCCAGGCCTGAGAGAGATGGAGTGGAAACAGAAGATCTTAGAGTCGAGCAGTAAACACAGTGGGTGGCAGAGATGGAAGGAGATACAGGCGCTGTGGCTGAGAGAGCCGGAGCAGAGCAGGTGAGGTGCTTTGTGATCGTGTCACTGTCAGATGTAACAATAGCAGGTATCAGATTTAATGCTTTCAAATCCAGCAGCTCTGAGCCATATCTCTGCATCTCTGTTCCTCTTTGCACGTTTCCCTCTTATTTTTCACGCCAGGACTTGCCCGTACAGCTCTCAGCTGATACCATCACACAGTCACACAGCTCCACTTCAGTAAGGCCGTACATACCTGACGGAGATAACACACTCTTTAATGAATCACAACTACACAGGTGATGTTTTTACAGAATAGAAAAAAACATTTACTTTTCCTAATTCTACCTTATATTCAACTCTTAATTATATTTAAC
This sequence comes from Colossoma macropomum, assembly GCF_904425465.1. Taxonomy (NCBI): domain Eukaryota; kingdom Metazoa; phylum Chordata; class Actinopteri; order Characiformes; family Serrasalmidae; genus Colossoma; species Colossoma macropomum. The sequence continues at coordinate 24,364,081 of NW_023494802.1, read as the reverse complement.
TAAATCGCATTTAATTCTGCATTGCATAAGAATTTGCGTTGCGTTGCAACTATGCTTGGTGTGTAATTCTCCATTGTATTTAACTTTAAATTATATTTAACTCGATTACACTTAATTCTGCTTTGCAGTTAATTTTGCATTGTATTTAATTTTGTACTACATTTAATTCCGCATTGCAAAATTTTTGCATTGCATTTGACTCTGCATGGCATGTAATTCCGCATTGTATTTAACTCTAAATTACATTAAACTCTAAATTATATTTCACTCTTTATTGCATATAATTATGCATTGCTTTTCTAGGTGAAGTGGAAAAATCATCCAAAATAAGACACTTATTAAAATATAAATAACACCTACATGGTGTATGACACATCTTTGGCTTTAACATAGTCATTACATCAGCCTAGTTAGCCTTTGCTGCTAGTTGGTAGTGCAATTAGGCCAAAAACAAATTTTATTTTGCAGCTCCATTTGTAAATGAAAAAAAGACTTCCATTAATAATTATTCTGCTTCTTAATGGTAAAGAATTTTGAAGATTAAAAATAAATAAAAACACCTCCCTGTATACACTTGAATACTTGCACTATAAATACTATATAAGACAGAAAATATCTTATGAGTTAGGCAATAACAACAACAAGTGGAAAGAAGTGAAACAGTAAAATGTAAGAGCTGACTGATGCTGATTTTAACTTTTCTACTTTTATTTGTTTCTCCTCTTCACTGTTTTAGGTTATTTCTCCACAGTTCTCTACTTCTGTAACAGTGTTGAGCAGTTCAGTTTCTCTGAGCTCCAAACTGTACTCGTTATGAATCATATTAGAGTCGTTTACACTCTGTAAACACTTTACACATTGCACATTATAAACAGTATAATACTGCCATCTGGTGGGAGACCAAAATAATGAGCCCACTTAAAAGGTCTCATCTTAAATGTTTTAACCTGTTATTCACACTCACTCATCCTCAGTCTCATCAGAGAAATTAAACAGTACGACAGCTGCAAGCACAAGAACAAGATTTTGTCTCTAATGCCTCTTCATTTATCTTCAAATGCAGGGTGACCACATTTTGGTTTTCACAGAAGAGGATGGGAGGAAAGGTGGGCAGCACAGGTCGAATTAAAGAAAGCAAATGTCAACCTGAAAACAAAGCCAAATCCCCAAAATTTAGGCAATTTAGAAATCCTGGCCAGACACTTTTTTGGTCCCAAAAGGAAGACAGGTCCTGGAAAAGGAGGGCGTATGGTCACCCCATCAAATGAGAAATTCGGACATTAAACAACACTCGAGACAGAGAAGCTGCTGCATGAGCACACATCATAGTTTATAAACATATATGTATATATTATTTGGATCTGTTTTTACTATTTTGCACAATAAAAATATTTTTAAATGTACTTCAGTTATTATAAGTGAATGTATATATATATATATATATATATATATATATATATATATACATATATACACACACACAGAAACACACAAATACAGGGTGATTCAAAAAGATTCATCCGATTTCAAAATGATTTATTTCACTTGTAAATCATTACAGAACAATGCAGTGAACTGTAAATGGTTTAAGTGAGCATAAAGTTTATTGTGTAATTTTACAAGCGCTCAATATGACCTCCTCCAGCTGTACAGACAACATCAACGTGATAGTCAAATTCATCCCATACTCAATTGACCTTGTCGGGTGTCACTGTACTCACGGCTGTGTCAATGTGATTTCAGAGATCATCCAGTGTTGTGGAACCAACGACGAATGCTCTGAGCTGTTGGAGGTTCACTGACGACAAAAATCACATTGCACAGTTATGACGGATTCACTCTTATTGAGGTGGAGAACACAAAACGGGGTCGCCATCTCCTCGTACACTGAAGGGAGCCATCTTCCAGTGACAGTCAGAAACTTTATAACCCCCTCTTTCAATTGGTATATGATTTGTTCCTAGGCGCCTCACTATTGTAAAAATATGGCACTTTGAAATCATATGAATCTTTTTGAATCACCCTTTATATATATATATATATATATATATATATATATATATATATATATATATATATATATATATATTCTTGATTACTGAAGTGTTTTTCCAATATACTGCTTATTTACCCTTAATTGAATAATGTCCTTTATTAATACTGTAAGAAGGCCGTAAATTGTTAATTCTGATTATTTTTACTGTTTTGCAGCAGTAATTACACACTGATTGTGGACTGTTTATGCTGAGTTCAGAGAGAGCAGTGAGTCTAGATGTAAGAGTAGTGTGCTCTGTTAGCATCTTGCTTCCAAGGCTGGACCTCAGACAGCCTTAAACAGAGCCTACAGTTTGAAAAGAAGCTGTGTGTCCTCTTTTTGTAGAACATCACAATAATTATTTGTACTCAAGTAAATTATCACTACAGTAACAGCAGTTTTCCCTAAGAAGGAATTAGTATTATTAGTACTCTTTCCAGCCCTATGCATACTGACAGACAGTACAGACAATATATGTCTCAGAATTACATCTGGACTGAACGTGTGGTCAGGAAAAGCTTGAGAAACAGAGCCTACATTTTATCAGGCCTCATTCTTAAATGTGTTCTTGAGAAAGATCCTAAGAAAAAGTCTGCATGAGATTCATAACCTGTTCTTAAAGTGCAGAACTGTTCTCACCTTTGTGCTCTTGAGTGTGTAGGATTCTGTTCTTACCTAAGAACAAATCCAAATAAGAAAACATTAGTGAATGACAGAATCTTAGTTAAAACTGTGTAAGTGGGTTTAAAGGAAAAAATTCTTGCATGGTTAGTGAATGAGGGCCATTGAGAGGAAGTGAGAGCTCAGCATTAGTGAACACCTCCATCTAGTGGAGCGTTTAGAGAATAGCAGCTACAATAAAACAGGCCACTGAAAAAGAATGATGTTCTAAAATGCGCTGTTTATGAATGCAGTCTTGGTTTAATGAGCCTCTGCACACTTTACATGGCTAATGAGCCAAAACACAGTCAGCAAAATGAACAATTGAGGAACAGTAGCTTCCATTTCATCACACTTTGGAGCAAAGATTTCCCCTCTGCAGTTACATCACTCTCCTCAGAAGATGGCCTCATTTTAATCCTCAGGAGATTTCCCCTTCCTCTTTTATTCTCTATTCTCATCTGTGCTGTCTGTACCTTTAACTCACGACTGCTGATGTAAAAATACATCATGATGCATCAATCTATGGTAGTGATTCAGCTGGACTAATTTTAGATTCTGAATATTAATAAACATTCAATAAAAGATACACTCATTTTTTGACCAAAAAACCTACAGCTGGTTTTAAATGTAAAAATCTAAAATAAAAGCTTGGTGACTTTATTGTGTATATTGCACTGCTGTGCTATTTGGCTGCTTCAGGTACATTTGCATATTCATTTATTTTCCAATAAAATACTCAAAAATAACTGAATTTGGTGAAATTTATGAGATTTGCCCCCTTATTGATGACCATGCTGGACAATGTTTTGTAAATCTTAATTATAATAAATACTATACTCTCAAAAATGATGGTTCTTCAAGGGCTCTTTAGTATAGAAAATGGTTCTGTAAAAACCATGAACACTCCAAGAACCATTTGCATGCTTAAATGGTTCTCTCCATGATGAAAAGGTTCTTCAGACTAATGTGTTATATATGGTTCTATATAGCACCAAAAGGGGTTCTGCTATTATAATGTCAAGCTTGTAACAATAGAACAGGGGTCGGCAACATGCTGCTCCAAAGCAACTTGCAGCTCTTTTTCTGTCGTGTTGTGACTCTACAGCAGAATTAGATTTGTAGGTAAAAATAAAATAATCCTGCTTTACAGGAAAATAAAGCTCTGCTGATCGTTCAACACAGTTTTAAAAATAAATGCTCTTAAACGCTGGAGTATATGTATAACTGCGAATTCACCCTTTAACCCTGAAGATCAGCATGCAGACTGCTGGTTACGATAACAACATTGCCTGGCTAGTAGCTAACAAAAAGGCAAAGAGAAAGATTTAAGACGAACATCGATTATTTGGAGATGAATGGACTTAACTGCATTTATAATCACTCCAGCTGGTTTCCTGATACGTTTAATCTGCACAGAGAAGCTGTCATACACTAAAAAAACATGAAGCTGAAATCAGCTTCTTGTTTTCCAGCTCCTTGTTCGAATTGTCCAGTTCCACCTTAAAATGGCGCAGCAGTTACATTCTGACGCCTCAGGCACCATTTAAGGTGGAACGGAAAAATTCAAACAAGAAGTTGGAGAATGAGAAGTGACTTCAGCCTCGTAAAAAAATTGAATGCTGAAAGACATTTCACAAGAAACTGTTCTACTTTTAGAAAAGTTTCCTGCCAGAGATGTGAGAAAAGCTGAGCTAAAGCTTAAAGCAGAGCAAAGTAAGACAGCAGCTATATCTGCTTTTGTTTTTGTTTATATTTTTAGCCTGTACTAGTACATTAGCACATACTGAGACATATTTACAGCCATGATGGTAAAATGGACATAAAATGTTTTGGCTCCTAAGGTGCCAAAAAGTTGAAAGGGCAAAATGGCCGACCCCTGCAATAGAAGACCCCTTTTTGGTGCTATATAAAACCATCTACAACACATTCTCCGTCAGTCTGAAGAACATTTCACCATGCAAAGAACTATTTAAGTATGCCAATTAAAGATTATGGTTCTATGTACAATCTATGAACAATCTATGTATATCATTGTCTTTTCTAAAGAACCCTTGAAGAACCATCTTTAAGAGTAGTTTAATGTCTAATATCTTCTATGCAGTGTATCAAGGGCAAGCCAGGCTTGTTAAAGGGATAATTTAATTGATATTTTGTTTTATTTCTATTATTTTCCTCTCTTAACCCAAATGGAACCGATCAGCTGAGAAGTGTTTCTGAAGTTTGCTTCTTCAGTGTTAGAATAAAATACTCCACCAATTAGCATCATCAAGTTTAGTAATGACTAGTAGATTTGATTATGTGGTTTCTGATACTGTGTGACTCACGGTTATCTATAAACATGGACTAAAGTACATTAGCGTAAAGCTAAAAATGCTAGCAGCCACCTGGAATGCTGAATTTAGTCCATGTTTATAGATAACAGGGAGCCACATAATCAAGACTATTAGAGATACTGAACACCTCCACACAGTTTGAGGTCTGTGTGTGATGACTTAGTCATGCAGTTGGCACTATGCTAATTGGTGGGAATAAGCTTCCATTACCTGTTAGCTACATTAGCCTCATATCACCATTGCTAACACTATAGAAGCAAACTTTAGATACCAAACACGTCTCAGCTGACCGGCTACATTTGGGTTAAGTGGAGCAAACAGACCAAACTACCGCTTTAAATACACTCTTATTTTGTGTTAGCTGAAAGCTTTTTGCTGGCTGAGCTGTCACTGCATCAAAGATTAAAGGCTGAATTCATGCATAATAGACGCTCTTCTCTCGATCCCATGAGACACGCTCACTCCCTCCATCACTCTCCTCTCGCTTGGGTTGCTAGGTTAGGGCTTTTCTGTTGCTAGGCGATGGCCCCGGGATGCGGACACTGAGGATGCTCTCAGGGGACGCGTTAGGATGATGTTAGCATCACTGTAGACCATTAACGGTGAAAGAGGCTGAGCCCACTGTGGTTAAACACCAAGAGAGTCACTTCCCGTAAATCCAACAGGATGTGGAGAATTTCTGAATACATTAAAACTGGAGAAGCCAAGCTTTTTAAACTGTTTTATTACAAACAATCATGTTCTCTTCGTTTGGTTGCCATCACTGACCATTTTAAAGCCTAATCAGGTTTATTTAGTAATCCTGCAAATATTTATGCCAACGTTAGTGACAGTGCTACCTTGGGAATGAAGCCAAAGGCCACGCCCACTTTATCCTCCTGCTCTTCATAGCAAGCAAAGTTCAGCTACAGCCTTCATTCTGCTACTCAACAGTCTCTTATTTTATATTTATAAAAGGATTTTAGTATTTCATTCTGCTTTATTACATATTATACACTCTTAAAAAAAGAAGGTTTTTCAATGGTTCTTTAGTAAAGGCAATGGTTCTGTATAGAAATGTGAGCACTCAAGGAACCATTTGAACACATAAATTATGGCCAAGGGGTTCTTCTCTACAATGAAAGCCCCAATTATATAAGGTTCTTAATAGAGCCCTATTGAAAATAGTTCTACATAGCTCCATAGCATTCTAAAGTTGCACTATTGTTACAGGCCAAAGAACTTTTAGCTAAATGCTGTACTCCATTTTGTTGCCCTGTACTAGTATGATGTGCAATAACAACCCATATGGAAAAATATGTTTTTTTTAAAATGCATTTATTAGTATTTGTTATTATATTTTTTCAGTTGTGTGTAGTTGTAATAAAGGTTACAGATGTAAACTAAACGGTACTGACTTCTGTGATCTACATTGTACTTTACATTTACCATGTACGTCTGCAGCACTTACACACAATGTATTTCAAATAAATAAGATATCACATCATAACTGCATTTTATCAATACCTACAACAGTCGCTTTTGTCATTTTATCAACACCTACAACACTTGCTTTTGTCATGTTGAAGGTTCATTTGCTAATATTTAAAATGAAGATACTGGAATACAAATTAATTTCAAAAGGTATCAGACAGAAAAGTGCATTATACAGGATTTTGGATATTTTCATACATTTAAAATGGATTTGGATGGATTAGCTTTACTTATTGGCTGATATGAATCATACTGCACTCACAAAAAAGTCTAAATCTACACAGAACTGTAAAAAATCAGATTAAAAAGGTAAAGACCAAAGAGACGTAGAGTTTTAATGGAGCAGTGAGTTAAAGAGCTGCATTTTTAGATGTTTATTGAAAAATTTAAAAAGCTTTAAAAACCAGCAGCAGAACTTTAACTCTCAGAGTCTAAGACCACACCCATGTTTCCTGCTGCAAGTAGATGAAGATAAAGAGCTCAACTTCTCATAAAGCAGCTTCCTCTGAGTTTTAGTACCAACAATCAGGATTTTAGTTTTTTATCGATTTAGTTGTAGAAAATTGTGTGAGAAATATCTGACACACAACAATAAAACCTTTAAGAGCTTTTAGTCTAAAACACAATCACTCACCATAAAACCTCTTCCATTGTTAGAAACTTGACATTGTAACAGCAAAAGTTCTATACAGAACCATCTACAACACATTCTCCATCAATCTGAAGAACCAATTTTACCTTTTTGAAAATGGTTCAACATAACACCAAAAAGGGTTCGGTTCTTGTTATGGTGTCAAGCTGTACACTCTTAAAGGGTTCTTGAAGGGTTCTTTAGTAAAGAAAATGGTTCTATGTAAAACACTGAACACTCGAAGAACCTTTCACATGATTAAAGGTTTTTCTTATCATGAAAAGGTTCTTCAGATTGATAGTGAATGTGCTGTAGATGGTTCTATATAGAATCGTTTTGAAAAGGGTTCTTTATAGCACCAAAAAGGGTTCTGCTACTGTTACGATGTCAAGCTTGTAAGAATAGAAGAAGAACCCTTTTTGGTGCTATAAAGAACCATATACAACACATTCTCTATCACTCTGAAGAACCATATCACCATACCAACAAACCTATGCAAATGGTTCTTTTAGTGTATATGGTTCTATATAGAACCATATTCTTTACTAAAGAACCCTCATAGAACAATATTAAGTGATATTACAATAGCAGAACGCTTTTTGGTGATATGTAGAATCATATATAACATATTTGCCATCAGTCTGTAGAACCATTTCGTAATGCGAAGAACCATTTAAGCAGGCAAATGCTTAATCGCTTAATTGAAGAACCCTTGAAGAACCATGTTAACCTTTCCAAAACCAAGCAGGGCCACCCATGTCAATGAGTACTGTTATTATCTTTAAGACCACTCTTCTCTTCTCTTCTCTTCTCTTCTCTTCTCTTCTCTTCTCTTCTCTTCTCACACAGGCTTTTGAATTTGTAAGGTTACTAAAAATGGCATTGCCCATGCAAGCTAGCTAATTTTTAATCAGAATGTCTAAATTCCTCCAGTCTACCTGGGTCTAATTTCATTATTAGGATATTCATAACTACATTTTAAACAACATAAACAGAAAAGGAGTCTAGAGTTAGAAAGTCTAATATTGCCAACAATATTTCAACACGTCAATATGTCAACAATTTTGTTGACAGCCAAATTTAATTACCAGTCTTTCAGCAGTTTCAGTGTGAGAGATGTAAACAGAGTGATTCAGAGTGGTTTGGTGTGAAATGGTTCAGATTTCTTTACAGTGGTGGTGATAGGAGCCAGGGGTCGCCATGACTACAACACAAATATGGTCATTTTCTTTACTATCCAAAACCACCAGTGAACCTACATGTGTCTTCTGAGTTTTGTATGAAATGTTGATGCTGGGAAAATAGTGGAACATCTTAAATCATGTTTTTTCTTTGGGGACTATTTTGTTTTATAGCACCCTGCATATTATCACAGATGCTGCAGCATGCAAAATGAATCCACTTTTTCTAAAATCTAATTCTTTTTTTGAAAATGTTGTGTCCGAACATGTTAAGAGACAGAGCACAACTGGTCTGGCAGCAGAATTGGAAACCCTCTTTGATGGGATTAAGATAATACGCCACTCGCTTTGTAATTAAAGTAATGAGTGTAATGAGAATAATGTCCTAAGATACTGGGCAGGCTGACAGCAGTCTGACCAAAAATAGCGGGGTTGTTTCCCCTGGGGAGCACAAACATATTCACACATGTAGAATATGAATAACAGATGTGATCTGCTGTGTTCTGTCTGCGGTTATTGATGAACACTGTAAAAGCACAGAAATACAAACTTCTCTCAGGTGTAAGATCAGCACTGACGAATGACACATTTAAACATTACTGAAAGTGAGAAAGTAAATAGTGTTTGTGTTAGAGCTGAAGTCTGTTTAATTATCCAGATCCCAGATGTTTTTGTGGGTTTAATGTACCAAGTTCATTTTTCCAACTGGTTATTTTGTTTGTGCTTTTAAGACTTGCTTTTAGACACACTAATTGCATGTAGTGGGTTTCATGCAACATAATTTCTATGCAAATTGACAGTTGCATGAAACAATTCAACAGCAAACAAAGTTGCATGCAACTCATTCTGTTAGCAGCTGGTGTTTTTTAATCCATTACACTGTTTTCACAATATAAAGTCCACAGTGAGGTGCAATATGCATATTTGCAGCGTTTTTATCAAATTATATTTTTCCAGCTGCCATTGCTGTTTATTTGTTCTAGGTCTGTCTGTCTGCTCTGTCTGTCTGTCTGTCTGCTCTGTCTGTCTGTCTGTCTGTCTGTCTATCTATCTTGAGTTCTGTACAGAAACAACATGAAATTACTTCATCTGATGGCTGGTGGGGTTTAAGCTTTTGTTAGTCTGTTAGCCACATTAGTCTTGTAGCTCCAGTGTTAAAACTGAAGAAGCAAACTTCAGACACCAAACACGTCTCAGCTGATTGAGTAGATTTGGGATGATATAAGAAGGGAAACTAGAGGGAATTTGTCATACTTTCACTTCAATGTGAGCAGTCACTCAGGGGCCAGAGCTGCTACTTCAAAGGATTCGTTATGAGCGATCAAAGGTCGGCATTGGTTATGATGTGACTGGATGATGTGATATTAGATATTCCAGAGAGACGGAGTTAAATATCCATCCATACATCATTCAGCAGAGCAGAGGGACTGAGAGAGAGAGAGGAGAGAGAGAGAGAGAGACCTGGGCTAAACAATCAAGATCAACAGGGTCTTTTTCTGCCACTAACATAACATTTTTAATAATTTTCAATATAATAGCTTTTAGGGAGCTCTTAGAGGTGGACGTCTGGTTCCAATCACCATGACTGTGAACAGTTTTGACTCTAGTTTCTCGAATTGTGCAGAAATGTTTAAAAAATTGGTGGACTTCCCCTGAAACACTGTGAATGTTATATTATATTGTTATGTAGATAGTGTAAGAACATGCAAGTAAAAACTGATGTTTATCTCTGTTTTAAATGCGGGATCACAGCATTTGATTGTTTGGCAGTGATATCAATATTTTTGGCAGCACACTGTAAAGTACAGGGACTCTCAGAGCCACTGGTCTGTTTATATGGGAATGCCACTGGCCTCTATCTCTGTTCACCATGGTTATAATAAAAATATTTATGTTACGTGCTGCCATGCGTTGATTTTGCGTCTGGAGATAAATGATGATTAGCAGTTGGTGAGAAGGGGACGTGAACTCAGCATAGCTTAGCTTAGCTGGACCTCAGCTAGCAGTCTGGACAGCATTAGTGACATTTCTTGGCAGTAACCAAAGACATTCTGTATGTAAACACACTGCGTTTTTTAGCCACAGTCTTTATAAGGGACGACAGAGTCCAGCACTAACGTCCAGCACCATAATAGGCTTCAAATACACTGACTTGTAATAACAGGCCCCCAATCACATGCTGTACAGCAGAGCTGAACAGGAAGTTTTCAGCAGAAATTCAGTTCAGATCAAAATCGCAGCCTGGCTGCTCCACCAAATCAAAACACAGCACTTTCACTATTAATGTGCAAGAGCATCATAACCCTTCAGCATGCACACAGTCAATTATTTGAGGGTTCCTGCTAATATAATCACTCCAAACAACATTGATTGTCTTTATGTTCAAAAAATGGTAGTTAATTTTAATGCACCAGTAGTGCTGTTTTATTTTTGCAACCACAAAAATAAAAAAAAAAGTTGTCAAGTATAAAAATAAATAGAAGCTAGTATCCACCAGTTAGCATGATGTCATTTGCTGGATGCTAATTGTTGGCTACAGGATGCTAGCTTGTATAAATGGAAGCGTGTCCACCAGTTAGCATGTCAGTGACTAGATCCTAATGACAATATGATGCTTACTGCTGAGAATAGCTACCATAGATGGAAGCTATCCACCAGTTAGCAAGATGTCATTTGCTTGAAGCTAATTGGAAGCTTCATGATGCTAACTGGTGACTTTTGGTTTTTTGTGAATAGAAACTAGAAGCTAATGCCATTTGCCTGATTATAACCAGTGACATGATGCTAATTAGCAACTATTATTTTCCATTAATGGAAGCCAGTATCCACCTGTTAGCATGATGTCTTTGCTTGATGCTAATTGGTTGTTACATTATGCTAACTGGTGACTATACTTCCATGAAAAGAAGTGTTTTATCAGTTAGCATGATGTCATTTGCTTGTTTTTGGTAGCTGGTCTTGCCTTTTCTAGCACGTATGAGCAAAAGTTCGCTAGTGTCCACCAGTTAGCATGGGATCATTTGTGTAATGCTAACTGATGACTAAAAGCTTATATGAAAAGAAGCTAGTGTGCAAACGTTAACATGATGTCATTTGCTTGATGCTAAATGGTGGCTATAAATGCTAACTGGTGACTATTAGCTTCAGTGAATGGAAGCTTGTATCCACCAGCATGGTGTCATTTGCTTGATCATAATTGGTGGCCACATGATGCTAAAAGGTGACTTTTAGTTGCAAGGCAAAGCACATACTGCTGTCATTCATAGTGCTTTACAAATGAGAAAATCCAGAAAAAAGTAAAGTAAAGAAGAATAGAAATTAAAAACATGATTAAACATTGTTAAAACAATAGATTTAAAAGAAAACAATCATTAAATTAACAATCTAATTATAAATTAATTTTGGATATTTCAAAATCAAATTAAAAATCAAAAATTTAAAGTTAAATTAGGTAAAAAAAAGTGTGGTTGCACAGGACACATGAATGTGTTTTAAGTTGGGTTGCTGAAATTTTAAGCAGAATATAAGTGACATGAATGATTACAATACTTGCAATTATTTTTTTACATTTGATTTTTTTGATGTGTCATACTGCATTAAAATGAGGCAAGAGATGACAATATACACACATAAGTGACACATCAAACCACTGATGCACCACATCACCCTGCTCTCTCATTCTGTCAAAAAGTCAAAGAGTCGACTCCAAGCAATCGACTCTTAGAGCCACTGGCCATACTTTCAAACATGTTGGAGTCGAAAAATTGATTGTTTGTGAATCAACTTCTCATGACTACCCCAAAGTGGCCATTGGTTGGTGAGGGAAGCGATTCAACTTGCTGTAATGAAAACACATTGTTAAACTAAAAAGTGCAGCTAATACAGGTTATAATATATAAATAAATTTTAAAAATATGAATAGAAGTATATCTATTAGCACATGTACATAAGCATCTAAGACATGCAAATGCTGTGTTATGTGCTTATCACTGCTGTCGGAACAAAACATTGCATCTCCAAAATGAGAACTTTATAGGAGAAGGAAAAAACGCACTTTACTTTTAATGTGAGCCAATGGAACCAGATTTTTTTCCAAGCCATTTTTGGTCATTTCATTTGGTCCATTCATCTTGAAATTTACACACAATGTAAAGAGTATCAGGCATTTTCAAATTATGTCAAAAACTGAAAACGGCAGTGATATGTATGTTTATATGCTTGTGTATATATGTGTACGCTTATGCTGTTGGAAGCTAACGCTAACTGGTTTCTTTGCTTTCATTCACTGTTAGCAGCTGAACTGTCGCTTTAAGCTGCCGTTGCCCGTCTCAGAGCCCCCTCAGATTCCCCCACTGCTTCACTGAAGTGGGCGGGCTGGAGCTGCAATATTATCTCCGGTGTTTTTGGTGCACAATGTGACAGAAGCTGCTGCGCTAGAGTCAGACTGAGTCTAATACAGCCTGACTGAGGCTTTTTCACTGCTTTTAGGACCAGTTTTATACATTCATAACAGGAACCTGTTAAAGCAGCCATGGGGAAAGTAGAAGGTGGAATGAAATGTGTGAAATACCTGCTCTTCATATTCAACTTCATATTCTGGGTGAGTGGTGCCTTTATTCTAAATGCCTATATGGAATGTATGAACTGATTAAAGGTACCATTAAAGGGTCCATGCTGGTTCCTGCGTTTGTGCATGCTGTTGATGTTGACTTGGTGCGGTTTTATGGACTGTAATGTTTTGTTTAATGCAGAGATGAAGGCAGATTTGGCTGATATAGAGAAAACAAAGCTCCTTTTTCTCGGTGCGGGTCTGTTTATCACAGCGGAGCGTGGAAAGGCTGACAGGGGCAGGCCCCAAATCACATTTTCCATGAAGGAAAAAACCCGCCGCCCCTTTCCTCCTGCGGTGTGTGTATGTGTGTGTGTGTGTGTAATGGGCATGGAGCTGGAACAAGAGCTTCAGAGCAAAACACACTACTTTACTGTTCAGCCCTGTTAAAACTATATGAGCCTGGAGCACGTTTAAAGGGCTCATAGCATGGAAATCCTTTTTTTAGCCACATTTTGTAATATAACAGTTTCGTGTAGCATGTAAATAGTGTTAAAGTTTAAAAAACATGCTGTTCACTCCCTTATGCCGTGTTTTTTTTGTGATGTCACAAAAAACACGTACACATATGCCCACCCATTCAGCTTAGTGTAGCTTAGCCCTGCCCACACACATTGAAGTTATACGGAGTGTTTTTGCCCACACTGCTGTCTGAATGAGGCACAGCCAATCAGAACTGAGCTCATTTACATATTATTGTCTGACCAGAACAGACTTTTTAATTCTAATAATAATAGGAGGTTGGAAAACGGTCATGTTTAAATCGATTATGGCTGTTTTTGCTACATAAAACCACACAAATGTCATAAATGAACCTAGTCTTAAATTAAATTGTAAAGTAATTTGCGAAGAAAAGCGAAATAGTCCCCGAAGAAAATGTATTACTTCAGATTTTCCACTATTTTCCCAGCATTAACATTCCATATAAAACTCAGAAGACACATGTAAGTTGACTGGTGGTTTTGGATAGTAAATAAAATGTCTATATTTGTGTTGTAGTCATGGTGACCCCTGGTTCCTATCACCACCACTGTAAAGTAATCTGAACCGTTTCACACCAAACCACCCTAAATCACTCTGTTCACATCTCACACACTGAATTATATGGGAATTTTGGGAAATGAATAGAATTTCTCTTATCAACCACAAAAGAGATTTTAATTGATAATTGATTTCTTCAGTTCTGATTGTTAATTTTATGGCTCTTTCTGAAAGAAAGTGAGTGGCTTTCTTGCAGCTGTCGTGCTGAGTGTCTCTCAGTTGTGCTGTCAGGTGTTTGTGAAAGCTGTGTCTGATAACAGAGGCCTATGTTTTAAATTACAACTGACTTTTCAGGTTATGACTGTTTTGGTCTGTTTTGTGTTCTGATGTGTTAAGGTCATTAGAACACAGCACTTATCTGATAGAGCGTGTGTGTAATTAAATTTTCCATTCTAAGATCAGGAATCGATTCCGTTTCCAGTATGTTCTGTATTAAAATGTTTTAGACTCTACAAAGGTAATAATTCTGTGCTACAGGTTGGTTTGTCCCAGATAAATGAAGGTTCTCCATTAGAACTGTTCCAGCTCCTGCTGCTCCCTCTAACAAAACAAACCCCAAATATCACAACCTCTACTGTTTATAATTTTTTCCTCACCATGATAGGATATACTCAGATACATGAAACCCACCCCAACCCTTCCACTGTATTCTGATAGGCTGCACTCAAATGCAAAAGCCCCATCCATTTCTGCCCAATTCACTCTTAAAGGCTGTGTCAAGATGCCTAAGTCCCGCCCCTGTCTGCCCACTTCACTCTAATAGGCTACGTCCAGGGCGCATAAGCCCAGCTACTTCATTCTAATAGGCTGCATCCACACACATAAGCCCCACCCATCTACACCCACTTCATTCTAATAGGCTGAATCCACACAAAAGCTCCACCTGTCTCTGCCCACTTCCTTCTAAAAGGCTGCATCCAAACAAATAAGCCCCACCCCTCCCCACCCACTTCATTCTAATAGATGCATCCAGATCCATAAGCCCCACACCTCTCCACCCACTTCATTATGATAGGCTGCATCCAGACACATAAGCCCCACCCTTCTCTGCCCACTTCACTCTAATAGACTGCTCCACCCCCTGCCTGGCCACTTCACCCTCATAGGCTGCATTCAAATTCCTAATCCCTGCCCCCTGCCTGCCCACTTTTCTGATAGGCTGCACCTTCAATTATATATGTGTTTTCTGTGCACCTCCTTCATGCAAATTTTAAAAATGTGCATAAAGATTCAGAATATAAAAGCAAGAATTTTTTTTTAAAAATTGCCTAAATATCATAAAAAACTAGGATCAGGTTGAAAAGTTTATTAAAAAAGCAGAAGCGTGAAAAACTTCTTGTTTCGTGCCATTCAGCGCAGGCATATCACACCTTTCTCGGGAATTTCCACAAAACAGCAGCTGATTGAAACACTGATTAAATCACATACTCTTTGATGGACTTGGCTTAAAATTCGCTTAATGTTTCAATGGAAACCCAACAATAGACAGAAAATGAGAGATGCTCTGAAAGAGTGAGAGGTAAACTATGGATCAGAATCTGTGCCAGATTGAAAAGCAGTCACTACAGTGGAAAAACGTAAAATGCAGTGCAACCATGATGTTACTGTTCCTTAGTGAGATGTAGAACGTGAGCCAAAATGAAAAACAAACTCAAATTCCCTGTTTCTTTATCTGTTTTTGTATCTTTGTGATAATCCAGCACAGAATTACGGTTCAAACATTTCCTGAATCTGTAGAGTCGCCCTTTCCATTCCATCTTATCATGAGATTGTATGTGTTTCACATCCGGAGTTATGAGGCTATGAAGAGGGGCTGAGATACATGTTGTCTGCCTCTCACTGTGTGGATCTGGTGGATTTGTGTGTCCATTTACATTCTGTGTGAAACTGACCAATGGACACTCAGGACATCACTACGGATTGACCCGTCACACCAGAAACCCTTCATTCTTCATTCAGTCCACATCGGAGACACATGTGAAATGGTGTGCAGAGAGTTTACAGCTGCTGAAGTTGCTGCAGTAGTAGTAGGAAGGTAGTGATGAAGATGATGGAGCATTTTGATATGAAACATATGAGGATCATGTTATATGAAGAGCCTTTAAAGAAGAATTCAAGAAGAGATGAACAATTTGAGAAACCCCTCAGAGGGGTTTAAAAAACATTAAATCAGTGTAATGGATCTTTTACTTTTCCATATGTTACTGTTTAAAGGCAATCTCATGTGTTTACTGCATTATACTGTTTTGGCTGCATTTTAATGAGGCAAATAAATTTGAAGTGCAAAATAGAGGTGAAATCAGTGTAATAGAGGGTTAGTTTTTCATTCTAGCTTGTATTCTGTGTCTCAATATGTACTGTGATGTGTGCATTGCATTTCACATTTTTCCACTGTAGTGACGGCTTTTCAATTTGGCACAAATTCCTCTCCATGCTAAAGGACAGGTAAATGGTATGTAAATGGTATGTTTCAAAGGAGAGACATCCTCTGTGTAGCTGATTAATGTTACATGGTTTCATAACCATCATCATCATCAAGCAGTTAAGAGGGGGTATAGAACTGAATACATGTCCTGTTGCAGTTCATCTGTGAATTCCCTGCTCAAAAATCCAGGTCATTGACCTTCAACAATGCTAATTCTCCAGCGTTGTCCCTCAGTGTTCTACTCTGCTTGAAGAATGAGCCCTAAGATTAAAGATCAAAGATCTTAAAGATCCAGCTCTTAGTGTTCTACGTATTTTAGACTCAAAAGAAAGAAAAAGCAAAGAAAAGACCTTAAAGGAGCATTTCACATTTTTCTTATCTAAATTTCTGGGTAATTAAACATAAATGTTCATTTAGAGTGATTTGGTGTGAAATGCTGTTCTAGGGCTGCACAGTTATGGCAAAATTCATAATCATGATTATTTTGGTCAGTATTGAGATCGCGATTATGCTCAGTGACTTTGGAAACAAATTTTTTGAACCACTTCCACAACCTACAGAAAACTACTTAATATATATATATATATATATATATATATATATATATATATATATATATATATAAGTAATAAATAAAATAAATTAGACCAAAATAAAGTAAGTTTGGGCTTGTAGGAAAGGGCACTGTAAAGGAAAGGGGTGCACTGGATTTATAACACAAGACAGAACGAGAGCATCACTGTGAAACAGAATGCGGCACAATCATTTTTTATCTCGATTATATTGTTTTCATAACTGTTGGAAGCCAAAGTCGTAATTGAAAATAAAAATCGGTGAATCGCTCAGCCCTACTTCACTCTAGAGAAACTTACCATTCTTACATGTTCTTACACTATCTAATGTTCACAGTGTTAAAGGGGAAGTCCACCAATTTTTCAAAATTTCTAAGCAATTAGAGAAACTAGAGTCAGAATTGTTCACAGTGGTGGTGATAGGAACCAGACGTCCACTTCTAAAAGCTCCCTCACTGAATCTGCTAATTTATTATTATTATTATTATTATTATTATTATTGTTGTTGTTGTTGTTGTTGTTGTTGTTATTATTATAGTTGAAAACATGTATAAACAAATATAGTCATATTATGTTATTATAAAATATATTGTGTAGTTTACATAGTTATATATTATGTATTATTATTATGGTTATGATCATTATTATTATTATAGATTATTCTCAATTACTGGACTAATTGAGAGGCCTAAACTACAAAGAAATTTTGTAAAAATTGGTGGAATTCCTCTTCAAGAACGCAAAAGAGTTGAAGGCAGTTTGTGAAGATTCAGGCTCGTGTAAGTGTGGTGATGGCGGAGGTTAAGACAGCAATGTTACTGTAGAGAGAGAGGGAGAAAGAATTAAGAGTCAGAAAAAAAGAGAGAGAGAGTCGGTCAGATAAAGAGATGAAGAGATAAAGAGAGAGAGAGAGTGATTGGAAAAGAAGACGATGAGGAGCGAGAGCAGCAGGTCAGTGGGGTATAAACAGGGTTTGTCACAGATTGAATCACGTGCTGGAGTTAAAGACAGACAGTTGGTATGATCTGACCTAGATAGGCCGGGTGAATGGACGGGTCATCAGCAGATCTATTGTGGACGCAGAGCTGACTTTATCCACATACACACATGCATGTGTTCAGAGTAGGTGGATATCTGATATCTGATATCTGATCAATAATCTGAGGCTCTAACTGATGATCCACTGTCAGGCATCATTACCTACAATTCCCTTCAGATCAATTTCAGACTCATAATCATCACCGCCGCCACACCCAGTGCACTAGAGGGGGGAGGGGGATCTACAGTGTACTGAATCCTGCACATCTCTATAACAGAACACATTAAAAAATAAACAAATAAAACTTATCCTGAGACAGTTATATTCTACATAATGCTCTTCAAACTTAAATAATTTATTATTTCAATAAAAAAAATCTGAATCTTTATTGACTGAGTTGCTTATGTTAGTGCCAACAAAAATACCAATGCTAGCACAGTATCACTGTAAAAATCATTTTACAGATCCAACTACAGACTCACAGAATCTTCTATAAACTCTGAGAACCATCTACAAACTCACAGAACTGTCTTTAAACTCACAGAACCGTCTGCAAACTCAGAACCCACTGCAAAATCACAGAATCTTCTACAAACAAACAGAACTGTCTATAAACTTACAGAACTGTCTACAAACTCACAGAACTGTCTGCACACTTGCAAAACAAATGTAAAACTCCCAGAACTGTCTACAAACTCCTAGAATGTCTACAAGCTCTTATAATCGTCAGCAAACTCACAGAACCATCTACAAACTCAGAGAACCATCAACAAAATTACAGAGCCATCTATAAACCCACAGAACTGTCTTTAAACTCACAGAACCATCTACAAACTCACAGAACCTTCTACAAACTGATAGAACCATCTGCAAACTCACAGAACTGTCTGCAAACTCACAGAACCATCTACAAACTCACAGAACTGTCTACAAATGTACAGAACAAATTTAAAATTCCCAGAACCATCTACAAACTCCTAGAACGTCTACAAGTTCATAGAATAGTCTACAAACTTGCAGAACCAATTTAAAACTCACACAACTCTCTACAAACTCTTAGAACCATCTACAAAGTCACAGAACTGTCTGCAAACTCACAGAACCATCTACAACCTCCCAGAACCATCTACAAACTCCTAGAACGTTTACAAGCTTACAGAACTGTCTACAAACTCAAAGAACCGCCTGGAAACTTACAAAACCAACTGAAAACTTCCAGAACCGACTACAAACTCTGAACTCAAAACCTTTATATATCTACAAAATTGCTTAATTTTGTTGTGTTTACTCACAGAACAAATTACAGGCTTATAGAACCAACTAAAACCTTGCAGAACTGTCTATGCTGCTGCTGAGAGTTCCTAACACTAACAGCAGAGTGATAACAGTCTCAGTGCACAGTGTACTCCAGAAAACACTGGGTTCTGCTGCTGATAGAAGCTGATATGAGATCTCTGATTGTGAGTGAGCTGTCGGTGGTGGAAATTCACCTCAGGGCTAAAAAAAAGTCATGATAAAAATCCAAAGCCAGGCTGGAATTTCTGTGCACATAACAGCGTTTTTGGAGATGGAGGCGAGATGAGCTCATTAACCCCGACAGCGCCGGTACCGCTTAGTTCTTACACCACTCACAGCTTCTCACTGATTAACCAAGTTCTGTTTGATCACTGCTGGTTTTCCTGACTTTGCCAGGAACGTGTTCTGAAGATTCACACAGCTTCACATTTTTGGTGAACGATCAAGAACGTATGATTCCACAAGTGTGAAATTACTGGCAAACAAAAAATTGCATGAAGGAGAGACTGTGAGAGGAGCAGAGAGGAACACTCTACTGCTTCTGATGTTCACTGGGATTTACACTAAATCTCCATCAGACTGTAGACACCAGCATTTCTGTTAACGGAGAAGTCCTGTAAAATTCTCTGTAATTAATTTTTTGAGATTTTAAACAAAGTTCAGTCAGAGTGGCTTGGGGTAAAATGCTCCATTCTAGAGAAACTTACCAAGTCAGAGTGAAGTTCTAATGAAATCAATATCCAGAATAAGGTTCTAATACACTTAATATCCTGAATAAAGTTCTAATAATATTAACGTCCAGAACAAAGTTCTAATAAAATTAACATTCAGAATGAAGTTCTAATGAATTAATATCCAGAATGAAGATCTAATAAAATTTACATTCTGAATGAAGTTCTAATAAAAATATAATTAAAAATGAAATTCTAAAAAAATTAATATCCAGAATGGTGTTCTAATAAATTAATATCCAGAATGAAGTTCTAATAAAATTAATATCCAGAATTAAGTTCTAATAAAATATAATTAAAAATGAAATTCTAATACAATTTACATCCAGAATGAAGTTCTAATGAAATTAATATCCAGAATCATATTCTAATAAAATTAAGTTCTAATAAAAATATAATTAAAAATGAAATTCTAATAAAATTGCCATCTAGAAAGTCATGATCAAATTTCAAGGAGTAAATTACCATAAATAAAAAATATGTAATTTTTAATTATTTCATTTATTATTTATAAAATATATTATTTATTTTTAACACCTTTTTAATTACAAATCTTAAGAACTTTGAAAATCATTTAACAATACTCTTGTGTAACTCAGAGTTTTTTAATCTAAACAGTTTATTACTGGTTAAAATAATAGCAGTTATTAATATAGTGAACGACTGTAGTGTTTTTAATATGAGGAGATTTGTTTTGGTGATTGTTAATATCTGATGAAGCTGTAAAGCTGAGTTCTCTGTTAGTAATTATGGGATGGAAGGTGATTGTGGGTCATTGCTGGTGTTTATAAATATCCTGTTTTATCACTGCAGTCTCTCTGTTTACCCACAGAAATGTAAACACACAGGCTGGAGATCTGAGTAAAGGGCAAATAAACTGGACCACAGCAAAACATTCTGTCTGTCAAATGAACACCTTATCTTAAAGCGAAAGTTCCACAAAGTATCTAAGTCCCCCAGTCCAACCAGCATTATCTAAAAAGTAGCTGCCATTAGAATAAGATACTTTCACTAGACAAAACGACTTAAAGGACGCGGATCACATAGAACATGACTTTTTTGAATTTTGTGATGTCAAAAAAACCCAAACACATTTACAAATTTATTCAGCCTGCGGTGGTTTAGCTCAACCCACTCAGTGTACAGCAGTTTAGCCCCACTCATTCAGCCTACAGCAGTTAAGCCCCACCCATTTAGCCTACAACAATTTAGCCACACCCATTCCGCCTACAGAAGTTTGGCCCCGCCTATTCAGCCTACAGGTCTGCCCATTCATAGCTGAATTTATAAGGAATGTTTCAGCCTGGACTGCTTTTAAATGAAGCACAATACAGGACAGCCAATCAAAACAGACCTCTTTTATGTATATCAGTCTTTAAGGCACAGTAACATGAACAGTCTGTTTAATTGTAAGGGATAAAGAGAGGCTGGAAAATGATGAGATATAAATTAATTAAGACTGTTTGTGGTACATAAAACCATAAACATTATGAGTGGAGCTCAGAGAGAAAATAAAATGCAAACAACAAGTGAGATACGGGCTCTTTAATGAAAAGTGTGTAGAAATAAGTTCAGTAATCTTGTGGTTTTCATGGAGGAGAAATACAGCGGGTGAAATAAGTATTGAACACATCACCAATTTTCTAAGTAAATATATTTCTAAAGGTGCTATTGACATGAAATTCTCACCAGATATTGACAAAGAAATCAAACCATAGATGTCCATAAATTAAGTTATGTGTAATAATGAGAAATGACACAGGGAAGAAGTATTGAACACATGAAGAAAGAGAGGTGCAAAAAGCCATGGAAAGTCATGACACCAGCTGAAATCTATCAGTAATTAGAAAGCAATCCTGCCACTTAGTGCAAATCAATATCAGCTGGTTCAACTGATGGCCTATAAAAAGGTGTCTCATTACCAAGGTGCCACACAAGAAACATCTCGTGATGGGTAAAACCAGTGAGCTCACTCAAGACCTTTGTAACCTTATTGTTGCAAAACATACTGATGGCATTGGTTACAGAAGAATTTCTAAACTACTGAAGGTTCAACAGTGAGCTCTGTTGGAGCCATAATCCAGAAGTGGAAAGAACATCATAAACCGGCCATGACTAGGTGCTCTCCGCAAGATTTCAGACAGAGGAGTGAAAAGAATTATCAGAAGAGTTGTCCAAGAGCCAAGGTCCACTTGTGGAGAGCTACAGAAAGACCTGGAATCAGCAGGTACAATTGTTTCAAAGAAAACAATAAGTAATGCACTCAACCGCCATGGCCTGTATGCACGCTCACCACGCAAGACTCTATTGCTGAAGAAAAAGCATGTTGAAGCGCGTTTAAAGTTTGCTCAACAACATTTAGACAAGCCTGTGAAATACTGGGAGAATATAGTCTGGTCAGATGAGACCAAAATTGAACTCTTTGGATGCCATAACACACACCATGTTTGGAGGTCAAAAGGCACTGCATATCACCCCAAAAACACCACACCAACAGTGAAGTTTGGAGGTGGGAACATCATGGTGTGAGGCTGTTTTTCAGCATATGGCACTGGCACGCTTCATATAATTGAAGGAAGGATGAATGGACAAATGTACCGAGACATTCTTGATAAAAATCTGCTGCCATCTAACAGGATGATGAAGATGAAACGAGGTTGGACATTTCAGCAAGACAATGATCCCAAACACACAGCCAAGGAAACTCTCAATTGGTTTCAGAGAAAGAAAATAAAGCTGCTAGAATGGCCCAGCCAATCACCTGACCTGAATCCAATTGAAAATCTATGGAAGCAACTAAAGTTCAGGGTTCATAGAAGGAGCCCACGGAACCTTGAGGACTTGAAGAGTGTTTGTGTGGAAAAATGGGCCAAAATCACACCTGAGCAATGCATGCGACTAGTTTCTCCATACAGGAGGTGTCTTGAAGCTGTCATCACCGGCAAAAGCTTTTGTACGAAGTAGTAAATAAATTTCAGTAAGCGTGTTCAATACTTTTTCCCTGTGTCATTTCTCATTATTACACATAACTTAATTTATGGACATCTATGGCTTGATTTGCATGTGTGGATTGGATGGGTTGTTACCGACATCTGGTGAGAATTTCATGTCAATAGCACCTTTAGAAATATATTTACTGTGACGTGTTCAATACTTATTTCACCCACTGTATTAGATAATATTGCCTGGAGTTAAGATTAACTGACTAAGATATTCTTTGCAGTGAATTTACTGCACACTGATGCTGTTGAGAGAACAGTGCGTTCTGGATATGTTCTATGGAGAATGACAGCATTATAAATCCTCTGTAATGATGTTAGTGTGTATAGCCTGCCTCTCAGAGCACAGGAAGACATTAGAGAGATTAGTTGTTTCCTGAGCTTCAACACAGAGCAGATAAACAATCCATCTTCTGGTTGGGTGACAGAAAACACAGCCTGGACCAGAACAATCAGGCTCCTGATTGTTTTCTTTTCATCCTAAAAAATAAACAACAGGATGTTTTAGAATCTTGAAACATTTCAAATAAAGAAAAGTTATGACAGTTAAAATGAAAAGGAAACCTTTTGTACTAAAAGCTCAGAGTTTTTTTAACCTGATCTCTTCCAGTGAAGCTTGTGTTCTGACTGGGTTTGATCTGCTGATCAGATACTTCTACACAAACTTGTGGAGTCCATGCAGCTGCTCGCTGTCATTAAAGGAAAAGAGGGACAAAATGAGTGTTTTATTGAGGTTGCTTATAAACTCATATCTCCTTTTCTAGTGTATGAGTGTTTTTTTGAAGGTGTTTATGGACTAATATCTCCTATTCTAATATATAGGAGTGTTTTTTAAGGTTGCTTATGGACTAATATCCCCTATTCTAGTGTAAGAGTGTTTATTGAAGGTGTTTATGGACTAATATCTCCTATTCTAGAGTATAAGAGTGTTTATTGGGGCCATTTATGGACTAATATCTCCTATTCTAGCTTATAGGTAATTTTTTAGGTTGTTTATAGACCATCATCTTCTTCTCTAGCATATAGGAGTGTTTATTCAGGTCACTTATGGATTAATATCTCCTATTCTAGCGTACAGGAGTGTTTATTGGGGTCATTTGTGGATTAACACCTCCTAACATATAGGAGAGTTTGTTGGGGTCATCTATGGACTAATATCTCCTATTTTAGCGTATAGGAGTGTTTATCAGGGTCATTTATGAACTAATATTGTCTCTTCTCATACATAGGAGCATTTATTGAGATTGTTAATGGACTAATATCTCATTTTCTAGAGAATAGGAGTGTTTATTAATTTTGTGTATAGTCGAAAATCTCCTACTCCAGTGTATAAGAGAGTTTCCTGTGTATTTATCCACCGCCTCTAATGGGTTTACAGTGTGGAATCATAAGGGAGGGTGTGTTCCTGATGTTATTGCTGTATTCTGTACAGCTCTATTCGTCAGCACGCTAAAGAGCAGCAGTGGAAATTTCCTCAGCAGTGGACCATTTAACAGCAATGTAAAAATCCACAATAAAGCTGAAAGAGCTCAAATGTTTCCACACATGTAAAAGCATCTGTCCACGTCCAGAAACGCCACGGAGAGTCGTTCACTCTGGAAAAACGGCTTCTATTCAGAAATCTGGCCCTCTCGTTTAGGGCACCGCGTTTTTCCGCAACAGAAGTGATTTATTTTGTTTTCAATTTGTCTGCAGAAGTGAAACTCCAGACATCACTCTGCATTTGAAACGCACTAAATGGCTTTGTTTGTCAGTTATCATTAATAGACAGCGAGCTGATGGCAGTGAATGGGAGACGCACAGTGGCTCTATTGTGTGCTGGTTTATGGGTTTTTAATGGGACTCAGGCAGATGGGCAGGGTGCAAAGGGAGGGGCACAGAGGTGATGTAATGCAGGGTGATGTTACAGGCAGATGGTGGGGGGGCGGGTCAGTGGCGGGGGGTGGTTTGGTGAGATGTGATGATGATGTTTGTGTCATTAAAACTGCTGCTTATCCTCAATGCTGCAGTGATACGGAGCTTTAGATTCACAGGAGTGGCTGATTAAAGCAATAGTTTGACAAAAACTGTTGCCAAATATAGTCAAATGATCATCATCACATGTAGCAAATCAGCCAAAAAATATTATATCAACTGAGGGTGACCTTCGCGTAGAGCATTATACAATAATAAAAGAATTTAAAATATAATACATTATATTTTATAATATATAATATATAATATAAAATTATGATAGTAAAAGTATAAAAAGAAAATAAATAAGACCCAAAAATTATTATTAAAACAATAAGACAAAAAGTAGAAAAAAGATTAAGAAATCCGAAGAGTCAAATTTAACTATTAGACGCATCAGTAATATAAATAAATAAATAAAATAACTTAGTAGGGTACACACTTAGAAAAGATGGTTCTTCAACGGTTCTTTAGTAAAGAAAATGGTTCTTTATATAGAACCATGAACGATTAGCATGATTAAGGGGTTCTTACTAGGGTGGAATGGTTCTTCAGTATGATGGAGAATGTGCTGTGTATGGCTTTATATTTTTAACAGGGTTCTATATAGCACCAACAATGGTTCTTCTATTGTTATGATGTCAATCTACAGTGTAAAGTCAATCTAATACAGCTCCTCTATTTAACTACAACAGAAAGCAAGAGCTGATCAGGCCAGTTCTCCTTTAATGGTCAGCCTAACAGTGACCATTACTCACTCTGACACTGAGAGAGAGAGAGAGAGAGAGAGAGAGAGAGAGAGAGAGAGAGAGAGAGAGAGAGAGTGAGTGAGAGAGAGACAGAGGAATGACACAGAGATAGGGAAAGAAGAGTGAGAGATAGAGAGAAGGAGGGAGAGAGGAGGAGAAAAGAAAGGAAAAGAGAGATAGAGGAGAGAGAGTTAGAGAGCTTGGGAGATGAGAGAGAGGAAGATAGTGAGTGTGACAGATAGAGAGAAGAAGGGAGAGAGAGGGAGAAAAGAAAGAGGAAAAGAGAGATAGAGGAGAGAGAGTGAGAGAGCTAGGGAGAGGAGAGAGAAAGGGAGATAGTGAGTGTGTGAGAAAGAGGAAGGGAGACATAGGGTGAAGCATAGGGTGAAGAGAGTAGAGAGAGATATAGGGAGAGGAGAGAAAGGGAGGTAGTGAGAGTGACAGATAGAGAGAGGGAAGGAATGATAGGGAGAAGAGAGAAAGAGGAAGAGAGAGATAGAGGAGAGAGAGACAGGGAGAGGAGAGAGAGAATGAGAGAGAGAGAGATAGAGAGGGCTAGACTGAAAAGAGAGAGAGAGGGAGTAAAATGATGTGCAGTTCAGGTTTTTCATAGCAGCAGCAACTTATTAACTGTTAAATGTTTACTGCCCAGATACACAGCTTTACACAGCAGTTTCTCAGATGCCTCATTTTCTAATAGTCTAATAATAATAATAATATTAATAATAATAATATTAATCTCTCTGTCTGTGTAGCTGATGGGGTCTCTGGTGTTAGCGGTGGGTTTATGGTTGCGGTTGGAACAGGACACTGTGGCCCTGCTGGGAAGCGATGGAGCACCGGAAAACTTCTTCATCGGTGAGTGAAACTGTCCTGTTTACACTGTCCATCACCTCACTCTTCAGACCCTCCTAATAAAAAAAAAGGTTTTGACACCATTCATAAAAAAAAAAATCCAAGTCAAACTGATTAAAGCCCTACACTGGGAAAAAAGGCAAAGGCTGCCACTGCTGACACAGCTTGTATAATCTCCATAGAGAAGCGCTGACCAATAGAATGGGATGCTCTGGAGCAGCTTGATCCTAAGGTCACCATGTTCAAAGCCAAGCGTGGGCTAGAGGAGTATAAAGCCCCACAGCATTGGGCAGAGGAGCAGTGGAGCTCTGGAATGATGGAGCTCCATCCAATACCTTTGGGATGAGCTGGAGTGATCCAGAACTGACCATCCAACATCAGTACCTGACCTCACTAATGCTCTATCAAATCTTCACAGCAATGTTCAACATCCAGTGTAAAGCCTTCCCAAAAGAGTAGAGGCTGATATTGCAGCAAAGGCGGACAAACTCCTGATTATATTATATTATATTATATTATATTATATTATATTATATTATGTGTTGGATTGCTTAAGCCTCACATTCATATGATGTGTAAAGATCACATGATGATCTGTATCTGTCAAAACACACATTCACACCCACTAAACACACACACACACACAATTGTGTCCATCTACAAATAAAACATTAAACTATCTGTTGTAAATACAGAGAGGTTTTCCTCTTTGAACCCATATGGAAAAAACATAAAAAAATATATGGACATATATTTTTATATATTTGAAATACATTTCAAACACATTGCAGTTCATGCTGAAATACATTCAAACACTAAAATGTATTTCAGAATATATTGCCATATTAAACAAATATTTTTTAAAATACATTTATTTTAAAATGTATGGGGAAATATTACACATAGAAATGTACTGTACAAAAATAAATGAATGTAAATGTTTTTATCAAATCTGTTCAAAAATACAGCCAAACAGCCAAAATCCTGTCTTATGCACTTTACTGTTTGATACCTTTTGAAATGAATTTGTATTCCAGTAGCTTCATTTTAAATATGATCAAATGCACCTTTAACATGACAAAAGCAAGTGTTGTAGGTATTGATGCACTGTGAAAATGCAGTTCTGATGTGATATCTTGTTTAATTGAAATACATTGCGTGTGAGTGTCTTACTACATATGCACATGGTTAATGTAAAGTACAATGCAGATCACAGAAGTCAGTACCGTTTAGTTACATCTGTAACCTTTATTACAACTACACACAACTGAACAAATCTATATTCAACAAATGCATTTTTTGGCCAATTTCATACATTGTAAAAATATTTATGATATATAGCATCACTGATCATAGATAAAAAAGAACACACTAAAATATGGTGGTCGTGACCTGCTGTAAGTCGCCTTGTAAAGCCTGAAGTAATGATTTAAAAGTCAGCGGTGTCGGGTTTTTCACACCACATGGTATGTCTTTATGTATTAACATCACACACAGACTCAAAAAGAAGGTCCGGCTCAAAGTTTAGACCCTAAATGATTTCAAAATCAATTTTATACTGATGAAGATGTGATGACAATAGCAGATAATTCACTTGCATCCTCAAAAGACGCATTCTTCACCAAGTTTAGACTGAGTTCTCTTTCAGTTCTCTTTCAGCACTCACAAAAGTCAGATTCATCTGCTTGTGGGGGTCCACACTACCAGTGTGCACCAAATACCCATGAGAGCTAATTGGTTGGCATTACTGCTACTTAGAGCTGATTGGTTAGCATTACTGCTGCTGATTACTGATTGGTTAGCATTACTGCTACTGAGTGCTGATTGGTTAGCATTACTGCTACTGAGTGCTGAGTGGTTGACATTACTGCTTATGACTGTTCCAGCAGTCTCTCATGCAAGTGGAAAATGAGCTAGAACTAGAACTGTAAGTTCTGCTGGTTCTTGTTTCGTTCAGTTCTGTTTTTGAAAATGCAGTGGAAAAATGCATTATGATTCTGATTGGATAGAATACAGTAAATAAATACGTAGTTGCCAGTGTTGACAATTACTATAAAATTACAGTAGTTAATGATGTAAATGTATTGAAGTTATTAAAGTACTCTCTCCACATCAGCATCAGCGGTTTAGTGCTTGTGAGTTCTCAGTCAGCACAGAGGTTGAGTGACCCAGGATGTTGACACTTCGCTTGGGTTAAGCACAGGAAGTTGTGGTTGCGGATATAAATAAACACACAGTTAAACGGCTCCCCCTGTGTCACTACCTGAACCAGTCTAAACCACCACACAGTGAGAGAGTGAAACTGTGGAGAATTTCTGGAGGACTAATAAGTTAAACTCCTGTATGAGCTTTTAGTTAGAAGGGAAAGAAAGTGAGTTAGGTGAGAGTGATTCAGTAAGTGAGTAAGTGGTTCAGTGAGTGAGTGAGTGATACAGTGAATGATCGAGTCATTCAGTGAATGAGTGAGTTATACAATGAGTGAATAAGTAGTTCAGTCAGTGAATGAGTGAGTGATTCAGTGAGTGACTGAGTGGTTCAGTGAGTATGTGAGTGATACAGTGAGTGAAGAAGTGGTTCAGTGAGTATGTGTGTGATTCACTGAGTGAATGAGTGATTCAGTGAGTGAATGGTTCAGTGAGTATGTGAGTGATTCAGTTAGTATTTGAGTGATTCAGTGAGTATTTGAGTGATTCAGAGAGTGAGAGAGATTCAGTGATTATGTAAGTGATGCAGTGAGTGAGTGCAGTTCAGTGAGTGAGTGAGTGATTCAGTGAGTAAATGAATGAGTGGTTCAGTGAGCGAGTGAATGGTACAGTAAGTATGTGAGTGATTAAGTGAGTGAATGAGTGATTCAGTTAGTGAGGAGTGGGCATGTGAATCATTTATTGAGTGATTCAGTGAATGATTCAGTAAGTTATCTTTTATTTAGTATGGAAGAAACCTCATTTGCAATAAAAGATCAGATTTTCAAAAATGCTGTTAATTTTTCCCATAGAGAAAACTGCTTAGATCAAAGTTCCTTATACGGGCATGACGACAACTACAGACAACTCTGTCACACACTCTATTTCACATGAATTTCAAGCAGCTAGAGTTTTACTGGCCTGAAAAAAAGAGCAAATAAACAAACACTTTTTTCCATAAAACTGTGTATTTATTAATAGTATATTCATTGTAATTATTCACCGAAACAACAAAGAACAGATTAAATTTCTTCTTAGAATGTTTTAAATAATTTAATGTTAAATCATATGAATACATTCAGTGGGAACTGTAATCTTTTACTGAAAGCTCATTCCGTTTGTCTGCCCCTTTCAGTCATCTCTTCACGTTCAGCATGAACTGCTTCATGTGTGGACGCTCCAAGCTAACAAAGCATAACCTCCTCTTTCTTTTAGTGACCTCATATTCCTTCTTTTGACATTGTTTTCAAACTATGGACTGAGGTAGCTGCAATAAAACAGAAACTTGTCAGGGAACCGAGGGTTAGCTTAGCGAAGCTGGCGAACAGCTGAATCTAAAACAGAGCTCTTAATTTAAATAAAACAGGTGAAAGCAAGCTAATATTACTAGCTAAGGCTGAATCTGAACCTGAACTGCACTGCTGAGCAGAGCTGCAGCAGATGGGCAGTTACATCGTTAGCTAATCTGTGTGGTGATAGGTCAGTTTCAGTTTCATGGTCAGGATCAGAAAACAGAGAAAAATAAGGCTTTGTGTTGAATCTCTTCATAATCACAACAATACTACCTCAAACTCCACCGCACCGCTTATCGGGGTCAGGAGTTATGATAGGTTGTATCATTTGGCGCTAGCTGTAGAGGAAGGCTCCTCCGCAAACAGGACGCTGCAAAGGGTGTGCTCTGCTAGGAACAGTCTTTGAAATCAGCCACACCAACTGGCCAATCATACTTTTTTCACTGGCCCCCTGCTGTTAAAGCCAGTCTTAGAGATGAGATGATGTCACTCTGGCACAGTGAAAGTGTCTTTAGGCAGCGTGCTCTGTCCGACCACTCAGGGTCATTAAATGTCCACCTACAGTCCAGACTCATAAATAACTCACAGCTATATTTAACTGCAGTGGGTCATTTTCAGCCTACACCAGCTTCTGAGCATTTAAGGTGCCCTGAAATTCATTAACTGAACTTGCTTTCAAATGATTCAAATACATACATCATTTAAACATGAATAACACATTTACTGTCCAAAGTGAGTAAAGACACCAATTTCTGTACAGTATTGATTAACAGTATAAATGATCCCGTATAATCAGTGAATGGAAATGTAAAGCTGTTTGACTGATTTGTCCCTCATTTACCACCTTTCACTGAAACCACTGTTAATTTTAAAAACTGGGCAGCCTTTTACAGTAAAGTGAGCAGAAAGGGGTGGGGCTTATTTATCTGGTTGTGTCCTGCCAAAGTGAAGTGAGCAGAAAGGGGCGTGGCTTATTAATCTTCGTGCATCCCAGCAATGTAAAGTAAGCAGAAAGGGGCAAGGCTTATTTATCTGAGTGTATCCTAGGAGAGTAAAGTTAGCAGAAAGGGCTGGAGCTTATGTATCTGGGTGTGTCCTAGCAGAATAAAGTGAGCAGAAATGTGGGAAGGGGGCGGGCCTATGTATGTGAGTGCATCCTAGCGGAGTAAAGTTGGCAGGGGGGCATGGCTTAGGCATCTGGGTGCACCCTAGCAGAGAAAAGTGGGCAGGAGGTGGTGTTTGATTGTCTGGGTGCATCCTAGCTGAGTAAAGTGGACAGAAAGGGGTGGAGCTAATGTGTGTGGACATGTCCTAACAGAGTAAAGTAGGAAGGGGATGAGGCCTGTTTATCTGGGTGCATCCTATCAGAGTAAAGTGAGCAGGGGGGTGGGGCTTATGTGTCTGGGTGTGTCCTAGCAGAGCAAATTGGTCAGGGGCAAAGCCTATGTATGTGGGTGTGTCCTTTTAGAGTAAAGTGGGCAGGGGGTGGGGCTTATGTATCTGGGTGGATCCTTGCAGATAAAAGTAGGCAAAAGTTGGCTTTATTAATCTGAGACAAACCAACTCATGTAGAACATATATGCTGCTGTTTTTCCTAACAACTAGCTGAAGCCTGCTTAGACTATGGCTTGATTCACAGTCAGTGACATATCTAGAACCCCAGGACATTTTTAGGTCCCTCCCATTGTAAATCAAAGTGTGATTGGTTAGCTCCTCTGACACTTCCTAATTACACTGGTAGTTAATCTAATGTGTGGGGCCTGCAGGAGAGCTCGCTCAGATAAATCTGCCTAGACACCACAGAGAGAACAACCCTGATTGGACGATTTTCTGTTGCATGTTTTAAGATTTTAACCCAAACAAACAAACACTGAAATAAGAGCATTATTACTATACTTAGAGATTAAATACAAAAACATGATGATTCTATTAAATAAACATGAACTAAACGTTAGACTTCTAGAAATCTCTCTGAAGATCTAGACAGCTCTGAGGGTTCCCCTCTCGAGAAAAAGAATGCTTGTTCTTGATGTCCTGAGTCTGCGTTGTAGAGCTGCACTCTGTGGAAATGACGCTGCACACATTCTCATTCTGCTCTGTCACACACACACACACACACACACACACACTTGTTTCCGTGGTTGCCATAGCAACCGTGTAAATGTTATCTGAACGTGGCAGGTCGGGTTTGGAAGGAAAACGCGAACACACACACTGTTTTGATGGCCTGTCCCGTCTCCTCTGACCTCGCTTTGTTTTTCTATGAGTTTAGAGGGCAGAAGGGTCAGAACGGAAAATATTAATTAATAATAGAGCAGGAGTCCATTTCTCATAATAAAATAAGAAGTGGACATTTTAGATTCTGCCAAAAAGTCTAAGAATGACTGGAATGTCGTGTTCCAGACACAGCGAGAATTCTATAAATGAGGGCTTAGAGTCTCCATCAAGTATGCAGTGTTTTTAAATTTATCATTTGTATCAGTTAGAAAAAATTGTCTTATAAAAAACACTATTAAATCTAAGAATTGTAAGAAAATATGGTGTAATTGTTTAGGTATTTTGGTCAATTACAATTGCCATTAAGTATTTTCATGAGACAGTCACACATGCCATATATTATTTTCTGGAGACGCTGGGCTACTCAGATATGTCATTATTTGACATGAAAATGCTAACAGAATTTTGATATCTGTATGAATTTGGCTTAAAAATGTACTTGGCGCCTTTTAAATGTTGAAGTTTTTGCTGATGCAGATTTTGAAAACATGAAACCTTTTCAGAAATTGTTAGTCTGGAGTGTCTGTAAGCTGAAAATGGAAGAATTTTGATGGTGGTTTATTCTATTGGTCATTATTATTGAGTAAAAATAAATGATTAGCATAAGGAAGCCATGTTTTCATTGATCTTCTGTTCTCTTGGATTCATGCTGAGTGTTAAAAACTCTGACACACAGCAAGACAGGCATTATTTTTTATTTCAAACTAAGTTGCATGTTTACTAACATGAGAGTTCTGATGTGTGAATCGTGTCACTCTTTTAACCCTCTGTTATAATATGAAGGATGAAACAGAGTGCAAAAAACAGGATCTTACTCACTGATAAACTTCTGCCTTACTCTAACAGGTATGATATGGGGGGTTAGAAGTTAAGAATGTTCACAATCAGCTCCATGTCGCCTCAGGCAGTGTGGTAAATGTTAAAAAGTGAGCCGTGTAGCCTGTGACTGAATCCCAAATTAATTTCTGTTACACACATGACATGCTATTTGGAACTCATTAGTTCATGACCTACTTAGTGCACTGCAGAGGGAGTGACAGAGCCGTTTGAGATTCAGCCAATGAGAGCTGTTAGACTTGCACATCAAACACTGCAACATTGCAACATTTCCAAATCCTGTAGTTTGCCTTGTAAGCTTGTCAAACTGTTTTATTACAAACTAGAAAGAAAAGTCTGTGAAGTTTGAAAAAGCCACTAATAGCACTTAAGCAGTGGTAGAACACGGCTGACTGTTTTTAATTGGGTTTATACAGTAATTCCAGGTAGTTGCCGTGGTGTTGCTATGAGGTTGCTGTGGTATTCCAGCTTGTTGTTAGAGGGTTGTTTAGTGGTGACTTTGATGGTGAGATAGGTTGCTAAGGTGTTGCTGTGCTGTTGCTGTGGTATCCCAGGTGGTTGCTAAGGTGTGGCTAGGCTGTTGCTGTAGTATCCCAGGTGGTTCCTAAGGTGTCATTCAACAGTTGCTATACTACCCTAGGTGGTTCTTAGATGCTGAAGGCTGTTACTGTGGTATCCCAGGCGGTTGCTAAGGTGTGGCTAGGCTGTTGCTGTGGTATCCTAGGTGGTTGCTAAGGTGTCATTCACCTGTTGATATAGTATCCTAGGTGGTTCTAAGATGTTGAAGGCTGTGGCTATGGTATTCCAGGTGGTTGCTAAGATGTTGCTAGGCTGTTGTTCTGCTATACCAGGCGGTTGCTAAGATGTTGCTAGACAGCTGCTATGATATTCCAAGTGGTTTTTAAGGTGTTGCTGGGCCATTGCTGTGGTATCCCAGACGATTGCTAAGGTCTTGCTAGGCTGTTGCTGTGGTATGCCAGCTGGTTGCTAAGGTGGTATGAGGCCTTTGCTATGTTACCACAGGCAGTTGCTAAGGTGTTGCCAGGCTGTTGCTATGATATCCATAGTGGTTGCTCCTATGTGTGTATACAGGTGCAGTAGTCTGTATGTAGCAGTCACTTTTGATATTTCAGAACATTTCACCATTACTTTACAGTAGGAAGAAACATCTTTTAACAAGTACTGTATGAAAACTGTATGTCCAATCGGTTAAAAAAGTGCAAGCAACCTATTCAGTCATCTATTAGAACCCATTAGATCTTGATTATTGATGATTACTAGAAGAATTTCAGTATGAGCTTTTAAAAATAGTTTAGAAAAGAAAACTGTCAAAACATTATTTAGACAAAAGCTGCTCTTCATAGCGAGAAGATACTCTGATAATCATGTAGCTGTGCTGAAGATAAACATGATTAATGAGAAACTAGACATTTACAAGTTTATGTAGTATGTTTGATGGGTTTTTTTATAGAATATGTAAACAAACAACAGAAAAGTAAATAACAACATATATAAGTAAACAATGTAAACAGGTGTAACTCAGGGTGATCTGGTAGCTCCTTAGAGAAGCTCTCTCTGTCTCTCTCTCCCTCCCTCTCTCTCTCTCTCTCTCACTCTCTCTCTCTTTGAGGAAGGAAATATGATGAAAGAATGAAGGTGGGGTTGACGGAGGTTAATAATATCATCCTTTTTCATCATCTCTTCATGCTCCTGCTCTGCCTCAGAGGGAGTTTGTGTCCTCCTTCTCATTTAGTGTTCTGTTGCTTCCCTCTTCTGTCCGAGTTATGCAATTACACCTCTAAGACTGCACACTAGCATGAATTCGGCATGTCTGAGATTTCTTAAAGCGATGCATTTTTCTGCAAATGTAGTCAATCAGTCAAGATATGTTTGACTTTCAAGGTTTGCTTTATACGTTTATAACACAATATGACACAAAATGTGTTAAAATATATAACATAACATGTTAAAGTGTCACTTTCATTTTTGAGAATGTTTAGCACTTGAACTATGAGGCTAATGTTGCTGACTTGTGATGAAAGCTTTTACTACACCAATTAGCATGTTGCTAGATCGTTACTTGTCTCATACTGTGTGGAGGTGTTCAGTATCTCTGATAGACTTGATTATGTGGTTTCTGACACTGTATGAAACACTGTTATCTATAAACATGGGTTGAGGTACATGAACATAAAGCTACAAACAGTAGCAGCAGTAGAAGCTTGTACATTTCATTTTTTTTACCAAACTATTTCGTTCATATGAAGCTCATTGGTTAAATACTATTTAAACAGGGGAATGTTTATTAAATCACTTTCAGGTTTCAATATTAACAGCTTTCTCTTTCTCTTGTAGTTATTAAAAGTGAATTTCACTGATTTCTCAAAATTCCCCCATTATTGAGTGTTTATA
Organism: Colossoma macropomum; assembly: GCF_904425465.1. NCBI lineage: Eukaryota > Metazoa > Chordata > Actinopteri > Characiformes > Serrasalmidae > Colossoma > Colossoma macropomum. Next base: position 24,328,495 of record NW_023494802.1, on the reverse strand, counting down.
AACACAGTGGTTCAAAGTAGTTTGGTGTGAAATTGTTCAGATTTCTTTACAGTGGTGGTGATAGGAAGCAGTGGTCGCCATGACTACAACACAAATATAGACATTTTATTTACTATCCAAAACCACCAGTGAACCTACACTTGTCTTCTGAGTTTTATATGAAATGTTGATGATGGGAAAATAGTGGAAAAATCTGTAATATTATGTTTTCTTTTGGGAACTATTTTAGCTTTTTACACCAATATCTTCGCAAAACAATATTTCAGACATCAGGCAGTGTATTCATAACCATTTCATGTAATGACTTTCTGTGAGAGAGCATTTAGAGGTGGATGTCTGGTTCCTGTCACCACCACTGTGAAATTTCTGACTTGGTAAGCTTCTCTAGAATAGAGCATTTCACACCAAACCACTCTGAACGACTCTGTTTACATCTTGATCATTTAACTATGCAGAATATTTGAAAAATCTGTGGAATTCGCATGTAATATTTGATAATTTTGCAGATTTGGCTCTCTGATGAAGGTCATTGCTAGTTAAATTGGCCTTAAACTCTGACTCTATTTGTAGGTGTGTATATCCTAATTGTGGCCGGTGGTCTGGTGATGTTGGTGGGTTTTTTCGGATGCTGTGGGGCAGTGAGGGAGTCCCAGTGTCTGCTTGGCTCGGTGAGTCCAACACAAACACTTCCTCTCCATTGGTTGCCAGATTGCTTCTATCGTTTCCAGCCAAAAAAAAATGTTCAAAACCCGCCAAAATGCATAAACAAACACACAGAAAATACACATCAAAGACAATCTGAGGTCATTTTAACCACGACATGAAATAGTAGTATGTGACCAACATGACAATAATAATAATTTTCTTACATTACGTCAATTGCTGAATGGCTTTTATTTTGAAATCTGCCTATTGCCCAGTTTCCTCCCCCCTTACACCAAATGTAGTGGATTATATTTCTGTTTACACATCCAAAAAAAACCTTGCGTCACATCCAGTTCAAGGCGCCCTATTTTAATAATAATTTAGTGCTTCTCATATCATCATCATGATATCAGACAGATCATATATAAAACATCACATTTTAGGTCCATATTGTGCAGCCCTAAACCCTGGGTTACCGTCTGTGACTAAATCTTTGTTTCATTTCAGTTCTTCGCCTGCCTGCTGATCATTTTTGGGGCAGAAGTTGCTGCTGGCGTGTTCGGATTCCTAAATAAAGACAAGGTACGAGAGGTCTAGGTCTAGAGTTACTCGTCATTTTGCTCTATGTTTAATGTGCATTACATAATTATTTAGATGCAATTTCATAACCCCATATTTACAAATGAATTACAAACATCTCAGGTGCCAGAGTGTGACAGCAGCACCATTTAAAATTCAAGTAAGAAACTGTGTAAGAACTGAAGTCTGTTCTTCTCGTTATGGATGTTTTTGGTCTAAAAAAACACTAAAACTCCAAATAAGAGGAGTGATCAATGGTAAAGCAACATAGAAGTTGAACCTGCACACCAGGATGAAATTAAAGAGAATTAGGGAGTAAATATACTGATGGCTGAAAAGAATTACGGACAAAGTAGATTACTTTACTCACTAATATACTTAAGAAGAAGTTAATGGTCGTTTCCACTGTTCAGAATAATATAATTTTCCTTTCTCTCTCTCTCCAACAGATAATTCAGGACATTCAGACATTTTATAAAGAATCTGCTAAAGACACAAACAGCAACAACACTGTCGTTGCCTCCAGCTACCACAGAATTGTAAGTCTCACTGTAATTATTCATTATTATGGACATTTTTATACTTAGTATGGCTTTTTAATAATCTCAAGCTGTTTTTTCCACACTGACCTGTACAGTATCGCACAGTTTATTTATCCTATAGCATCAGTGTAGAGTAGGACACAGGACAGGCCATGATTCCACAACAAGACGTGCTGTTTATTAAACACGAGCAGAAAAGCACACACAAAATAATGAACTTGGAGGGGAGGTCACCACTACTCATACACTTCACCCTCACGGTGACCACAAACTCCTGCTAAACACAGAACAACACAATAAATACATACCATATTCTGCATAATTAAGTGGATACTTTTAGGCTGGGCTGCACTACACGACTTTTAAAATCCTAACAGATCTCTAAAATGGAGAGCGTCACAAATTTAACATCAGTTTGTCACAGAATTTTTTTGTTTTTTTGTTCAGACTAAACCACAAGCCAAAGAGAGAGAATAACACACATAATGAGTTTCAGCGATGAGTAAGAACTCAAACTCCCAGATCTCCTCAGAGATCACACCACATGCATAGAACTGAACTCACTGGACCTGTTTGTGCTTTTATGCACAGCGAAAGTGCAAACTGGTGATTAACATGTGGTGAGAAACGCTGATATTACAGTCATTTTCATTTCTTTAAATGTTAAAGTTTAGTGTGTAACTTTGCAGACAGAAGGGTCAGTATTGATTCTCTCAGCATTGACGGCTTCAAACAGCTGAAAAACATTGCGAAGCTAGTTTGAGTTTAATGTGAGAAGAAATATTCTCTATAGGGTTTAAATCTGACCAGCCGAAACCAACAGTGAAAAACACTGCATTTTTTTGCACAGCCTGTATACTCATGTATTTATTATACTTTCTGTGTGTATACAGAATATAATTGGCTAATAAAACAATTCTATTTGTGCTGTAGCTGAACTGCTGCGGCACTCCTTCAACTCAGTCCACCCAGTGCCCCAATATCCCCCCTGATACTAAGGTAACCAATTTCTATGATGATTTATCAATATGCTGATTTATCTCTGTAATGATCTTTCTCTGTAATAATGTGTTTCTATAATGACCTTTCTCTTTATTAACCCTTTTCTATAATTTTTCTTTCACAATACTGTAATTTCACTACAGTAGGTAGTACAGTAGGACTAGGTTCTGTTCATATAACACAGAAAAGGCTAAAGTGGACGTTTCAGTTTAGTCATTATGAATTTTATAATCTACAGGACTGTGAATCAGCCATTGAAGAGTTTTTCAACAGTAAGCTTTTCATTATTGGATATGTGGGAATCGGAATCGCTGGAGTCATGGTAATACCACCTTCATCATTTCACTGCACTGATATTACACATTTACCTCTTAAACTCTGGATTTATTATTAACACTTATTACTCTTGAAACTTTAATCTTCAGTATTCACAATAAATTGTCTGGCCTGTACTATGAACTATTCAGTATCCAGTATGAATTTTTCAGTATCTACTATGATATATTCTATGAATTATTCAGCATCTAGAAAGAATTATTCAGTATCCACTATGAATTATTCAGCATTTAAAATACATTTTTCAGTAGCTACTATAAATTATTTAGTATCTACTATGAATTATTCAGTATTAGCTATGAATTATTCAGTATTCGCTATGAATTATTCAGTAACTTCTGTGAATTATTCAGTAAGTTCTATGAATTATTCAGTATCCGCTATGAATTATTCAGTATCTGCTATGAATAATTCAGTATCTACTATGATATATTCTGTGAATTATTCAGTATCTACTATGAATTATTCAGCATCTGCTATGAATTATTCAGTGTCTGCTATAATTCAGCATCTACTATGAGTTCTTATGAATTAATTATTATTAGGTGGTCTTTTTTTTACAATGTGTTTTATTCTCCACAGATTATCGGTATGATCTTTAGCATGGTGCTGTGCTGTGCAATCCGGAACAGTCGGGAGGTGATCTAACAAAGCCCGTCTGACCTTTGACCTCTGATCTCCGTCCACTGCCAGACTCCAAACAGCCCACAGTAACAGCTTTGAGACGAAAGAAACGTCCTTCGTTCAGAATACTTTAAAATCCTCGATCGGGGTGAGCCGGAGGACGATGTACAATTGATCATTTTTCCCTCTCAGTCTAATCCGGCTGAGATTCTTAACGTTTGTTTTTTTGTTTGTTTTGTTTTTGCTTTATTACCTGCTGGAAAGGTGTCAGAAATGTTCCATTTTGACGTTGAGGGTTTTATTTATGTGTGCCTGTCTTTGTTTCCAAGTTCTAAATGTTCTTGACACTGTTCGAGTGGAACTCCCTCTCAGCCGAGTTATTTAAAGACGGGCAGATTTCTCAGCTGTGCCCGCCGTTGCCAGTATGGCATCACATGACCGATAAAGATATGATGTGATGTGAACTACAGGCGGCCTATGGCATGCTGGGAGATTTGACCGGATGGGTTTGAGTCGTGACTGCAGTCTAACCTCACAATTTCCACTCACACTCACTATCACTCAAGCTTTCACCTTCGTCCAGACAACCGCTCACACACAGCGGGGTCCAAACATCTGAGACCACTTTATTGACCACTTTATTATTACTGTTTTTATTTAATCCTGCAAATAAACAATGAAAAGTGTTAAAAGAGTTTTGAAAATTTTAAAGCAAAGAAAAGCTTTGACAGGGAAAGGTAGAAGAAATATTACAAATTCTGGATCACAGTTCAAATGTGTGAAATTGACCATGACTAAAACATGACTAAAACAACAGATTTAAAAAAGAGTAGAAATTAAAAAGGGGACAAATATTAAGAAATTCTGAAATTCATCTTAAAATTGAAAAAATTCTATTGTTCACTCAAATTGCTCTACTGATAATAGAGTTTGTAAAAAAAAAAATGTTATTGCATTTGAAAAGAACGCAAAATAGAAGAATTTTCACCAGTAGTCTCACTTTTGGACCTCACTGTATGTTCTCAAAGATTGTCAGTTCTCTCCATTTCTCCAGTATGATGTGATCACATTATATTTTCTGGTTACTTTTCAGCCTCTATATGGGTCATTCTACCAGTGTGGGGGCAAACAGCGTATTAATATTGGTGTAATTCTGTTATATTGAACCACATGCATAAAGTTATAACACCACTGACAACATTACTAAAGTCTGAGATTTTCTAGAATATCCTCCACTGTATATTCTTCACTTTCAAAATCACATTGTGGAACATTACAAATATTGCACGTTATTTTATTTCAATTTTAAAATCACAGTCAGCATTTTAGCCAAATTAGAAATGTAAAAAGATTAAGATTGAGATTAAGTTACCCTTATTAGTCCCACAATGGGGGAATTTCACCTCTGCAGAACAGACAATTTCAACCAAAAAACAAGCATCAAAATTGCTGTTTCACATAAAAATAAAACTTGATCATCTGTGAAGTTGTGGCTGTTCATTTTCACAACTTCAAAGTTGTTGGACCCCATTCAACACTGCGCTGGTAGAAAGACCCGTATTTGTGTCCACAAGTATGATATTCAGTCATTTCACCCTCCATTTACCCTCATTCCACCACAGTCTCATCATACAACTACATGCTAACATGGCTCCACACATATTAACGAATCTTTACACATGTTTCACACATCACTGTACATGGTTCTGTACATGCTAACATCATTCTGCACATGCTAACATATCTCTATACATGCTAACATGGCTCTGTACATTATAACATTGCTATTCACATACTAACAAGGTTATACACATGCTAACATATCTCTCTACGCGCTAACATGACTCTATACATGTTAACATTGCTCTATACATGCTAACGTGGTTCTTCACATACTAACACGGTTATACACATGCTATCATCTCTCTATATGCTAACATTTCTCTCTACATGGTTCTATTCATGCTAACATGGTATACTAACATATCTATCAACATGTTAGCGTGGCTCTACACAAGCTAACATATCTCTACGCATGCTAACTGTACATGCTTATTATGGTTCTACTCATGCTAACATGATTTTGCAAATGCAATCATGGTTCTAGGCATTCTAACATGGTTCTACAAATACCAACAAGGTTCTACACACAATAACATAGTTCTACACATGCTAACATGACTGTGTGTTGATATTTTGGAAGGGACAGCAGCTCCTATGAAAGTTAAGCAACAAAAGTTTATCCTCTTATATAACAGCTTCCTTTGCTCATATTTCCAGCTCAGAGTGGGCGGAGCTATGGGCATAGTGTTGACACTTCTCAGCTAACATGTATGTGTGAGGGTCATGTTCATGTGTGTGATGTTTGGAGCTAAGTAAGGACACAGCAGGCTCAAATAGCATCCGCTCCCAGCTGCTAGCATCATAGTGCAGCCTAGCCTGGTCACACGTTGTGATTTAAACCAAACAAAAGGGAATTTGGGGGTTCTTTATGCATTTTTAAATTATTAACCTGGACCAAATATGTCAGATTTCCAATTGTTTGCTTAGTGGAACAAATTGGACATTGAATCTGTTCATGTTTTAAGTGATTTTTCCCTTTAAGCATTACAAAAGTAATTTATTTAAAAGTTAAAAGTAATTTTTTGTCGTCTTCTTCACTGTTGCATTTTAAAGGCTTTCAAGGACAACCTTGTACATATTGTTGAGATTTTTCTACTTCGTTCCTGTGACATGCGCGTGCTCGTGGATATCTGTGATTTGTGTAGCAGCAGATTATCGACATTTTAAAGTCATTCCTGTTTGATGGTGATTTATAATGAGATGAATCAATGTGCCTTGCTTTTTTAATACAACATTTATGGCCTGTTAGCAAAGGTTTGAATGTGTGTAAAGGTCAGGTTTTCAGTCCCGTCCAGTCAGTTTAGACTCTTGTCATTACTATCCAGTTAATCTGCAGCACCAGTCAAAAGTTTGGAGCCACCTGATCAAAAAGTTGTTTAGTATAATCTCAAAAAATCCTGATTTTAAGGCCTACTGTCATATGTGATAGTTTGGACACTGGTCGGTCTAAATGTTTTGTGGATTTTCTGCATGAAAATAGGCTCACACCTAAGTGTTTCTGCCAATTTTAATGCACAATTTCTATTTTTTATGTCCTAAGGTCTGGGAATAAGTCATATTTTATGCTTAAAATTTTTCTAATATGTTCAATTCAGCAAAGAAAGTGTGTTCTTTGTAGAGGATGCATAAACTTATTTCATGTTAAATTTGCATGCTAAATGCTAAAGTTGATGCCCATATATGAATTTAGCCCCAAAACAAAAATGTTTAAAAATATATATATTTATTTTTTTCTCAGCCACAATACAGGGAATACCAAGAGTCCCCTAAAAGTGGGCCATAACTATTAGGAAAGAGTTCTATAAAGGGTTCTAAATTTTACTCATACATTAAAAGTCATGCTTAGAGTACCACACAACTTTTAACACTAGCAGAACCCTTTTTGGTGCTAAGTAGAACCATTTTTCAAAAGGTTTTTTAAAGACCAAAGGACATTATGCAAGGTTTTCCATCACAGAGAACCCTTTAACCATGCAAAGAACTATTTATGCATTTAGATGGTTCTTTAAGTTGTCATGGTTTTATATAATCATTGCCTTTCCTAAAGAACACTTAAAGAACCAATCTTTTGTGGGGCAGTCACTGCAGTCACGACTCTTACTTACTAGACACTTCAGGGACTTTAACATTTATTACATAATTCCTATGTACACTCCTAAAAATGATGGTTCTTCAAGTGTTCTTCAGTAAAGACAGTTGTTCTGTATAAAATCATGAACACTCAAAGAACAGTTTGCATGATTATAGAGCTCTTTGTATGGGTTCTTCAGATTGCTGAAAATGTGTTGTATATGGTTCTATATAGCAGCAAAATTGTTTCTTCTATTGTTACAAGCTTGAAATCATAACAGCAGTAGAACCTTTTTTGGTGCTATTCAGATCCTTTTTCTAAATAGAACCATATACAACGTATTCTCTATCTATGCAAATGGTTCTGTCTTTACTGAAGAACCCTTGAAGAACCGTCTTTTTTAAGAGTGTGTGTCCAAACTTATTGACTGGTACTGCAGACCCTGGCTGATAAAGCTGAGTGTGCTGGATGAAGAAATGTGGAGAAGCTGTGATGCTTCAGCTCCTGTATGAAGTGTCCGGCGGGGGAAGGGGTGCAGGGCTGAGTCGCTGTAGATGTGAGTGCTGGTTTAGGTGTTTGTTCTCTCTCTCTGAGCTCGTTTTGCTCTGCCTGTTCAGAATGTAAGGTTTGTCTGGTGTGTTTAGCATGGCTTTCTGTAGGTGCTTTCTGATGATCAAACTCTCTGTGTCGTAAACTTTGTGAGAAGAATAATGAAGAGAATTTTTGTACTGTAAACAGAACAACATTGCTGTTGTTGTTGTTGTTTTTCCAGTGTTGAAATGTGTAATTTATTTATGGGCTGATGAGTTCAAACAGAATTTCAGGCTTCTCAGGAAGATCGTTGTACCTGAACAAATAAAACTTCTCTGAAGTTTCTCCAGCCTGTGGTGCTTCTGTTTTCTGTCATCAAACATACAAAAAAAAAAAAAACGTATTTAGGGGTTTCACATTATATGTTAGACTTTTTTCAGATTTTGAAAACAAATTTAGTGTCAGATGATGATATATAGTTTGTGCATGCTGGACAAATATTGTGCAAACCACTGCATCTTTGAACTATTTAGCATTATGTATGAATTTTTCAGTGTAAATTATTTAGTATTTATGATTAATTATTCAATATGAATTATTCAGTATCTATTATGAATTATACAATAACTACTAAGAAATATTCAGTAACTTTAATGCTATTCAGTATTTACTATGAATGATTTGGCAACTACTATGAAATATTGAGTATGAATTATTTAGTATTTGCTACAAATTATTTATTTTTACATTTTTGGCAGACACACTTATCCAGAGCAACTTACAATTTGATCATTTTACACAGGTAGGTGAAGGTATTGTTAGGAATCACGCCCAAGGACTCTTACTGGTATAGTGTAGGGTACTTACCCAGGTGGGGATTGAAACCCAGTCTACAGCATAAATGGCAGAGGTGTTACCCACAACACCATACCAACAATCAGTTATTCAGTATTTAGTATGAATTATTCAATATCCATAATATGTTTTATTCACTATCTACTATAAATTGTTCAATATGATTTATTCAGTATCTAGTATGAATTATTCAGCATCTACAATAAATTACTCAGTATGAATATTTTCTGCATGATCTATTCAGTAAGTACTATGAATTATTCAGTACTATAAATGATTTAGTGATATGAAATATTTATTTAATATATATATATAATATATATATATAATATATATATATTATATTTGTATAAATGATTCAGTATCTACTATTAATTATTCAGTATGAATTTCTGAGAATGTACTTTAAAATATTCCATTTAAATTAGTCAGTATCTAGTATGAATTATTCAGTGTCTAGTATGAATTATTTATCAAGAATTTTTAAGTACTATAAGACATTTCATGTAAATTATTCTCTTTCAATATGAATTATTCAGTATCTACTGTGAAGTTCTCAGTGTATGCTATAAATGTTTCAGTATGATTTGTTCAGTACCTAGCATGAATTATTCAATATCACACTTAGTTTGAATTTTTAGGGTCTACAATAAGTTATTCAGTATGAATTATTCAGTTACTACTATGAATTATTCAATATTTACTATGTTCATTATGCATTATTCAGTATTTACTATGAAGTATTCAGTATCTACTTTAAATTATTTGGTATGATTTATTCAGTATCTATTATGACTTATTCAGTATCTATTGTTAATTGCTCGGTATAAATTATTCAGTCTAAATTATTCTTATGAATTATTCTGGATCTTCTATGCATTATTCAATATAATTATTCATATATGGACTGTTAGAGTTTAAGAGGTCAGATGAGTGGTCTGATGACTGTAAATGTAAGTTGGGTTCAGTTTGCTGTATTGTATGTCAGCTGTCTCACATTAACTTCTCAAATCTCTTCTCTCTTTTCTCTCTGAGTCTTGGCCTGAGTTGACAGGAGGGTTGCCAAAAACTGAACAGGTTCTCTCTCAGGGGTTACATTCAGATGTAATGCTTTATAAGTTAGATTAGTGTTACTTTTAAGTTACAGCATTCAAGCTTTGATCATGTTAATATATTCTCACTAGCCCAACAGCTACATACCTCAGGTTTCAGATTAAGCTTGGAAATGAAATATTTCTGCAATTTTAATGAAAGCTAATTTTATTGCTGTCAAATAAATGCAACAGAGCATGAACAAAAGGTGAAAACTATACTTAAACATTCTGTATTCCCTTAAAAATATCAGTGAAAAACTTGAGTCAAGGTTTTGGGCCTTCTTTCAGTCCCAGTTAGTCCTGCTGCTATACTGAATGTGGAGATTAGTGCATTGAGATGTGTTAATTGTTGCTTTAAACAATGCTGAAGAATGGAAAGCTTGACACTTTAAACATAAATGACATTGTTGACTGTAATAAATGTATTCTCCAGTTGAATCACTTTATGACTGTAAGTATATCTCCTGCTAGCTGCCTTACAGCTAAGTGAGGCTTGCCTCTCTGGAGCTCTGCTTTGACCAGAGTTTCATATTTCCTGTTTGAAATGTGGGTAACAGCTGCAGGTAGAAGTTATGCAGCAGCAATGCAGAAGCAGCAGGTTTATTTTCAGCAGCGTGGGCACTTTACACCCTGCCTGGAACCACTCCCATTGGTGGTTTTATACTCAGTAATACTGCCAAGATTTTAAGAGAATGGATTGGCCTAGGTTGCTCAATCTGTTGAAACTTAACCTAGTTTGCCCTTAACTGTGTTTACTCTAGCTTGTGTTTATTGTCATCTGCCTCTCACTGTTTGGAACTGGTGGATTCATGTGTCCGTCTATATTTTGTGTGAAACTCACCCATGGACACTCAGGGTATCACCAAGGACCCATCATGCTGGAAACGTTTCATTCTTCATTCAATCCACATCGGAGACACATGTGAAAAGGCGTGCAGAGAGTTTACAGCTGCTGAATTTGCAAAGCTTTGGAAAGTAGTGATGAAAATAATGGAGCATTTTGATATGAAACATATGAGTATCATGTTATATGAGGAGACTTTAAAGGAGAATTTAAGAAGGTATGCACAAATCAAGGGAATGCCCTCAGACCCCAGAAGGTTCACCAAATGGACGTGGAGCACCGGGTTTTACCCTGCAGAAGTGATTCAAAAGTAGCAAACATCTCTCCATACGTGGTAGCCACTGTCTTAGGCTCTCCTGCCCCAAAGATTATGGAGAGGAGTGGAGTTGCGAGGCATCGCTTGATTCAGCCTCCATTTCTCAAGGAGAGAAGTTGGTAGTGGAGAGATACAGTTCTAATAGAGCAATAAGGTGACCAATCTTTCCTGCAAAGGGCCAGAGTGGCTGCAGGTTCTCTTCCAACAAAACAGGAGAGCATGCATGATCAAAAAATCAGGTGAGCTCCTGGTGGTTTGGGATGAAAAGTTGTAGCCAACTCAGCCCTTTGCAGACAAGATTGGACATCCCTGTAATAGAGAGCAACTGTTAAGAGACTTTTCACATTTCTCTCTGCACCTAAAGATGGCCTTTTCAGTGCCAGGAAAGCCACGGATGTCCAGTCTTATCTGGAAAGGCAGATGTGGCTGCAGGTTTTCATGTCGAACAAGCAGGAGTACACCTGTTTCCACCTTTGGAGATACGACAAGACATCCCTGCTGACCAAAAATGCCACTCTCAGCCTGTGTTCTTGTACACCTCTGCTCCCCAGTGCAGAAGCATACTCTGGGGTCCTCAAGCCAGAGACATTTGTTAAGTTGCCCGCAGGGTTCCTAAGCCAGAGATGTTCTCCAGGCTCCACAAATCAGAGACTTTAACTGGGCTACCCAAGGGAGAGCTGTCCACCAAGTTTCCCAAGGCAGAGACGTCCACCAAGTTTTCCAAGCCAGAGGTGTCCACCGAGTTCCTCAAGCCAGAGACATCTACCAAGTTCCCCAAGCCAGAGAAATTATCCAAGCTCCTTAGGCCAGGGTTGTCCTCGAAGCTCCCTTCATCTTGATCCCAGACATTGTCTGTGTCAATCCCTTGGTTCCTGTCTCAATCTCTGTCCAAGTCTCTGCCTTGACTTCTGTCACAATCTCTGTCCCAGTTCCTGTCCCTGTCTTTATTCTAGTCCCTGTCACCATCTTTGTCCCTGTCTCTGTCCCAATATCTGTCTAGACTCCTGTCACAATCTCTGTCCCAGTCTTTGTCCCAGTTCCTGTCCTTTCCTTTATCCCAGTCTCTCTCACTATCTCTGTCACTGTCCCAGTTCCTGTCACAGTCTCATCACTGAATCAGTATCAGTCACTGTCACGATCTGGTCTCTGTTCTTATCCTTGTCACCATCTCTGTCCCAGGCCCTGACCCAGTCAACATCTCAGTTCCTGTCCCTGTCCCTTATACCACCTTAGTCCTTGTATCAGTCCTTGTCACCATGACTGTTCAATTTCTGTCTCAGGGTCTTCTGCAGATCTGGCTCCAGCTCCTACCCTGGAGTAGGTTCCAGACTCAGCCTCAGATTTCCATACCTTGGAAGCTGTGCCTGAAAGGGGGCTTCTGTAACAGACTCCTCGTTCTGTGTTTATGCCCACTCTGGGTTTGATTCCACCCAGAATCCAACCACTTCATTCACTTAAATCTGGTTGTTTGTATAAATAGCTTGTGTGTGTATCTGTGTCTTTGTCAGGGTGTTTATTTTGTAGCCTGTTTCCCATTTCCTGTTTACCTAACCTTGTTCCAAAATGTTTTGTTCATTTTGTTCATTTTGTTTGTTTTTACTCTTTGGTCATCCCTGATCTGCCTTTCATCTTATTTCCTTGTAAAATTAACACTTACATCCACTCATCTCCAGCACTCTATTTGTAACAAGCAGCTAAAGAAGTGGGCACTCTTGGCTTTACAGTTGGTGTGTAAATCAGCGCAAATGTGGTTATTCTATCAGAAGACAAGGAAAAAGAAGGGAAAAACAACTTCATTCATTTCACATTTTTGTCATTTTTTGACATTGAACAAACAGAAAAAGTTGGTAGTGCAGGCTTAGACCTTTTCATACAGAATGTAACTCAAATGTAAAGGTAATAATCATGTAATTATTCATGTTAATATGTTAAAACAATGAATGTAGCTCTAGGTTATCTAGAGTTAATTTATCTTTCACACAATTTTAGAAGAAAACACAGGAAAAACTCAGATTAATAGCATCTTTATTTAGAGGTTGTTCTTGTTGATTCAGAAATCCTTGGACCACACAGCTGCTAAACACCCACACTCCTTTACCAAACAGTGTTTGTCCAACTGGCTCCTTGAGATTCATACTTTGTTTTTAGGGTGGTCAGACGTGTGACCCCCTACTGAAGGTATAAAAATTCAAAGTGAGAAGAAACCTTGAATGACCTTGATTCATTTCCTTCTCCAAAACTTGTGAGATTGCACAGATTGCACCTCCCATTTGTGATGTAGTTACTGTTATATGATCAGTAAGCACATCCTAGGACAGATCAAAATGAGAAATGGAAGTGACTGGTGACTTAAAAGTTGTGCAACATCTTAGCAGGCATCTATATCGCTAGATATACATTGACAGTCCAATTCTGAGGTATGCTGTACACTATAAATGTGTCGAATACTCTGCCAGCAAATATTTTCATGTCAGTCTGCCTTTGAAATATGAGTTATGCACATACAAAATATACTAAACTTCTGCCTTGACTTGGTCCAACTGGATGGCACAACCCAAAATCTGCATTCCGCACACTCCAAGCTTAAACTTCTCCAAAACAGCGCCCAATATTCAGAGCTTTTTGGAATCTAAAGTGTGCATGCCTCCTTTCAGAGGATCGTGACCACATCCGTCAACATTACTCACCCCAGCACCCTTTAAACAGGGTTGAAATATGACAAGTTCGCTTTTATGAGCTAAACAGAACAAGTGCCCCCCTTACCCGCCCCCAAAGCCCACTATGAGTGAGAAAGGACAAAGTTAATGGACAAACAGAAAGGAAAGCTGTGATATTTTGAGTGTGGGAGACGTGACGTGACATTCATTCCCTCATTGAGGGAAACCAAAGGCTGTTTCTGGAGACTTTTAAAAAAAAATAAAAAATTAGAAATGACATTGACAAGTGCAATGTTGTCTTGGCTACGAGAACGCCAGCGGTATATGCTAATGTTAGCATTTCCATAACAAATCTCAAACCATAAACATCACTCTCCAAACAGTCACCGTGAAGCTGCCTCAGCCACTCTGCTATGAAGGAACAGTTTGGCGAAAAATCAGATAATTTCACTTTTTTTCGCTGAACTTTCACTTTAATGCTCAGATGGTTCCGGTGTTTGAGACTGAGTTTAGGCTGAGTAGAGGTTGAAGGGGTTTTGGCCCAGGATAAATTCTCCAACACCGATGAAGTAAACCACTTGCGCGATGCCGAAGAGTGGAGCAATGACCAGAGCCCGGCAGCCGGCACCCTTCATCAGAGCAGATGGACCTTCCTTATGAATGATCTTCCTGCAGGGAGAAAAGACACAGATGGGTTTACTTTATTTTCACTTTATTTACTTTATTTTCCACATTTCAGAACAGGGCTCTGAAACCCCATCTCCTCCCTGTTCCTCAGTCTTGCATCAGTCCTACTACAGCTATGAGGGTGGGTCTGGCCTTCTAGCTACTGGCAGAAGCTGCCCACAACTCCAGCTCTCCCCCCTGCCTCAATTAGTCTTCCCTCATACTACCACCACCATGTTGAAGGCAGAGTCTGAACTCACAAACATTAAATTGTAATCTCTAAATCTCTAATATCTAAATATCTGTTAGTGAGTAATAATGTTATGTTTTCACTCAGTGTACTCCACTAGTTTATTATTTTTATGAGTATATGTAGTTTATTATTTTTCATTAATTATTTATGTTTATTTTTTCCTTCTGAATCTCAAATGTTTTTGGATCAAGCTGTTTATTTATTCAGTAATCACTAAAAAAAATGAACAAACTGAAAAGAGTTACAAGATTATTGAGATTATGACAGCAATAACATGAAATGGCTCCAGTCAGAAATATTGTCCAAAGGCTATTAAATCTCTGCCTACATCACCTGATTTGTTCAAACACATTAACGAGGCACACATTTTTGTGGCTTTTTACAGTATGCCGTGAGGGAATACAAAGTGTCATAAAGGTAACTGGGCATGTTATGTTATCACTAACTTAAGTTAACTGCTTAGTTAGGCACAATACAATCAAAGGAGATACCGCATAGACAGAAAAATATTTCCATATATGTTTGTAAAATGCGTCAAGTTTGTAATATTGTGATAATTAAAAATGCACACATTTCGACATATTTTGTCTACATATGCAAATATATTTCAATATATTGACATATATGTGCATATATTGCCAATTATGTAAATATTCAAAATGGCAACATCTATATATATATAGTGCACATCTAAATATAGTGCAAATATATGTACATATCTTTTTCTTCCATACAGAGTACAAAATGTTAGAGGTTAATTTGAGATGTTAGTACTCTACAAATGTATGTTATTTATACATAACATACAGTGTAAGAGTAGGAGTGTCCAAACACACTGATAGTGATATAATGACTGGCCTTAAACCTTTTCCAACTGTTAATTTCACTGAAGTTCGAAATGAAAACTGTAAACGGAACTCAAAGAATGGTCGCTGTACCTGACACAGTCCACCACTCCGCTGTACATTTCCTCATTTGCACTTTTATTGAGTGACTGCAGCCTTGTCTTCACCACTGCAGGGAGGAAAGCTCAGTGTAAGTCTTTTCACATTTCACCAGTGTTAGTGCACTAACACAAACATGTGCACACTCACCATCACAGGGGCTGACCGCCACGGCTGCCGTGCACCCGGCCGCACAGCCTGAAGCGAAGGACCAGTAAAATGGAGCGTTCTCGGTTTCCGAAGGTTTCCCCAGCTGGTTCAGGTGGGCGAAGAGTGGGAAATAAACAACAGAAAATGGGATATCTCTGAAAAAAAGCAAACAGAGTCAGTAACAGCCTCTATACTGTGCTATATATTACTATATAGTACACTGTCTATATATTACTATGCTATAAATTTCCAGAAATTACACATTCTAGAATTTTTTGGTGCTTGTTGCTATATATTAGTCATAATTCATATTTACATTTATCATTTACCAATGTCTCTTTATACAAGCTGTTTTTGTCACTGAAACATGAATGGGCGGGGCTAAACTGCTGTAGGCTGAATGGGCAGGACTGAACCGCTGAAGGCTGAATGGGCGGGGTTAAACTGCTGTAGGCAGAATGGGTGGGGCTAAACTGCTGTAGGCTGAATGGGTGGGGCTAAACTGCTGTAGGCTGAATTGGCAGTTCTATGTAAAAATAACTTTACCAGTATTTACTTGTTAAGTTTAGTTGTACCTCATGAGTGTGGCCCCAAGGCCCTGGTAGAGGCCCTGGATGCCGCGGGTCCTCAGCAGCTCCTGGGTGATTTGCATGGCTGAAACTGGGCGGATGTAGGAGCAGCTCAGCATGGTGCCGCCACCGCCTGTGGGTGAGGGCACCACAGCCAGGTTCCTCTGGGCCACTGTGAGGAACATATAGGGAAAACTTAAGATCTTTCAAACATCTTAGAACTATGGAGAACAGTGTTCTTTAGTGGAAAGTTTTTCATCCAGAAGAAATGTTTTATGTCAAGTTACCACCTAATGGGAAATTACAGGACAATCTAGCTTTCAGCTAAAATTTTAGCTGTCCTGAAATTCTTAATGTTTCAGTCTCGTGGCTCATAAACTGTGGAACTCTAATAAGCCTTTCCAGTCCATTCCTCTTTTCTCAATGGTTTCATTCTCCATTTCACTCCTGCTGATAGTGCTCTTTTTTGTTGCATGTTTTTTTGAGGTGATTGTGCAATTGTTGTACTAATTTTGCATCTGTGAGAAAGACACTATACACTTTACCATTTAAAAGCCTGGAATTACTTGTTATATTAAAAATCAATTGTTTTTCTATTCTGTAATTTATCAAAGGTAATTTAAGATGTTTTATTCAATGTTGTAAGTTTTAGGAACATCAAAAAGCTAATAAATCATAAATAATATACTGTAATTCACTATTTATAGCAATTTATGGATAAATTCCTGGATAAGTTCTGAAATTGGATCACCACTTTACAAAATCTAATGAATTCACTCAAGGGTAGTAAAGAAAACATTCTATATAGAACCATGAACAAGCTTAAAAGGTTCTTTGCATGGTGAAATGGTTTTTCAGATTGATGCAGAATGCACTGTAAATGGTTTTATATAGCACCCAAAAGGGTTCTGCTATTGTGACAATGTCAAGCTTATTACTAGCAGTAATAGCAGAACCCTTTTTGGTGCTATATAGAACCAACACATTGCAGCACATGCAAAGAAGACTTTAATCATGCAAATGGTTCTTTAAGTGTTCATGGTACTAAATAGAACCTTTGTCTTTACTAAAGAACCCTTAAGGAACCACCCTTTTTAATAATACTGATGCTTACTTTATTAGAGCTTCATTCTTGATGTTGTACAACTTTCTCTGTCATTTTAGAACCGTCTACATTCTGGACACTTCTAATATTTCTTTATTTTTATTTATAGCTTAATACTAGTATAATACTTTTGAACTGTAGTGTGAATTAAAGAAAGTATTATTATTATTATTATTATTATTATTATTATTATTATTATTATTATATAATGCCACAAAATCCTCACTCTACACCATACTGGATCTGCTTCCTTCAGGCTACGAGCTCCTCCTCCTCTGTAATCGTGTCTCTTCCCTGTTTTGTGTTCTTCCTGTGCTGGTTTTGGTGAATAGGATCTTACATAAGTTCTGTCTGGTTTACCTAGTAATTCCAAGCAACTGTGTTATCTGATATTTCCCAGAGTTGTCTGCAGCCTGGTTCCTGTCTGTTCTTTTTTCTGGTAACTCTAATGTTATAATCACTTCATTACATCATCAATTTAATTCCTCTAATTGTGTTATTTTCTGGTTCTTCTTCCTGGTACATAGTAACGGTTATGAATCTCTCTAAGCTGAACATATGGTAAAGTGCAATTACCTTCATTTTGGTAGAAGCCCATTATATGACACTCTGCATCTCTCTACCTCAAGTATTCCTGAACATTCTAAAAAAGAAAGGCGCCAAAAGTGTTCTTTATGCGATTCCACTTTGGGGTCCTTTAGAGAACCATTTTTGTAAATCAGATAAGCGAGTGTGAATAACCTTTTTTAAAGTTCAAAGAACTTCCATATAATGTCAGACCCCTTAAATTGGTACAGAACCTTAAATTATTTGAAGATTCTTTGAATATTTAAAAAGTTCTTCACATTCACATATCCTTTTGGCTTCTTAGGGAACCAAAAGTTGTTCTTCTATAGTATTGCTCAAAGAGTGGTACTGTTTTCTAGAGTTTATAATATGATAATCCATGTCTTACCTAGTCTCCCTGCATCCTGAAGCTGGATCTTAAGCATCTCCATTGGCGTGGTGACGATCACCTGACACACTCCGGCTCCACAGCCCGCCAGCATCTCTTTAAACACACTCAGTTTAGACCTGCAGTGAGAAGAACACTCTCAGAACCTCTTTTAGGAGTGTTTTTGAACACAAGCCTGGATGCTGTTCTTCACAGTGGCAGAATATGTTTGGTCACAAACCTAGGACTTTGCAGCTGTGTCATGTATCTGGGGCTTTGCATTGTGATAGTGGAGATTGACTGGGCCATGAGCCAGGACACTTTTCACAGTGACAGAGCAGTTATTGGCCATAAGTCTATGACTTTGCATTATGACAGTGACATTTGACTGGGCTGCAAGTCAGGACTTTGCAGTGTGACCCAGAGACTGATTGGTCCATGAGGTCGGGACTTTGCACTAGGCTGCAAGCTGGGGATTTTGCACCACAACAGTTGAGTTTGAACCTAAAACCAAACCATACATCTCAGCAGTGAGGGGCCATGAACCTGGGACTATACATCACAAAAAGTGGAGTTTGGGCCACAAACCTGGGACTATGCATCATGAAAGCAAAGACTGACTGGGCCGTGAACCTGGCACTATGCATCACAAAAGTGAAATTTGGGCCACGAATGTGGGACTGGGCTACAAACCTGGCTGGGACTATGCACTGCAAAATTGGGGTTTGACTGGGCTGTGAACCTGTGATTATACATCATGAAAACAGAGCCTGACTGGGCCACAAACCTGGGAATATATATCATGAAAGTTGGGTTTGACTGGGCTGCAAAGCTGTGACTATATGTCATGAAAGTAGGGTTTGACTAGGCCACAAACCTGGAACTATATGACACAAAAGTGGGGTTTGACTGGGCCATGAATCTGGGACTATGCATCATGAAAGTAGGGTTTGACTTGGCCATAAATTTAGGACTACATATTGTGGTCAGAGGTTTTCTGGGAAACTGGGAAAGCATCTTTGGATTTGAGAAAGGTGTTTTATAAATTAAATATATTATTATTATTATTATTATTATTATATGTTTAATACTTAACAACCAATGAAACTCACTCTCCCCTGCTGAGCTGATGACGGAAGAAGTCGTTAGCAGCTAGTTTGATGGCCTTCTCAGGGGTCACCAGGGTCAGGTTAACTGCTGCACCTGCAGAAACAAATTCATTATCTGTCAAAGTCACCTACATTCTGTTTAATAATCATTGAATCATAGCTCATCAAATAAGGGGAGAAATTGTGTGGAAAGTGCAGATTCTAAAGTTTCACTCCAGACCACATTAGTGTTTGTTGGTACAACAGGAAATATATAGGGTACTCTGCAAAAGTCAGAGACGACCTTCATTTATTTAATTTGTCAGTTACTCATTTTTCTGTGTCAGGAAAACAGCAGAAAACATATTTAACAGAAAATCTCCTTTTCTCAGTGAGGCTTTTTGACAGCTACACATCCTTTCAGACCCATGGCGCTGAGTTGTCTTCTGACAGTGGAAGGATGAACAGAAACACCTGTGGATGTTTTCAGATCAGAAGCGGCTTAATTTTCTCCTCTCTCTCAAAGATGAAAGCTTTAAGTGCTGTTTATGTGATGGGGACAGTTTTGGTGTCTACCAGGTCTTCCAGGTGGTTGTTAGGAGTCTCATTTTCTCTGGAGCTTTTAATCAGTATTTGAAGTCCAGTTTTGGAAACTCTTTTTTTGGGAAACTTTTTTACTGAGAATTAAATAAATGAATGATGGTCTCTGACTTTTACACAATGCTGCATAAGTGTTGTGTTGGTTATTTAGCCATTCCAAGCAGCTGTGTTGTGTCATATTGGTTCTTTGAATGCTCTTCGTTCTACATAGACCCATTCCCATTACTAAAGAACCCTTGAAGAACTGTCTGTTTTAAGAGTGTACAAATATTATAATATACACTTACTGCAGAAAAGACTTGAAAAGAAGTGTCTTTGCATGGTGAAATGGTTCTTCAGACTGATAGAGAATTGCCTGATATGGTTCTACGTAACACCAAAAAGGGTTCTTCTATTGTTACAAGCTTCACAATATTGTTACAAGCTTGACATTGTCACAATAACAGAACTCTTTTTCATGCTATATAGAACCAAATACAACACATTCTCCATCAATCCGAAGAACCATTTCACCAAGGAAAGAACCATTTGAGCATGAAAGTGTTTCTTGAAGTGTACATGGTTCTATAAAGAACTATTGTCTTTTCTAAAGAACCCCAGAAAACCAACTTTTTTAAGAGTGTACATTCACTTAATCAGAGGAAAGGGGCACTACTTAAAGTAAAAACAGAAAAATAAAAGTCTGGAGTCAGGACAGTCTGGGTGGAGTCAACGCAATTTAAAATACAACTGAAGCGGAACGGGGTTCAATCATGTTCTCTCACTGAAGGTGCTGAAGACGTTCTGATGTACCTCCCCAGTGACAGTCTGTGGAGTTTCTATAGCCTGTGCGGCAGAACAGCCTTAATAACTGTAGACGTTTAGACTCTTCTGAAGGTTAAATTGTGATCACTCTGAGAGGTCTGAACACTTACAGTTCATAAATCCATGACTATTTATAACTTACCTCCTAAAAGCGCTCAGAGAAAAAAGTTCTGCTGCACACAATAGAGTAACTGGGAGGTGCTGTATTAGAAGATAAACCCAGCTGTGAGTGAGTGTCAGTGAAACACGCAGTGAGTGTCAGGGGGCTGTTAGGGTAGACAGCCTGTGATTAAGTGTACTTTAGTTCAGTGCAGGACGTTCCTGGAGGGTGGGAGAGGTGAAAGGGGAGTGATGGGTAGAAGTGTGTGCGTGTGTGTGTGTGTGTGTGTATGTGTATGTGTGTGTGTGTGTGTGTGTGTGTGTTTACCTCTGTACATCCCGAAGTATCCCTCAGAGCGGACAGTTTTAATCAGACAGTCCATCCTGAACAAAACAACATTCAGAACGTCAGAACATTCAGAACATTCAGAATCCCGGTACACCAGAACACCAGATCATCAGAACATTTAAACATTCAGAATGTCGGAACATCTGAACATTCAGAACACCTGAACATTCAGAATGTCAGAACATCAGGACATTCAGAACGTCAGAACATCTGTACATCTGAATATTCATCTGAACACGCACACATTAGTTGCAACAAAAAATAAACAAAATTAAGCTAAATAAAATAATATAACATCTTTTCATTTTTGTTTGAGTAGATTATATTAACCACTAAGTATGCATTAGCAGTAAATAAATATAATAAATACAATAACATTTAGATTTTAAATAGGTTAAATTATTCTAAAAGCTAAATATGTAGTGACAAAAAATATAATAAAATCTTGTGATTTTAAATAGCTTTAATTAGATTAACCCCTAAATATAAAATAAAATAAATGTTTAGCTTTTTAATAGTTTACAGTTAGTTATGCAGTGGTATTAAATAATAAAATAAAACCAATCACTGCTGTTGTAACAAAACCTAGTATTTCCAGAATGGTAACTTTACAGGAGAAAGAAAAAACATACAAAACAAAAAGTCAATGGAACCTGACTTTTTTCCAAGTCATTTTGGATTGTTTCTTTTGGTCCATTCTTCATGAAATTTACACACAATGTAAAGAACAACATACATTTTCAAATTGTGTCAAAAACATGACAAAAAATGACAAAAATGGAGATACAAGGTTTTCTTTCTACAGCAGTGAAATACTGGATAGCTGGAGTGGGCAAACCTAAAACACCCACACAGCTGTTCTATGTTCTAACAAGCTGAAGTGTTGCATCAGCCGCTACTCAGATAAACAGCATGGTGGGAAAACCTGTTATGCAGATTTTCTGCAGCTTCAGCCTGAGCTTCAGATCAGTTTTCTGAGATCAGACTGAGTCTCCAGAGCTCTGATTGGAGAACAGCTGCAGCTCTGACTGCTCACTCACTGACTTTATACAAGTGTGAAAGACAGAAGCAAGAGAGAGAGAGAGAGAGAGAGAGAGACAGAGTGATGTAGAGCAGAAGAACGTTAGCGTACATGTTCTTGTAGACTCTCTCATTGCTGCGCTGGTTCTGCAGGCGTGTTTTGGCGAGGTCAATGGGAAACACACAGGTCACCCCCACCATCCCGGCCACCCCACCGTTAATCAGCTTAGCAGGAAGACTGAGAGGAGAAACAAAACCACACAGCACTGAGAGATGTTCACCTGGTGACCTGATTACACACCTAACTCGCTCAACACCTCAACACCTGCAGCAGGGGCATCAGGAGCTTCAGCTCCTCAGCAAAGTGCCAACTTTACCAAGTAAAACATTCAATCTCTCAAAGATCTGCTCTGAAAGCAGGACAGATCAACATGTACAACACGGACAGGTGTGTTAAAACTGTGCCCAGGGGCATCAGGGGAGATGATCCACCTTTCATTTCTCTGAAGTGGATCTCATTCATTTACTTATTGTAATATAAACTACAGCCAAATGTTTGGGCTTTTTCACTTTCTTAAATGTAGAGACTTTGTACTGCTGTATAAATGAAGATCATTTAGCTTTTTAACTCCTCCTGATATGAATATATGTATATATATATATATATATATATATATATATATATATATATATATATGATTTGTACAGTTGTGCTGCTGTAAATCTTCAGTTTCCTTTAGGATCACATTTCCAGCACATTCACATATGAACACACCTTCCATGTAAAGTATGCAGCACAAACACTTTAACGCTCCACTGCATTCCATTTAGTCCACTGAATTGGATTAATAACAACACAATCACAACTAATCACAACAGAACTGTACCAGTAATAGTGGATCTGGACTAATAACAGTAGAACTGGATTAATAACAGTAGGACTGGACTAATAATAGTGGAATTGGACTAATAACAGTAGAATTTGACTAATAACAGTAAAACGGGACTGATAACAGTAGAATTAGAATAAAAACAGTGAAACTTGACTATCAACAGTTGAACTGGTCTAAAAATGTAGAACTCAATGTAAAAAACAGTAGAACAAATAAATACTGTAGAACTGGAATGAAGCAGCAGAACTGAAGTAAAACCTACAGAAACTGACTGAAAATAGTAGAACTGGGTCAAACAGAGCAGAACCAGACTATGGGCCTGTATCCCAGACAGGAATTAATCCTAGTCATGGAATACATTTTCCTTTGAATGGAAAATCTCCACTCAAAATCTTGTGCAGTCCAATATTAGGCTTAATTCCTGTCCAGGGAACCAACCCTGAACACTGTAGAACTGGACTAAAAACACTGGAACTGAGCCAAAACCAGTAGGACTACACTAAAATCAATACAACTGGGCTAAGAACAGCAGAACTGGACCACAGACAGTAGAACTGGGCTAAGAAAAGTAGAACTGGACTAAAGACAGTAGAACCTGGCTAAGAACAGCAGAACTGAACTAAAGACAGTAGATGTGGACTAAAAGTGAGAGGAATAAGAAGACCATGTCTGTACCTGATTGGTTGCTGAGCCATGGTGCTGCTGGGTGTCGGTGTGTGTCGGTGGTGGAGGGGGGGCAGTAGCAGTGTGTGTGGAAGTGGGGCGGCTTTATATAACCACACACACTCCACCTCTAATAACTCCTCCCTCTCTCTCTCCCTCTCTCTCTCTCTCTCTCTCTCTCTCTCTCTCTCTCTCTCTCTGTCTTTCCTTGCTCGCCTGCACACACCACACACACTGTAACCAAGATTGTCCACACACACACACACACACGCACACACACACACACACACACACACACATGCACACACACACACGCGTGCAGCGCGCACACACGCACACACACACACACACACACTGTGTGGTCATGAATTCATACACAAACTAAATTCTGAAAGTGCTGCAGGGAGAATCAGTTAAGACGTTTATAATACAGCTCAATTCAGTTTTTTTTTTTGTTTGTTTGTTCGTTTCTTTCTTTTAAAGTTCTCAGTGAAGTTTTTAAATAACTATATTATATAATAATATAATAAGTGTGCTAGAGCTGCTCAGTTTCTTTTTTTATTATTATCTATAGTTCTAATTGTTTTGTTGTTGTGAATTTTTTTACAGTCCCCTAAGTTATATATATATATGAATCACATAAGTGTAAGGTACAAACTCCAGTGTCCCAGATACCTTTTTTGGGTAACATGATGGTAAGTACCAAGTCTAAGTAAGTCTTACTGAAATGCCCAACAGGTTCTAGAAATTAGAAGGGTAGGTGTGTGGAACTCCACAGTACTGTGTAATTATCTGGGGTAGTTTTATAATATAAAAAGCTGTAAAATAAACTGAATCTGGGCTGTAAGAGAATGCAGTGGTTCTTACTTTCTTACTGTGGCTCTACTGGGTTCTTATTATTTAGTTCAGAAAAGTATTTTTTGTAGTTGTGGCATCATTTTACTTTATAATTTATTAATAGTGTGTCATATCACACACACACACACACACACACACATACATATCATATATATATATATATATATATATATATATATATACACACATATATAAATATATGCTTGCTATTTTTACATTTTATTTATTGGCACTATCACTATTGGTATCTACAGAAATAAAGTTTATTAACTTCTATTACAATTGAAAAGTGACACATTCTGACAGTACATTAAAGTTTTGTTAGCATAATGTAATGTCTTAGTATTTGCCATCATTTTACTGATAATAATTTAAATAATTACACACTAATGTGGAGTTACTATCTAGAACATGTTTGACATTTAGACTCTCTTGATACTTACCATCATTTTATACAAAATAATTATCTAGTACGTTGAAGTTTGTATCTCACACTTACCTGGTTAATACCTAGACTGTGAAAGAAAGAGTTACCCAAAATAACTACACAGCACTTTGGAGCTTGTACACCGCACTTACTCAGTTTATATCTAGAACCTGCTGGAGATTTCAGTGTAGTATAGTTAAGCTGCTTCACACATAGGTACATAATGTCATTTTACTAAAAATATTATCTAGTGCTCACACTTACCTAGTTAATACCTAGGATTTAAGGCACTGTGAAAGAAAGCGATAGCGCCTGTTCCTTATGTTCTCCAGGGTTTGAGAAAGAAATGATATGCAGCAAAAATTGTGGAAAATCCAAGTTGTTTGGCTACTGTTAATTTGCATGGGCCATAATTTCATGTATGCAAACGCTACATTGTATTTGCTCGATCTGCACCATGCATGCTTGCATTTTTACAATAATGCATCACATTTGCAGACACATTTTGTCACATTTACTTAAATATTCACTAATCATGAACATGTATCAGTCACATTTATCCTTATTATTATAACAGAATGTATGTCTCAGCTTTTTCTTTTCTATTGTTATTGTAGCGTTCAAGCCTGAAAGCTCTGTGTTTATTCTGGTAAACAATTCACAGCATGTAGCAGAACATGCTAATTCAGCACGGAGGAGTACTCTAAGTGTGTGTACAAACAGATATAAGTTAGCTAGCATTAGCTAGTCATTAATGTCTTAAAACAGAGAGAGCATTAAGTCATTAATGTCTTAAAACAGAGAGAAATGAATGAAAATTCATCCAAGAGGCTGTACTGCAAACCAAATCACAACTTTAATTAATTAATTAATTTTATTTACAGTTGAAATACTTTCTATTTTATTGTTGTATACAAAAGTAGCCTACATATATATTTCCTTTCTATTTTTCCAGGTGTGTCGGAGCTGCAAATGAATTAAGCTTGTGTACTCAATACACTGCAATTTTCAAAATAAAAGTACTTGATTTTTAGAGTAAATGAGAGAAAGGTGGAAAAAGGTGGTCTTCAAGCAAAAAAAAACAATGTAGATATAAATGACTGATTATAATAGCTAATAATAACTGATAATTAGCTTTGCTAAAAAAAGACCTGATTCAACTTATAATCTAATTATAAAACTACTTGCATTAATTATAGAGTGTTGCATTTATGAAAAGCCAGTCCTTCAGTACCTCAAGCCCATCTATTTAGCAGAACACATCTCACTTAAGAAACAGCAGCATTTGATTGTGGTGTTAGCAATACATTTATTATTTTAATATTTTTTTTAGGATTTTATGTATTTTTACACTTCTCATGTCCTGTTTGAGCTCATTTAGGCCTAGTTTACCTTGTCTGATTGTACATTCTGCATAGTAAGTCGGAATGTTTTAAAAAGTGTTAGCCAGCTAGCTAAGCCTTTAGCAGCCACAATAAACACTAATAGATTTCTTAATTGTGATGAATGTTAAAGTGAATCAGTGTCTGTCTTCTCCCAGGAGTCAGATTCATTCAACAACTCCATGAAAGATCCTCAGTATGTATGTTTACACGTGTTCATTTCCAAACGAAACGATTGAGGTGTTTGACCTCACATTGTGACCAGCCAGAGATTTTGTTTACCAAACACACAGATGCCTTCACATACACACCACCTCCAGGTCACTTCGCTGTATAAAATGGCCTACAACAACTAGAAACAGGCTGAATAATCTCACAATACTCTCACAACAGTCTCACTGTGAGACACATTACACACACTGCCTACATTTAAGATGCGCTCATCCAGCAGTGAAGAGTGTATTTATCATTCATTTACAGTTTCTACGAAAGATGAGGCATTAACAGTCATTAGGATATGTATAAAAAATATTATTATTTTATTTAGGATGTGTGTATTATATTATATTCTTATAATTGACAAGCATTACTGCAATATTTACACATTAAACGTACAGAACAAAAGTGGAGATGTATTAATGCATTTAATGAAAAAAAAACACAAATCGACTGAAATGTAGAGATTTTTTATTGTTTTTATTTCATCAAAACATAGCAGAAATAGCAGTTTTAGTTCTAAACAGTGCTAACTATTCTGATTTTATCACCTCCATGTGCATAGATGCATCCATAGTAATAATAATAATAATAATAATAATAATAATAATAGAAAAACAATTCTGCAATGCTATTAATACTACTAAATATAATACTAGTAGTTAATAGAAAATATAATATACTATTACTACTAATAATAATAATAATAGAAAATACAATATCTCCATTTTTGTTGTTCTTCAGTTTTTAGCATGGTTTGAAAATGCCTGTTGCTCTCAGAAATAAAGGTACTAAACTATCACTGGGGCTGTACCCCTCTTGTCACTGGGGTGGAACCCTCAATGGTACATCTCAGTACCTTTAATTAGGGAACATAATTGTACCATAATCCGTTGAAATTATATTTTCTAAGTTGTATTGACTCCACGCACCCCATCTTGTCTGCAAGCTTTTTATCTTTTTGTTCTGTTTCAAAACATTAGGTTATGAAAAGATAAAAATACGTACTTTTCACCTGGAAAAACTTATATAAGGTACACAGCTGGACCTTAAAACCACTGTTGTACCTTTCAGGGTACATTTACATTGGTTGTACCTTGATGACTGAAAAATATACCTAAACAGTACCTTTATTTCTAACAGTGTGCATAATTTTTATGATGAATGGACCAAAAGAAACAACCCAAAATGAAAAAATGTCTGGTTCCACTGACTTACATTAAAAGTAAAGTATGTTTTTTTTTTTCTTCTGTAAAGTTATCAATTTGGAGATATGAGTTTTTTCAGCAGCAATATGTTGCTACAATAAATGTTACTATTAATAACAATAATATTTGCTTGGATAGATGATAAATACTGCTCACACAGTTTCTGTTTGGTTGTGATAACAGTTTTAATTATCTGTGAGTTGATTTAGTAGAATTTGCTGTTAATTATTATGAAGGAGAGAAGCAGAACTACAAGATTACTTGAAAGCATCACATCACACATGCACAATTTATACATGATTACTATATTTTACTACTATTTATTGTAATTATTACTATTTATATCTGCAGAAATAAGGTTTATTACCATCTATGACAATTGCAGAGTGAGTTAATGACACATTCTTCTTTACATAATGAATGTTTACATAGACTAAACAATAAAATAAACACAACAACAGGAAAAGAAACTGACAGCACAGTGAGAACAGATGCTCTATAAACTCTGTAAAGGCAAAGCTGTGTGATGATCGGTGGTTATTTAATGATTAGTTATTGATCTGTGGGCTGCGGCTGTTTCAGTCTGCAGGCGTGGCTGCGACGGAGTGTATGAACACACTCATTGCGCACAGTGTTGCATTTGCTGCAGTGGCAGTGGCGGGCGACGGGGTAAACAAACAGTGGGTCAGCGTGGGCGGGGCATCCAGGCAGTTCGGCTGAACGATACTCAACAGACCGATATACACACACTGCCTGGATCAGGAAGGCCCTCCCCATGAGGCCTTGCAGATTTGAGTCCTGACAAACACACACAAACACTTTGTTTAATAAGCATTTTAAGCCATAATTGGTTTATTCTGCGCTGTATTACAGGGAGAGAAAATAAACCAACACATTAAAAATAAAGCTGCAACAGTGACTCTTTACTGTCTACACACTGATTTTCCCAGCAGTACTGTTCCCTAATTAATCAGAACCAAAAATGAGCTTCAAGTTAGGATTATTCTGATTTATATTACAAAATAAACACATAAAAACAACGCAGCAAATGTGTTTACAGAGTGTTTACACTTCCATCTGACACACTGCAGTATCTGTTTCTCCAGCAGCACCGGCTGACCGGGATCAGGAACTTAAAATGCCATTGTGCTTTCTAATTAAGACTCTGAGGAGATTATTAGGAAGAAAAATAATACATTTCATATAAAAATACATTTCAAAGCAATGAAAAATTCAGCTACACACAAAAACCAACTTCAACTACAATTACTGCTCACTCTGAGACACAAGTCAATTCTGCGGTAAAATCATATTATAATATTTCTTTAAAAGATGGTTCTTCGAGGGTTCTTTAGTAAAAGGAATGGTTCTATTAGAATCATGAGCACTCAAGGAACCATTTGCATGGTTCTCTGCATGGTGAAAAGGTTCTTCAGATTGATGGAGAATGTGCTGATTATAGTTCTATATTTATCACCAAAAAAGGTTCTATTATTATTACAAGCTGTTACATCTTCACAATCACAGAACCCTTTTTGGTGTTATACAGAACCATATACAACACATTCTTCATCAATCTGAGGAACTGTTTCACCATGCAAAGAACCATTTAATCATGTAGATGGTTGTCTTTACTAAAGAACCCTTAAAGAACCATCTTTTTTAAGAGTGTTGAATTGAACCATGCAAAGAAGCATGTTTTTTGTGGTTCAAAATTGAATGTTTCTTTGAGTGCTCATTGTTCTAAGAACCATTCCTTTTACAGAAGGACCCCTGAAAAACCATAATGTACAAATATAATTAAATAAAATAAAATAAAAATTATTATAAACATAAACTTACTGCAGAAAAGACGTGTTTCTTTGCATGGTGAAATGATTCTTCAGATTGATGCAGAATAGTATGTACATGGTTCTATGTAGCACCAAAAAGCGCTCCTGTACTGTTGTAAGCTTGAAATCATCACAATAGAGGCTATATAGAACAATGTGCAGCACATTCTCCATCAATCTGAAAAACGTTGTTACCATGCAAAGAATCATTTAAGCATGCAAATGGTTCTTTGAGTGTTCATGGTTCTATATAGAACCACTGTCTTTACTAATAAACCCTTGAAGAATGCAGTGCAGGCACTCTAAAGCGTAACAACACTAAGGCCTTTTTATCTCCATTTGCTCTCTTACAAAGGAGAATAATCAACAATATTTTAAAGAGCATGAACTTTGTTTTACTTTAAGTTTGAAAGTGGAACATGATTGTTTGGTTTGTTATGAGCAACTACATTCATAGCATCACATTTACCAACTACCCTTACTTTTGTAATATAGTTATATTTATTTCTTACGTTTTTACTTTTACTAGTAATTATTTAAAGTTGATGTGCCATTTAAAACCATTAATGTTATCTAGAATATTACAACATGGTATATTAATACCACATATGTTTTATCATTGACTCTTACTCATTGTCATTATTATAATTTGAAAATAAAGAAAATTTTATCCCAAGTGAAATAAAAACACATTTTTAACATGTCATTATAATCAGCTCAAATAAAGTGAGGAAATAGAAGCTTTTTTTCTTTTGTTTTGTACCTTTTTGTACACAATATATAAAATTAATGGTTATAAAAAAGTTCTCTGCTTCTAAACTCAGGCCAATTTATCAAAAATCTCCATCTGATCTCCATATCTTTATATTTAGTGTCATTTCTTAGACATTTTGGAAAATAACTTTTACACCTAAAATGCAAAATGTGCAATGTAAATGAGAGTTTGCAATGTAAATGAGAGTTTGTTGTTTTCTAAGTGGTTGTTTATGATAATATTTCATATCAAGACCATATAATATCAAATAAAAGCTGGTTATGTGGTCGAAAAACCACAAAAAATCAAAAGTAATGTTCTGTCAGAGCTTTAAAATGTGTACTTTCCACCCAAAACCTGAATATAAGAGAAACCAGCGCTCACAGACAAAGAGCTCATGAACTAACGCAGGTTTCTCTCATCACACACTGATTCATTTCACACACACTGCAGCTTAATGTCTGTGCTGCTCACATACAAGGACTTCATTATAAAATCTTATGAAAGACACTTTTTCTCCAAAATAATTTTGGAACAGGTGTACCAGACGTCACTTTACACTGTCGAGGTCCAGAATCAACATCAGATTGTCTGTTATTTTTAAAACACAGCCTGTTTTGTTTATAGTCTGTTCATTATGACTGTTATGATTGTTATAAAGTTGATTTTACTTTCATATAAACTACACACCTATAAATAACGTTCTTCAAGGATTCTTTAGCAAAGAAAATGTTCTTTATAGAACAACAAACAAAGGGTTCTTCTTTTGTTACAAGCCTGACATCAAAACAAGAGAAGACCACTTTTTAGTACTATATAGAACCCTTATCAAAAAAAGCTCTGTATAGAACCACATACAGCACATTCTCCATCAATCTGAAGACCCATTTCAACCCTTTAATCATGCAAATTTGAGTTTCATGGTTCATTCTATATATAACCATTTTCCTTAGTAAAGAACCCTTGAATAATCATCATTATTAAGAGTATATGGCTCTGTATAGAACCTTTTTTTTAAAAAAAGGGTTCTATATAGCACCAAAAAGTGTTACAATGTCAAGCTTGTAACCGTCTCAAAAAGGTTCTATATAGAACCATCTACAGCACATTCTCCATCAGCCTTTCATGATGCAAAGAACCCCGGAATCATGCAAAGGGTTCTTTGAGAGTTCATGGTGCTATTTCTTTTCTAAAGAACCCTTGAGGAACCATAATTTAGAACATCAGCTGAAAAATAGGCAGTTAAGCTAAAAGTAGGAGCACTTACTTTACAGTGAATAATAGAAAATAAACGATAAATACACAAATAAATAAAAATGAAGTCGAGTTTGTGTTCACCTGTGAGAAGCACATCCCGCTGCAGATGGTGGTGTTGATGGCCATGCAGCGCCCGCACTCCTGCTTCTCCACATGAAGAGTAAAGTTCCTCAAGGAGCATCCCAGCAAAACCCCAGCAGCTGAGAAGAACACCAGAACGTGAGTAAGAGCAGCAAAGCCCATAGCCTAGAACCTGGAGAAAGTTCTCATGCAGTCGAAGCTCCTTAGAGGTTCCTCACTCCAATGATGGGAGCTACAAGCTTAAAGTTCTGAGGAGCAGGTGCGTCAGTGAAGCTCTTCTGCTCTTTCTTGATGCTTTTATAGTGTAACTGACCCCAAATGATCCGCACTTTCTTATCTTCCTCCGAACGAGGGTGGCGGGAGGGGGGGTGTTCACGTTATTCCGTCCACAAGCTCAGTGTCTTTTGATTTAACGATAGACTATGAAAGGTGGACACAGATTATTTATGTTATTTATCTTTTATTAATATGCAGAACAAGATGTTTCAACTGTTATTTGACATTTTCATTTTTTGTAGCTTGCAAAGAAAGAGTGATGTCACTTAATTATCTGTTAACTGTTCTTTTAATGTAAAATGACCAAGCATAGCACATGCAAAAGCATGTTTTTTGAATGATAAAGGCCTTTATGTTTATAAAATATGACATTAATTAGTGGCATAACAGTTAACATTGTTATTTCACACAATGGCTAAGAAATATCAGCAAGTTCACCTTCAAGAGCTTCAAAAAACAGATTAACTTCCACATGAATCGCCCTATTTTTCTAAAGAAAACTGTTTACTATCAGGCTTTTTCCATATGCAGTGTATAAATACAGTAATAGTTGAGAACACTCAATAATAAGGTGCAGTTCTTGAGAGATAAACCTGTTTATTAGTGATTTCAGTTGAGAATAATGATATAAGCTCATGTTTGATTTAGTCTCGTTTGACGAATCGAGCCGTGTCTGGTATACGGAGATGTAAAAGTGAGTGTTCTCTGGTATACGGAGATGTAAAAGTGAGGGTCAGTTCAGAGTGGTTTGCGATAATGAGTGTGGTCAGAGTCAGAGCATCATCGTTCACGTGTGGGTCCTTCACCTGCACCAGGAAAGCTGACACATTTTTCCACTTTAATCCCACCTAATACCCCCCCACCCCCGCCCCACTGTCCCCTTGGACATGTGCAGCTGGAGCATGCTTCCAGAACTCAGTCACCACAAACATATTAGCGCCGGTCACTGATAAAACATACACACAAACGCAACTGTCCTGGAAACTATAACAATATTTAAGTGAGTGAAAAAGATGTCAGTTAACCCCTTCCACGACCAGCAGGCCCAACGTTTTATTAATTAGACACTGCTATTATATATACATATATATATATATATATATATACTGTTGTCAGAAGAAAACCTCGTATCTCCAGAATAAGAAGGAAAAAAGGAGAAGGAAAAAACCTACTTTACTTTTCATATAAGTCAGTGGAACCAGACTTTTTTCCAAGTCATTTTTGGCCATTTCTTTTTTCGTCCATTCATCATTAATCATATATGTATATGTGTATGTATATATATATGATGTCAGTTAACCCCTTAGACGACCAGCAGGCCCAAAGTTTTATTAATTAGACACTGCTATTATATATATATATATATATATATATATATATATATATATATATATATTTATATTTATATATATATATTTATATATATATATATATAAAATGTTATTTGAACTTGCCACAGCATGGGACGTGTGTATGATTGTGCTCTGCGATTAGTGCGACACTAAAAGAGCCTGGACTTTTGGCTTATTTTTCTGTAAAATCACTTACAAGTATTGGTAGACACGGGTTGTGTTTTTTTGGGTTTCTTTCCAAAGTGTAGCTGCTTATATGGGCTCCATGATCCTGTCTCTCTCTCCACTGTATCTGTCTAATAAAGCCAAACTGCTAGTTTGTCCTGTTGCATGTCCACAACCCCGTTCCCTCCTCCTTGTCCCCAAACAAACCAAAACAAATCAAAGTCACACCACTGATTGACCATTAACAATGGCATTTTTTAGCTAGTTTGTTAACAACTGGACTAAAAAAAATGGAAAAAAAAAACGATATCAAAGAGTGGGAGAAATTTTCAAAAGGCTTCTTCTGAAAAGCTGCCACAATTTAGTAGGCCAATCATGCACACTTTCTACCTATATTAATATCAACTAAGTCTTACAGGAGCTGTAGGTGCCATATATTATATTGTATTTGAATATTATATTTGATCCCACTGTTTTCTCCTGTCCTTTTTTACCAGCTGTATTTTATTTTTATTTTATTTTGTTTGAGATAAGGGTGGGATGTGTGTTAGTCTTTTTGTTTGTTGTTTTCGCCTTTGCCCTCCCTGATGCACATATCTCCTGGTCTAGTGACTCTCAGTCTCAAATTAGTAGGTCAGAAATATTCACAGGTACAGATAAGTGCAGAGTGGAGAGGAAGTACCTAGAATACTACATTTTCTTCCCGTAGGAAACTTTTAAACTGTCCCCAGATCATATGAAAAAAATACTTATTGTTTTCATTGTGTGTTTGGTTTCTTGAATACAATGAGCCTCATACAGCAATATCCTTTTTGTTCTTAAATGTGTTCTTGAGAAAGGTCCTAAGACTGTCAGATTTTTGACGTGTTCTTAAAGCTCAGAATTTTTCTTTGCAAAAATTCACGCTCCCAAATACGATGCATTAGGGTCCTTGTGCATGTATTACATTTTATGCAGATGACTGGAACATTGGAATTTTCCTCACTGTTTGATGTCGTTTATAAACTTTGCCAAAGTTTAAAAAAAGTAACAGTAAAAAAAGTAGCCCCACCCCTTTAGCCTACAGCAGTTTAGCCCCAACAGTCTACAGCAGTTTAGCCACACCCAACAGCCTACAGCAGTTTAGCCCCACCCATTTAGCCTACAGCAGTTAAGCCCCACCCATTCAGCCTACAGCAGTGTAGCCCCAACAATCTACAGCAGTTTAGCTCCACCCATTCGGCCTACAGCAGTTTAGCCCCACCCATTCCAACTGAAGTGATGTGGAGTGTTGTTTCTGCAGACAGTCTGTTTTAGAATTGTTGGATTGGAAGATGACTGGTTGGAGGAAAAATGAGGAAAAATGATTAAATGGTCTGCTGTTCTTGGCTTTCGGGAAGCAAAAGGATCATTGTAGCTTCCTCAAGATCCACACCCCCGAAATGAAGCAGCTCTACATAAGCAGTGACATTTGAAGCTGGTAACACATTCTTTACTTTGATTTACAGTTCTTCTGTAGTTAACTATCAACAATCTAGCTCTTTATATATAATCAGAAACCACATAATCAAGTGTATTAGACATTACTGAACAACTCCACATGCTGTGTGATGATAAAAGTATGCATTTAGCATCATGCTAATTGTTGAGGTATAAGCTTCCATTACTTGTTAGCTACATTAGCCTTGTAGATCCAGTGCTAAAACTAAAGAAGTAAACTTCAACTACAACTACATGTGGAGTAAGGGTTGTGCAGTGGAAACTTGGATTAAGATTTTTTGCTGAATTATTGCTTTGAAAAGCAGATGCAGGAATAATTCTTCATTTGCTGGAATTCATGGAACACCAAACATTTTCATTGCAAGGACAGAAATGTATAAAATTAATTTACATTGACTTTCATTCATATTTAGCCGTTTAGAACAAGCTGTTTTAAAGCTCTCATCTTTTATGTCAGAAAGTCTTAAAAATAAAGGTACCACAAAAGGGTTCTTTGGAACAGTACAAGAACCACATGTGAATGTAAAAATACTTTAAACGTTTAAAAATTAAAAAGGTTCTACAGCAACTAAATGATTTTCTTATTGCTGTGCGCAAAGGTTCACCTTCAGAAATGTTTGTTTCTTAGAACAATCATTAAAGTTACTTTGGATAAAAGTATCTTGTAACTCAGTGGAAATGTTTACAACTATGATTGTTTACAATAAAAACATGAAAAGATAACATAGTTAATTCATTTCAGTGAAATAAATTTAGTTTAAGTGCACCGTTAAGGTAGTTCATAATGGAAAAAGCAAACTTTTAAAGGTTCTATATCTACGCTCTTAAAAAAGATGGTTCTTCAAGGGTTCTTTAGTAAAAACAATGGTTCTACATAGAACCATGAACACTCAAAGAGCCATTTAAATGGTTCTCTGCATGATGAAATGGTTTTTCAGATTGATGGAGAATGTGTTGGTTCTATACAGCACCAAAATGTTCTTTTGTTTCCAACCCTTTTTGGTGCTTTATAGAACCCTTTTTAAAAGGTTCTATGTAGAACCATATACAACACATTCTCTATCAATCTGAAGAACAATTTCACCATGCAAAGAAACCTTTAAGCATGCAAATGGTTCTTTGAGTGTTCATGTTTCTGTGTAGAACCATTCCCTGCTACGGAAGAACTATTTTGGGCTCCTTAAACAACCTTTTAGTGGATGATTCTTTCTCATTAAGGTGAGAGTGTGAAGAACAAAAGTTTAAAAAAAAAACTCTGTATGGTGTAAAAGTTCTAGGAAGAACTCTTACATTTGTTCTGAACATCTAAAAGGTTCTTCACACTCATATTGTTTTTTTGTCAAACGCAGTTATGTAGGAACCAAAAGTGGTTTTTCTATGGTATCACTCGAAGAACACTTCCTGGAACCTTTTCTGACTCACACAAGGTAAAAGTTCTTTTTCCTGCCAAGAACTATTTACACTCTTAAACATAAAGGTGCTGCAAAAGGGTCTTTGGACAACGTCACCTAGTGAAAGTTTCAACGGTTGGTTCTTCAAAAAACCATCATTGTAACCTTTTTAAAGTTTAAAGAACATCCATGTAATATTAATATAGGTTCTAGACATTTGTATAGAAGCTTTACATTATGTGGGCTTTCTATAAACATTTAAAAGGCTTTCGGAAACTGATGCTGTCACTGTTTGAGTATTTGGGGTCAGTTCACAGGTTCTGTAAGTTTTGTTGAATAAGAACATTTGCTGGATGAATGAAATGAATTAATGTAAATTGAATTTCATCCTGTGGTTCTCACAGCAGGCTGTCAAGGGTGCTATATTCTGGAAGATGGCTCGGTCACTCATGGTCACTCCGTTTGCCATGGTCTCATCAAAGTGGCATCAGGAGGAGTGTAGGGTCAGTAGGGTGTCGTTCGTCATCTATCTTTCGTTACTGTGAGCCAGTCGCTGGCTGATGAAGATGATGGATAGTCGAGTTGTCTGACATAAGTGATACAGTTGTGCAATTGGTTACCCCACCGCAGTTCACCAGCGGGTTCGGCAGAGCACAGTGAGCGAGCATGGTAGCTGGGGGGCAGGAAACCAGAGAGGGTGGTTTAGAAAAAGTAGGTCAGGGGGAAATGTGACCTGCTGCTTTTTTATGGCTGGTGTCTCTAACCGCCCTGATCTCTGAATACACGGACAGATCGCTCAGACAATCAGGAGGTAACACAAGGCAGATACTCACCCAGGTCAAACGACAAAGGATGACAATAGGTGCTTTCAACGATCTAGATTTTACTCTCAAATTTGACATTATTCTAGATAAATTCAAAATCCACTTCATGAATTTCATTCATTTTAGTTTTCCCAGATTTAGTTTCTTTTTTACTTAAACTTCCTCTCTTTAGTCCTAAGTTAAGATCTGACAGGTGAAGATAAGATTTGTAAGAAATTTGTATTACCGAAGCAAATCTGATCTTAATGTAGGAATTTTAACCTACTCGACTGAAGTCAACAATCAGCTGTCATGTCTGTTGCTTAGCAACTGACCATACACACACAGCTGAAACATAAACATGTAATCAAAATAATGTTACAGCTGCTGTTATGGATGTAAAAAAGGACAAACAAAACTAAAGTGTGATGAACTGTAAGTTGTGAATACTGTGAGAGTGCCCCCTGCTGTTTATCAGAGCATCACCGCTCCCCAGTTTCAGTCTCCATTTCCCAAATGCTTTAGCCAAGCACACTAACATTATTCCTCCTAATAAACAGACACACGTTCAATTCTGTCTCCTCATTACTCACCACCATCACTGTAGTATTTTATCATCAACATTAACACACAAAGGTAATATGAGGGAACACAAGTGAAAGCAGCATTTTTACAGTATAATTAAAAGTAGTGTCATTATGCTAGTAGTGAACTATGCTGCCTGTCACAGCTGCCTAAAAATTATAGAAACGGATGCTTAAACAGACGCTAGGACACTGTTGGAGTTTATCCTAAAGTTAGGACAGTATTTAGGAGGTTTAGTCTAGTCAGGATGTTTGTGTAATACTGTTTTCTTATCTGGAGTTAATGATAAGATTATGAAGTTAGGAACTGTTATTCTGTAATAGCTACTGTCCTAAATTCAGTCCGTACTGAAATCATGATGGAGACTAAACAGATTTCACATTTAAGGTTTTTCTGTGATATAGGCCCATAAAGCTAGATTTAGCTGTATAGCTTAAATCCAAAGTGAGAACTGTCCAATAGAAATGCCCCTTATCTCTTCTCCTATTGAACAGACTAGACTTATGGCTTAAGTTATCTGGCTAGGACAGGACAACGGAGGCACATCTGCAGCAATCAGGGATGAAAATATCACCCAAGAGTTTAATCTTTACTAGATTGGAAACTGTACACCTGCATTTAACCCTCACAGCCACTAGGGGGTGATAAAGTTACAGTCTCAGCTTCACTCTGTACTGTGAGACTGTTATTCCAGTTGGGCAAGGAAAGAAAACCAGTTTATTCCATAAATAATTGGACAGTAACACATTTGGTGCTGGTTTAGCTCTGTACTTCAACATATGTGATTGACATGAAATAATCTGATGAACCATATAGGAATTCTGCCCAATTCAGGAGGCCATAAGTAACTGGACAGTTGGCTTCTCAGTCATTTCTTGTTCAGCTATGTGTCCCTGCATAGTTCATACATAAGACAACTAACAAAAACTGGCACCTGTTGCTATTGTTTATCAACGAAAACACAATATAGGGTCAATGTCAGTAAAGGAGACCATCTTCAGTCTGAAAAAAATGAGAATAAATCAATCAGCGACAAAACACAACACGCTTCCGAAACAACTATTTAGTACTTTTTAATACTATTTAGTACTTATTTAATAATTTAGTATTATTAATTAAGTGAGAACAAGATGGTGAGAAATAGCAACAGCAAACCCATGGTAAACCATGAATCATGAAAACAAAAAACATTGAGCACATCAAGACCATCCTCCTCAATGTAGCACAGATGTTTCCAATGGACCTTAAAGAGAAGAAAACATCAGCAAGAGATCAGAAGGTTTAACATAAAGGTGCAAAACACGTAAAAAAACAGAAAGGGTCACTTCATATCATTTGTGTAAAGCACAAAGATTTTCGTACTTTTCTTCTTTGTCAAATTTAACAAAGCATTAATTCTGGCTCTAATCTTGCAAACAAAAGAACATTTTTGGGGCTGGGTGAGGTTTGGGGCCTCCAAGTAGGATGTTGCTTAGGGTCCTCAGGGTGTTCAGAAACGGGTCTGGATAAAGTTTGGTTTAAACGACTGTGTTTCATCTTCGCAACGTTGCCAAAAATATTGGTTTCCTTTAACGTACCACATTTTCTTGAGTTCCTTCCTGTCTTATCTCCCTCTTCCTTATAAACCTTCCTGCACTCTCTGCTCATCTTCAGCTGATCTGCTGACCATTCCTCCATCTAACCTTCATACTTCTGGTGATCGAGCATTCTCTCAATTTACTCCTGGTCTCTGGAACTCTCTTCCTTCAGTATAATTCTCTCTCCACATTTAAAACAAATCTCAAAACCCATCTCTTCTCTCTAGCCTAGAGGTCTGCACTCCTACCACATGGGGATTCCCATGGGACCCACCACAATAATTTTCAGTGTTGTGTGCGGGAGCAGGATGAAGCATGCATGAAGAGAAATCCCACCTACATAGAGAAGAACGAGCACTAAATCATATATAAACAATATAAGATGATAACAGTAAAACAGTTAAAATGAGTAAAGTAATTTTAAAGAGCTGTGAAGTAGCAGATCACGTGAACAACACTCAGATTCTCTTAGTTACAGAGACGGCAGAGCCTTCAGTCTGGCAGCTACAGCTGCCCTGCAAAACACCAAAAATAACCACTTTGTGGTTATTTCAGCAGAGGATAATGTATTTGTGAATAGACTATGTCAGACATTGGATGTCAGTTCACCTTGACGGAACTGCGGGCGGGACCGGGACAAAACATTTCAGTCACGGGCGGGAGCAGGATAAATGATTCTTTTTTTTCTGCTGTCTGCTTCTGTGTTCTCCTGTTTGTCTTCCAGTGTGCTGTGCTCTGTTACGATTGTAAGCATCTTTCGGTTCATGAAAATCGCTAAATAAGTTTTAATGTTTTCAATGTTTCAATTTTTATTGTTATCATTATAACTAAATGAACAGAAAACATTGTAGATAAGGTCTTGTGGACAGATGAGATGAAGATCAACCTGCACCAGAGTGATGGAAAGAGGAGTGTGGAGAAATTCAGGAACTGCTGATGTTCTAAAACAATGCTCCTCAAATATCAGTTGATGAAGCATCATCCTTCAGCAAGACAGCAAACCCAAAATGATTTTTATGCATACATTTGAATATTTTGGGCACCACGCTGAATGAGGAGCTTAGGGGGTGTGGCTATGCAAAGTGGTGCTCGAGAGGAGCCCCTGTTGTCATTGTGTGGTTTAGGAGTGATTGCATCTGAGGAGGGTGGGCTTTGCAGTCAACTAGTGGTTAGAACTGTCAACCCTCGTGGAATGTTGTGTCCTCCTGCGTCAGCTCTTCCCTGTGTATTATGTTGGGGTCGCACTTGGGGTCTGCATGAAGACTTGATGTTGAAGTGCCTATTAAATAAAGAGCATTTGCCTGTATGCACAATGTTTTCCGCGTCTTCTTCTATGCCATGTTTGTCAGGCTCCAGTCCTCATGGGTGAAAACTCTGCCAACTTCAGCACAAAGCCTCATTAGACTCACATGATTCAGCCCATCAGCTAATTAGCAA
This sequence comes from Colossoma macropomum, assembly GCF_904425465.1. Taxonomy (NCBI): domain Eukaryota; kingdom Metazoa; phylum Chordata; class Actinopteri; order Characiformes; family Serrasalmidae; genus Colossoma; species Colossoma macropomum. The sequence continues at coordinate 24,287,559 of NW_023494802.1, read as the reverse complement.
GACCTTCATGAACTAATTTCAAAGCATTGGATGAGGATCTCTGCAGCACTTTGGTCCAAAACTACATTAATTTAACTTGCAGGGCTAATGAGCTTCTGCACAGTTCTCATTTTTAAGAACCTAAATACCAGATTTCACTCACTGAAGGTAAAAACAGCTGCATATCTGACCTGATGGATCATTTGTGGAGAAGATTTAGAGTGCTTGGAGATGTTTGAAGATCATCAACTGCATTAGCAGCCAACCAAAGTTAAAATTGTGTTCAGCTGTCCTGTAATTTTTGCAATTTATAATTCCCTGCAATTGGTGTAAATAAAGAATTGTGGTTCCTAAGTGCAAATCATTTGTACTATTTTCAATGACAAATATATATATATACATATATATATATCATTGAAAATAGTACAAAGACAACATATCAAATGTTAAAACTGAGAATGTTTATTGTTTTTTGAGAAATATATGCCAATTTTGAATTTGATGCCAACAACGTGTTCCAAAAAAGTTGGAGCAACAAAAGGCTGGTAAAGTTGTGTAATGCTGAAAAAACACCTTGGGGTTAACTGGCAACAGGTGTTCAACATGATTGGGTGTAAAAAGAGCCTCCCAGAGAGGCTGAGTCTTTCAGAAGTAAAGATGAGCAGGGGCACACCACTCTGTGAAAGATGTGCGAGCAAATAGTGCAGCAATTCAAGAATAACAATTTTCAATGTAAAATAGCAAAGAACTTTTGCTTTTCATCATCTACAGTACATAATATCAATAAAAGATACGTCTTTTTCAGAGAAGGCCTTGTTCATTTCAACAAGACAACGTCAAACCACATTCTGTATGTATTACAACAGCATTGCTCCATATTAAAAGAGTCTGGGTGTTAAACTGGCCTGCCTGCAGTCCAAACCTGTCACCCACTGAAAACATTTGCCGCATTATGAAATGAAAAATATGACAAAGGAGACCCCGAACTGTTGAGCAGCTGAAATCCTATGTTAAGCAAGAATGACTTTCAAAACTACAGCAGTTAGTCTCCTCAGTTCCCAAACACTTACAGAGTGTTGTTAAGAGGTGATGAAACACAGTGGTAAACATGCCACCGTCCCAACTTTTTTGCAACGTGTTGTTGCCATCAAATTCAAAATGGGCATATATTTTTCAAAAAACATTAAAATTTCTCAGTTTCAACGTTTGATTTTTTGTCTTTGTACTATTTTAAATTAAATATAGGGTTTAAATGATTTGCACCTCATTGCATTTTGTTGTTATTTACATTTTACCCAGCGTCCCAGTTTTTTTTGAAAATGGGGTTGTAAATAAATTCAAAAAACTGAAGTTCTGCTCTTTAACCCTAGATAATGCTGGAATACTAATGCAAAACAGCAGAAATGATCACTGTCATATACTCTCGAAAAAAAAGGTACTAAACTGTCTCTGGGGTGGAACCATCAAGGGTACATCTTTAGTACTTTTGGTTAGGGAATATAATTGTACCAAGGTAATCTATTGCAATTATACTTTGTATTGTAAGTGTAATTGTATAAGTTGTATTGACTCCACACACCTTGTCTAAGTCCAGGCTTTTTATTAATAGTTGTTTTAAAACATTAGTTTCAAATGCATGCCTTTCTCCTGGCATAAAACCATGTAAGGTACAGTTGGATCTTAAAATCATTGTTGTATCTTTACCACAGGGTTTTAAGGTCCAACTTACACTGAGCCTTATCCTCCAACATCTTCCCAAGTTTGCTTGAAGTGCAGAACTGTTCTTACCTTTGTACTCTTTTTCTACTTTTCTCTATAGTGAATGTTTTAATTAATTTAAGTAACTAATATATGGGTTGTAAAATCTCAATCTCTGTTCATATTGCTATTGTGTTATTGTTTTGCTATCCAGTGTGGACCAGCGACCGGATTCAGGAGAGCTGAACGGTGAAGGTTCTTAAGACAAACACCAAGAAGTTGAACTCGACTCTTGAGTGTGTGTAGATTCTGTACCTAAGAACAAATCAAACAAAACATTGCTCAATGTCAGAATCCTTGTTAAAACTGCGTAAGTGGGTTTTAAGAAGAATTTTTCTCTGAACGGTTGGTGAATGAGGCCCATTCTAATCAGGAGTCGGCAGAAGGAAACTGGGTCAGGTATGAAACGCTGCTCGCTTGTTCATGGAGGAGGGCAGAAAATCCTGATATCTGACACAGCCGTCTCAGTTTGTTTCTACGAACGTGGTTGTCGTAGCTACGTGGAGAAATGAACTTTAATCCTGCACACAGCCCGAATCAGACCACAGCACAACTAATTAACTTCAGACAAGTAAACATGGCTTTCATGACTCAGTACGACACATATAACCCACATTAAGAGTCCACTGATGAAGGAAAAACACAAATAATGTGCAGATGCAGAACAAAGAGTCACTGTGAACTGTTTATTCATTCATTAGCTTTGCTAACAAACCGTAACAGAGAATGATGATGGTTCTTAGAGGACAACCAGTCACAGATACCAGCACCCAGCTAACATCACCACCATCTTCTGAAAGGATGAAACCTGTTTACACTGTCCTCCAAAATCCTCCCATGATGACTTTCAGTGTTGTTCCTGTTTGGAATTAGTTCACATGAACCTGCACGTCTTAATTACACCTACACATAAGGCTAAAATATTGAAGCTTCCCGCAACTGGCTTGCTCAGCCATGGACATGCAGAGCGGCAACATGCAGAGCACCATGGGAGTGCTGGACTCGCAGTAAGATAAACTTTAATTTTATATATAGTTGTTTTATATATGGCTGTTAGCTTAAAGAGGTGTAAATGTGTTAGTTGGTCTATTTTGTGCTGGGATGTGGGGTAGTGTTGCCTACCATCAACGTGGAATGTATAGCTAGAAGTGACCTGCCTGCTATCTTGGCCATTTCAGTAGTGCTGTGAGGTGGTTCTCAAGTGCTGCTGTTCACAATAAAAAAAATTTGCTGTGCTATGTTTCCATGCTTTATTCTTCACAAGCACTACAGTATAAATAATAAAAGAAAGCAGTTAACACATTAGGGGTGGGAATCTCTAGGCACCTCACGATTCGATTCGATTACGATTCAGAGGGCTGCGATGCGATTATAAAACGATTATCGATGCATCTCAATGCATTTTTTTTTCTATATAGCATTTATATTTTCTCACTGTGTGAGCTCAAGTTTTGAGTTCAAGTTTCAAGTTTATTTGTCAGTTGCACAACATGCACAACATGTCAGGACATTTATGCATTGAAATGCTTGTGGTGAGGCACAGGCAATCACACTACAGAAAGTAAATAAGTAAAAATAAAAATGCAAGAAAAACCAACAGAAATATATTAAATATACACAAAATATACACAGAATATAGAGACAATATACATTTTAAAGTAACTAAGTGACTCAGTACTTTTAAAGCAAAGTATTTGTAATGATCCATAATGAATTTACTTCCAATATCTATTATTAATAAATCAAATGGAAGTGATGTGGCAAGTGAACTAGAAGGCTCTCATTCAGTGCTCTTGTTTGGAGCACGAGAAGCTGCTTAAAATATGATAAAATGTGCAGTTACATTGAAATAAGATCCAGTGGCATTGGATGTGGACGCAGCACATGTTACAGCTGTTCTACTTGTTTTCTTTAGTAATTTTATAACTTCAGTTTTGGTCTCGTTGTAGAGACGGAGGTGATCGCTGTGTCAGTAAAGTGTCTTTGAGACGGGACGTGTGCAACATAGTGCGAAAGCCCTGTTTCGCAACGACTGAGAACCGGCATGCAGACTGCAGGTCACATAGCAGTGATGCGTTATTCGCATTTATAAGCAGCGCAGTTGGTTTCCTGGTCCGTTAAATCTGCAACGAGAGACTGTCACACACTAAAAAGTGGCGAAGCTGAAGTTGCTTCTCTTTTGAATTCTCCCGTTACACCTTAAATGGTGCCGCATTTACGTTCGGCGCCTCAGTCAGAATTTAAGGTGGAACGGGTAAATTTGAACAAGAAGCTGGAGAATAAGAAGCGACTTCAGCCTCGTAAAACAGTCGAACGTTGAGAGACATTTAACTGATCTACTTCTGAGGGAAAGTTTTCTGGAGGAGATGGGAGGAAAGTGGCTATAGCTAAAGCTTAAAGCACAGCAAAGTAAATCTGCGTTTTCGTTTATACTATTTAGTCTATACTAGGACATTATCACATACTGAGACATACTGCACATAAATGTTGTGGTTCCCAAGGTGGTTTGATTTTTGTTGAAAGGACAACATGTCTCTTCTTTGTGTTGTGACTCCTGATCTAACCTGGCTTTAATGCAGAGGGAGCCGGTCGGATTTCTCCCTCACCCAGTTGTGTTTTTGTTGTGTGCCACTACAGACTGTCCAGGCGCTGCACTTCCGCACTTTCAAGTTCTGCCCTTTGCGTTCCGTCAACATTACGTCATAAATTAAATATTTAGAAAATCGATTTTTGACATTTGTGAATCGATTCAGAATCATTCACGTCCGCATCACGATGCATCTAAGAATCGATTTTTTCCTGCACCCCTAAAACACATCCATTGAGGCACATCAGGGGTCTTACAAAAACAAGAAAAGCTGTAACTTCTTACAGGTGCAGTAACACCAGCAGTGAGTATTTGTTTATTTGAGTTTGAACAGTTTGTGCTTCTCCTCTACCTTTGCTAACACTCGTGGTGGAAGCTAAGGTAACTGAGGAACCATCAGCCTGAAGCACAATTTAGTAAATTGTTCACTCTTCAAGGTGAGGATAAAGTCATTCCACACTTTTACATCACCACTATGAGCACCGGAATGTATTAGCTGACTAGATCATTAAAGCTAAAGTTATTAGCATTGACCCAGAATTTCAACATTGTCATGTATGCCATGTAACAGAATATCCCCCGTTCATGCATTTATCATGCAGTTTATTCTGTGCTCTGATGACGTTTGTCTGGTCTTGGTTTGGTCGCTCTGGAAATGTTTTGTGTTAGTTGTGTTTGTAAAATGCTCCCAGCTCTGTAGGTCTATGTGGTGATCTTGACGGAGGGCCATGACAACATGGCTTGAGTTGTCCTTCAAACCGCAGGTGACTTTTCATCCTTTTTCTCAGCAGTCCAGACTTGGATGTTTCTTATGATGACCCAGTTTGACTGACCAGCAGTGACTCTAATCCTTAAGCATAACACTGGATTGTTCAGTGTTACATTCTTCTGCTCCAACTGTCCCTCCCGCAAGGAACCCAGAATGTGAGTTCCTGAGCACTCCACTCCACTTCCTGTCTTCAGAACCATCTCTCCAACCTCCACATCAGCAGAGTCAAGCAAGTCCTTCCCATCTAACCCTGTCTGAATCAGGATATGGAAGAGGACCACAGGTTCATGAAAGGCTATGAGGAAATAGTTCCCTGCTTTGATGGGTCCCTTCCCCCAGAAGTAATCCGCACCCTGGCCATAAGCTTCATCTGGACCATGTTTCTCAAAAACTTCAATGTCTGTGTGAATATCTGCTGGTGGGTTGTCAGCAGGATCCTGGTGGAAGTCATCGTCCTTCAGACGGTTGTGCGTACCTTGGAAGGATGAGTAGGTTCCCATGTGCTGGAAGAGGGATGGGCGGAAGCGGATGGACTTGTCCTGCATGAGTAAAGTGCGAAAGTGGGACAAAAGGAAGTCGCAAGGCATCTCCTGGTAGAAGAGGTAGAGGAACTGTGCTAGCTGTGGAAGGTTGCTGGAGCGATAGAGCTTCCCAATGTATCCTAGCTTGGAGAACTCAAGAGTGACCCATGGCGAAGATCCTTGCGAGTTGATGTGGCCACGAATGGAGGTCAGAAAACCCTTAGAGCAGTCCACATCGTCCTCCAACATGATGTAGTATTGGGAGAGACCAGCGCTAAAGTCAACCAAGAAGGCATAGTCCACATTCTGCTTGGACCGGAAGGTTACTCGGTCAGGAGCGTCATTAAAATTTCTCTTCAGCCCTGTAAGAGGAGGATAAAATTCCTGATCAGCGTGGATGACCAGCAGCTGCCCTTGGCTCAGCCTGGTGGAGAACTGCTGCACAATGTTGTTCAAACTCTCCTGGACCCAGCCGAGGTCAAAATCTGCCAGGAGGACCACGACGACCATCTGGGACAGCTCCTTCTCCGAGGACTGGCTGAAGATGGAGTTCAGGGTGCTCAGAAGATAACTCTCCTTATTCCTCTTCACAGATGAGAGACCCACAGTCAGAAACCCTAGAAAAGAACCAAAACAAGTCACAGTTATGGACTGTGAATACAAAAGCATGTTATAATTTTGTTGGGCAAAATACTTTTAAAAGTAGTGACGACTGAATACTGAATACACTGTACAAACTGTATTCAGTTACAAAAGTAATATATCCAGAATATATTTAGAATACATTTAGAATGCATATTGATAAGGCACATGGGGAAAACTCTGCTGTTGTAAATTTTATTATGAGCTCTGCTAAAGCCTGAATAGACTGATAAATCAATGTGATGATCAGTTATTAATCTCAGTGTTACTGAGCTCTGCTAAAGCCTGAATAGACTGATATATCAATGTGATGATCAGTTATTAATCTCAGTGTTACTGAGCTCTGCTAAAGCCTGAATAGACTGATAAATCAATGTGATGATCAGTTATTAATCTCAGTGTTACTGAGCTCTGCTAAAGTCTGAATAGACTGATAAATCATTGTGATGATCAGTTATTAATCTTAGTGTTACTGAGCTCTGCTAAAGCTTGATGAATCAGTCATTGAAAAGTAAGAGTGAAAATCAAATGTATGGTACAAAAGTTTCAAGGGTGCTTTAGTAAAGAAAACAGTTCTGTATAGAACCATTAATACTAAAAAAACCCTTTGTATGATTAAATAGTTCTTTTCGTAGTAAAAGCGTTCTTCAGATTGATGGAGAATGCGTTCTGTGTGTTTTGAGAATACATTATGGGTGCTATTGGTACAAGCTTGACCTATATACCTACCTTTTTGGTGCTATATATAACCTTTTAAAAAAGGTTCTATAAAGAACCATCTACAGCGCATTCTCCATCAATCTGAGAAACCATTTCACTGTGCAAAGAACCCTTTAATCATGCAAGGGTTGTTTGAGTGTTCATGGTTCTCTTTAGAACCATTAAAGAACCATCTTTTTCCAGAGTGTATGTTAGACTGATTGTGTGAGTGTATTAACTCTAGTGAAAGTGCTCCCTCTGCTGGACACTGAGTAGAAACACTCACTCTGCTCTGACTGGATGGTTCCTGCCAGCAGGCGGACGGAGACACTGAGACACAGCGAGTTCTTCACAGCGTCCTGCGGGCACGGCTCTCTGCTGGAATTCAGAAGTGCAGTGCTGTATCTAATCCACCGAGTCTCCTGAAACTAGATCAGTAATAACTGATCATCAGAAATGTTATAATTATAATACAATCCTAATTACAATACTAAATAATACAGTCAGTAATGTTATTATTTTAACACTTTATAAAATAGCTGCTTTGCAGATGCTTTCATACAAAGTGGTGGGGCAAAAAAAAAAACCTGGCTGTCTGAGTGACAGTATCCATGCACAGACTTAAACTATCTAATCATAGACATTCACCTGCCTCACAATACACAATACACACAATACACCCACCCTCTTCTCATATTCACACTGACAGATCATCATTACAGGCTCTAACAGTCTCAGACGTTCATGGTTCTCTGTGATTCTCTTCTAACAGCAGTCATTGGTTTTTACTGCTAACAGTGACTGATTCTCACAGATCTGTTTCTCAGTGTTCCTCTGATTGGCTTCTAACAGTAGTGATTAGTCATAGTCATATGATCTAAATCTAAAGATGGGTTCCCCTTTGAGGCTTCTTCCTCTTTCCCTGTTCTAAAAAGGCACTCTATAAATAAACTTTGATTTGACTTGATTTGAATATGCTTAACTCAGCCACTGACCAAGTCACTAAAACTACTTTTCATGTCATGCTAATATCACATGCCTATTAAATTCTCCTTTAAAGGCTCTTCATATAACATTATACTTATATGTTTCATATCAAAATGCTCTGTTATTTTCATCACTACTTTCCAAAATTTCTGCAGCACCCTCAGCAGTTGTAAACTCTCTGCATGCCATTTCACATGTGTCTCTGATGTGAACTGAACGTAGTTTCCGGCGTGATGGGTCAATCCTTAGTAACTTCCTGAGTGTTCATTGGTCAGTTTCACACAAAGTGTCGACAGACACACGAATCCACCAGTTCCACACAGTGAGAGGCAGATGATGTGTATCTATCTATATGATCTTAGATTTTAGACAAAAATCCTTTTGCTTTGAGTGACTCTGTACCATAATTATGTTTATTTTATTAAAGCTAATGGCTGAACTTTCCATTTTGTCACTACCAAAACAATCATAACTCCACCCAAACTTTACCAAATGTTTCAGTAGTGACTGTTTCGGCAGTGACAATTTTAGCTCATTTTAAAAAAATGCAGCCAGTACGACACAGCTTTGAACAGCTGTACACACATAAAATCATCATATTTTCAATATAACACTAAAAAGTACTGAACTGCAAAAAAATTACAATTCTTATTTGCCCACACTGATTTTCAGACGTTGGGACACATTTACTTCAAATAATGGGATTTGAACAGTGGAATCTAACTGTTATCTGATTGTGTTTTCTGAGTTTGCAGAGCGTCTACGAAATTGTAGCGCATTTTATGATTCTGCAGCGCGTTTGTAAAATGTAGCGCTTATGATCCCCTAAAAAATTAATAGAAAAATTCAGGCTCGTAATAAAAGCAGAACTCTTTTTGGTGCTATATAGAAAAAAAAGGTTCTATATGGAACAATCTACAGCACATTCCCTATCTGAAGATCCCTACCACAATGCAAAGACCTTTTAATCATGCAACGTGTTCTTTGAGTGTTCATGGTTCTATAAAGAACCTTTTTTATGACTAAACAACCCTTGAAGAAAAAAAATAATCCAGAATCAATAAGAGAATCGTTCAAGAGTCTGACCCATAAGCAGAATCAATAATGGCATTGTTATCAATAAACTTTTATCAATTCACATCCCTACCTTTCATAGCCGCAGCCAAAGCAGAAACAGAAATTCAGGGCCAACAAAAAATTCAGGATTGAAAAAAAAAGAAAAAAAATGACAAAAAGTTGACAATACATAAACAGTTTACATAAAATAAACTCACTAAAATGATTACAGCATGTACACCGCAAAAACCAGTACACTGGCAAGTAAAATAATCTTATATCTAGTTAATATATGTAATATTTCCCAGTATTATGAGTTATTTCTAGATGTCTGTTGCTTGTTTTAAGTGATTTCAATTGAAATATAACGGCAGATCATTATGCTGATTTGAAGAAATATGCTTCAAACAAGCAAAGTTATCTGCCAATATAGTGAGATGAAAACACTTAGAAATAAGTTAGATAATATTATAATGTTGTTGTCGTTCAAATGAAATGCAAAACATGAGAAATGTAAGATGTTTTTAGTTTTAAGATGATTTCACTTGTCATTTTTTGGAATGTAGGCTACAGTATGCATATCTGTCAACTTAATCCTAATAGAAATATGGATTGATACATTTTTGATTGAATTTGATAATGAATTGACAGTGAACACTGAATTTTTTAATCATTTGAAACACTGAGGCTTAGGAAGGTATTAGCATGCTAGCAGGAGTTGAAGGCCTAGCATTAACCACAAACATAATCAGGAATTGGCAGAGAGATCAACCAATCATTTAATTTACAGTGGATGGAAACAAAAATGTCCTTCTGGAAGTTCTAGATACATTACTGACTGTGAACAAGAGCTAGAGCTGGACGTGGCAAAAATATGACATGATATTGCGATACTTCAAGAAACTGTCATGATGCAAGATCCAGCAGTGCTACTTTTTAAAAAAAATACAATCAATAACTGACGATTTTTAGTCAATATTTGGCACTAAATCCAGTTAAACTGATCAATTTTGCTCTGTTTATAATGAAAAATGTAGTTGGTCAGGGTCTCCAAGTATTAACATTATACACAATATGTTCAGAAAAGCATAATGTATTGGATGTAACTTATCACCATAACGATATATTTTGTCATACTGCACAGCTCTAATACAAGCTGTTGTCTAAGCAGGTTTCAGCTAGCTGTTGAATGTCTTTCACAAGCTTCAAATGTCTGTGTTTAATCTAGAACAGGCAAAAAAGTTCATGTTTATCACCGTTAGCTTCATGCTAACATACTACTAGAATGCCATAAGGGTGCTAGCAGAAATTAGCATTGTTGGTATTACCATATGTTCTGTCCATTGCGCTCTCCTGGTGAAGATATAGGCACTGGTGAGGATGATCAGGCTGACCACTGTCTGCACCGCCGTCCTAAAATGGCATCTCATCCCGAATAATCTACTGTTCTCGACATCAACACTGCGAAAGATACACACATTGTTATTCTATATATTCAGTGTATACATGTTTGTATTTTTTTATACATATTTTATCTGTAGCTGCCCTTAACACTGGCCCCTATTTATCAAAGTTGCATTAAAAAGAGCGCAGATTTGACCAACTTTAGTGCCATACGAACAACTCTGCGTCTGACTTGTGGCATTCACATGACATAGACACAAGTGGAGATTGGAGCTTAATCAGCATCAGTGCATGAAATCAAGTACCAGCCTATGAGCACCTCATTTACATATCATTTACATGAAGCACACCCTAATTCACGCAGACATTTCCAATAAAACCAGAGCCGGTTTATGAGGAGCCTGGCCACTTCCTATCCCCCCTGTTATATCAAAAACAGGACTACTAAACAGCAGAGGGCACCTGCGAGAGAGTCCTCAATGAATGGGGGTAAATGGCGCTCAGCGGCTAAAAATGAAAAGTTAAAATAGTTTCTGATCACTTGCCCAGAACATTTCTTTTATTTTAGAAAGTAGAAGGATGTATTACACTAAAAAAATGAAGAAATCTTACCTATGTACTTACCTATATACTTTAACTCCTATAACTCGAGTTTAAAAGCTCTTAAAATATAACAGCAGTGTTAAAATGTTTTATGCTGTTCTGTGTTCAGGGATGAATGACTGTATTCTTTTACATTTAAAATGTTTAAGCATTTATAAACTATGATTTTGCATAGAAACCCAGAAGACATTGCAGAGTGGTAATTCCCCTCTCTACAAGTTCTCTGATAAAACAATTTTGTTCCATTCTTTGAGTGTAAATGAGATGTGTGAGTGTGCAAAGCACTTTCACATAATGTAAAGGCTCTTTAGTAATTTAAGGCTTCTTTCTGGAGCCTTTACATTGTATGGACATTCTTTAAACATCTCATTTACACAAATGGTTCCTTAGGTTGTTCTGTGACATCCTGTGAAGAACCCTTCGTGGTGCCTGTATTATTAAGAGTGTATGGTTAAAATATAAAAGCAAAAAAGAGACAAGAATAATAAAGCCATATCCACGTTCTCCATCAATTTGAAGAACTTTTTAAAAGTGTATATTATCCAGTATATTATTGTATATTATTTAGCATGTAGTTTGATTTATAAAGTTTCCATATAGAGTCTATCTAGAATATAGCATGGTGCTAATGACATGACTAGATCACTGAAAGCGCATTAGCCTCGCTAAAAACATTCGTTTTGTCCAAGCGAATTTTCTAGTAAATTTAGTAGCGTCTACAGGAAACATCTCAGAAACAACACTCACCCCGAAGTTGTATTCATAAATCGATGCTGTTTCAAATGTTAAGGAACAAAAATGAAAGATTAATCGCTGTGAAAGACAAACTAAAGCATCCTGTTTTGTCTGAACTCAACATGGAAGTAACTGATAAACTACGAAGGAGGAAGCTGAGCGGTTCACAGGCTCACATGCTCGGACAGCATCCGCATGCAAGGGATTTGACTCTTACAGTTACTTTTGGCGGCCTTGTAATGCCTTTATTAAGCTTTATAACCAGCAGCCGCTAATGAACTGTCTACCTATAAATGCTTTAACAGGCAAGAAAATGAATTTAGCATTTTCTAGAGCACTTTTATTTGCATAAATACATAAATAGAAAAGTGCATTTCCTGAAGAAATGTAGAGTGTAGAGTGACTGTGCAGTTTAAGATTACTGACATGTTGCTGAGTGGTTGCTATGGTATCCCAGGTGGTTGTTAGGGTGTTGCTTTGTGGTTGCTATGATATCCCAGATGATTGCTAGGGTCTTTCTAGGTTACCACAGCAAGGCAACTAATTACAGCCTGTGACATCTGTGACATGTTTATGGCAAGGTTATCAACATTATGTAGCAGATTCCCATACAGTGTTCCCAAATGATCTTCTCTTAGGCTTCATCGACCATGGTCAGGTGACTCCTGGAGTTTGAGATATGACAGTGGCGTGAAACCGCAGTGAACTCTGTGCTGTGTTTGACTCTGTAACTTCAGTGCCACACCCAGACTAAACGAATAGCAGGGTCAAAGTATGTCTCGGGGGGGCTAAACTCCTCATTTCACCCACCAGAACCAGCTCTACACAGACTTAACAGCTCTTCAGGACAACAGCACTGAGACAGAGAAAATAAACTGCAGACATAAAAGCAAAAATAAACAGCTGAACCTGCTCAGATTACTGTAAACAAATCCAGCTTTGCAATAACGTCAGTGCTCTATAACTGTGTTATAGTCAAACACATCAGCCTCAGATTAGACTCTGTAACACCTCGTCATGATGCCTTAATCCTTAATCCTGTAACGCATGGCTGAATCTAACACAATGGAGGAAAATGGTCTGAAGTGAAAGCAAAGGGTGAAATACAGGGGGTCCTGGGGAGTCCGGGATCCTCTAATTAGCCCTTTGGACCCCAATTTTTGAGTGGTCCCTAAAAACACTTAACATGTTATGGTATCTGTTCATTGAGTTTGTGAGAAAATGAACACCTACTTAACAATCCAGAAAATAGTTGATTCATTTTAGTCTGCTCTACCCTCAAAATGGCCATGTTTACACTTTTGACACCTAAGTGTTTACCAGAGGTCAATAACATGCAGCTCTGGAGCTGCATACAGCTCTTTTACTGCCCTGTTGCGGATCCACAGCAGAATTAGATTTTTAGGTGAAAAAACAATCTTCCTTTGCAGTAAAATAAAGCTCTGCTGATCATTCTAACACAGTTTTAACAATAAATGGTCTTAAATGCTGGAGTGAATGTATAACTGCTAATTTACCTTTTAACCCTGAAGGTTGGTGTGCAGACAGCTGGTCACTATAGCAGCGCAGACAACAGTCTTGCCTAGCTAATAACTAACAAAACGGCAAAATGAAAAATTTAAAATGAACATTGATAATTTGGATTGGGCTTATTTACGTATATAATAACTCCAGCTGCTTTCCTGCTATGTTTAATCTGCAGCGAGAAACTGCACTAAAAAGTCATGAAGCTTCTTGTTTAAATTTTCCTGTTCCACCTTAAATGGTGAAGCAGGAACCACTAAAATAATCGGAGCCTACACAACTGGTGCAGGCTGACACACAATCACTTTTGTAGTTCTGCGTCTTATTTTTAGTTCTTACCAAACTGCACGTCATGAAATGCGCAAGAAGTGCACTGTGAGCTAAGCGAAGATTAGCATTTGGATGCTAACAGGCTAACAGAAACAAATCCTTACAGCTTTTGACAACAAACCGTGTTAATTACAGCTCTGCACATTCACACAGTGAGTTTACAGCGAAATAGGCGCCAAATATGTAATAATATACTTCAGGAAAAATGTTTTTCATCAGTGATGAGGCTGAAGTTGGCTTCCTATACACCAGCTTCTTGCTTGAAATTTCCTGTTCCACCTTATATGGTGCAGCAGTTACATTCTGGCACCTAAGGCACATTTAAGGTGGAATGGGAATTCAAACAAGAAGCTGGCGAATGAGAAGCTTCAGCTTCATTAAAATTGAACATTGAGAGACATTTTACAAGAAACTGTTCTATTTTTGTGGGAAAGTTTCCTGCCAGAGATGCGAGAAAAGCAGCTATAGCTGAGCTAAAGCTTAAAGCAGAGCAAAGAAAGTCTGCGTTTTCATTTATATTATATTTTTTAGCCTATGCTAGGACATCAACACATACTGAGACATATTTACAGCCAGGATGGTAAAACGGACATAAAATGTTATGGCTCCCAAAGTGGTTTGATTTTTGTGAAAAGGACAAAATGGCTCTTAACATTTGGGTTGCGACCCCTGATATATACAATAAAGGAATGTCACAGTCATAAAAACATCTAAAAAGGAGGGAGGGAAAGAAAAGAGTTGTCTGAGGTTACAAAACTCTTATCAAAAAAGTCTATTTAAAGGTGTAGTGTCCTTGCATTTATGTCCGTTTATCCCTTTGTATTTCTATGGTGTCATGTGTCATCCATTTTCACCTGTTAACAAATACATTTTCTCTCACTCGAAGCTTCAAAGCTGGTTAGTCTTTATATATATATATATATATATATATATATATATATATATATATATATATATATATATATAGGTGGCACAGTGGCGCAGTGGGTAGCGCTGTCGCCTCACAGCAAGAAGGGCCTGTATATGTCTGTCTGTCTGTCTGCATCCTGCCTTCCGCCCAATGACAGCTGGGATAGGCTCCAGCACCCCACCGCGACCCAGAAGGATAAGCGGTTTAGATGATGTATGTATGTATATATATATATATATATATATATATATATATATATATATATATATATATATATATAGGTGATGTTTTCTAGTGTGAATAGAATTTTTTTCCACTCTGAGCCGCTTTAGCTTCCCTTCAAACTGGAAAAAAACAAAGCAAATAGAAAAAGTAAGTAGCACTGTTCTAAATTGTCAACTTATATTACGTAATACCAAAGTAAGACTTAAGTGTTCAGCCCACAGTGGAACATAGAGACCCCCAATTACAGAGTGAAAGTAACTCTATATTTGAAGGCTGCCTTCATAGTGACACCATAACATTTACTAAACGATCACTAAAATGAGAACTAGCAGTGAACAAATGTGTTTATTAACTTTAGCAGCTATAATGTCCACGGCAAAACAGAATTAAAACCTTTAGTTTTAGCTTTTTCAGTAGGAATGAGAGTTTAGAAATGTGTTTATATATTTGGCATTTAAGGAAAGTTGGTGTCAAGCTGAGCTCAGTCTACTGCTGTGTTCATTATATCTTTTCATTTTATCAAACACCTGCTATCACAGAGCTGATCATAGTACTAAAAACTAAAACAGTACTTGCAGTATGAATAATAGTACTTTTCCACTGCATAGTCTGACTCGACTCGCTTTTGGTACCAGCTACTTCATTTTCCACTGCAGATGTAGCGCCCCTCAATGTAGCTGGCTTTCATAGTGATGCCAGATGAAACTGCCATGATATGAAGGAGAAAAATGTTGTTCAACAAGGAGAGTTTAGGAAAAACTACATTTGAGTTCAGAAGACAAGATTATTCTGTTGCTCAAAGGTGACGCAAGAGGCTATGCTAACCTGATAGCTAACGTTAGCATGTTTAGAGTAACAGTGACGATCCAACCAATCAGCTTTCTGCTGTTTTTCCATGTCACCTTTTGGTATCGGCTCAGCCTACTTGGAAAATTGATGGAGGAGATCCTAAAAATAGAACCAGGTACTAGGTTTGCCTAGAACCAAAAAAGGTAAGCAGAGTCGAGTCGACTTGAGCCGGTACCCTGCAGTAGAAAAGTGACATCATTATGCTAGTTATAGCCTACATTTACAATACAAGCCTTGTTGCTCAAATCCAATGTTTTGCTCAGATCTGATCTCTCTGACATAATGGTTCACACTCATTTAGGTAAGTGACTCAAATCTGTCATTAATGTCAACGAACCAGCGTCCTGAAATGACCCGCATGAGCACATCATAATCAGTAATGTCATTGAACAAATCACATGCACAAGAACAGCAAACAAAATAACAAGCAGAACGAGCCTTTGCTGTGAAGATAATTAACTCTGATCAGCTCTCAGCTTCATTATTAGAGTGAGACAAAGGCGAAAAGGGTGAGATGTGCTGCTTTTCCACCGTTTACTGGCTTTAACTTCTATTCGGCACTGCTGCCACAGTAACACTGAATGATGGCGCACACGCAGTGGAAAAATCATGTGAATTCTGTTCTGAGCGTTCACATTAAAGTTGCACAGCCACAAATCAGATACGTATCTGATCTAGTACCACATATGAAACAAAAGATCAGAGTCACACTAGGGGGATAAATTGGATTTGTGCCATGACAACCTGGAAATGTGAACGTAGCCCTAGTCAGACTTGGTCATCCAAGGTTTTATGGGCCTGAGCCACTATGGGGCCCCAGTGAGGAATTACAACAAAATCTAAACAGCTTTCTTGACTCGCAGCAGGAATTAAACCAGGAATTAAAAAAGGTTAAACTCGTTTTCCTCTTGTCGTTGTCATGTTACGGCCAGTCAAAATCCATGCGCTCTCCACAATTTGCTTCTTTTTTTTCTTCAATCATTGATTAGCAACTGCCACTGTTCTTTGTCAGCTTCAAGCATTTAACTCCAGCAGCACTGCTGTGTCTGATCCACTCTCACCAGCGCAACACACACTAACACACCACTACCACGTCAGTGTCACTGCAGTGCTGAGAATGACCCACCACCCAAATAATACCTGCTCTGTGGGAGTCCTGTGGAGGTCCTGACCATTGAAGAACAGGGTAACAAAGTATGCAGGGAAACAGATGGTCTACAGTCTGTAATTGTAGAACTACAAAGTACTCCTATATGGTCAGTAGAGCTGATAGTATGGACTGTGAGTGGTGAAACAAGGAGGTGGACTTAATGAAGTGGCTGGTCACTAAGCACTGGACCGCACACTGTCTCCATTTTTTATTTATTTTTTTTTACTTTTTTACAGAATTTAAAAAATGCTGGTTGCCCTTTACACTCATTCAAGGAAATTCAAGGTTACTTCTTGCTTCACTAACTTCTAATCAAAGGTCTCCAGTAAAGTTTTACAAGCAATTGCAAGATGATTTATAAAGCAAATGACATTGCCATGTCATTTATATAACCATGTCATAAACCTGTTATAGTACATGTTTTTTGCTGTCAGATTTTTTGGGTCAGTGTTAATATGTTGCGCAAAGACCTAATTAAAAACATCATATATCAATTCTACACATTTATTCCTATTACTGGCATGAGTTGTTCATAAATACTCATGTATTGCTTTATAAATGAATTATTCAATTCTAATTCAATGCTTAGATGTCAAATAATGCTGTTAAATTTTGTATAGTTCCACTTTGGACGAATGTTTAACAGTACACATAATTATTCACGATCAAATGTGGCTTTTCTATCATTTGGGTACAAATAAGTTCTCCATGTGACCAAGAGGCTGAAGTTAATGATAAATTAAGTGATACAAATAAAGAGAATGAACTTCAAAGAAGTTCAGAGAAGCTCAGAGAAGACCACGGCTCTAAAAACACTGCAGGGATTCAAACAAAAGGCAAAACGTTCTGTGAAAACACTGATTTCAGTCTGTAACATAAATAACTGACTGAAACAGTGAGTCAAACACAGACAGCACTAAAACCTTACAGAACCGCAGAGGAATTTTCTATCAGAAACCACAAGACTGAAATCAGCCTCAGACACCAGTTAAGGTGGAATGGAAAAATTTAAACAAAAAGCTGCGTAAAAATCATATAAAAGTAAAGCTCACTGTACTCATTATAATACTCACAGAGACATACAAGAGGAATTAAAGATTATTTACATCAAAATGAGAGAATTTTCCTCTGAAACTCTGTATACAAATATGACTCTCTCTCTCTCTCTCTCTTTAAATCTCTTTCCTCTTTCCCTCCCTAATTCTCTTTTCTCTTCTTCTGTTTTCTCTCTCACTCTCTTCCTATCTTTCTCCTCTCTTTCTTCCTGTTTTCCGTCTCCCTCCTTCTGCATCTCTTTCTTCTCACTCTCTCCCTCATTCTCTTTGTTTTCCATTTCTCTCTGTCTTTATATCTTTTTCTCTTTTTTCCCCCTCCCCTTTGTCTTTCCTTTTCTCCCTCTGTCTCTGTCTTACCCCCCTCTCACTTTCTTACACTATCTTTCTCTTCTTTTTCTCTGTTTTCCATTTCTTTTTCTCTTCTCTCTGTCTCTCTCTCTCACCTTTTTCTCCGGCTCCGCTCTGCTCGTGCTGCTGCTTCATCCGCTACAGGTGTGTTCAGACGTGTGTGTGAGTGTGCGACAGGTTTTCAGGTGAAGCTCCGCCCACTATGACATCACTCACACGTGAAAAATCTTTTTTTTTTTTATTCACAGACTACATGACCTGAAGGAACCCTTTCTGGTGCAGCACTGAGCTAAATTCAGAGACTTCTTTCATTTCAGTTAGAGCCCTCATTAGGCACGTTCAATCAAACAACAATCAGAAAATATATTCAACAGAAAATTACACAACACCTATATATTATAGATCAGATGTTTGCTAGCTTAGCACTAACACGACTTGAGCCCGACTGATAAATCGGTGTGTGGGTTATTATCGGCCGATACAAGCTGATTGCAATTAAACTGGCTTGATGATTTTTAAATGACAATTAAAAAAGAAACGGCGGAAGACAGATTCTTCCACAATGTTATGAATGTTGTCGTTGCGTAGTATGTCCATCAGATGGCGCTCTGCCACTTCCCTGTTGGCAATACATGTGTTTGGAACACCACAAATCACAATTAGGTGACCAAAAAGAGTCAAGCAGAGTAACGTTACCCCACAACCTAGATAATCTGTGTTCACGGTATGTTGAGAAGTGTCACGTTCAATTCATTACGTAAATAATAATAAAAATATCCTCATCACTTCTACTCTTAGCCTGAATTAGCCTTCTAGCATTCAGGTCAGCCATGCCTGCTTTTGCTGCAGTAGCGTGATAGCTGGTACTGTCAGGCAAACAGCAGAATTAGCCTGTGTTTAGCGTTATGGCTAAGCTATTGAGTTCATTGTCGATTTATTTATAAAACAGTGTGGCGGTTCTAGCAGGTCAACAAACAGGCCTGTCTTTTTTCTGAGCTTGTCACTTCTACAAATTCAAAAAGTCACGTACAGCAGCTTATAATGCTGATAATAGCCACATTAGGTTAGCCACAAAGCTAGCTATAGCTGTGTTTATCAGTGGATAATAGCTAATGCTAATGAGCAGTCAAACTGCACATCACACAGAGACTGAATCCCGTAGCTAGCTGGATATTAGCATTATCATAGCAGATACTTGCAAAAAATATCTACAAAGATTCTAGCTCTGTATTATGACATACATTAATTGAACAATAATGCTGAAATTGAGTTCCATTGAGCCACACAAGCCATGACACTACTTCCACCATGCTGGACAGATGAGCATTTCCTTACATTCTCCACTCTTCTCTTCCTCTCTTTCTGGTACATGTTGATCGTTCTCTCATGTGTTCATAAGATGTTCCAGAACTGATTTTTTATATTTTGTTTGTTGAACTTAATCTGCTCTTCCTCTTCATGAGGCATACCAATGATTTAGATCTAAACCCTATGTTCTCTGGAAGTTTATTAAATATTCTGCATTTAAGATAATTTATTAATATTCTGGAATTAACATAATTTCACTTGACAAGATACCATTTTTTGCATTGTATCTTGCTGACTTTAGCAACAAATCCCAAATAAATATAATTATCAATATCAAAATCTTTCTATAATAGTATTACAGAGAATACTGAAAATAGTTCTGGTTACTGAAATTGTTAGACTAGTACGCTTAAATTCACACCCTTCTACCAGATGCTAAAGTCTTCTCTTGATTGTTGACTTTGACATACATGCGCTGGCCTCCTGGACATGAGATATTTTCTTTATCAGGGAAAGAATTCTTGTCATCTACCACACCTGTTTTCCATGCTCTTCCAAGCGTCTTTGGTATTTGAGCTCACCAGTGCATCCTTCCCTTTTTGAATGTACCAAATAGTTGATTTGGCCACACCTACTGCCCTTCCTCTCTCTGACGGTTTTGCTTTGATTTTTCAGCCTGATGATGGCTTGCTTTACTGGCAGTGAGAGTTAACAGCAATGCCTAAATGCAAATGCTACCAACTTTAGACTTTATATCTGATCACTTGTAGGTGAAATAAGGAGGAAATGGCATGCACCTAGCAATGGAACAGCTGAGCAGCCTAAGGTCATATTATTTTTTTAAACCCCTAAAAACGGGGGGATATAAGAAAACAGTT
Source organism: Colossoma macropomum (assembly GCF_904425465.1). NCBI lineage: Eukaryota > Metazoa > Chordata > Actinopteri > Characiformes > Serrasalmidae > Colossoma > Colossoma macropomum. The sequence goes on along the minus strand of NW_023494802.1, from coordinate 24,267,242 downwards.
GTAATTGCTACACAGATCACATAAATACCCTCAAATAAAAGTTTAAAAAGTGCACTTTGAGCTCATTGTCACAATACACAGCTATAAAAACAATAACTTTGTTGATGTCCAAATACTTATGGAGCTGACTTTATAAGTACAAAATCAAGAGACAATGGCCCTTACTTGTTCATCAAATTTACATTAAAAGAGTGCAGATTTGACCTCTTGTATGATGTGGATACAAGCGCAATCAGCTTCAGTGCATGAAATCAAGTTCCAGCCCACCTGCACCTCATTTACATATCATTTGCAAGAAGCACAAGCTGGCTGGTAGGCGGAGTTTGAGGTGGAGCAATGAGTGCACTGCTCCCCCTACTGACCAAAAACATTGTTAGAATGATGTGATTTAGTGTTAAATAGCATGTTTAAACACTGTAATCACAGTTTATACCACTAGTTGGGTATTGGTTATTTTGTGGGCGCAGTCAGTAGTGTAAAACGACAGCACAATATAAGTCTATTAATGGGGCATGAATTAATGGCAGCATTTGTTTATACTAATGCAGAATTAAAAAACGTACATCCATTTTTGTGCTGCACACATTATTAGCATTATTGTTATTTTCTGTTTGTATTCTGGTATTTATATTGGTATTTGGTTTAGGTTAGTTTTATTATTATTATACAGTCTTCACTGTCAAAGACTGAATTCACACACTGACTTACAAAATTAATAATTCAGTGAAACAGACTATCGTACACATCTAATGAGAGGCACCACACATAAACAAAACATGCACTGCAAATAATGACATCTAGTGAAGTGAAATTATCTTAATTAGTCGATCTAATATTTCTTATTTTGAGATGGTTGTGCTCTTATTGTAAGATGATCTAGCTCATTTCTAGACATTTTTGTAGTAAACTCTTTTAGGTAATTTTAGAGATGAGATCAAATTCACTTAATAAAATTACTTCAAACAAGTATAATTTAAATAATCTTAAAATAAGTTTACAACAGTCTCAACAGGAGGAACATTAGATTTATTGACCAGATGTATGATAATTTCACTTGACAAGATACCATTTTTTGCATTGTGTCTAGCCAACTTTTAGCAACCAATCCCAAATAAATAAAATTATCAATATCAAAATCTTTCTATAATGGTATTACAGAGGATACTGAAAAAAGTTGTGGTTATTGAAGTTGTTAGACTAGTACAATTGAATTTACACCCTTCTACCAGACATGAGTTTGATTGTACAGATACGACAACAAAGACACAAAGACAAAACTGATCAATGACAAAACTGTGGGTGCAATTTGCGCAAATTAATTTTACAATCAAATTTGACTGTACACAGTTTTAATAAATAAGGATGAGTGTGTGTGTGTGTGTGTGTGTGTGTGTGTGTGTGTATGTGTGTGCATGAATTTGAAGGGGATATATGCTCTGGAAGTTTATTAAATAACAAAAACAAAAAATAAACTGTGTGAATACTTGTTTCCTCTCAGTCTATCTACACAGGCAGCCACAGGGTCACTGTGTGAAAGAGGAAAGAATGATTAGAGAAAGTCATAGAAATAGCAGAACCCTTTTTGGTGCTCTATTATACATCAATCTGAAGAACACTTTCATGATGCAAAGAACTGTGTAATCATGCAAATGGTTCTTTGAGTGTTCATGGTTCTATATAGGACCTCTTTCTGTACTAAAGCACCCTTGAAGAACCATCTTTTTTATGAGTGTAGACAAGTAAATGAGGAAAGATATCATCTCTGTCCATTTATGTCACTGTCTATTTTTGTCGATTGTTATTTTCATACGTCATTTGAACATGACGGCTGACATGAATGGACCAATAGAAATGCTCCAAAATCACCTGGAATAAAACCTATTTACACTGACTTATTAAAAATTATAAACACCTTTGCCCTCTCCTTTAAACTTACTCTTCTGGATGTGTATGTGCTTTTTTCTTTGGAAGTGAGGATATAAAGATGATTACGTAAGAATTTAGTTCTTTGTTCAAACTTGTGGGAAGCTGTTCCAGTGTAAATGACTCAGACAGTCGCTGGTGTTGCTGATGTTTCCTCATTCTGAACCAGTTCATCCAGTCCAGCGTGCTCTTGCATGCAGAACTCACATTGTTATTTTTATTGTGACTCAATCTTACCCACACAGCAGCGCAGTGGGTCAAACGGCCTTGGTGAGTCTTTGTGCTCACTCTTTTGGGACAAAAAGCTTTTCTGGAGCGAGAAACGTGGGACAGTCTGCTGATCTGATGAAGCTGTTTATATCTAATAGTTCATGACTCTCTCCTCCAGGTCACTACTGGCTTCCCAATGTCATGTTTTTCTTGAGGAAATGTCATCACTGAGCCAAGGCCTTTACTGCTGTCCTCTGCACCCTCTGCTCATTCTTGGGATGTTTTACCTTTAGTTTCGCCTTCAGTGAGTGGAATGCATGATCGTAGATTGTGGTCTGGTGGCCTTGGGCTGCTTTTGCATTATGCATTCAGTGCTGCTGAAGCATTTGGCTGAATCTGAGCAGATAATAAAGACCTATACTGTTCAGAATTCATCCTCCCACTTTTGTCTGCAGGCACATCCTCAATAAACACAATAGAACCAGTTCCACTGGCTGTAGCACTACCTCCACCATGCTGCACAGATGAAGTGCTTGCATAAGGAACCCTCTGTATTCACTCTGGTGAAGTCTTGATAAGAAGAAACAGACACAAATGCAGTCACTTTTTTCAATATAACAGGTGAAATAGTTGTCAAAAATTGAGTTACGCAATATTCTTGCATAATATGCAACTTTTATTAAAGATTTCAAGATCCCCTTTTAGCACCTTGAAAGAGAAGGGGGTCTTGAGACTATATATAGACATATAGACTCCCACCCCACTCATATATACAGTACTCAGTAATGTTATAAATATGTCAGTTAAAAAAATACAGGTTTGATTCCTGACATCTTGCCCAATTAATTAAATGAAGTATTGATTAAAAAGGCAGGTATTGGACGGTAACTGTTGGACTTCCTCAAGGAGAGCCTCAATGTTAGGTAGATGTGTTAACAAGGTAAGCTAAATAATAATAATAATAATTATTATTATAATAAATATAATTTATATAGCACTTTTCACACCGGTGGCAGCTCAAAGTGCTTTACAGACAGGTGATAAAACAGTTATACAAGAAATTACAAGTATTAATTTAGAATCAGAAGAAAATGACACAGATCAAATTAAAAGATAAATACCAGGAGACATAGAGTTTTAATTAAACGCTAAGTTAAAGATGTGCGTTTTTAGGTGCTTCTTAAAAGTGAGCACTGAGCTTGACTGTCTAATAAAAGGTCGAATTGAGTTCCACAGTGTAGAAGCATAATAACTGAACGAGGCCTCTCCATGTTTTCTGTATTTCACAGAGGGTATTTGTAGAAGGCCACTATCTGCAGATCTTAGATTACGTGCTGGAACATAAACAAACAGACATTCTGTGATGTAAGCGGGTGCTAGGTTATTTAGAGCTTTAAAAACTAGCAGCAGAACTTTAATATCTATCCTGAACCATACAGGTAGCCAGTGCAGTTCTTTTAAACACTTTTTGTTTTTGTTAGAATGCTGCTGCATTTTGTACGAGTTGTAAAGGATGTATTGTTTTCTTAGGAAGCCCAGTAAGAAGAGCATTACAGTAATCAAGTCTGCTGGTAACAAATGCTTGAACAAGTTTCTCTGTGTCGCTCAGAGATAGAAAAGGCTGAACTTTAGTGATATTTCTCAAATGATAGAAAGCTACTTTAGTGACCGTGTTTACATGTGGGATAAAACAGAGCTCAGAGTCTAAGATCACACCCAGGTTTCGTACTTCAGGTTTGATATATGAAGCTAAAGAACCAAGTTTCTCATCAAGCATTTTTCTCTGAGTTTCTGTACCAATGATCAGTATTTCAGTTTTTTTTTGTGATTTAATTGTAGAAAATGTTGCGACATCCACTGAGAAATATCTAACACATAGCTTGTTAGTCTGTCTACAGAATTTTGGTCATCAGAAGGAATGGAGATGTATAACTGGGTGTCATCAGCATAGCTTTGAAAATTTATATTATGCTTCCAAATGACATCATCTAGAGGTAGCATGTACAAAGAGAAAAGCAAAGGCACTAAGACTGAACCCTGAGGGACTCAACAAGAAATGCCACATTTTTTTGATGACTGATATAAATCAGACCGGTATAAATGTGTTAGCAAGGTTAGCCAAATATGTTAAGGTTCGTTGAATGTGTTAACAACGTAAGCTAAATGTGTTAATGAGGTTTGCTGAATGTGCTAATGAGGTTAGCTGTGTTAATGACGAAAGATGACTGTATTAATGAGGTTTGCTATGTTAATGAGGTTAGCTGTGTTAACAAGGTTAGCTAAATGTGTTAGCTCAGTGGTGGTCAAGCAGAGCTGTGCAGGGCTGTCACTGATATCTGCAGGTCCTTCGGTTAAAGGCCTGTAATGAGGAACCCGCTGTATAAAAATCAGAGCACATAAATTTTGCATTGCCTGTTCTTTCAGTACCTCAGAGCAGCAGCATCGAGTTACACTCAGATCTGAATGGAGGATGAAAGTCCATCAAGAACAGCTGCTTTCAGAATGAACGCAGTAACTCACCCTGGCTGCTTCAGAACACCTGAATGAGTCGAAAGCTTTACTGGAGCTGGAGTGGTCTTGGCAGAGATGGTCTGCTAATGTAACCTGTGCTGACCTGAAAGGCCGATTCAAATAAAAGAGTTATAAAGAGTCTGTGTAATCTCTTCAAACAGCGTAGATTGAAATGTCATCGCATGGATGTTTACCACCACACTTTCATATGAACGTATGGCTAAACAGCAGATAGACTAGCATTAGGCTAGTTAAGTGCGTTCATTCAGCCTAGTGAGAGTAACTTTCCAGATATTTAATTTTCCTTCTACCTATAATGAACATAATTAAGGGTGTACTCACATTAGGCGATCTGTACTGCACTCAAGCACCAGTTCAAACGACTAGCATGCTGTGCCCGCTTGAAGAGCTGGGATCAGTTAGACTCAGGCAATAGTAGGCATCTAATGTGGTTGCTAATTATGCTGAGCACAGAACTTGAAAATGCCATCAGTGATGCAACTGTCTCACTCTCGCATCATCTAAGCCACTTATCCTCCTGGGTTTCAGGGGTACCTGGAGTCCATCCCTGCACTTATTGGGTGAAAGGCAGGAAGCACCCTGGACAGGTCACCAGTCCATCACAGGGCAGACACAATCACACACACACTCACACATGCAAATTCCCCGGCTGGGGAATCAAACCCAGGCCCGTCTTGCCATGAGGCGACAGCACCACCCACTGCGCCGCCGATGCAACTGTCCCACTCTTCAATTCAGAATATTTGGGTTAGTAGCGAGTCTGGTTCTCACCTTATTGAAGAATGTAAATTGTAGTTGGTGAGTAAAGCTGCCAGTTCCTTCCTCAACGTAAGCAACCCTCTGTGAAAATCTTCTTATAAGTGCAGCACAACAAGTGCTGTGTTGAAAGCCACAAAGTGAGTACAATCATGAACTACTCCTACTACTTCAACACATAAAGCCGTGATGCTGTAAGCGTGCTCGGGCCGGAATGTTAAGTGCAGGCCAGTGTGGAAGTGAGGAGGGGGGAACAATCGTGCTCGGGTAGGGTACAAGGCACCCGGGCACCCTGAAAGCAAAAGGATTTAGGTCTAAAGTCCAAGATCAGCTAAACATCCCAAATGTGTTTGCAGCTCTGACTTTGAACCAGTTCAGCAGAATGAACTGTACAAATTAAACCTAGTAGTATATTCATGTTCAATTTATTCTTTTTTGGTTCGGTAATAAACAAATAAAAGCAGGTTTACTATATTGCAGTCTGCAGTAAAGCTGCACAGCATCAGGCGGTTTTTCTTTTAAGCAAACGTCAGTAAGTATGCAGTTCTGTACGATGGATGAAGGAACAGACAGCCATTTAGCTTGATGGCTCTGTTATGGTTGGTGGGTGAGCTTCTGCTTTGTGGGTAGCTTCTGTCTGGTGGTTAGCTTTTCTCAGTCTCAAACAGAGACTGTAGAAGGAACAGATTTGTTAAAGCTGTGTAGATGGGACAAGCCACATCAACCTTGTGATTACATAAGCACTACCCAAGAATTACCCAAGACAATTTGGCAAAACGCATCAGCCATTTAATGGACATTGAAAAGCTATTCACATGACACACTCTGTCCATGTTTATTGTGTGCTCTGGGGTTGGGGCTTTTCAGCAGTTGTTAACATTAATGTTGTGAAGCGTGTGAGCTGAGAGTCTGCAGGGCGCTCCTGAGAACAGAGATGAAGCTCCTGATTGCCTGCTGGTTCTCTGGCTGCTGTTTTACCGACACCAGCAGATTCCCTTCGCTCTCTGGCTCCTCCGGCGCCCCCTGCAGGAGCTCTGCCAGAATCAGAGTCCCGCCAGCACGGCTGTACATGTAGGCCTTCCAGGGCACAGCGTCGGCACGGGTGAAGGCCAGCGTCTGGATCTTCACCAGCTGGAAAGCAGCCTGCAGTGTCTCTAGTGGGTCAGCAGGGCGAGGAACCCCCAGAGCCTGCTGGTGGGCCACCTGCAGCTCCAACCACAGCCTTTCAAAGGCCTCGTGGGACAGCGGAGGGCCCGCGGTCATATTCAGCTCTTCGGCTGTACAGGACGACTCTTCCTTAACGGCTTCTGTGAACAATGATGGAAAAAGGAATAACAAATATCTGCTCAGATAAACTTAAAGGTTTCCACGCTAACCACAAATGAAATGTAGTCAATCAAACAAGACATATTTGGTGTCTGAAGCTTGCTTCTGTAGTTTTAATACCGGAGCTATGAGGCTAATGTAGCTAACAACAAAAGCTTGAAGTAAATTCAGAGATTTGTTTCTAAACACACCATACATGTTAGAAAGTAACTGCTGAAAATGTGAAAGGACTGTGTACTATGAAGTACTGAATTTTGGAGACAGTACATTAAACTATTTTTCATCATTTTAGTGTTTAGGATTTTTTAGGCAGGCTTGAAATCATGGCTCGACAACGGAGCCATAAATATCAAGACTCCTGCCCTTATTCTATAATGTTCCACCTTTAATGGCGCAGCAATTACATTTTGGCGAATACGCAGCTGAAGAGAGGCTGAACCTTTCCCGTAAGTGGGTGCAGTTTTAGCACCATCAGCAAACACCCCCAGCATTTCAGAGCATAAATTCATTCAAATTTGGCTGGGTGGTTATTAACACATTTCTCTGTGGTGTGACAAATTCGGAACACATACACTATATGGACAAAAGTATTGGGACACACTTCAATCATTCAGATGTTTCATTCAGTCTCAATGCCACAGGTGTATTAAATCAAGCATCTAGCCACGCAGTTTGTCTTTATACACATCTGTGAAAGAATGTGTCATTCTCAAGAGCTCACTGAATTCTGTGGAGTGATGAATCACGCTTCTCTATCTAGCGGTCTAGGTTTGGTGAACGCCAGGAGAATGTTACCTGCCTGACTGCATAGTGCCAACTGTAAAGTTTGGTGGAGGAGGGATAATGCTATGGGGTTGTTTTTCAGGGGTTGGCCTAGGCCCCTTAGTTCTAGTAAAGGGAAATCTTAATGCTTCAGCAGATCAAGACATTTTGGACAACCGCTTCCAACTTTCTGGGAACAGTTTGGGGAAGGCCCATGTTCCAGCATTACTGTGTCCCAGTGCACAAAGCAAGGTCCATAAAGGCATGGCTGGGTGAGTTTGGTGTGGAAGAACTTGACTGGCCCTCACAGAGTCCTGACCTCAACCCCATCGAACACCTTTGAGGTGAACTAGAACGGAGATTGCAAGCCAGGCCCTCTCGTCCAACATCAGTGTCTGACCTCACAAATGCTCTTCTGGATGAACAGGCAGAAATTCCCAGAGACACATTCCAAAATCTTGTAGAAAGCTTCACAGAAGAGTGGAAGCTGTTATAGCTGCAAAGGTTGACTAACTCCATATTAATGCCTATGGAGGTGTAATATGTATGTGTCCCAATACTTTTGTCCATATAGTGTATTTATTTCTGCTTTACATGGACTTTAAACCCCACCAGTCATTATGTTATGTAGTGAAGTAATTTTATATGGTTTCTGATAATGTATGATGCCGTTATCTATAAACATGGATTAAATTCAGACTTCAAGACGGTTCCTACTGTGTTTAGATACTTGTAATTTCGTTTTGTAGATATCAGTGAGTCATACAGTATCAGAAACCACATGATCACAAGTATCAAGTCTATTAGAGATTACATAATGGGACACTCCAGCCAAAGAAAAAAAAAAACAAACAAAAACATTGAAAACATCTACATTTCTCCTCCTATAGCAGCGCTACAGTGTCTCTAGAGAGAAATTTTTAAGTTTAAAGACTGAACTTCACTTTTAAAACTTTTTTCATAAGCTGGTGATCAAAGCAGGAAGGCAGATAGCTACCGTTACTGCGAGGAAGCTGAATATCTTATTGCAGCCATAAAACTCTCATAACTGCACTTCTGTTACTCCAAATTATAAATTAGTAATCAAGTAATCTACTGATTATTTATATGATTCATCTTTTTTAAATGCCAAGTATAAATGAGCTTAAATGTACAATAATGTACTGGTTAATCCATAACTGATAACAGGTAACATTTAATTTTACTTCACATACAGTGAGATCCAAAATTCTGAGAACATTAGTGCAAATGCTTCTATTTAGCATTTCTTTCTAATTTAATACAGTTTTCCTTTACAAATTCTATTATCAGCAAAATCTGACTAAGAAGTGGAATATTTGAAACTTGAACATCAATTTCAGACTTTTTTTAGAATTTGGTGGTGCATTCCACTTTTGCTTTAAGTTGTATGGACTTTGTTTGTGTAAAAGATTCTGATCAGTTTCACACATTAACTTCAGTTTGAACAGAGAACTAGTACACAGTACAGAATCATCAATATTTTTTATTTTAATTGTCATAACTTCTTTGTTTTCAGTTTTCAAGATTTTAAAACTTTCTATTGTTTATTCATCCTGCTGGTGTGCGTTCATTCTATTTCAGTGAGCCTCAAAAAAGCCATTTGTGTGCTAAAAGCGCCACCTTGTGGAGAATTGTCAGACCTGTGAACACCCTGTTTATCATTCAGTTTGCGAATTAACCACCAACATGGCTGTGTTTTCTCTAAGATTTTGTTCTGCTATCAAGACAGAAGTTACACTAATGCTAGCTTAGTTGTATTTCTTAGACTATAGCTCAGTGGCTAGGTTAGCGGTCAGGATTGGCTGACATCACAGGGATTCCCAATGATAAATGATGTATTTGTGTAATGCATGCTGGGTATTGTAGTGAGAAAACACTGATGACCTTTGGGGAGAGATATTCTTCCATTACTTGTTAGCTACACTAGCATCTTTAGCATTAGCACCAGTGCTAAAACAAATGCAGTACAGTTGAGACACACAAAAAGTCTTGGCTGATGGTTATCATTTGGAGTCAGAATGAGTAATTAAAGTGTGTGTGCTTTAATCAACATTTAAAAATGTTATTCTTACAGACAGGTTCAGTGACTGTATTTCCTCTGTTTACGTTTATGTTACCTGTCCTCAGTGTCTGTTCAGGTGGACTCAGTTTGAGCTCCTCTGCTCCCTCCTCTTCTTCTGCATTGTGAAGCTGCTGGACGGAGTTTTCAGAAGAAGCATTCTCCAGACAGGCAGTTCCACATAGCGGACCGAGTGTGTTAAAGCCAGAGGCCCAGAGATTGACTGGCTCCTCCGGCCGCCCGGTCAGAACGGTCATGGACAGGTCAGACTTCGGCCCCAGCAGGACCTTCCGGGTTTCTTCCACTCCGCTCTGCAGCAGCCGGTAGTAGAGCAGGGCACGGTCACGCACGCACATATCACCCTCCTCCTCTGTAAACAACAACAACAAAACTAAAATTATTAGAAGACATCATATCAGTTCATCAGGGCTGGATCTGTTCTTTCACATCTTTCACATATTGTCACTGTGGAAACAAAACCTCCAAAATGAGGAGTTTTTACAGGAGAAAGTGAAAAATCGACTTTCAGTGTTAAAGTGGTGTAAAGAGGATTTATTCCAAGCAATTTTATCATAACATTTTAACACACTGTAAAAAGACATGCATGGAAGAAGCTGTGTTTTCATATTAGATAAAAAAATGATAAACAAAACTTTTTCATATTCTGACATAATATGAAAACATAAAACGTAACATTTTATGACAAATGGACCAATAAATATGATCCACAATTACTTGGAATAAGACCTCTTTACAGCAACGACAGCAACGATACAAACTTTTAAATGTAAAGGGGTTAAATGTTTTTTTTAAATGCTCAATTTTGTCCCCACCACTTTTTGAAATGCACAGTTTTGTCCCTGTCACTTTTTGAAATGCTCAATTTTGTCCCTGTCAATTTTGAAATGCTCAATTGTGTCCCCACCACTTTTTGAAATACTAAATGTTGTCCCCACCACTATTTCAAATGCTCAATTTTGTTTCCACCACTTTCTGAAATGCTCAATTTTGCCCCCAACACCACTATTTGAAACGCTCAATTTTGTCCCCACCACTATTTGAAATGCTCAAATTTGCCCCACCACTATTTGAAATGCTAAATTTTGTCCCACCACTTTCTGAAATGCTCGATTTTGTCCCTATCACTTTTTGAAATGCTCAAATGTCCCAAACACTTTTTGAAATGTCAGATTTTGTTCTCAATACACTTTCAGCTCAATATACATTTCACCATTAATTAGACTTACTAAGTCAAAATATGGAGAAAATAAGTAATTTTACTTTGACCTATTAAGTAAAAGCCTGAACCAGAATCGTACTTAAAAACTCTTTTTTACTCCTACCTGGCGGAAATGGGCTTTCACACAAGTCAAACATGTGACTACACATATGAAATATGTATATAAAATATGAAGTTGTGATTTGTGTTTATTTCCACAGCAAAGTTTTTACTATATATCTCACTGCACCCCTCAGCACAGAGTGTTGTGAGACTATGAGTAATTAGTGTCTTAAACATGTTTATAATGTGTTCACTGTACCGATGCAGTAATGTAACAGACGGCCCAGCATATCCTGCATCTCGGCCGGCCGGCACAGAAACAGCTTCACCACCGCTGTCAGCAGCTCCATCTTCACCACTGAGCAGAGCTCCACCTTCAGAGAGTCTATAAAACCCTCCAGCACATAGGGGGCGCCACTGATCTGCTCTCCATACTCCCCCAGCAACCACAGTAAAGCCTGCTTCCCCTGAGAGAGAGAGAGAGAAAGAGAGAAAGAGAGAGAGAGAGAGAGAGAGAGAGAGAGAGAGAGAGATAAGGCGATGACATGAAGAAGCGTGCTGAACAAACCGTAAACCAAAGAAAGCGTGCAACATTAAAGAGGCTGTGGACTGCTTAGATTGTTACAGAAGTTATCCAGAAATCATTCAGCGCTCGTTTTTTCTGCTGAAGTCTCAATAATCTAACACTAGGCCTGTCAAGAGCGTGACATTTTAGCTGCCGATTAACTGTCATGTAAACTGTGATTAACGATTTAATTGTCTTTTCTTGTTCATAACATGCACATATTAAAGTCCAAATTGTCTTGTTACCCATCTTGCCATTCGTACCCAAATGCAGAGTTACAGCCCCACAGCTTCAGCCCCAACACTTCCAGACCTGATTAGGAGCTGCAGCCGCACTTTCGGCTCTCCTCAGTGTGGGAGTAAACAGTGAGTGAACTTCTACTACCTAGACCATTCTCACATTTTTGTGTTTGTTAATGCGGAGGAGTAAATAGTACAGTCAAACAGCTTCCAGTTGCCAATTGCTATTTTCCTAAACGCACCAATAATTCAACTGAACAGCCTCACCTGAGCTTCTACTCGATCACGTTTAAAATTGTTCAACAGCTGAAAAGCTCCACTCATCATGTGTCACTTTTAATGAGGTAACCAATCAAAAAAAGAGTAAAACTGAACTGGAAACTGTGGGATGTACAGCAGAACTGATTAACTCATATTTGTGATTAAAAATCAGCTCCAAGATAAATATTTATTCACTGGCTTATTTACAATCCTGGAGATGGTCATCACAGAGGTTTGATTAAAAACCTTGAGATCCTCTAACTCAGCCCATGTAACTTGGTGACTAGTTCACGCATGTTGCTATAGTAGCCCAGAATGAACAAACCAAACACTGGCTCTACAGAGCACCATTCGCATTTCTACACTGAAGTGTCAGCTTAAATTTGTTGGCGCTACAGCAACAGCTTGAAGACACAGAAAATTAAAGAACCTTTTTTAACTACAACCCCATTTCCAAAAAAGTTGGGATGCTGTGCAAAATGTAAAAAAAAAAAAAAATTCAATGATATGTGTCACGCATCCAGCAAGCTCTCAGAGGAACATGGACTCCTTTTCCCAGAGTCCTCCAGGAGATCACAGGGCTGCTGAGCTTCCCTCGCACCCGGAGTCTAACTCGGACTGAATTGCCCAGAATTCTCTGGGGAATCACGTGACTCCTGACCTTCTCTTGCGCTTCCTATCAGCGCTCTACATCACCAGAGTATTGATGTGTATCACCTGTGTGTTAGTCATATGACCTCCATAGTTTAGTTTATAAGCCCGAGCTTTAGCTAGAGATAGTTGCGGGGTATTGTTTCCACTGTGAATCTACTGAGCGTTTATTCTATCGTTTGTATCCTGTTTTTTGACCATTGCTTTGTTATTTTGAATCTGCCTTTTGATCTGCCCTTTGGACTGTTTGACTTTTCTGATTCGTGTTTTTGACCCTTTTTGCTTGTTTCTACGACTACGTCCTTTGCCTGCCCCTTTGTGTTTGTTAGCATCGTGTTATGCTTACCATTGTCTGTTTGCTGCGCCTTTTGGCTCTGACTACGCCTGTTTTTTGACTATGATTCTGGACTTTGATTGTGTTAGTAAAAACACTGTTGTGTTGTCAAACCGCGAGCTGACTTTTGTTGGCACGTTACATTATGCGAATCATTTAAAGCCTAGATTTCATTGCAAATAGTACAAAGACAACAAATCAAATGTTGAAACTGAGAAATTTTATTGTTTTTTGGAAAAAAAAAAATTACTCTGTGAGTATTTGGGAACTGGGGAGACCAACTGCTGTAGTTTTGTACGTGAAATGTTTTACAATTCTTGCTTAACATAGGATTTCAGCTGTTCAACAGTTCGGGGTCTCCTTTGTCATATTTTTCATTTTATAATGTGCCAAATGTTTCCAGTGGTGACAGGTCTGGACTGCAGGCAGGCCAGTTTAGCGACCAGACTCTTTTAATATGGAGCCAAGCTGCTGTAATACATGCAGAATGTGATTTTACATTGTCTTGCTGAAATGAACAAGGCGTTCCCTGAGTAAAGTCGCTGTCTGGATGGCAGCATATGTTGCCAAAACACGTATATATTGTTCAGCATTAATGGTGCCTTCACAGATGTGCACGTCACCCATGCCATGTGCACTAATGCGCCCCTATACCATCATGAGTACTGGCTTTTGAACTGTGCACTGATAACAAGTTGGGTGGTTAGTTTAGCCCAGAGGACGTAGCGTCCATGATTTCCAAAAAGAAATTCAAATGTTGATTTGTTGGACCACAGATCACTTTTCCACTTCTCCTCAGTCCATTTTAAATGAGCTCGGGCACAGAGAAGGCAGCAGCATTTCTGGATGCCATTTATATATGGTCGCTTCTTTGCATTTAAGAGTTTTAATTAGCATTTGTGGATGCAGTGACAAACTGTTTGCACAGACAGTGGTTTTCAGGTGTGTTCCTGAGCCCAGGCAGTGATTTCCTCTACAGAATCATGTCCATTTTTAATGCAGTGCCGTCTGAAGGCCCAAAGATCATTTTCAAGAGCATTTTCAATAAAATATAGGGTTTAAATGATTTGCACATTGTCATTTTGTTTTTATTTACATTTTTCACAACGTCCCAACTTTTTTTGGAAATGGGGTTGTATTTAATTATTTTAATATTTGTCCCTACCAGTTTTTGAAATGCTCAGTTTTGTCCCTGATTCTGTTTTTTTTGAAATGCTCAATTTGAGATGTACGATTTTGTCCCCACCAATTTTTGAATTTCGAATTTGTCTCCAATTTTGTGTTTTTTTTTAAACAGTATTCCCAAAGTAAAAGGGGCATTGTTCCCACATACTTTGAGATGCAGTCATGATCTCAGTCTCATTTGAAAGGTAACAATCTATCTTTTTTTTCCCAATGGTCAGAATAATTGTATGAATTACTACCACAGAGTAACAGAGGCTAGAATGGAAGAGTTTATTTCTGAGTGACTCACAGATCTGATTATTATTCATTTGGATTATGAAGTCTCTGTTGAGCAGCGGGGCCCGCAGATTTGCATTCGGTGCTTATGTTGCAAATGAGATGTCACAGCTGTGAATAACGGATCATAAAATGGTTTGATGAATTGAATCCTGAGAATTCGAGCTTTCTAATAGTATATTGCATCAACGTACTGCTGGATGATTTGATGCATGAAAATAAAGTATAACAACCCAGAAGTGAACGCTTCGATAGAAATGTGCCAGTATCAGTACAGTGATCTAGATAAGTTTAACAATGCACATGCAATACACCGAATCATGCTCTGAGAACCTGAACACAGAACGCCTGCAGTCAAATGTCCTAATTAGCATTCACCAGGGAAAGCACTGGCAGGGAAAATTAATGCAAACTAGCCTGAGCCTTTCCAGGTCTGATGCAAATGCAAAAGTCTTTTTCTAAACATAAGCGAACAGCGAAAAGAGACTCCTCACTTCATCATCCTGAGGGCTTTCATCACAGCCTTCCACAGCCTTGCAGACCGCCGCGGAGCTGTGAGGGCAGAACCACACCAAGTCCCTGAACGTCTGGATCACCGCTACCCGGACACAGAACAGAGAAACACAAACAAAATCAAAACAGAACAGAGAGGAGAGTTAGAGACATAGTTTGGCATTTTTACCCAATTCTCAAAAAAGTGACTGTGACTGATGTTTGCTTCTTTAGTTTTAGCACAGCTAACTTAGCTAACAATTAATGGAAGCTAATGTACACAATTAGCATGATGCTAACTCCATGCCTGACTGTATATTCACATTAGCAGCTGATAAAGCAACAGGCCTCCAGGCATTTCCTATAGGCGTATGTGATTTAGCGACTAGCGGCAAGCGACAAATTTAGCAGAAATTTTCTCACTGCAAAAAATGTTCTCTTAAAAACATCTTAAATATAGTTCATTTATCTAATATGTCTCATTATGGGACTGTTGTAAGAATACTTTAAGATTATTTAACTATTTCCAAACACTTTTACTTGTTTTAAGTAATTTCATCTAATGAAATTCCATTGACAGACCATTCTTCTTGTTTTAAGCATTATTTCTTAAAATAAGCAACATTATCTTCATTATTTCCCAAATCAATTAAAATGATCTGCCAATGGAATAAGACACTTTCACTACATAAAATTACTGAAAACAAGTAAGAATGTCTAGAAATAAGTTAAATAATCTTTTAATATTTTTGCAACAATCTCATAATGAGAAATATTAAATATATTGACTACATTTAAGATGTTTTCACTTTTTTGCAGCAGTCAACATTGTGCAAATGAACTATGACCCGGTGAAGTGACAATCTAACTGACTGGCTCAAACAAAACCCTCATATCAATTGTAGACACAGGGGTCCAAGGTCCCCAGCCGCTGCCATCTGAACTTTTTGTTCTCACCGGCATTTTGTTCCTATTCCCAATAGTATGACGCAAGAGAAACTTGTAAACTTATAACCATATTTTAAACAAAACAGCAATACAAATATACATATTATTACATTTTCTTGTCAGAAGCTCAACAGTGTACACACCACAACCTCAGGCACACTCGCAAGAGACAAACGTGAGGCGACAATAGTGCCCCCTAGTGTGAACGTATGGTCAGTCATCACTCCTGTCTCAGAGCATGTGTAGTAGTTCAGTATCTATAACAGACTTTACTGTGTGATTTCTGACTCTGTGTGACTCACTGTTATCTACACACATGGACTGAAGTACAATAGCATAGCTAAAAACAGCAGCAACCACCTGGAATACTGAACTCTGTACAGCAAATTGCTATTGTAGCTAACAGAACAGCTTTTCTCTGTAAGAAGTAATGCTTGTTTGCAGTGCGGCTCAGCACACGCGATTCACATCTACTTGCTTAACTGGAGTTTTTTGGGGGACTTTTCAGCCATGCTAACTCACGCTGCATCCATGTGCTAACGACAGGCTTGTTGAGGAGCACGCAGCGGCATTTATTTTTGCCATAGAGAAATCGAGTGTAGGACCTAAAATGGGCATGACAACAACTATAAAATGCATGACTCCAGAGGTCTACAGCATAAAAGTTTTTAACAAAAGGCAGCAGATTCCAGGCCGAATCAGTTAGAGACACAGTACTCTGACCTACCTGCAAAAAACCACACCAAAACCAATAAAGATCAAAGATTAAAGGAGTTTACACAGCTGCCTGTATTTGCATATATGAGTGCTTGCTCACCTGAGGTAATGTGCTCTTGTTTCAGTGCCAGCAGTCCTGTCAGAATGTCCAGACACTTCTCAGTGTAGGTTCGTCCAATGCGACCTTCATGGGAGAAGAAGAGTTTTGACTGGTCATGTTTAAATTGTCAGTTGTACAGCAGCGGTCAATAGTTTGGACTATGAAGTTAGTTTTGTGCAAAAAGTTTCAAATAAAATAATGAAATCCACAAGCAAAATGTTTAGTATCAAAGTGTCCATGATATGTTGCAAATATGTTGCAAATGCAAAGAAAAAAAGTCAAATAAAAATTATATTTTCAAAAAGATTACCTCTGATTTGTACTCAGTTTGATATAAATCTATTACTCATTTTGCAGGGCTTTGCTTTTTTCTATTTGCTGGTATTTTCTTTCACTTCTAAAACCTTCTGATTTGGACACCTTAGAGACTCGAGACTTGAATTGGGCTTGTACCTCAGAGATTCGCGACTCAACTCAGACTCACTCCTCAGAGGCTCCAGTCAGACACGCACCTCAGAGACTCGAGATGTGACTTGGACTCGCAACTCAGAGACTCGAGATGTGACTCGGACTCGCACCTCAGAGACGCGCGCCTTAGGGACTCGAGACTTGACTCGGACTCGCACCTCAGACACTTGATTTGGACTCGCACCTCAGAGACTCAGGACTCAATTTGGACTTGCGCTTCAGAGACTCAAGACTCGATTCGGACTCGCACCTCAGAGACTTGACTCAGATTCACACCTCAGAGGTTCAAGACTCGTCTCAAGCTCGCACCTCAGAGACTCGACTCGGACTCGCACCTCAGAGACTTGAATTGAACTCGCATCACAGAGACTCGAGGCTCACTCCCCAGAGGCTTGACTCGACTCAAACTTGCACCCTCAGAGACTCGACTCAGTCTCTCATCTCAGAGACTCGACTCAGACTCACACCTCAGAGACACAAGATGCAACTCAGACATCAAAGACCTGGGACTTGACTCACACTTCAGAGGCTCAAGACTCGACTCGGAGTTGCTGCTCAGAGACTCGACTCGGACTCGCACCTCAGAGACTCGAATCAGACTCGCACCTTAGAGACTCGAGACTCAACTCGGACTCGCACCTCAGAGACTCGACTTGGTCTCGCACCTCAGAGTTACAAAGTATCACGTTACTGTAATTCCACAACCTTTGGTGCTAACGAGTGATTACCTTTTCAAATTAAATAACACAATTACAATCACTGAACTTTCAATGGGCTCATTACTTGATACTTTTGTCTTGCAGACTATAGCAGACAAACTGTTCCTCCAGCTTCCTGTTTATGATCTGACATCACCGACCTCACAGTGGTGCAATGACTGAGTGAATCAATCAGCGTTACCCCACAGAGTGGCTGACAGTTTGGGCGATGTGAGCTTGCTGTCCTGGAAATATGGGGGTTATTCTTCCTGTAGCACCTATGTACACCTATGTGCAGGTGTGAGAACATTATTCAGTGCTAGTGCCACTGACCAGCGAGCCCCTCCATCCAAACAGCCGAAGCTTGACTTTGAACCCAAGAATTCGTCTTTAAGCCTAAGAACTAAACTGGTTGCCAAGTATGCTGTTGAAGATCTGCAGCCTACGTCAGCAGTTACAATATCAACATTTACAAGTAATGCAACAGTTACTTTCCTTTAGTAGTTAATTGCCTTTATGTGCAGTAATTGGTACAGTAATTCAGTTACTGTTACACAAAAAAGTAACAGGTAACTGTAACAAATTATATATTTTTTTAGTAACTTACATGACACTGATCAGGATCAGCAAAAAACTGAACGTATGATCTCCTGATGAGAATGAGAAATCCAATCAGAGTCCTGCTGTTTAAATAGATAACAGTAGTAAAGGAGACTCTAAATATAAAACAATATTTCCAGCATGATTTCCAATGATCGGGTCTTGTAGTGTGTCATAATCGAGGATGTGACGAGAAAGATGCTGCTGTTGCAGATTTAAGGTGGAACAACAAAACAGAGGAAAGGTCAGAAAGTCCAGTCCAGAAAGATAAATGTTAGAGAGAAACAGCATTTATATCGTCTGTTTACACACAGCAAACCTGGGAGCTACGTTTATATAATGTTCTTAAAATGTTAACGCAATCGTTATATCAAGTTCTCTCTGAAGGGCAGTCAGCCTGTCCTCTTCTGACACCCAGGAACGACTCCACAATCGCTTTTTCTTTCTTTACTTACTCTTTTAATTACACAAAACCACCAGCATCACACACACTGCTTCTGACTGACAGTTTCTGGGCCCGCTTCCCGCTGACCTATGAACTTGTGTGAGAACATGAACGATGATTGACATCAAACTTGTAGCGTTGCCAGTCTCCTGACAAAGACACTACCAATTTATAGAATGACCCTAAACTGTAGGGCTGAAAGATCAATTGTTTTTATATCGAAATTGCAGTACAATTTTCGACTCGCAAGAGCTGCAATTTTTAAAAATGATGGCCCAAATTATCAAAAACACTGTCAATGTTTTAAGTGGGGAAATGTAATCTAATATGAGAGCTTGTGAACTGCCTGTAGATGAGTTAGACCAATCAGAGGCAACCAAACCTCAATGTGTTGGGACATCACAAACACAACTTTCTCGCATTTTGGCTCACTACATTCAGGTGTCGAGCTTCAAGCCAGAAAAAGTGTATATTTTGGTCTTCTTGGCAAAAAAAAGGCCTGAACCTGAATTTATAGAAAATGTGAATCACAGTCATAATATTGGTCAGAAAAATCACAATTAGATATTTTCCCCAAATCGTTTAGCCCTTCTAAACTATCATGATGGCCATTGTGAAAGACAAAAATTTTGCGTAGTCTGATCCCGGCATAACAAAGACCGTCAGTATGAAAATAATACAGAGTGGGCTCCTTCAATACGAGAGCTAAAGAGTTCAGCAGGTGTGAGAATGTAAATACAAGTGTTTGTGCAGACCACTAAAACATTAACCTCTCTCAGCGCGGTTCTCCTCTAACCTGAAAAGCCTGTAATCTCAAACAAACAAAGCGCTTAACACCAAAGTCAGGAAGCAGCCTTCTGCCGATGGAGAGATGAGGAGAACAATGAGGAACACAGCTCTTCTACAAACCATCTGGCAGCATAAACATTTACATAAAGCCATTCGACTGTGCAGCTCAGTGCTATAGAAGCATAGAAAATGAGAGAGGACCACCTTTTCCTCATTAACCAGTCCTAACCTCATGACTGCAGCCAGCCTAATACTGTCTTTTTGCTCAGAAAACATTTCCATGGTAACCTTCAATGTGCAAACAAAAGCAAAATGCATGTGCATGTGGAGAAACACAGAAACAATAGCTGCAGAGCTGCAATCTGATACACAGCATCCAAACCCACACTGTACTCACCACGGTACTTTCCACTGTGTGGAGAATTCTGGGTCAGACATCTTGTTCAGGCAAAAAGCTTTAACTTGATGGGCCTCTGAAGCATTTCTACACCTGCTGTCTTCAAAGGTGACACACTAATTTAGAGTGGTTTGGTGCAAAATGCTTTGTTCCTGAGAAACTTGTGATGATGGGAACCAGATGTCCACCTCTAAAAGCTCCCTCACAGACAGTTATTACTGAAATGGTTATGAGTACATTGCATGATATCCAAGACATTGTTTTACGATAGTTTGAAAAGATTTTAGCCTCAAAATCTGTTTATAGTGGACGGATACATAATATGCAGGGTGTTGTGAGGTAAAATAGTCCCCAAAGAAAATGTATTATTTCAGATTTTCCACTATTTTCCCATCATCAATTTTCCATATAAAACTCAGAAGACACATGTAGGTTCATTGGTGTTTTTGGATAGTAAATAAAATGTCTATATTTGTGTTGTGGTCAGGGCGACCCCTGGTTCCTAAAGCTGCAACATATTATGTATTATTTATAGCTACAATTCAGTAACTATTACCTACAGCTACAATACAGTATGTATTATCTATAGCAACAATGTAGTATGTATGACTTATAGTCACAGTTCAGTATGAATTACCCACAGCTACAGTACAGTATGTATTACCTACAGCTACAATTCTGTATGTATTATCTATAGCTACAGTTCACTATGCATTACCTACACCTACAATTCAGTATGCATTACCTACAGCTACAATGCAGTATGTATGACTTTCAGCAACAATGCAGTTGCTAGTTCAATACGAGAGCTAAAGAGTTCAGCAGGTGTGAGAATGTAAATAAGTGTTTGTGCAGACCACTAAAACATTAACCTCTCTCAGCACGGTTCTCCTCTAACCTGAAAAGCCTGTAATCTCAAACAAACAAAGCGCTTAACACCAAAGTCAGGAAGCAGCCTTCTGCTGATGGAGAGATGAGGAGAACAATGAGGAACACAGCTCTTTTACAAACCATCTGGCAGCATAAACATTTACATAAAGCCATTCGACTGTGCAGCTCAGTGCTATAGAAGCATAGAAAATGAGAGAGGACCACCTTTTCCTCATTAACCAGTCATAACCTCATGACAGCGGCCAGCCTGATATTGTCTGTTTGCTCAGAGAACATTTCCATGGTAACCTTCAATGTGCAAACCAAAGCAAAATGCATGTGCATGTGGAGAAACACAAAAACAATAGAGGCAGAGCTGCAATCTGATACACAGCACCCAAACCTGACTGGACTGATACATAATATGCAGGGTGTTGTAAGGCAAAATAGTCCCCAAAGAAAATTTATTATTTCAGATTTTCCACTATTTTCCCATCATCAATTGTCCATATAAAACTCAGAAGACATGTGTAGGTTCATTGGTGTTTTTGGATAGTAAATAAAATGTCTATATTTGTGTTGTAGTCAGGGCGAGCCCTGGTTCCTAAAGCTGCAACATATTATGTATTATTTATAGCTACAATTCAGTAACTATTACCTACAGCTACAATACAGTATGTATTATCTATAGCAACAATGTAGTATGTATGACTTATAGTCACAGTTCAGTATGAATTACCCACAGCTGCAGTACAGTATGTATTACCTACACCTACAATTCAGTATGCATTACCTACAGCTACAATGCAGTATGTATGACTTTTAGCAACAATGCAGTATGTATTACCTACAACTTCAATTCAGTATGTATTACCTATAGCTGCGATAGCTGCCTGTGCCAGTTCAGTAGACACGTCAGTGCAGTAGCTCTTCAACTCCTCCAGAACCAATGCCACGTTCTCATCGTTCACCAGCTCCACCAGGATCTCCATCTTCCGGAACTTTATGTACCCGGGCTCAGAGTAACCACAGAAGAAGCGTTTGTAGTGGTTCCCGTAGAGAGCTGGTTGACTGCGCAAAACCTGCTGCACGTGACACAATCCAGCAAACCGCAGTTCACGAGATGCAGAGCCACAGGTGGCCAGCAGGGGGCCGCGGGCACGCAGTAGGGCGTCGGCCTGCACTGCGGGGTGGGCGGCGGCTAAATGCAGGAAGAGGCGGAGCGTCGCGGCCATGACGGGTGCATGAGCGCTGTGGAGGAAGTCGTCCAGCAGACTGAGGATGTCAAAGAGCTCGTCATCGCTACGAGGGCGATAACGGAAGAGGAAAGTCAGAACTTCACTTTGAGCCCAGCTGTCCAAATCCTTCAACCTGAAAAACATGAAAAGAGTTAGACCAATCACAGCCTGCGATTATATTACATTAGTACTTCTGTAATTAAATCTAATTCTGCACATCATCTCTTCGGGAACTAATATTCACTGGTATATTTTTACAGAATCTGAATAATGAACATTTCAGGTTTTACGTAAACATTCAGCAACACTTTATAACAACAGACCCGAATAAACAACAACTTAATAATACCCTAAAAGTTTTTAATTACATATTAGTTACACAGCTTCGTTGGTGGAACAAAATCTCTCCAAAAACTCAACTTTACAGGAGAGAGCAAAAACCTTTTTACCTTTCAATGTGAGTCAATGTAACAATATTTTTGGAAGGCATTTTAGTCCATTCTTCATGAAATTAGAACACAATGTGAAAGGCAAAAAAATAAAAAACAGTGAAATGAAATATTAATTATTTGACACTGATAATGTGTGACATTTATATAACTTGAAATATTAAGCATTCACTTTGTAGCATAAAACAGTTCATAATTATGACTGAATTGTTTGTGTCCTGTTTCAATAGTAATTATTTACTGTTTTGCTACTTTTAAATGCATTAATTCCGTAATGATTCGATAATTATGCAACTTTATGGTGTATTTATAATGATATATTGTAATACGTATTACACTGAAATATATTTTGGATCCTTCTGCACTAAATTTAAGACCAATTTCTAATCTTCCTTTTTTAAGTAAAGTCTTTTATAAAAAAATAATTACAAACAATTAAATGTGTATCTAATATCAAACAAGTTATATGAGAAGTTTCAATCAGGTTTTGGTTCTAGTACTGAGACAGCAGTGGTTCATGTTGTAAATGAACTCAGGCTTGGCGCTGATGCAAAAAATCCTTATTCTGGTCTCATTGGATCTTAGTGCAGCTTTTGATAGCGTTGATCAAAAGATTCTAAACCTTGAATTCTGGGTCAGCCTCTCAGGAACAGTTTTTGAATGGGTTAAATCATATTTAGTTAATAGGCAGTTCTTGGTTTCACTGGGAAATCATTCATTAAAGATTTTCTGTGGAGTCCCACTGGGTTCAGTTTTAGGACCCTTGCTCTTCTCTTTGTACATGCTACCTTTAGGTGAAGTCATTACGAAACATACATTTTCATAGCTATGAAAAAAAAAAAACTGAAATACTGATCGTTGTTACACAAAGGAAAGCTACTATGAGAATCTCGGCTCTTTATCTTCACATACCAAACCTGCAGTAAAAACCTGGGTGTGATCTTAGACTCTGAGCTCTGTTTTATCTGCATGTAAACACAGTCACTAAAATAGCTTTTTATCATGTGAGAAACATCACTAAAGTTAAGCCTTTTCTCTCCCAGAGCAACGTACAGAACGGAGCAGCACGGATCCTCACAACACCCACACAGAGAGCTCCCCCATCATATCACCCCCATTTACACACTGCACTGGCTGCCCATATCTTTTAGAGAGATTTTAAAGCTCTGCTGTTTGTATTTAAAGCTCTGAATGACCTTTAAACTCCTAAATGACCTTTATATATGAATATGTGAATGAGCTCACTTTTAATAAACATCTGTCATTGTCTTGTCTATCAAATTATCACCTGTGTGTAAATCACTTTGAGCTGCCACCGGTATAAAAGGGCTCTATAAATAAAGCTATTATTGTTATTATATTACATTAATGAAAAGCATTTACAGAGCTTCATTATTTGTATGTCACTGAACCTGAACTGAATTCAAACCAGTATCAGCTGGGCGGAGTTAGTGGTTAGCAGGTGAGTCTGACCTGTTGAGCAGGTGATGCGCAATTGGTTTGTTGATGACCACCCCCCCCTCGTCTCTCAGGATTTCCTCCAGCGCTCGGAGGCAGTTCACCATGACGACGGGGTCAGGGTCCCTCAGCAGAGCATACAGCTCATTCACCACGCTGGGATCTGCAGAGTCATCACACAGCTCAATTCCGGTACAGCGCAAGATATTAAAACACATGCTGAACCTTTAAAGCGATAGTTCAGCCAAAAAAAACTCCCCCAGTTTCCATCATCACCTTCAATATAGTGGATCAACCAAGACATATTTGGTGCTTCTTTAGTTTTCGCACTGGAGCTACAAGGCTAACATAACAGAAGCATACTCCACCAATTAGCATCATCCACTGTCCAGCAAGGGAGACCTGGGCATGACTGTAACACTTATTTGCCTTAGTTTCTTTATCTCGTTGTTTATTTGCGTTATACTTTTCAAAACTTTATATACAATACCTGTATTTGTCTGTTACAAATAACTACAGTGTGGAAATCGGCTGCTTACTAACAAAACAAGCAAGTTTGTGTCAAATACCAAGAGTTCTACATTCAGATTACAACATGGGCCACAATAGGTGTAGGGTGTAACAGTAGGCTGATTATAAAAGAATTTATTAAGCTACATTTGTAAAGGACATTTTTAAAATTTCCTTTATTTTTCTAAGAGGAAAAACAAGGAAAATCACTGATATTGAGCTTATTAAGCACATAAGGCATATGTGTCTGTTTAATACGGTAAGATCAAATTTCCATACACAGCGAAGTTTACCTTATTTGAGTGAGGTCGTGTAAGAAATGTGAGTGGGCCTTTTGTTATTTGGTCAGTTTGCCTACATCACACTGTCCTACATCCTGCCCCAACCTTGTCAGTCCTGACACTGCCATATTTTTTAGGCTGTATGTTTGAAACTAGCATACATTTGACATATCAAATTAAACTAGATAAAATGCTGATTTAGACCAGATCAGTAAAACTAGAAGTGTTACAATGTACTCCATGTTAGAGCTCTCCCCGTTCTCCCCATGTCAATTAGTGTCAGAAACCAGATAATCAAATGTATTAGAC
Organism: Colossoma macropomum; assembly: GCF_904425465.1. NCBI lineage: Eukaryota > Metazoa > Chordata > Actinopteri > Characiformes > Serrasalmidae > Colossoma > Colossoma macropomum. The sequence continues at coordinate 24,242,091 of NW_023494802.1, read as the reverse complement.
AATTAAACAACTGCATATGGTTTGAGACTGGTGCGTGTTGATTTAGGCATGCAGTTAACACCACCCACCACTGAACATGTCAGAGCTGATCAAATATATTTGGAGTAATGGACTGGGAGAATTAGACTTCCGGCAGAACTCTCACTTTAACACTGTACCAATGCTGTTCATAAGCAGTAACGCTGAGAAACATAAACGAGATGTAGCTAAGATGGAATGTCATCCAACATGAAAGATGATAAGAAAAAACACAATGGCACTTTTGCCATCATTACATTAGAGAATACATGCACTTACAAAATCCAGCATACCAAGAAAGACAGGCAACTCAAGGTGAGAGTTTAGGCATACTGAATCTCAGACATTTAAGGTGGAGTGGAGAGAACAACAGAAGGTTGTAGCATTGTATCTATCTAAGTGTTCGGCTGAAGGCTGTAGCGTTGCATCTATCTCAGTGTTGGATCGATGACTGTAGTGTTGTACCTATCTCAGTGTTGGGCTGAAGGCTGTAGTGTTGTACCTCTCTCGGTGTTGGGTTCGAAGGCTGTAGCGTTGTGCCTATCTCAGTGTCAGGTCATAGACTGTAGCATTCTACCTATCCCGGTGTTGGGTCGAAGGCTGTAGAATTGTACCTATCTCTGTGTTGGGTCAAAGACTGTAGCGCTGTACCTATGTCAGTGTTGGGTCGACGGCTGTGGCATTGTACCTATCTCTGTGTTGGGCTGAAGGCTGTGCATTTTAGCACAGCCCAGCACAGCAACTCTCCTCACGTAGGACGCTTTATCCCTCAGGCCGCTTAGAATGGGCTGCTGGATGTATTCGGTTATACCTGGCATCCTAAAACAAAAACAGGAAAAATAACAGGATAAACTCGACCCAGAACCTTCTGAAGAACAAACGATGGACCTTTAAAGCTACATTTCAGAAGAGCAGAAAGCAAGACAAATTAAGACAACTGACAGTTTTGGTGTGTGTATATTTATATATATATATATATATATATATATATATATATATATAGTACGTTTTTTTCAAATTTAATCACTTTGGATGCTTACGTAAACCTATTTTGTAGGTTAAAATTGTGTATTTATTGTTTGTTATTGTACCTTCACTTTTAATAAAAAAAAAAAATACTCAACACCTGAAATGAATCTATAATCTTTCCTATTAGAGCTTTTCATGTGAGTTGCAGCTCAAAGACACAGAGTTTTAATGAAGCGCTGAGTTAAAGAACTGCGTTTCAGATGTTCGTAAAAGTGAGCTCTGAGCTTGACTGTCTAATAAAAGGGGAACTGAGCTCCACAGTTTAGAAGCAGAATAACAGGAAGAGTCTCTCCACATTTTCTGTATTTTACAGAAGGTGTTTGCAGACGGTCAGTATCTCCAGATCTAAGATTATAAACAGACAGACATTCAGGAGCTTCAAGGTAATTTAGAGCTTTAAACACCAGCAACAGTGCTTTAAAATCTCTCCTAAAAGATCCAGGGGGTCAGTGCAGTGTGTAAACGGGGGCGATATGAGCTCTCTGTGTTGGTATTGTGAGGATCTGTGCTGCTGCGTTCTGTACAAGTTGTAGAGGATAGATTGTTTTCTCCAGTAAGAACCAATACTGCTATTGTAATTTAAATGTGATTTAAATTTAAATAATTTTTCTATGAATTACGCACCTATTAATTGTGTTTGTTTGGTAGTTTTGTTTGTTATTTGTCAGTCAGTTAGTGTTGAACTGAACAGACCTGAAGTTGCACATGTTCCTCAGCGCGAGGCCGCGCACCATGGGGTTGGGGTCGGCACAGTCCTTCCGCAGCGTGTTGATGGCCAGCAGGGCCAGGTCGGGCTTACGGCTGGCATAGGTGACCATATAGAGATACACCAGCTTCTTCTGGACAATGTCAACTGTAGCACTGGCCTTTACCATGTCCATAAACAGAGAAGAAACATCCAGACCCTGAGTCATCGACCTGAAACCAAAACAGAATTAAAGAATTACCATATGTAGGTCATGTATATATATATATATATATATATATATATATATATATATATATATATATATATATATATACACATACATATATACATATATGTACACACACACACACACACACACACACACATATATATATATATATATACACATACAACCCCATTTCCAAAAAAGTTGGGACACTGCAGAATGTAAATAAAAATAGGATGCAATGACATGCAAATCATGTAAACCATATTTTTAAAGGAAAATATTACAAAGACAACATATGAAATATTGCAACTGAGGAATTTTATTGTTTTCTGAAAAATATACGACCGTTTTGAATTTGACGCCAACAACACGTTCCAAAAAAGTTGGGATGGGAGCATGTTTACCACTGTGTTTCATCACCTATTTTAGCTGTAAGCATTTGGGAACCAAGGAGACCAACTGCTGTAGTTTTGAAAGTGAAATGTTTTCCCATTCTTGCTTGATATAGGATTTCAGCTGCTCATCAGTTCGGGGTCTCCTTTGTCGTATTTTTCGTTTTATTATGCTCCAAGTGTTTTACATTGTCTTGCTGAAATAATCAAAGGCTTCCCTGAAAAAGACATCTGCATATATGTTGCCAAAACATATATATATATCGTTCAGCCTTCACAGATGTGCACGTCACACATGCCATGTGCACTAATGCTCCCTTATACCATCATGAATTCTGGCTTCTGAACTGTGCACTGATAACAAACTGAGTGGTCCTTAGACCGGAGGACACAGTGTCCATGATTTCCAAAAAGAATTTAAAATGTTGATTCGTCGGACAACAGGACACTTCTCCACTTCCCCTCAGTCCATTTTAAATGAGCTTGGGCCCAGAGAAGGTGACAGCATTCCTGAATCCTGTTTATATACGGTTTCTTCTTTGCATTTTAGAGTTTTAACTTGCATTTGTGGATGCAGCGACAAACTGTTTTCACAGACAGTGTTTTTCAGAAGTGTGTCTGAGCCCATGCAGTGATTTCCTCTACTGAATCATGTCTGTTTTTAATGCAGTGCTGCCTGAGGGCCAAAGATCATGGCTAGCCAATACTGGTTTTCAGCGTTGTCCCTTGCATACAGAGATTTCTCTGGATTCTCTGAATCTTTGAATCTGAATCAAAATGGCCATATATTTTTCAAAAAACAATAGAATTTCTCAGTTTCAACATTTGATATGTTGTCTTTGTACTATTTTCAATTAAATATAGGGGTTAAATAATTTGCATTATGTGCGTGTATATATATATATATATATAAAATTTGCACAAACCGTGCACACTGTAGCAGTAGGTGCTATAGGCAAAAAATTGTATTCTCGTATTATTAATATTACTGACGGTTTTGGTAATATTATGTACGTATGTTTTTTTCAAATAAAACCATTTTGCATGCTTAAGAAAACCTCTTTGTACATTAAAATTGTGTATTATTCTGGATGTATCGTCACTTTTAATAAGAACCATATTTAACAACTGAAGTAAATCTAAAATATTCTTACAGGGCAAAACAGTAAAAACAGGAATGAACAATGCACAGACAGATGTCTATATACTGTCTAGAGCTAAACAATTTGGGAAAGAATAATAATTAAAAAAAATAATAATAATAATAATGTCTTCATTAATGGAGCTCTTCTACTATAAACATATATTCACGTATATACATAAATACATATATATTTTTATATACTTTACGTTGGTGTTACGCGTCATTGTAAACGTTTTGGAATCCTTTCCAAAGTGTTACACAGTCACCATGTTTATGCCCCCTTTCACAACCATCATAAAGTATTTAAACATTAAACAACAGCACCACCGGCTGTTCATTAATGAGTAATACAAACAGTGCTGTTTTTAGGGCGTGTCTACCACACAAACATACTCAATGTTTAACAACGTCTTATAAACTGCATGGATCTTGTAATATTCCAGCCTGGATGCTCACCTGATCTAAACAGATTATGCAGAATTCCCTCTGTTTCTTGATAAGGCTTAATTATGCATGGTGTTTTTAAGGGTATTAACACTGAATATTGTTTCTGACTTCTATTACATGTAGAGCTGGGCGATATGGCCAAAAATGTTATAACAATAAACAAAATTCATATCGTTCGATATCGATACATACCGTGATAAATGACAAATCATTATTTCGTTCAAGTTTGAAGGCTGATTTTTGCTCCTGGGTGGTTAATTGCTGTTTTAAACTATCCTTTATGGTCGGATCATGACAAACACTCACCAAACAGTGGAACATTTCACACATCTGTCATGGGAGAGTGGGAGAGAGTGTCTGGTGAGCAGTTTTTACTAGCTGGAAAAGCATGGCTATTTTGTAATAGTCATAATTTAAGAAAGAAAACAGATTATTTTTAGCTGGTGCCGAGCGCTCGGCTACCCCGCTACAAATAACATCACAGTATTCAAACACCAGAAGCGACGACTGGATTTCTCTATACTATCGTAGTAGTTTAAGGGGTGAACCGCAAAATATCAACACCAGACAAACAGAGTCCTCTTTTTAGGTACGTTTAAACTGAAAGCGGTGCTTTTGTGTCGTGTTTGATCCACAGTATCATCAGTTCTCCGTGTTGTGCAGTGACGGAGCGCTGCTTTAAGTTAGCCAGCTGCTAAAAACAGCTAGCCTGGAAAGCTAGGTTAGCGCTCTCCCGCTCTCCAGTGCCTCACAGCTTCCTCAGTTTACTTTCGTTTAAATCAGGGCTGTAATTTACATGAACCCACTTCTTCTTTCACTTTCGTTGCTTGGGAGTGTACTCATACTAAATATGACTGAGCGCTGTAGTTGTGAGGATTGTGATTTATCGCTGCTAAAGTTGTTAGGATGTACAGAAAGAGGTGAGTTCGCTGTAGGTCAGTACAGTTACACCACTGACCTCGTCACTCACACTCGGTCACAGGAGAACAGATTGCCTGTCGCTCCGCTCAAACAGGGAATGTATAACTCCGCGTTTCAGCCGTTGCTAAAGACTCATCTTACTCGTGACCCCCTCCCTCTCTAATCATGTAGAAAAAATCGGAAGTGCGCCCTCTCCTGGCGACAGCACAGTAGTGTCGCTTTCCTTGCAGTAGAAAACGCCACCAAGGCTTTCGCTGAACGTGGGGAGTGTGAGAATGGTGTATTATATCGAACATTTATCGAACATGTCATATCGCTCTATCGAGGAAAAGTTATATCGCGATAATTATCGTTATTGTTTCATCGCCCAGCCCTAATTACATGTAGTAATGTTAAATTTACAGGACTCTTTTAGTGCATTCAGACTAGACGGCTACTGCTAATCAGAAGAAAACAGATTTGCTGTCGTTTACCTGCTTAGATAAGACAAATCTGTGAGCCAAAAGAACTTTTTTTTTGTATGACTAAAACAAACTAGATCTAGATTTATAAACTGTAGCACTGAGAAAAAAGCGACATCTAAAAAGTTCTGATCATGACAAATTTGGAACAACGTTCACTTTAACGTTCACTTTGTTCATTTTTCCCCAGTAATTCACAATCCCGATAAGGGGGCGCTATTAGCACTTGTGCATTGTTGAGAGAGAGGAAATCCACACCAGCAGGAGCTCTACATGGTTTGTTATGTAAAGATAAAGCTCAGTGTGATCTACTATGTGATTTTTAATATAATCAGTTAATTCTAAAAAAACGAAAGCAGGAACAGCAGGGGGCGCCAGTGCCTGGGCATACAGAGGCATCTTTGGGCTGACCTTCTACCCTAACCAGGAAACGGTAAAATCCTAAATCAGAGCTGGGCTTAAATGTGAATATACACAAACACACCGACTTGTCACTTCATTAAGTCCACCTCGTTTCTACACTCACTGTCCATTTTATCAGCTCCACTGACCATACAGAAGCACTGTGTAGTTCTACAGTTACAGACTGTAGTCCATCTGTTTCTCTGCATACTTTGTTTCCCTGTTCTTCAGTGGTCAGGACCCCCACAGAGCAGGTATTATTTGGGTGGTGGGTCACTCTCAGCACTGCAGTGACACTGATATGATGGTGGTGTGTTACGCTGGTGCGAGTGGATCAGACACAGCGGTGCTGCTGGAGTTTTTAAACACCTCAGTGTCACTGCTGGACTGAGAACCAAAAACATCCAGCCAAGAGCGTCCTGTGGGCAGTGTCCAGTGACCACTGATGAAGGACTAGAGGATGACCAACACAAACTGTGCAGCAGCAGATGAGCTATTGTCTCTGACTTTACATCTACAAGGTGGACCTACAAGGTAGGAGTGTCTAATAGAGTGGACATTGAGTGGACAGTGAGTGAACACAGTGTTTAAAAACTCCAGCAGCACTGCTGTGTCTGATCCACTCACACCAGCGCAACACACACTAATGTTGTGACTGGAATAGTTAATCGATAATAATAATATTAATTATAATAATTTTATTTATATAGCACTTTTCATGCCGGTGGAGCTCAAAGTGCTTTACAGACAGGTGATAAAACATAGTTAGAGAAGAGATCATTAGTATTTAATTAGAATCAGAAGAAAATGAAGAAGATTAAATTACAAGATAAACACCACGAGACATTCAGTTTTAATTAAACGCTAAGTTAAAGATATACGTTTTTAGGTGCTTCTTAAAAGTGAGCACTGAGCTTGACTGTCTAATAAAAGGTGGAATTGAGTTCCACAGTTTAGAAGCATAATAACTGAACGAGGCCTCTCCATGTTTTCTGAATTTTACGGAGGGTATCTGTAGAAGGCCACTATCTGCAGATCTTAGATTACGTGCCAGAACATAAACAAACAGACACTGTAAGCAGGTGCTAGGTTGTTTTGAGCTTTAAAGACTAGTAGCAGAACCTTGAAATCTATCATGAATGATACAGGCAGCCAGTGCAGTTCTTTCAAAACGGGAGTGATGTGAGCTCTCTTTTTTGTTTTTGTTAGGATGCGTGCTGCTGCATTTTGTACGAGTTGTAAGGGATGTATTGTTTTCTTAGGAAGTCCAGTAAGAAGAGCATTACAGTAGTCAAGTCTGCTTGTAACAAATGCATGAACAAGTTTCTCTGCGTCACTCTGAGATAGAAAAGGCTGAACTTCAGCGATATTTCTTAAATGATAAAAAGCTACTTTAGTGACCGTGTTTACATGCGGGGTAAAACAGAGCTCAGAGTCTAAGATCACACCCAGGTCTGTCTACAGAGTCTTGATCTTCAGAAGGAATAGAAATGTATAGCTGGGTGTCGTCAGCATAGCTATGAAAATTTATACTATGCTTCCTAATAAAATCACCTAGAGGTAGCATGTACAAAGAGAAAAGCAAAGGCCCTAAGACTGAAGCTTGGGGGACTCCACGAGAAACGGCAAATCGTTTTGATGAATGATTTTTCAAGTGAAACCATGAACTGCCTATTACTAAAATATGATTTAAATCATTCTAAAACTGTGCCCAAGAGGCCGACCCAGCATTCAAGACGCTGGAGTAAAATCTTGTGGTCAATGGTATCAAAGGCAATAATCAACATAATATTTGTTGACTAAGTGGATCATCTGCCCCAATTTTCTCCTCCACATTGTTCTGGGCAGGAGAACAGCAGCACTGAAAGTTTACGGACACAGATCCTGCGGTGCTGACCTGATGACCCGAGTGATGTAGTTTCTATATCGGAGTCGGTCAGCCTGGACATTTGGGTTTGACAGAGCCCTTTTCAGGTCCTTCACTGTCTCCTCAGAACCAAAATACGGCATTCTGGTCACGTACAGAACCCTGAGAGAACACAACAGTTGAGTGAGAGGACATGATAAGAGTGCAGAGCACAGAGCAATCAAAACAATCAATGATTAAAATTAACACTGGTTAATTTATTTGGTTTCAACCCAAAATACATCTCAGGCATGTTTACAAAAATAGAAACATCTCTTAGATCCATGGATTTAGGACAGCTAGTTGAACCCAGACTCCAAACTATACAGTGTTTAGCTGTTACGCCGCTGAAGCTGGAACAACCTGCCAGAAGATCTCAGATGACCTCCAAATATGGCAATTTTTAAATCCAGGTTAAGAACATTTCTATTTCTTTATAATTTAGCTCTAAAACTTTCATTTTATTCTTACTGCATGTTATTTTATAGCAATGCATCTTTAATAAGCTCATTTTAACAACAATCACCCACTTCGTCCTTTCCTTTTTTTGTCCTTTATATCTGTAGAGCACCTTGTCTAAACTTTTAATTACTAGTTTGATTTAAAAAGCTGTTGCACTTTGTACCTGTTCAGCACTTTATCATTTTATTCTATCCGTTTTACTTTCTGTCTTACTGTTTATTTGTAATGTTTTCCACTCCAAAGCATCTTCCTTTCCATTTGACTTTTATTTATGTAAAGCACATTGCCTTTGTGTATAAAATGTGCCATATAAACAAACTTACAGTGCCTTGAGAGCAGGGATGGAGAGGAATTTGTAAATGTGGCACCATTTAAGGTGGAACGGGAAAGTTCGAAAGAGAAGCTGACTTCATCCTCGCAACTTTTTAGTGTTTGACGGTGTCTCATTGCAGATTTAACGTACAAGGAACCCAACTGCGGTGCTTACAACTGCGAATAAGTCCATTCGTCTCCAAATGTTCACCTTAAATCTCTCTCTTTGCCTTTCGTTAGCTACTAGCTAGGCGAGACTGTCTGCGCTGCTAGGTGACCTGCAGTCTGCACGCCAGGGAAAAAGGGACCTGGCTAAGAGCCACACTATATGCAAGTTGTGTCACACTAAACTATAATATTTTTGAAACGACAAACATGAGAAACCATATTACACGTTTCCACCCGTTTTCCGTCCGGTTGTACTTACTGCCAACCAGAGGACCATCGAGCAAGCAATGTCAAAGCTTCCATCCAAATCTCTATCGCAACTTTAATGCCAAGGATTTGCGTGTCACTGAGAACCAGGGCTTTCACGCTATGTTGCACACTTTGGAGCCGAGATACAGCGTCCCGTCTCGCAGATATTTTACTGACACAGTGACCACACCTCCTTATAAACTTATATATATATATAAAATTATATTGAAAACTGGACTGACCCAAAGTGATTCTGCACAATAAAACCCCTGTAAACATCCCATAAACACAAAATAAAAGTGCTGTTTTTATGCTACACACTAAAAATCCACCCACTTTGAGAACTGCAGGTCCTGCAGGTTAGTCAAAGTCCATATTTTCATCTCTGATTATGGCCCTGTCTGTAAACACACCTACTGGGAATGACCTTCGTTACAGAACAAATTATCACATTTTTACATACTTTAAACTAAAATAAAAATATTATATTGCAATACTTCAAGAACTTTTCATGATATACAACGTGTCATGATTTTTATTTCTTCATACATGATCAGTTGGAACAGAGAAAAAAAAAAGTTAAAAATACCAACAAAAACTGATTTTTTTTTAGTATTTGTCACTAAATCCAGTTGAACATGACTGATTTTGCTCTCTTTATAATGAAATATGCAGTTTGTCAGGGTCTACAAGCACTGATGATATACAAAATATGTTCAGAAAAGCATGCTGTCTTGTATTATGCCATTATTTATCATGATTACAATATATATTGTTATATTGACCATCCCTATTTGAACATGCTCTCAGCTAACTCTGATGGAGTTCAGTGCCTATACTGACACAACTCAATATTATAATATTTTCCAAATATGTCACAGCAGCAGATGAATTAATAAAGTTAATAAGCTATCATTAAGTGAACGGCAGGTAATAAGTTAGCAATAATAAAGTAAATATGTAAGCCTTAATAAAGTAGATGAACCTATGCATTAATGAAGTAAATACATTAGTATTAACATTATTCATTAATTAGCATTAATTAACATTTGTCATCATTAGCATTAATGCTGTTATAAATTGGCTTTAATAAAGTTAATTGGTTGGCATTAGTGAAGTGAATAAGGAAAAATTAATGAAGTTAATAAGTTAGCCGTAGGTGGGCAAGCTATTTTAACAATCCATGATATGCTGAGAAAAGCAAACTGTGACATAATTTATTAAAATAATAAAAATTATTGTCACATTGCCCAATCCTAGATAGCATTAATGAAGTTAATAAGTTAGTAAAACTTAAGAACTCGTGCATTAATAAGGTTAAAGAGCTTATGCTCTTTATTTTTTATATAAAGTTAATACATTAGCATTAGTCAATGTGTTAGCATAACAGTTAATAATAATAAAAGGTTAACAGATTAGCCTTAATAAGTTTAACAACTTCACATTAATGAAATTAATTAGCCCATGCTCTTAATTTTGAAGTGTATTGAATCAAAACACCAACAAAACGAATGAATTCGAATATGAGGTGTACAATATGATAATATTTTATCATTATCATGATAAATACACTTTCCTGACTTTATCATTAGTACTTAAGGAACAATGACTAACTACACATTTCAAAGTGAGCATAATCAGCATAATTAGGCCTGATTAATTAGATTTAACACAGTACAGTGTGTAAAACACTGAATACAATCATTGTAATTGTATGGTTATTATTATTGTATGTATTATCATCATCATCATTATTGTACTTTGTGTCACTACAGGTTCTATTTTGTCTGTTCCAACTTATTAGATCTCAAAGAGACTAAATATCGTGATGCATAACTTGGATCGTGAGAAGTATTGTGATATAATATTTTTGTCATATGTCTCGGATTCCTGAGTCATTACAAGTCATAATATGATTATGATCCGACTGGGGGCGCGGTGGGACCTAAGAGCACTGCCTATCTTAGATAATATATATTTTGTACAGGTTTTTAATGTTTATAAAGTGTAAATTATAGGATATATATAAACCTCCGACTAAAACCCACAGAGCACACCCATATTTTAAAATCCCCTCAACTGAACAAGAAATACACAAAAAATTACTGAAAATAGAGCAGGTCATCGCCTTATTCGCCAGCTTCTTGTTCAAATTTTCCGTTCCACCTTAAACGGTGCAGCAGTTACATTCAGTATCCTGAGGCGTTCTAGTAATTACTGCTGCACCATTTAAGGTGGAACGGTAAAATTTGAATAAGAAGCTGGCGAACAAGAAGCCAGCTTAAGCCTCGAATATTATTATTATTATTATTATAAATTATTGTAATAATAATTCTTAATAATAATAATAAATCAGATTCTCAATTCTAAATAATTAAACTGATTAAATTATTCAAACTGACTCTGTAGTCTCAGCATTAGCGGCGTTAGCCGTTAGCATTAGCGAGAATAAAGATGAACTGCAGGTCTAAATCTGAATGTCACAGTTTCAGCTCAAATCTCAGGTTTAAAGACGATCTTACCTGCTCAACCATCAAAGTAGAATCTCTATTTTTCATCTAGAACGGCTTTAAATGTCTGGAAATATTTATTTATGCAGACATCACTCAGCAGATGAGAACACACCGTCAAAATCAAAACTTCCTCTCCGACACTATTCAAAATAAAAGTCGCGGCTTTTCAGCAGCGTAATGTCGCTGATTTTCGAATGTAATACAAAAATAATTCATCCAGGGCATGAGGGAGGTATTGAACACATTCATAACCCTTAATTCTGGAGAGTATGTACAGCAATCGAGTCACCATAAACTACAAACCTCCCAGTAACAAGTAACAGAGAGAAAGTATAACCATAACGAATAACAAACATTTTATTTTGAAAATACATCAGAAGCTGTATGTAAAAACATGAATATGTAACATAATATATAACATAAAATAAGTACTTTTCTGACCTCTTGTCTGGTTGCCAAGCAGTAATTATAATATTTATGATTAAAATATGTAATATGAGTATATATAAAATATATAAAAAATATAAAATATGTTATATGAGTGTAATCATAACTCTTATAATGGTAATATTGTTGATGATTGACATGTTAGTAATGCAGGACCGGTTCATCTCCTGGTTTGTATTCAAACGGACTGGGATTTCATCGGTCCTCGTGTCTGAAAAAGACAAGTTTAAAATTGAATTATTAGCAATTTTGCTTTGGGGAGTACAGGTTTTTTGTTTGTTGCGTCACTAGATGGCGCTCTAATATAGTGATACCCTTCAGTGCTTTTCTGTGACAGAACTGCACATCATGCGTTCGCGTTTCATTCCTGCTCCCAAAGCACCCTCACTTCCCCCCTCGGCGTCCTGTACAGTGCAGAGTTTACGTTAACAGATAGGTGGCACTTCCCCCACGAGCCCCGCCCCCTATAGTGAGGTGTGCCCATTTTATGTCAAAAAGTGCTAATTTAAATATATCCGCCCTTTCAGCCTACAGCATTTTGGCCCCGCCCATTCAGCATGTACCTGTTTGGCCCCGCCCATTCACCGTACAGCAGTTTAGCCCCGCCCATTCACACAGAAGTTATAAAGAGTGTTTTAGCCTGGCCTGCTTTTTGAATGAGACACAGCCATTTAGAACAAAGCTCATTTACATATATCAGTCTTGAAGGTGCAGTAAAAAGAGAGGCTGTAAGATCATCACACACATCTTAAACAAGATGGTTCTTCAAGGGTTCTTTAGTAAAGAAAATGGTTCTATATAGAACCCTTTGTATGATCAAATGGTTCTCTGCATGGTGAAATGGTTCTTAAGATTGATGGATAATGTGCTGTAAATGGTTCTACATAGCATTAAAGAGGGTTCTGCTATTGATAGAAGCTTAACATCATCACAATATATCTCATCTTTTTGGTGCTATGTAGAACCATATACAACACATTTTCCATCAATCTGAAGAACCATTTCACCATGCAAAGCATGCAAGTGATTCTTTGAGTGTTCATTGGTCTATATAGAACCATTTTCCTTACTAAAAAACCCTTGAAGAACCATCTTTGTTAAGAGTGTGTGCTGGTCTGTGTAGCAGCCAGAACATTTCAGCTTCCCTTGTGACGTTGTTGGTTTGGTTGATAAGAACTGTGAGGAAATCACCAGAGCTTCCAATTAAAGACACATAACGGCTTTCAATCAGGGAACATCCGCCCAAGTTTCACTTCTGCAGTAAACAGAACTCTGTGTGCTGCTGTAAGACTTTCCTACATTCTACATTAATCATCAACAACAGCTAATTAAACATCCTTTCTGTGAGCACTAAAAAACATTTAATCAAACTGTTTCTCTTTGTGTTTTGTGTGATGGTGGGGGAAATGTTTTGTTGAGAGGGGTTCAACCAGATAACTTACGCCCGAAGTCAAGCCTGTCCAACAGAAAAAAGAGCTGAGGGACACTCCTGTTGGACAGTCCTCACATTTGGGCTTAAGTTATCTGGCTAACTGAGAAATCCTGCTTTGTGAAATGTCCTCTTGTCAAAGATGAATAAAAGCAAAACTTACCAGCTGGCTTACAGGGGAATTCCACCAATTTCCCAAAATTCCCCATAATTTAGTGTGTGAGATGTAAACAAAGTCATTCAGAACGGTATGGTGTGAAATGGTTCAGATTTCTTTACAGTTGTGGTGATGGGAACCAGAGGTCACCATGATTACAACACAAATATAGATATTTTATTTACATCTTAACCAATTAGGTGGTTAAAATGCAAACAGAGTCATTCAGAGTGGTTTGGAGTGAAATGCTCCGCTCTAGAGAAACTTATTGAGTGAGCATTGCTTACAGTGGTGGTGATAGGAACCAGACGGCCACCTCTAAAAGCTCCCTCACAGAAAGTTACTACATGAAATGGTTATGAATTCACTGCCTGATGTCTGAGACATTGTTTCATGATAGTTTTGAGAACTTAAACTCCATTCATGGTGGAGGGATACATAATACGCAGGGCGCTGTGAGGCAAAATAGTCCCCAAAGAAAACTTATTTTATTTCCAATTATCCGATATTTTCCCATCATCAACATTCCATATAAAACTTAGAAGAAACGTACCGGTTCACTGGTGGTTTTGGATTGTAAATAAAATGTCTATTTGTGTTGTAGTCATGGCGACCCCTGGTTCCTATCACCACCACTGTAAAGACAACTGAATCACTCTCAAGGACTTAATTCTTACGAAATTTTGAAAAAATGGTGGGATTCCCCTTTAAGCAAAACCGAGCCGGGTTTATTTTGCGTGTTTTTAACACCCAGTTTAGTCCGTCAGCCAATCAGAGCGCAATAGGCGGGACTTAGGCGGAGCAGTGGGCGGAGCTCTAAGCGCCTAAAGATGCTGGCCGTCTTCAGCCAGCTAGCCAGTTAGCCGAAAACATGCCAAATTAGAGAAAAATCTGATTAAATATTGGACATTTGGATGCGGGAGAGCAGCGGGATTATGGCGGGAATCATTAAAAAGCAAATCCTGAAGCATTTGTCCAGGTAACGGTAACAAAGACAGCCGGAGCTCTTTTGTTTTTTAAACTGAAATGAATGCTAAAGCTGCTGTGGCCTTAAATCTTCATTAAGCTGTAATGCCGTTTGGTTTTGTGTTTGTTTATGGATCCTAATCGAGTATAAATCGCTGTTTCCTCTTTTATTTCAGAATGAGAGGCGCTGCTGTAGATTCTGTTCTGTTTAAGTAGGCAGCTAGCCGGTGAGCTAACTAGCGCAGCTAATTTAATAGGCTTTTAATCTTTAAATCAGCTTCTTCTCTGTTTGGCAGCAAAAAGCCTAACAGTAAACACTCATTTCCAGCTCAGTGTCAGAAGCTCAGAAGTGTATTTATGTATAAAATGTATTAAAATCAGTCCCTTTTCTGCCCTCACTGGTGCTGAATGTTGAATAAATATCCATACATCTCAAATCAGCTTATTATTCATGAAAATATGCAAATAATTTGCCCCAAACTTGGTTCTATAATGATTCTATATAGAACCATGAACACGAAAGAGCCATTGGTGTGCTTAAATGGTTCTTTGCATGGTGAAAGGGTTCTTCAGAATGGTGGAGAATGTGTTGTGTTTGGTTCTACATCACTAAAATAGATATATTTTTATTTTTACAAGCTTGACATTATAACAATAGCAGAACCATTTTTAGTGCTATGTAGAACCATATGAAACACATTCTCTATCAATCTGAAGAACTATTCACCATTTAAGCATACAGATGGTTCTTTGAGTGTTCATGGTTCTATGTAGAGACATTATCTTTACCAAAGAACCGTTGAAGAACCATCTTTAAGTGTGACAGGGTGAGCAACATGACAAAATGTAATGTCACGATTCTTCAAGTTTTATATGATACAGGATGTGTCGCATTGTTTCATTTTTTGGCATCTGATCAGTTAGAACAGACCACATTTTAAAAATGCTATCAAAAAAGAAAAATTCAGTATATTATATTTATATTATATAATATAATATATTATATTACATATTATATTTATATTATATTATATTTATATTTATATTATATTTATATTCAGAATTTTACACTGTGCTGCACTAAATCCAATTAAACAGGACTAAGTTCTTGCTCTTTTTAATTAAACAAGCAGAGGGAGTTGTTTTTAGGCCCTAATGATGTTCACGAAATGTTCAGAAAAGCATATTGCGATGCTGTTTGTTGCAGTAATGATAAATATTGCACAGCTCCACCTAAACATGAATGAAGCTCTGCCTGCTGGAGTCTTTGATTCTACATTTGCTTCAATTTTCCTTTAATATTAATTTAATCCTCTTTATTTTCCCTTATTCCCTTTATTATGTTTTTGGTTGTTAACTTTCTACTGTTTCTGCATTCACTCACCGCCTTCTGGCGTTGGTGTTCTTACTTCTACCCACTTATCCAGACTTTCTAGCTCCTCCTGCACCGCTTCTTGTTTTTCCTGCACCTGTTTGGCATCATTCCTAATGATAATGTGATTCTGGAGCTGAATCAGCAGGAAAACACCTGTGCAGGTGATCCACAGCACTGCAGCTGGATTAAATGGAGTCAGTTAAAATGACTCTTATCTCTCCTCCTGTTGGACGAGCCTCACTTCTAACCCCGCCCTGCTTTTGGTGTTATTAGACGTCTAGCAGGCTAGCTTGTTCCAGCTGGTCATTAGGTTTGGGCACTTCACAGTTCAATTAGATTTCGATTCAGGGTGCCAAGATGCAATTCATCTTGTTTGTTTTATTTATTTTTTTTTTACCTAAAATATGATTTAAAATTAAAAAATAATAACCTAAAGGCCTTAAGGCTTGTTTTACTGTCTGATTGGTTTAAGCTAAAATAAACACCTGAATTTTAGTTGATCTTTGTGTGTCTCATTGTCCACAGTGTAGCTCAGTGTTTATTTTTTAAATCATCGATTTTGGCTATTGATGAAATATATGATTTAATAAAAAAGACTGGAAAGCATCAGGAGTTCTAGTCACTTCTTAATTTTTTTTATAGTTTTCTGCCATTTTCTAATGACTCACTGCATTAGGACAGGAAGGTAAAAGGTCAGGGTGAATGAAGCAATGGATAAATTAAGAGTTCTAACATCTTTTGTACTTTTATCTGGAGTGAAGGCAATGCTTAAATCGAGTATCTGCTTCATCACTGTCATTTATACTGAGATTTTTTATCCCATGCAAATCGCTCATGAACAGACATCCTGCTGTAAACTGGCATCACCCATCTCCTTATGCAAAACTAAATGCTAACTGGCAGGACTAATTGTTGAGACTAAAGCCCTATTCGGATAGGATTGATCACTGGCTCAGTGTGGTCAGTTATCAGACAAATAAGTTTGTCTAAATTTGCATTCCTACGGGGTACATGAAATTTTTGGCTTGACTATCACTTTAAGTGATCTGGCTCACTGAGAAATTCCCCAGATTTTATAGATCAGTGTTTGATGCCCCAGTTGGACTCGTGTCCTGGTTCGTGTCCTGCAGCTGTTATTTTGCCTCTCACTCTGTGTGTTGCCTCATGTTCAATGGGCAGGCAGTGGGTGTAAAGCACATGCTCAGTGCGGTGTGTGTTAGTCACGGTTCTTTCACTGCCAGCGACTCACTCAGCTCACAATCAGAACAGATTCTACTCACACTGATTTGGAATCAGTCATTTCGCTCCCACTGCGTCCGACATCCTCCACACATACTCATCCTGCTCTCATGACGCCCAGCAGCAGTGACGTGTCCTCCTTCTCCCCGTTCTTATTTCTCTGGACTGTTTTATTCTTATTCCAGTAGGCCAGTCTGTTCTTATGCCTGCATTGTTATATCTGTTTGTGTCTTATTCCTATTCAAATTTCTTCATATTTCTTTGGCCCATGCTGATCCAGTCCCTTCTTATTCCTACCGGTCGGTCTGTTCTTATTCCTGTAGGCTGAGCCAGTCCCTCTTTATTCCTGAAGGCCAGTCTGGTCCCGTCTTATTGTCGCGGACCGGGCCGCTCCTTCTTTATTCCTTTATTCCTGCAGGCCGGACCGACCCCTTCTTATTCTTGTTGACCAAGCCAGTTCTTCTATCCCTGCAGGCCTGTTTGGCCCTTTCTTATTCTTATGAGCCGAGCCAGTCCCTCTTTATTTCTGCAGGCCGGTCCGGCCCCATCTTTTTCCTAACGGCTGAACCAGCCCCTTTATTCCTGCAGGCCGGTCTGGCCCCTTCTGATTCCTATGGGCTAGGCCACACCCTCTTTATTCCCCTTATTCCCTCGGGCCGGTCCGGCCCGGTCTTATTTCTGTGTGCCAAGCCGGATCCTCCTTATTCCTGCAGGCTGGTCTGGTCCCATCTTATTCTTGTGGGCCAGGCCACTCTTTCTTTATTTCTCTGGGCCCTATTTCTGCAGACCTGTCTGATCCCGTCTTATTTCTATGGGCTGGGCCACACCCCCTTTATTCCTACAGGCTGGGCTGGTTCCCTTCTTATTTCAACAGGCCTGTCCGTTCTTATTTCAACAGGCCTGTCGTTATTCCTATGGCCCGGTCTGCTCATATTTCTAAGAGCTATTCCTACAGCTTGGTCCATTCTTGCTCTGCTAGGCTGGGCTGGACTGTTCCTGTCTTTTTTTTCCCTCTGGCCAGTCCCCTCTTATTCCCATGGAACAGGCACTTTCCTTTTTTTGGCTGGGCTAATCCCACTTATTCCTGCGGCCAAGTCCATTCTTATTCCTGCAGCTTAGTTCATTCTTATTTCTGTGGGCCAGGCCAGTCTATTTTTCCCCAGGATGGACCCAGTTCCTATGGCTGGATTTCTTGTTGTTTGTAGGAGCAAGTCCCTTTTTTATTCCTGCAGGCGAGGCTGAGCCATTCCTTCCTTATTCCTGCGGTCTGTTCCCTTCTTATTCCTGTGGGTTGGGTTGGTTCCTTCTTATATCTATGGGCTCTTCTGGTCTTATTTCAGAATGTAAACCAAATGTTAATATAACATATGTGTCTGTGTAATTTTACGTAATCATGTTTAAAATTATTACGTAATGTAAATTGAATATATAGCAGGATACATGTAGAGTTTTTAAGCTACAGTAACCACATTGACCAAGGAGTGTTGCACAGTTTCACTGTGATTTAGAGACTCTCAGTTCTAGTCCAGCTGTGTCAGAGTTGAGTATTTAGAGCAGAGGGATTGGATTGAGACTGTAATGAAACTTCAAAAGTGATTTCGTAAGATTTGAAGAGTGTGTTTCAGAATTACTCAAACAGTCGCCTGCAACAGTGCTTAGCGCTGATATTAACCCACAACATTCTCCCTTTCTGTAATAGTAATGCTGTTTATTATGATGGACCAGCAGTTGGCTGTTGGTCAGATCCTGGGTGTGACTTCCTGTTGGTTCTACTCTTTAGAGTTGGACATTGAGGATAATCCTAAATTATGTTATTTATTATGTTATGATAAAATATATCTGATGTGATATATTTTAATCAAGTCAAAATTAAATGTGCCAGTGTTGGTTTATTACTGTTTTATTTTGATTAATTTATTTTTTTGTTATTATCACTGCTGGAAGTGGAGAGCCTTGTCCTGCTTTCAATTACATCCAATAATGTACTGTGCCTCTATGACGTGAGATATTGTGTTATGTCTGTATTATTTTGTGTGTGTGTATGTGTATGTGTGTGTGTGTGTGTGTGTGTGTGTGTGTGTGTGTGTTAGTTAAGGGAGTTCCCTTCAGGAACAGCTGCATGAAAGAACATTAGCGAACACAGGACTGCAGTGCGGTAGATAACACAGCCTCATCTCATCTCAGAGTAATGAACCAGACTATTTAATTTTATCCATTTGGGTAACAGATAACAGCACAAAATCACATTCAGCTCAGAATCACATTCGGCTCAGATTCAGCACTGAATCAGCATTAGCACAGATTTAGAATAATAAATTACGTGTCAGCTTCAGCACTGAATCTGCGCTGAATCAGAATCATCACAGAATCAGATTTAGCATCAGCACAGAATCAGATTCTGAATCAGCTCAGAATCAAACATTCTACAGAATTAGATTCAGCACAGAATCAGAGTCTTAATCTCGACAAAATCAGATTCAGCACAGAATTAGAATCAGCATCAGCACCAAATCAGAATCATAAACTCCACAGAATCAGCGTTAGCGCTAGAAATGCACCAATACCACTTTTCCCTTCTGATACTGATAGCTGATCCTTTAGTATCGGCCGACACAGAGTATCAATACTAACTCTGTCCAACCTAACTCACATAGAATTCCTGATATTTATTTATACGGTTACATTTTAAAATATTTTATTTTGGTAAAATCTGTGTTCACTCAACTTGGCTAGATGGCATTTACTTGTTGGATTATATTATTAGATGCTTAAGAAAACTTTGTTTTTTGATTTGGTT
Organism: Colossoma macropomum; assembly: GCF_904425465.1. Classification (NCBI taxonomy): domain Eukaryota; kingdom Metazoa; phylum Chordata; class Actinopteri; order Characiformes; family Serrasalmidae; genus Colossoma; species Colossoma macropomum. The sequence continues at coordinate 24,222,340 of NW_023494802.1, read as the reverse complement.
TACTGTATGCATTTAGTATTTACTATTATATAATATAATATTAGTTATAAGAAACATGTATAACAATATAAGTAAATGTAAAATATTTTTATTGTGCAGAAGAGTTAAAAACAACTGAACAGTATACAGATAAACCTGTGGTGTTTACACATCAGCTCACAGCAACTTCTCTGGCTCAAAAACGGAGCTGAATGTTATTTCACATCCAAATTTCTCGAGTCGTTTGTCTCGTGTGCGTCTTGTTCACTCGCACTGCATCTCTCAGCGTCAGCTCAATAAATATCGCTGTCATTAACACTGTCCGTATCAGTGACTTGCAGTGTTTTTTTTTCTTTTTTTTTCTGGCTTGGTTAAAGCACCTGGCCACGAGACCCCGCTGCTGAGTGATACAACTGACTGACAGAGGCCACCACAGGTGGGGTTAGTGGACGCACAGGCCCAGCTAGCGGACTGCTATGCCAAAGGCTGAATAGAGGCTAAATGCTATAATTACACCAACAGTCTGGTCGTTCCTTCCGCTCTTAGTAACCTTAACTCAGACTGTAATTGACCACACGGTGGCAGACGAGTGATTACTGAAAGAATCCGCTCAGCCGTTCAAGTAAGCGGCTCCGTTAACGTGTCTTTCTCACCAAATGCTGCCGTTACAGATTCTGCCATGAGCATTTTTACCGCTGTATGTCACCCCACACCACCGACATGTTGTTTAGTTCTGCCTACTGATGTGTATGCACACGTCAGAAGTTGCTTCGTGGTATCAGTTATATATGTCGGTATCCCCATCGCCGATGCCAATACTGCGTTAAAATGTCACCACCAATACCAATATTGTATCAGTATTGGTGCAACACTAATCAGCACCAGTTCAGGACTAGAATCATAAACTGTATAGAATCGGATTCAGAACAGAATCAGATTCAGCACAGAATCAGCATCAGCACTGAAACAGTGTAAGCTCAGAATCAAATTAATGCACTCCACACAATCAGAATCTGCTTAGATCAAAATCAGATTTGGCTCTGAATCAGAGCTAATCAAATAAGAATCAGCAGAGCACAGAAATGTCAAATTTATAGAGAATCAGACTACTGAATTTTCCCACCTGCTCCTCAGTTTGGATGATGGCGATCGTGTAAATGAGCATATATAAATGTGTTTTATCGTTAAGCCCATCACACACTCTGATAAAGGATTCAGTTTAGATTTTATTAACATCCTCTGGTACAGTGTGACCTGCAGTAACCCAGTCTGCATTTATTAGCATTAATGTGTTCTGATTGTTTATCAGGAGAATAAATGAGCGTTTGAAGTGGTCGGAGCTGTTTGTTATGCAGATTTGTGTTTTAAATGCAGTTTTTATGGAATCTGGCTCCAGGGGTGTCCTCTGATGTGGTACGTCTGGTTCTGCTCTGATGGCAGGGAAGTTGTGGAGCAGGTTTATTGTCTGGCTTTTATCTTGAATACAGTGAGTTTATCTGAGAGGAATCACCTCACAGATAATTGTTTTTAATTAACTATGCACCAATTATGGAATTTCTCAGCCAATATGTTAATGGCCAATGAAAACGAGTCCTTAATTGCAGCCGATATCAGTAACATCAGTGTTCAATTTTATCCTCTTCCAGTTCACTACACACTGCGGCCAGGTAGTTACACCTGAGCGAGGTAGTCACACCTAAACCAGGTAATTGCATTTGAACCTGGTAATCGCACCACAGCCAGGTAATCATACCTGAGCCAGAGAGTTGCACTGCAGCTAGATAATCACACCTGAGTCAGGGAGTCACACTGCAGCTAGATAATCACACCTGAGTCAGGGAGTCACACTGCAGCTAGGTAATCACACCTGAGTCAGGGAGTAGGTGTAGGCTGAGGCTGTAGCTTATTTTGCCTCCTCTTTTTTTAACCGAACATACTGTAATAGACAAAACAAAAACAGAAGCAAGAACAAGAGATTCCAAACATTTCATACACAATAATGATCAAACCATCATTTTATATTTGTTTGCCACCTTACATTTAAACATTTTTACGAAGGTTCGCTGGTGACATCGTGTATAAATAAAATTGGCCACCCTGTATAACGTGTGGGAATGAGTTAATTAAGTTGTGGCCATGACTTAGTAAAGGCATTACCACACCTTACTAAATTCTACGACTTAGCTGCGTGAATGACATAATTAAGTCGTGGGTAAGTAATTAGTAAGGTTTGGGAACAAGTTCATGGCTTATTAAGCTGAGGTCAAGGTTTAATTATCTCGTTCCCAAGCCTTTCTAAGTCATGGCCACGACTTAATTATCTCATTCCCACACATTAATATGGCGTGGCCACACATTATTTTTATTTATATGGGATGTCACCAGTGGTGCTCTGTACATTTTTTACAATAAATTCCTTGAATTTTAAATTAATTCCTAAGTTCATCCCTTTGTTAGATAAACATTTATTTATTTTTAATATTTGTTCTTACCTGTGTTTTTGAAACATACCTGTCCCTCACATTTCATTTTAAACAACGTCTAAACACAGTAAGTAAATTATTTTATGCTTAGTACTTTATCTGTGCAGTATTAAAGTCAACTAGATCACACAACTTTAAAAGCATGTAAATTAATAATAGTGTGTTGGTTGGTTCATAATAATCTGATCGATTTACAGTTCTTATAGCTTGTGTAGCATGAAAATTGGATTCATTTTCATTTTGTTGGTCTTTTTCTTTTTTGAAACTTTCTTTCATTGATGATTTATTTTCTTGAGTGGGGAACTCTGGAATTCTGGATCTCTGGGCCTGAAACACAGACCTCTGCAGTGGTAACTTTGCTTTGCTCTGGATAAATTTATACTGTCCCTGATTGTAAACAGCCCTCAGCCTGAGTGTAATGGGTGTGTAATGAGAGACTGAGATGTAATCTAGCCGTAAAATCCTGGAGGTTTGGTCTCTCAGTGAGCGTCTTTATTCCGCTTTAGTTCACTCTAATGGCCTTCAGCTCTGAGTAGTCTTGCCATGATCTCTAAACACACACAGCCTTTATTATTCACTTCTGCAGATAAGCTGGTGAAACAGAGACTCACTCTGAGCTGAAATGTTTTAAATGAAAAACTAGGAAAAACTAGTTTTCTATACTTTTTTACAGAGTTTAATAAACATTCAAGTTTTAAACCATGCTATTCACTCCACACAACACACAGTCCATAAAAACGGAGCTGTAAAAAAAGCTGTTACGAGTTCATTGTTTTTGTGATGTCACAAAACCAACTAAATTAAATATATCCTATTCAGACCTATCAGCACACAGCATTTAGCTCCTCCCATTCACCCATTTTGCCCCACCCATTCAGCCCACACCATTTAGCCCCACTCATTCAGCCTACAGTCATTTAGCCCCGCCCATTCAGTCTGTAGCAGTTTAGCCCTGCCTATCCAGCAGTTAGCCCCACCCATTCAGCCCATATGTATTTAGCCCCACCCGTTCAGCAGTTAGTCCAGCCTATTCAGCCTACAGCTGTTTAGCCCCACCCATTCAACAGTTAGCCCCACCCATTCAGCCTACAGACGTTTAGCCCCACTCATTTAGGCCAGAGCTGTATACACACTGCTAACTCTGCTTCCAGATCTGATGTGGCCTGTGCCATGTTTAGTTCCACCCAACTCAAAATAAACTGAGGAAAATGACAGTAAAAAGTCATTTGAGAAATCTCTCAACAGAAAAGACTAACAATGTTTTTTCTCTGCCAGTTCAGTGTACAAAAACTATAGATAACACAACCCCATTTACAAAAAAGTTGGGACGCTGTGCAAAATGTAAATAAAAACAAAATGCAGTAATGTGCGAATCGTTTAAACCCTATATTTCTTTGAAAATGCTTGAAAGATAAACAGAAATTTTTATTGTTTTTTGAAAAATATGCCCATTTTGAATTTGATGCCAGCAAAACGTTCCAAAAAATTTGGGACGGGGGCAACAAAATGCTGGTAAAGTTGTGTAATGCTAAAAAAAACACCTGGTGGTTGATTGGCAACAAGTCAGTAACATGTCTGGGTATAAAGAAAGTCTTTTTAGAATCTTTCAGAAGTAAAGATTAGGAGGAGTTCACCACTCTGTGAAAGACTGCACAAGCAAATAGTGCAACAATTCAAGAATATTTCTCAACATAAAATGGCAAAGAGCTTTTGCTGTTCATCATCTACGGTACATAATAACATTTAAAAGATTTAGAGAATCTGCAGAGAACTCTGTACGCAAGGGTCAAGGCCAAATACCAGTATTTTTGCTGGCCGTGATCTTTGGGCCTTCAGGCAGCACTGCATTAAAAACACTGTCTGTGAACACAGTATAGGATCCTGAAATGCAGCTACCTTCTCTGTGCCGAGCTCATTTATAAAGGAACGAGGCGAAGTGGAAAAGTGTTCTGTGGTCCAGCAAATCAAAATTTGGAATTTTTTTGGAAATCATGGACGCTGTGTCCTCTGGGCTAAAGACCACTCAGCTTGTTATCAGTGCACAGTTCAAAAGCCAGAATTCAGAATTCATGATGGTATAGAGGTACATTAGTGCACAGGGCGTTGGGTGACTGGCACATCTGTGAAGGCACCATTAATGCTGAATAACATATACACCAATCAGGCATAACATGGAGTGGATCAGACACAGCAGTTTTTAAACACCTCAGTGTCACTGCTGGACTGAGAATAGTCCACCAACCAAAAATATCCAGCCAACAGCATCTTGTGGGCAGTGTCCGGTGACCACTGATGAAGGACTAGAGGATGACCATCACAAACTATGTAGCAGCAGATGAGTTATCGTCTCTGACTTTATATCTACAAGGTGGACTGACAAGGTAGAAGTGTCTAAGAAAGTAGACAGTGAGTGGACACAGTGTTTGAAAATCCAGCAGCACTGCTGTGTCTGATCCACTCGTACCAGCACAACACACACTAACACACCAGCACCACGTCAGTGTTACTGCAGTGCTGAGAATGATCCACCACCCAAATCAAGAACAGGGTAAAAGGGGGCTAACAAAGTATGCAGAGAAACAGATGGACTACAGTCTGTAATCTTAGAACTACAGAGTGCACCTATATAGTAAGTGGAGCTGATAAAACAGGCAGTGAGCGTGGGAACAAAGAGGTGGTCATAATGGTATTCCTGATCGGTGTACATGTTTTGGCAAGATATGCTGCCATCCAGATGATGACTTTCTCAGGGAAGGCCTTATTTATTTTTATAATGCGATCTCGTGACAAGATGGAATGGAAAGGGCGATTCTACAGATTCAGGAAATGTTTGGACTGTATTTCTGTGCTGGGTTATCACAAAGATACAGGAACAGATATAGAAAAAGAGAATTTAACATGCTGGCGAGTTCTTCAACTCCAATGGGGTTAATTGTAGGGGAGAAAGAGAGGTTGTAAAATGGACATGTAGAAATGAATTATGACTCTCTTTGGTACATAAAACCACACAAATGTTATAAGTGGAGCTCAGAGAGAAAAATGACAAAAGACAAATAAAGGATACTAAATATATGAAGAAAATATTATTACACTGGTCACTGTTACTTTTCAGTGTAAGAAGAAACCTTGTAAATGTTTAGTAATCATAAAGCAGCTGTTAATTTATTAATTTGTGCTCATTTATATTTATCAATATTCACAATCTTGAAAATCGACCGAAAAATAATTTTTTTTTGGTTTCCAAACTTTTGACAGTCAGCGTAAGCCTTGTGGGCATCTTTTCGGTTCTGCTGAGGTCATTTCATTTGACTTTCTGCTCTGTTCCTGTGTTCCTGTGCAGGTTTACGAAGAACCTCTCTCCAGATAAGATCAACCTGAGCACACTGAAGGGTGAGGGTCAGCTCTCTAACCTGGAGCTGGATGAGGAGGTTCTGCAGAACATGTTGGATCTGCCCACCTGGCTGGCCGTCACCCGTGTCTACTGCAACAAGGCCGCCATCAGAGTGAGTAGAGAACACTTTCGGTCCTTCTCTGAGCTGTTCATGTGATCACAGCCAGAAACAGCTGAGCACATCTGTCTGCTCATTCATCAGCAAGTGCAGCCGTGTGATGAACGTGGACCCTTGGGCCTTTTCAGCTCAGATGACACTTTTCAGTGAGCTCTGTGTCAGTGGAGACAGCGCAAAAATATATCACGATAATTCAAGATAGGCCTGCATGATATTGGAAAAAACTAACATTGCAACATTGTTTTTTACATATTGATTACATATTGTGATGAAAAAAAAAAATTACCATATGACTTGAATAACTACAAGAATTCATCAATTTGGAATTATTAGGGTGATTTTATAGGGGAGTGCTTCTGTGTAGAAAAAAAATAAATCTTTGTTTTTTAAAAAGCTGAAAAATTTCTTTTTACTCTTAAGACTTTCTAAATTTTAATGCTGTACAGTTGTTTCCAACTAGGGATGCATCAATACCATTTTTTTCAGACCAATTATGTATTTTTTAGTACTTGCCAATACCGAGTCCAATACTGTACTCAGTAACTTACTTAGAATGAATTAGTTATTAGTGTAAATGAGTGCAATGACTGTAAAAGTGATTTTAAATGAGGTACATTAGCTAGCTCTGCTACATTAATGATCTTGGATCGAGCAGCGCTTCAGTGGAGGAGAGCGGGTTTTGTTCACTAAAGTAGTTCTTTAAAGAGTTATTTACAGATTTTTACTCTCATTGAGAAAACATAGATTACTGTTATTTAAGTAACACATACATACATTCATTCATTCATTGCACATTTTAACATTTTACAGATTCATTTGTATATTTAATTATTTATTTACAGTGTGGATTAACAGAGTTTTTCACAGCTGTGTTTGTTAGGATGAGTGAAATTGAAACTCAGACAGGAAGCCTGACAGGTGTTAAGGTGCAAATGGAAACTGTCCTAGAAATACTGAATATGTAAAATACCCTTTAAGTCTTTTAAGTAATACATATTGATAATAAATTTAGTAATTTTGTCCTGATTGATCACTCTTTTAAAATAGAGTACAGTACCACCTGTAATAAATAAGCTTGTGCAACATGGTTCACTAGCGAGTGATGTAAAAACAAAACCACTGAGGAATGATACAGATTTTTTTTTCTGACATTTGGTAAGTTGGAACAGATAAAGGTGTGCCACAATTAAAAACTACTATCAGATCAAAATTGCATGTATGTTCTAAGTTGTACCCGATGTATATTACTAATAAAAAATTGTAATAAAAATGTATCATAAAATATAAATTTAATTATATACATTAAACATTTAACACACTATGCTGGAGTAAATGCAGTTAAACAGAATCTATGATGCTCTCTGTAATCAAACATGCAGTTGAAAAGTGTTTTCTAGTTCTCAGAAAAGATATATATATATATATATATATAATATATATATATATATATATATATATATATATATATATATATATATAGTGTGTGTATGTATGTATGTATGTATGTAGAGAGAGAGCGATAGATAGATATAGTTGCATACGTATGCATGCGCACACATGCACACCCCAGTCAACCACTTCATTAAGTCCACCTTCTTGTATCTACACTCACTGTCCATTTTATCAGCTCCACTGACCATATAGGAGCACTTTGTAGTTCCGCAGTTACAGACTGTAGTCCATCTGTTTCTCTGCATATTTTGTTACCCTGTTTACTGACTTGGTGGGGGGGTGTTAGTGTGTGTTGTGCTAGTGTGAGTGGATCAGACACTGCTGGAGTTTGTGAGCGCTGTGTCCACTCACTGTCCACTCTATTAGACATACCTTGTTGAACCACCTTGTACATGTAAAGTCAGAGACAATAGCTCATCTGTTGCTGCACAGTTTGTGTTGGTCATCCTCTAGTCCTTCATTAGTGGTCATAGGGCACTGCCCACAGGACGCTGTTGACTGGATGTTTTTGGTTCTCACTACAGCAGCGATATTGCGCTGTTTAAAAACTCAGCAGCACTGCTGTGTCTGGTCCACTCGCACCAGTGCAACACACACTAACACACCACCACCACATCAGTGTCACTGCAGTGCTGAGAATGACCCACCCTCCAAATAATACCTGCTCTGTGGGGGTCCTGTGTAGAAGAACAGAGTAACAAAGTATGCAGAGAAACAGATGGATACAGTCTGTAATTGTAGAACTACACAGTGCTTCTGTATGGTCAGTGGAGCTGATACAATGGACAGTGAAGTGACTCATCAGTGTATATTGTTTGCATTATTCTAAGCTCCACTATTATCCAGTAATTATTACCTGTCACAGGAGCTAACTCAAGCTTAGCCAGTACTATGCATACTGCACTGTAGCAGGGGGGCTGCGTCTTTTAGCCTTGTAACTGCCCTACATGCTCATTTCATTCCCACTCTGAACACACCTGAGGCAGGTGAAGGATGTGGAATGGTAGTTCCGTGGTTCAGAGGGTCTGGCAGCGGGAGTGGCACTAAAAAAATTTCCACACTGAGTAAAGCCTTTGTGCTAAATCTTTTGAGCCGCCTGTATTGTTCTGTTTGTTTTGAGTTGACTTAAAGTCCAGTGAGCTTTAGTACTGCATTTTCCAAGACACCATAAACAGGATTTCATAAAATTTTAAACTGATAAACATGTAAAAATTACATTTTCAAATGAAATGAAATCTGGCCTCAACACTGCTGTTGCTCTAGGGTTGATTTTAGCTGCAGCTGTATTAATCTTGTAATGGAAATAAATAAGAAAAGTAAACATTAGTCTGTTGGTTGTCGTATTTAACTGTGAAAACCTCCTGACTGCTGCTATATGTAGCTTCACTTCTCTCTCTGACTTAGATAGCCTTAGCTAGTTAAGTCTCAAATCTCAATGAGGCTAGTTAGCCTCACTTTTCTCAGAAATTTAGTTAACCTTGCTTTTCAATGGGATTTAGTTAGCCTTGCTTCTCCATTTAATTAGCCTCACTTCTTGATTTAGTTAGCCTCAGTTCTTAATGGGATTTAGTAAGCCTCACTTCTCGGTGAGATTTAGTTAGCCTCGCTTCTCGATGGGATTTAGTTAGCCTCGCTTCTCGATGGGATGTAGTTAGCCTTGCTTTTCGATTTAGTTAACGTTGCTTCTCATTGGTTTTTAGTTAGCCTCGCTTCTCGGTGGGATTTAATTAGCCTTGTTTCTCGATGGGATTTAGTTAGCCTCGCTTCTCGATGGCATTTAATTAGCTTCAGTTCTCGCTGAAGGTCTGGAGAAAACATTAGTTGTCTTTGACCAGTGACCTTTTTTTTTGTCAAGTGAATTTGCTTCAGCACAGCTCACTAGCTGAAAGCACTGAAAGTGATTCAACCCACAAAACTGATTTGTCAGGCTGTGTAGATGAACAGATGGTCTAAAATCTCTCTCTCTCTCTCTCTCTCTCTCTCTCTCTCTCTCTCTCTCTCTCTCCCTCTCCTTCTCCCTCTCCCTCCCTAGATCCAGTGGACGAAGTTAAAGACGAGCCCTATTTGTTTGGTGAGATTTACTTTCTTTCTGTATTTCTCCTTTCTCTTTTTTACACTTTCTTGCTCTTTTCCTTATTCTGTCGCTTCATTGATCAGTGAATCACTGATTTCAGTTTTTTTATATGCCCACTGCCTCTCTCACTTCTCTAAACTTAGCTGCAGGTGTATCATTGTGCTCAGTGCTGTGGCCTTTGGTACAGTTCCATCACAGAATACCCAGTTTTTACTGCAGTCTAGAATTCTGCACAGGAGTTTTTCCTTCCTGTTCCTGCAGAAAACATAACCTAAACATTTGTCCTGCTCCTGCCCGCAGTCCTGTAAAGCTGGTTTTCATCTGCGTCAGTCACCATTGAAAATGACTGTCGTAGGTCAGACTCCACTTTAAATGTTTTATTGTGGTGCAGTCATCTTTAAGAGCACTTTGCACAGCTGTGTGTGTCTGCCGTTAACCTGTAAGAAAAAGCTCATTGGATTCACGTGATTCTCTCTCTCTCTCTCTCTCCCTCTCCCTCTCCCTCCTCGCTCTTCTCTCTCTGTAGTTTCTGGATAAGGTGGAGGTGGAGATGAGGACGTGTGAGGAGCCCCGCCCCCCTAATGGGCCCTCCCCCATTGCCATCACTGCAGGTCAAAGGTCAGAGTGGACTGTTCTGTGGTCAGACTGAGTGCTGAATAATAAGATCTGATTAATGGAGAAGAGAACACTGTGCTCAGTAACAGGAGAGAGAGAGCAAAAGAAAAAAATAGAACAGAGAGAGATGCAGGGAGAGAGTGAGAGAGAAAGAGATGGAACAGAGAGACATTGAATGGGGAGAACAGAGATAGTGAGTGAGAGAGAGATGGCCATCATCCAGAGTAATAATGCACTGCTGAGTCTAATAGAGTTTCTGAGAAACTGCATTAATGAGTCTATCACTGAAACTGATCTTACTAAAAATATCTGTAATAGCAGGAAATAAGAGGAGCAGTAACACACTGCAGTGTTTCTGCTGTTCTGACAGAGGCAAAGCATAATCACTATAATAGAGATAATAATAACAACTAATATAGTAATGATGCTACTATTTATAATAGTAATGGTAAAAGTTAGTAGTTAAATCAGTAATACTCACAATAATAGTAATAGTTATTATAGCATTATAGCATTTTTTATTTTAGTTATAAAGTCTCAAAATTAATAAAGTAGTATCACATTTCAACAAATTAATGATAAAAAAATAAAAAGAGATCCAGTAAACTAAATAAAAGTAAAGTCATCCTTGTTGTGATAAAACTGTATCTCTAAAATGAGAAGCACATTTCTCAAATTTAATGCAATAGGTTTTTATTTAAAAGTAATTCTGGGCCTTTTCTGCTGCTTTATTAATTCTGAAATGTTCATGCAGTATAAATGCGCAGTTGAGGTTTTGAAATTAATTTGATGATGTGTTGGTCTCAAAAGTTTTTTAATCTGTTTTTAGAGTACATATAAGCTTCTAACGCTGATACCTGCTGTTGTCTGTGTGTGTGTGCACGCGCAGTGAGTACGGTTTTGCGGAGAAGGTGGTGGAGGGCATGTCCGTCATCATCAACTCCATCACCATTAAAGTCCAGGCTCGCGCATTCCACGCCTCCTTCGAGCTGTGGCAGCTACAGGGCTACAGCCTCAACCCCAAATGGCAGAAAACTGACCTCCGATATACACGCATCACTCACCCCAAGAGAGGAGAGGTACCGCTAACATGACCGCAATGTGAATTATTCAGTATCTGCTATTAATTATTTAGCAACTACTATGAATTTTTCAGTATCTGCTACAAATTATTCAGCAACTACTATGAGGTATTCAGCATCTACTATGAATTATTCAGTATTCACTATGAATTATTCAGCACCTACTGTGAATTATTACATTATCTACTATGAATTGTTCATTATTTACTATGAATTATTCAGTATCTGCTATAAATTATGCAGTATCTACCATGAATTATTCAGTATCCACTATGAATTATTCAGTATCTTCCATGAATTATTCAGTGCCAATAAAAAACAAATGCACTTTAACTGTAATTTAAATACTTTTCTGCTCTATGTTGTTGGCCAGGCCGCTGTAAACAAATTTGTCCTCTTTGATTGTCCTCACCTGTATCTCAAGACATTTTTAATGAGGGGTCGCTGCTGAGTCCACACCAGTGCAGCATGTTTGTGTTTGTGTTTCAGGTTCTGACCTTTAAGGAGATTAATTGGCAGAGTCTTCGAATCGAGGCGGATGCGATAGAGAGTGAGGATCAGGACCTGGGCAGCACTCCATTACGCCTCATCACCAACCAGGGCCGCATCCGCATCGCCCTCAAACGCAGGGTACGTCTCGCACCACTCACGTTTCAGAGGCAGAGTACGTCCCAATCTGCTCACGTTCCAGACCCAGAGTACGTCCTAAACTACTCACATTTCAGATGCGGGGTACATTTCAAATGCAGGGTACGTCCCAAAACGCTCACGTTTCATACATGGGGTAAGTCTGAGTTGGCTCACACTTCAGATGCAGGGTAAGTTTCAGATGCAGATTATGTCCCAAACTGCTCACGTTTCACACTCAGAGTACATTTCAGACTGTTCATATTTCACAGGGTATGTCCCAAACCGTTCAGATTTCACACATGGGGTACGTCCCAAACTGCTCACGTTTCAGATGCAGGGTACGTGCCAAATCGCTGGTGAACTACCCCAGTACTGATGTGCATGCTGTTCCTTTAATTTGTTCCTCCACTATAATAGTGAATTCTAACACCGGTAAGTGGGTGTTAGCTGTTAGCTGAGTCAGGCTGTGCTGTATCTGCTCTCTGTCTCCGCCCTGCAGGTGAAGGACTGTAACGTTCTGGCCTCAAAGCTGCTCTTCATCCTGGATGACCTGCTGTGGGTTCTGACTGACTCTCAGCTCAAAGCTGTGATCCATTACGCTAAATCTCTGAGCGAGGCCATGGAGAAATCTGCCCAGCAGAGGAAGAGCATGGCGGCTGAATCCCTGCAGGTACAGCCATTTATGAAAGCAGTGATTTAATATTTTTTTGGAAGGGTTATCGGCAGATATCTACAGCTAAATGGATAGATTGATAGTTATGTATATGAGCAGGTAGATAGATGGATATAGATATGTCGATGGATGGATGGATGGTTGGATGGATAGATAGATAAGTCCTTTCACAGTTTAATGTCAGTAGAAACGTGTTTTGGAAGCTGGTTCGTGTCTATGTGGAGGAATGTAGATCATGCTCCACATGTGTTAGCCTGTTTGTCTGTTTGTCATGAGGACCACAGTAACTTCAGTGTGAGTCTCTCCAGAGCAGCAGATTTACAGCTCTTTCAGTTCAGTTACTTCAGTCATTACTGAGGAATTACGCATGGCAATACGGGGAAAATGTGCTGTCAGTGTTGTGTAACTTAGCACTGCATCACCCATATTTACACTGAAATGTTCCCGTTCTGTTTCTCTCACACATAATCAGCAGCACAAAGCAGCTCCATAAATACAGAGTAAACTACAGCACTGAAAAACAGCCAGAGATTAAAGGAGATGCACTGTACTCATTTATTCCAGTTAGGCCTATCACAACTAGCGTGATCACAGTTATTATTCAGTCTGACCACAGTCATTAGATTCCACAGTCGTAGTGTATCAGTCAGTCAGTCAATCTTTATTTTGACTTGGAAGTACATTAAGGGTGACCCTCGTTTACAGTGTAGCCGAACAAGTTAAACAGGGCTTGAAATATGTTAAAATCAAACTGAATCAATTAAATCAAATCAAAACTGACAAGACTAAGTGAATGAAGAAAATGTTTAAAGTAATTAAAATAAAGAAAGGCTCAAATAAGAAATATGGCAATAAAGTGTGTAATGAAAAAATAAAAACAGACAAAAAGAAACAGATAATAGACACAAAGAAAAACTACAAATTCTTTAAATAGGTAGTATAAATTATATAAATTATAAATAAAATTATTCAGTAAAATAGTACAATCAAATACAGCAGTGTGAACTCAGTGCATTTTCAATGTTGGCTTGAGCCAAATAAATGTAAATAAAAGAAATTAGCTTTAAATGTGTGTGATGATGCTTTTAGGAGCAGAGTTTGTTAATTTGATAACTAGTACAGCTACTAGGGGTTGCATGACTTCAAGTTGATGGTTATGTGACAAAAAATGACTAATCGCTGATGAGGTCATGAGTAAAACCACTGGACAAGGAAACTCTTTGCAACAAGTGACTAAAAATCGGTCCATTACTCCTCTGTGATTAACAGCTCATTTTCTGGGTGTTGATTTTGTGTATTGATGGATTTGTTTTTCAGACGGCTCCTCCCTCGCCTGGGCCGCACTCCCTGTGGGCAGAACCTCCTCCCGCTCCGGTGGGCACGCCCAGCACTCTAGCGCAGTACTTCGACCTCCATGATGTGAAGGAGTCATCCTACCACACCTTCATCTCCCGCCTGGATCTGCACATCTGCAATGACAGCTCATCAGCAGAACCTGGTCAGATCACATCTGTCAGCTCAGCGCACGTGTCCTATAGCCTGCTTTACACCAGACACCATAACCTTACAAATATGTAAATGTGAAATAAATTTAGTTATGTAGAGTTACTGCTACTGAGTGCTGATTGGTTAGTATTAGTGCCACTGAGTGCTGATTGGTCATCGTTACTGTTACTGCGTGCTGATTGGTTAGCATTACTGCTAATGCGTGGTGATTGGTTAGTATTACTGCTACTGAGTGCTAATTGGTTGGCATTACTGGTACTGAGTACTGATTGGTTAGCATTACTGCTACTGAGTGCTGATTGGTTAGTATTACTGGTACTGAGTGCTGATTTGGTTAGTATTACTCGTACTGAGTGCTGACTGGTTAGCATTACTGGTACTGAGCGCTGATTTAGTTATCGTTACTGCTACTGAGTGCTGATTGGTTAGCATTACTGGTACTGAGTACTGATTGGTTATCGTTACTGTTACTGCATGCTGATTGGTTAGCATTACTGCTACTGCGTGCTGATTGGTTAGCATTACTGTTACTGAATGCTGATTGGTTGGCATTACTGCTACTGAGTACTGATTGGTTGGCATTACTGGTACTGAGTACTGATTGGTTAGTATTACTGCTACTGAGTGCTGATTGGTTGGCATTACTGGTACTGAGTACTGATTGGTTAGTATTACTGGTACTGAGTTCTGACTGGTTAGTATTACTGCTACTGAGTACTGATTGGTTAGTATTACTGGTACTGAGTTCTGACTGGTTAGTATTACTGCTACTGAGTGCTGATTTGGTTAATATTACTGGTACTGAGTACTGATTGGTTAGTATTACTGGTACTGAGTTCTGACTGGTTAGTATTACTGCTACTGGGTGCTGATTTGGTTAGTATTACTGGTACTGAGTGCTGATTTGGTTAGCATTACTGCCACTGAGCGCTGATTAGTTACCGTTACTGCTACTGAGTGCTGATTGGTTATCGTTGCTGTTACTGCGTGCTGATTGGTTAGCATTACTGCTACTGGGTGCTGATTGGTTAGCGTTACTGCTACTGCGTGCTGATTGGTTAGCATTACTGTTACTGAATGCTGATTGGTTGGCATTACTGCTACTGAGTGCTGATTGGTTAGCATTACTGCTACTGAGTGCTGATGGTCAGTGTGACTGCTACTGAGTGCTGATTGGTTAGTGTTACTGCTACCGAGCTCTGATTGGTTAGCGTCACTGCTATTGAGCGGTGATTTAAAAAAACGTTACTGCTACTGAGTGCTGATTAGTTAGCAGTACTGCTACTGGGTGTTGACTGGTTAAAAGATCGAATGGAACCCATTCATTTTGGACTTGCTGAGGAGCGCCTTCTAGTGTTTAACACACCCAGAAGACTTAATTGTGTGCTGATTCTCTTCACTGCACGTTTTCCGTTTCAGCCCAGGCTTGACCTTTGCCCTCTCTTCTTTAGATGACCCCCCTGTTCCAGGCTCTCAGGGTGCTATGCAGCTGACCTTCCGGAAGCTGGGCTGTGATTATTACCCCTTCCACAGGCCGGGTGAGTATGTGAGTGGACGCTTCTGCGGTCCTGCAGACAGGCAGTGATGTAATCATTTATGTCCACGTTTCTCTGCGTCTTCTCTGTTCTTGACCATTAAAGCTCTGAGCTCAGCATTCTTTCCAGCGCAGTGCTCCTCTGCGTTCAGGGTTATGTAACAGTCTCTGTCCCTGCAGACTGGAGCGGCCATTATAAAGGACAAACTAACGTCACATGGATATTTAATGTAGCTAAACAGGTTCCACTAAAACATGCTTTTGGTCATCTTCTCATGTTCCCATAGTAACGTCATCTGGGAATGAATCTGCTTCTCCGGTTTCGTTATGAAGACTAAAAGTAAAAGTAACTTTTTCCATCATAAGTGTTTGTGATTAGTGATGTACAAAATTCACTCCTATATTATTTTAGTCTCCTCTTGGTGTGTGTGTAATATAGCAGTGTTTAGAAGCAGATAAACAGCTCATAGTAGTGGATTTCCCCTTTTTTTGTGGAAATGCCCAAAAAAATCTAAATGGAAAAAGCCTCAAATTAAAAAAAAACAACGAAATATCACAACAGGAGTTTTACGCCAGGACAAGGTGGAAAGGTTAGAGCGTCGCTAAAGCTGAAATGTGAAAAAGAGTGATGGAACAGGGTTTTTCAAAAGCTGTAATTCACATGATTCCTAGATGGCCCAATCATGGCACAGAGCTTTATTTAAAGGTTGCTTTCGACATTCTTTAGCACCTGATCTAAAGCTGATTTGAAAAATGGTTCTGCCCAGTGTGCTCCAGAACTGTCTGGTGTGTTTACGTTCCCAGATGTGAGGTGGGAGTCATCAGGGTGGTACTGGGATTTCAGCCCTCATTAGGTGGCCACTGCTCGTCCTGCCTGGTGTCTCAAACAACATGATGGCAAATGGCTGTAAAGATGATTCTGCTTCAAGCAAAAACAGAGTTAAATCTCTCCATCTTGCTGTTTTCGATGCAGCCCCTGATCACAATAGCCTATGACATCTAAAGTTTCTTAACTGAATGTGATTTTAAAAAGTATACCATGACTCTGAGCTCAATGCGGGGGTGCAGCAACTTTGGGTTTGTGATAAAGCTCTTCATTTGAGTTAGTTTGTGTGTGTTTATGTCTGTAGGTGATGGCTGCAGGCACTGGGAGTGTTACTGTGGAGCAATGGACTCTCGGGCTCAGTGGGCGGCCAAACTGCTGCAGGAGTTCCAGCAGAGAGTGGACAGCTCAGGCTTTCCTGGACCTCCTACTGACCAGCAGGCACCCAGCACACAGTCACCAGCCCGCAAAACTCAGGGTACCTACAGAGTCTCACAGCTGACTGTACAGACACAGTGTTTTCCTGAGATGTGAAGCCATCATGTTTGAGTGGATTTATGATTTTGTTTATTTTTACCATTATTTACACTTAATATCATATTTTAGATTACAAATCAAGGTCTATTTTTAAAGACTGTGATGACAAAGAAAAGTAGGAGAAGCTATTTTGCTAAATAACTCAAGATCTTGAGGAAAACAAATTAACTGATAACATCAGAGTCATTAAAATGTGGCTGTTCAGGCCTTCCATGTTTCAGCCCTTTAACTGACTGTGTTTGTGCTGTTATTTACTGTGATTAGTGATCAATTTCTCGTTTTTTTATTTGTTTTTATTAGGAGATGGGGAGTCCGTTCTTAAGTCCAGTCCTGATGGGGGTCCGGCGTCTCGGACTGCTCCTGGGGCAGCTCTAAAGAGACTCCGGTCCAGCTGCATGGTGATCCGGGTGGACGATCTGGACATTCACCAGGTCTAAATCAACGCACACGTGCACTTGGAGATCTTATATCCTCATAAAACTCCATTTTAAAGGGGCCTGTATTATGAAAACTTAATTGAAATTAAACTTTTTAAAGTAGTAGCCTGCAGTCTTTCTCACTGCTGTCAATGAAACATGGACAATCATTAAAATGTCCACAAGCTCTAAGCTCTGCCTAATTTTCTAAATGTCCACATTGTCATCCAATCACTGCTTAGCAATCTTTGCCATCCTTCATTTCAGTGCACCATTGTTTGAATTTGAAGCTCCAGCTACAGTCAAAAGATGTGTACATATGAATGGCTAGAGTGAGATATGGTGCCCCATAGGGCTCTATTCTAGGGCCCTTATTGTTCTCGATTTATTTAAAGTCCCTTTGATGTATTGACATTTGATACATCCAATAACACTTTGTTGTCCTTCAGTTTTGTGCTGTGGATACTCACTTATGTGTCAGCTCATCCAGATTTAGTTACAAAACTAGAAAAATTAAGAATATGGTATCTTTTTAAAATTCCCAGCCCAAAGTGAAGCTTGAGTGAGAGAACTGTATGACCACAGTAAGCTCAGCTGTGTTGAGTTGTTGGAATGACAGCAGAAGGAAGGAAATTTCTTTGTTCTGCTTTTCTGAGACCCGACACGAGAATAGCATCATTCTCACATTTCTCCTGAGGGAATTGAACTAGCAATGGGGAACCACCTCACCCGCATCACATGGCTGAGTGACTCATGCAAGAAAGTGGCATTTTTACTCTGATCCTATTTCATAGGATGAATATTAAGCAATAAGGAAGCAGTGGGGAGGCCCCCACTTTTGGCTCTCCTCACAAACACTACAAATACAGTATAAAACAGTGAGAAGCTTCATGATGTGCACATGATGTAATAATATCTGCAAAAAGTGTCATTTTGACTCTCATCACAGGCTGCCTGATTCCGCTGAGGACAGTAAAGTCAAGCCGTTCTAAAAAGGATGTGAGAAGGAAATAGCTGCTTGCTTTATTTGTGTTTGAATAATGTGCCCCGTCGGCTTTGCATTCCTGTTTTGTCTCATATTGCTATTTTGGAAGCTTCTCAGTTTTTACAGATCTAGCCAAGACCATAATACTTAGATTTATATGGTAATTCCAACAATTTTCCAAAAATAATTGAGTGTGTCAAATGTAAACAGAGTGATTTGGAGTGGTTTGGTGTGAAATAGTTCAGATTTCTTTTTACATTGGTGGTGATAGGAACCAGGAGTCACCATGACTACAACACAAATATAGACGTTCTCTTTACTATCCAAAACCACCAGTAAACCTACATGTGTCTTCTGAGATTTATATGGAATGTTGATGATGGGAAAAATAGTAGAAAATCTGAAATAATCAGTTTTCAGCTGGGGGCTATTTTGCCTCACAACGCCCTGCATATTATGTATATTTCTCAAAAACATTTTATGTAATAACTTGTGAGGGAGCTTTTGGAGGTGGACATCTGGTTCCTGTCCCCACTACTGTGAACAGTTCTTTCTTTAGAATGGAGCATTTCACACCAAACAACTCTGAATGACTCTGTTTACATCTTAACTGGTTAATTATGCAGAAACTTTTTCTCTTTTTATTCTTTTTAGGTAAATATTTTAGCTGTAATATTTGGTTGTGCCTGCTGTTGCAGAAATGGAAAATTCTTAAAGAAAGATAATGATTAGTTACATAAACCTCCATAAGCCTCATTGACTTTGCATTCATTTGTTCTGTTTTCTCTAACTTTTCTGCGACTCATTTGTTCTCTTGCTGTTCTCATAGGTGTCCACAGGGGGGCGCAACAGCAAGAGAACCCAGTCTCTTCTCTCCTGTAACCGCAAGTCGCTCCAGCTAGCGGAAAACACACCTGCCATCCACCTGCAGTTCACAGAGTACTACTTCCCTCACAGCCCTGGAACACCTGGTATACTAAATAAACTTACTTTTTTTTCATTTATTCAGAACTTGATTGGCAAGGCAAGTTTATTTGTACAGCACTTTTCGTACGCAGTGGCAATTCAAAGTGCTTTACACACACAGTAAAATAAAAGCATTAGATAATAATACAGCATATATAATTCCTGAGATCCAGCACCTCAGAAAGACTTTTGCAAGGATTGTTAAAGACATAAGAAGCGCATGAGAAGTAAGAAATGCAATAGCAATTATACTAATCATTTCCAGCACCCTGAGTGAGGAAGAGCATCAAAACTTCCTGCTTTCGCTGCTGAATAGATAAAATATGTATAATAAAATGATGTGATTTAGTGCAAAAAACATTTAAACACAGTCATTGCAGTGTATGACACTAGCTGTGTTTTGTATTGTTTATGTTGTGGGTGGAGCCAGTAATATAAAACAGCACAGTGTAATATGTCTTTCAGTGGAACATGGAATAGTTTCAGCATTTGTTTATATCAGTGTGCATGTAAAATAAGTAGACGAAAAGCAGCAACAGACAGTGTTCTGATAGTCAGTGATTGGGTATTTTAGATGTTTATATTGATTTAGCTGTTCTGTCTCCTCCTGCAGTGCCCTGCTCTAACTTGTACGGTCAGCTGAACGGTCTGCAGCTCTGCGTGGATGCCCCCAGCCTCCTGTGGATGGCGCTCTTTTCCCGAGGTCTGCTGCGAACACTGGAGCAGGTTAAAGCCTTCTACCACTTGCAGGACAGCAGCAAGAGTGAGGAGCATGTGGACATCAGAGTGGACATCACACAGCTGAAGGTAAAGGATTATGGTGGCCAGCGAATTACACACATTTCTGTTTATTTTCTCTCGTCTGGAGAGTCTGTGGACATTAATTTTTCCTATCTTGTTGATTAACCCAGTAAAGGACCAGAATGTTCCTCTGAAATCCAGCATTCTCGACAGCAGATTTTTACTCTGTGCCTGTGGTTTGTGAATGTCTTCATCATTTGACAAACTGACCGTACAGATTTGTCGGCACTGCAGGACTTTCCTTTCTGCTTCTGTCCTGCAGTGGTGAAGGTCTTGGGCATCTTGATGCTCCATGTGAACAGAGATTATTATAGATCTGATGTCTGATGTTCCTTGTAGAAACTGTGAGAGAGTTCCACACGGCTGATATTTTCTCACTGTTGATCTGCCGATTAGACTACTTGAACGCACTGTAGGCGACCCTGCCAATCTGCAATGATAGCAGAGGAGGGTAAAGTTCAGCATCCTCGCTGCTGGGCTTTAGTTACATTTACATCTAGTTCTTCAGTGATATGAAGCTGAAGTCACCGGCTTCCTGATCAAACTGTGAGAGAGTTCCACACGGCTGATATTTTCTCACTGTTGATCTGCCGATTAGACTACTTGAACGCACTGTAGGCGACCCTGCCAATCTGCAATGATAGCAGAGGAGGGTAAAGTTCAGCATCCTCGCTGCTGGGCTTTAGTTACATTTACATCTAGTTCTTCAGTGATATGAAGCTGAAGTCACCGGCTTCCTGATCAAATTTTTTCCTGTTCCACCTCAAATAGTGCAATGGGAAATTTAGCTAACTAGCTTCCGAGACATCAGCTTACTACTAGTGATTTTTTAAGCCTGTTATGTAGTTAAGGACTATAATACACTGAAAAGACATTAAACTAACATAATACAGTGGTTATCATATTTTTTAACAATTAAAATTCTCACATTTGTGGGTTTCTTTGGTTGCTTGCACAGCCATCTTGCCTGTTTTTCTTTTTTCCTCATAACACTCTGTTTGGAGTGTGTCTCTGAAAAACCTCCGTTTGGAGGGCCATGTAGCCCTAACACTTTGCCCTACCTCTCTATCTCAACAAGAATCAGGACACTCTACCCCTTGATGTGAACGCACAAAACGGAGGGGTAGGGCTAAGTGGCAGGGGCGAGGGGTAAATTGGGATTGGGTTAAAGTCTGCTCTCATCAATCTGACACAGGCGGACAGTCAGGAGTAGGAGGAGCTCTGATTATTATACATTGCTGAGAATCTTTCACGAGTGGCAATGGACACTGACTAATGACTGACTTTTGCAGTCTGTTTTTGTCTAGATTTCTTCTGCTTTATCTAGACAATGAATGCAGTTAACGCAGAACAAAGGATTACATCACAGATACGCAGCCGTTACTCACTTTTTGCAATCGGGACAGCATTTGATAATGTAGTCGATGATGGAGAGAATATCACTGACTATAGCTGGCACTGAGTGTTCATACACATTTTTCTGGGTTCTATAATTTCATGTGACTGAAATAATCTTCCCTAAAAGCTGTTGCTTTTTTGCTCTCTGTCCTTGTGTTACTCCATAGCTGGTGGTTCCTTTGGACTCCTCCATCCTGGATCACCCGGATCGTCCTCAGTCTCTGAGCTTCATCCTCCCTCAGGCTGTGCTGAGCAACACCCGCCACTGCCCTCACGGCTCGTGCTCCGACCTCCAGGGCATCTTCACTAGCTTTTCCAAACGACCTTTCTTCCAGACTTCACTGAGCCCGTCTTTCCCTCGTGACCGAAACACGTTCCACCCTCTTCCGCCCGAGTTTCTTTATCCTCCCCCTGAAAAAAGGCCAACCCGAGCGCAGGACGTCTGGTGCTTGAGCTTGTCCCGGGCGGCGTTGGGTTTTGAAGGTGCCAGACGAGGACCTAAGGGTAAAGATCTGCCATTTGTAGAGCCGTTTGCCATGTCCGTGTGGATGTGCCACCCAAACGCATTGAATCAGAGCTCTTTAACGCCCACAGGAAGCGATCTTGATGCTCCCAGAAGCCCTGACAAGCTGCCTCAGCCTGGAACAAACCACGTCTTTCCAGAACAGGATGTCCAGGAGGTACCTGGAGCTCCCTCAGCACCAGTCCACATCCTGGCACAGTTCATCACACCAGTTAAAGTGTGGTTGAACCACTACCAGTACGTAGCCCTGCTGAGGATGAAGGACTTCCTCGCCCGGCTGGCCGGAGATTTGACCCGAGACCCTCAGGATTCCCAAAGTTTGGAAAAGAAGCAGGCCGATCCTCCTGCGGTTTGTGTTTCCGTCCTCTTGGAGGCGCTAGAGCTCTGGCTGCTCCTGCCGCCCACTGTAGGAGAGCCAGAGGAAGACGGTGGCTCTCCAGAGGAAACGGACACTCAGAGTCTTACGGACTCGGAACTATCTCCGTCCCACCAACCCGGAGAGCCTGGACTGCTGCAGGACAGCGGCATCGGGGAAAACGCTGCGGTAAGGCTAAGTGAAATAAAGTATCTTATGATATAGTGGTGTAACCATTCAGAACGTTTTTTTACTGCATGTGAAAACATTTTAAATCGAATCACTTCGCCCTATATGGCCAAAAGTATGAGGACACCTTACAGTCACATCTATATAACATTGCTCTCGGGACAAAACCTTGTATCTCTGAAATGGTAACTTCACAGGAGAAGAAAAAAACATTCTTAACTTTAAATGGCGGTTAATGGAACAAGAATTTTTTTTCAAGTAATTTTGGAGCCTTTCTGTTAGTCCATTAATTTCTGCACATTGCAAAGGCCCAAGGGCATTTTAGAATATTGTAAATACAAAATGACAAAAATGGAGATACAAGGTTTTATTACACAGCAGCAATAACTTGAATATCCCATTTCAGAACCGTGAGAATTTATGTGGAGGTGGCTCAGTCAACATTCAAAATCAAATGCTAGTTATTTTTTGATTTGCAATTTTGATTCAAAACTTCCAATTTTCTGTATCATTCAGTAAATTCAGTTTCTTATCATATAGCTGCTTACTTTTAAGTCTGAATAATATTTTGATCCCTGAAGAAAGCAAAAATTTAAATGTTGAGGATATTTCGCTTTTACTGAGCTTTTAGCTTCAACCTGCAACCTAAACCATCTCAAAAGTCAACAGATAGGAATCAAAAGATGCTAATACTTAGTAACTCTGCTAACTGATGATAAGTAATGCTAGCTAACTCTGTTAATTAAAAATATATAATGTTAGCTAATTTTGTTAGCATTATATAATTTATATAATACTAATTTTGACTGAAAATAATATGTTAACTAACTTGGCTAATTAAAAATAGAGAACTGAAAATAGATAAAGCTAACTCACTCAGCTATCTGAAAATAGCTAACACTAGCTGAGCTGCTAACTGAAAATAACTAACACTAGCTAATTCTGCTAACTGAACATAACCGACACTAGCTAACTCAGCTAGTGTTAACTGAATACAGCTAACACTAGCTAACTCTACTAATTGAAACTAATGCTAAATTACTGCTAACTCCACATAGCTAACAATAACTAATTCTGCTAACTAAAAACAGATAACGCTAACTAAAATGTGAATTGTTCTTGAAATAACATAACTGAAAATGTTTGATTTTGATAATTATTATTATTGTTTTGTCACCCAGGCCAACGCCAGTGGATCACATGACCAGGATGATGAAGGTGATGGGGAGGGTGAGGGGTCAGTGGAGGAAGCGTGTGAAGCTGTAGAAGAAGTAGATGATGAAGCCGGTCAGGAGGAACCTCAGCCTGCAACGCTGGTCACTTCCCCTCCGCACTCTCCAGGTCTGACCCGAGACACTTCCACCTTCAGCCTGGAGGGGGAGCTGTCCAATGCCCTCAACGCCACCAAGGATGTCACTAAAGATGCGCTAAACGCCTCACTGGACCTCACCAAGGGGGCGCTGTCCATCACGAAAGACGCCTTCAGCATCCTAAGCCGCGGGTCGGCCATGACGAAGCTCTTCAGCACTCAGACCAAGTACGAGTGCAGGCAGGAGTTACGGTCGTTTTACTTTAGGTTGCTTGTGGTCAAACATTTATTCACACATTATGACATAATACACATATCCTATTTAAACACCAGATTAAGTAAACAAATATTAAGATGACATCTGTATGCTCTGTGTAGGGAACAGGCCGCCCGGCCAGATGACCCTGGTCTGCGTCTGCAGCCCCTCAAACACTCTTCTTCCCAGAATTCCTGCGATAGTGCCCTCCTGGACAGCAGCGTGGCTGATGACGGCCTGTCTGTGGACAGCGACACCAGCGAAAACTTCATCATCCTGCTGGACTCTGGTACAACTAACACTCACTTCAGTAGCATCACTCATTACGAACATTCGTTAGTGTTGTCCATGAGCATCACCTGTTGGGATCATTTTTTGGCATCAACCATTTAGCATTATCAGTTAGCATCATCTGCTTTTCCAGTCCTGCTGTATTCCAGGATACCTAACACTTGCTCAGTTAGCATCATTTGTACACCTAACACTCAGTTTGTCTGCATAGTTTATCATCATCCATTAGCATTGTTCATTAACTTTAGTCATTAGCATTATTCATTATCATCATTCAGTGTTGTCCTTTATTAGCATCGTCTGTTAGCAACATTAACATCAACGTCAGCATTATCTGGTACTCGAGTACACCTAACCCTCAGTTAGCATCACTCATTTGCATCATCCATTAGTGTTGTCTGCTATTAGCATAATTTATTAACACCCATCATCAGCATCATTCATTACTGTATGTATTACTGACGAGTGTCTAATTTCTCTCTCTCTCTCTCTCTCTCTCTCTCTCTCTCTCGCTCTGGTAGAGTCTGGTTTGGAGTCTATGCGTCCTAACGGTACTCCAGTTCACTCGGGTAGTCGGGTCAGTCCCGCTGCGGGGACAGAGGGGGGGTCGTCAGCAGATCTGAGCAGCTCTCTGTCCCAGAGCACTGAGGATCTTTCCCAGGATTCAGTGAGTAACATCATTCTCTCGTATCACACTGCATACAGAGGGAATGACCACCCTGCAGACTGCAGGAGCACTGATCGCTCGAAACTGTATGTCACAATCTCAACTGAGCATCTCAAAATAGCGCAAGCAAGCAAGCAAAGTTTATTTATATAGAGCTTTTTACAACAGGTGTTCAGAAATCAGCATTACAGAAAGAAATCCAGGTCCAAAAACTCCCTAAGAGAAACAGGAAGAAACCTTGAGATTAACCAAGACTCAGAAGGGGAACCCATCCTCCTCTGGTCGACACCGGATAGTAAACATTGTTGGTATAAAGTATTATAGTACAAAAACAGGTGAAGCAAAGGATTAATTTGATTAGTTTAGTTCATGCAGCAGCATCAGTGGGGTCAGGTTGTGAGGGTGAGGTTGCACGGCGTTGTACAGCATGAAGCTCAATGGTGGTCAAGCCGGTCCAGAGGGCTGACAGTAGTGGCACCCGATCAAGGCAGAAGAGGCAGCAGCATCAGAACGCACAGGATGGGCAGCTGTTCAACTCGGCAAAGAAAAGAAAGAAGGGAAAAACACACAGAGTCAGTTCTGTAATGGGTGACTGATCACAGATTACAGTGTTAGCAGAGCAGCAGAGACTCTGGCAGGTATAGAACCGACAGGGAAAACTAATTACCAAAGGCTTGACTGTACAAATAAGTTTTTAGCCTAGACTTAAACACTGAGGCTGTGTCTGAGTCCCGAACATTAACAGGAAGACTATTCCAAAGCTGGGGGGCTTTGTATGAGAAGGCTCTCCCCCGTGATGTAACTTTGCTAATTCTAGGTACTAATAGCAAGTCAGCACCTTGTGATCTATGTAGGCGTGATGGTTCATAGTAGGAGAGAAGTTCACTCAGGTACTGAGGGGCGAGTCCGTTTAGAGCTTTATAAGTCAGTAGGAGAATTTTATAATCAATGCGAAATTTAACTGGTAACCAGTGTAGGTTTGATAGAACTGGGCTGATATGGTCAAATTTTCTGGTTCTAGTAAGAACTCTGGCTGCAGCATTCTGGACTAGCTGAAGCTTGTTAAGGCTTTTGCTCGGACATCCAGCCAGCAGGGCATTACAGTAATCTAGCCTTGAAGTAATAAATGCATGAACTAACTTTTCTGCATCCTGTAGAGATAATGCATTTCTCAAATTAGCAATATTGCGGAGATGCAGGAAGGCTGTTCTAGTAATATTAGTTATAATGACACCAAGGCTTTTTAGAGATGAGCTTGATGCAACTGAGAAATTAAGTTTAAGTGTAAAATTAGACAGTTTGTTTCTAGCTGCTTTTGGACCAAGAAGTAGAACCTCTGTTTTGTCCAAGTTAAGAAGGAGAAAGTTACTCGACATCCAGTCTCTTATGTCTTTTATACAGTCCTCAATCTTGCCACATTTAATTTTATCATGGGGTTCGCTTGCTAAATATAACTGTCATTGGCATAACAGTAAAAATTTATGCCGTGTTTACTGATGATGGTGCCCAGTGGTAGCATATATAATGTGAATAATACAGGTCCTGAAACAGAGCCTTGTGGAACACCATACTTTTGCGAGGGCAGATGATTCACTGTTTATATTAACAAACTGATAGCGATCAGTGAGGTAGGACCTGAACAAGGAAAGAGCTATTCCTGTTACCCCTACAAGGTTTTCTAGTCTATTTAGTAAGATAGCGTGGTCTATTGTGTCAAATGCCGCACTAAGATCGAGGAGGACTAACAGGGACACATTTTCTTGGTCAGAGAATAATAATAGATCATTTACAATTTTTACTAGTGCAAATATTGACTTAATATCTCAAAATGATTTATTTTCTCTGAATATTGTCTTAGCATCTCCAAACAATGACTTGTGATGTTGAAATATTGACTTTATATTTTTTTGAATAATAACTTTTCTCAAAATACTGATATTATATCTCATTTTATTTAAAAGCTGAATAACGCTAATAGGCAGAAATATGTTTTATAATTTTGTTTTTTTAGTTTTATGAAAGTCATTCAAAAATATGTAAAAAATAGGTCATCGTACCTTTTTTGACTACCATCTCGCAACGCTCAGGGTGAGAATTGCTGGTTTTAACAGTGAGTTTTGAGGATGCTTGATACTCGTGCTGAGCGCCCCTGGTGGATTTGATAGACATAACATTAGAAACAACATGATTATTGCAGTTATGTAGCCTACTTTTTTCTTTCGAGCCTTAAGAATAGTATTTAACAGTCAAGTATTTTAAAATATTAAATGAATAAATAAAGGGAATATTCAGATAAATTTTGAACTGAAGTTTCTCAAAACAGTGACTTACTTCTTAAAAGAATGACTCCTCTCATTCTTATTTTAACCTTTTTCTCGTTCAGGTATCTGTGCTGCTGCTGTCTCTGAGCGGGGTCACCTCTGTGGTGGAGCTCCGTGGGGAGGATGTTGTCGTGGCAACTGAGGCCCAGTCCCTCACCCCTAAGCAGCTGGGCAACCAGAGAGTGATGGAGCTGCTGGCCGGACTGACGGTGGCGCAAGGTGAGGACACATGATGTAGTCATTCAGTTAGCATCATGCTAATTGTTGGGGTTTAAGCTTTCCTCACTTGTTAGCTACGTTAGCCTCGTAGCTTCAGTGCTAAAGCTAAAGAAGTAAACTTCAGACACCAAACACGTCTCAGCTGATCAATTACTTTTGGGAGAAATTGGGTAAATTTGATCTTTTGCAAACCATCACTTTAATACTTTGCTCTTCTCCCTCTTCAGGAGGTTCCTCGTCCCCGGCCAGCCCGGGGGCTCTCCCGGCGGTCTGTATGAGGGTGGAGGCAGGACCTAGTGCAGGTCGTCACTGTGCGGCAGCAGAGGGGGCGGGGTTTTTGGAGGTTTGTGTGCAGGGCTGCCGGGCGGAGCTGCTGACCTCCACTTTGAACACGATTGGACCGTTCCTGGAGGATGAGCTGACGGCTGACCCACAGCCAATCAGACTGAGGATATACAACACCAGCCTCACGCTGAAGGTCAGGGTCAGGAGTGGAGCACTCTTTTAGCCTCACTCTAGATTGACGCTGATTCTGGGGCCTGTTTGGCCCGCCATCAGAACAGGTGTTCCGATTTCAGCTTGTGCTTAAGCTATAATCTTCGTAGTTTATGGGATATGTATTACACATTATGTATTTACAACCCAAAAAGGTTGGGATGCTGTGCAAAATGTCAATAAATCCAAAATGTAATGATGTGCAAACGTTATAACCCTATATTTCAGTGAAAATAGTATAAGAAGGACAAGGCTGAAAACCAATACTGGCTGGCCATGATCTTCGGGCCCTCAGACAGCACTGCATTAAAAACAGACATGATTCTGTAGTGGAAATTACTGTATGGGCTCAGGAACACTTCCGTCTGTGAACACAGTTCATCTCTGAATCCACAAATGCAAGTTAAACCTCTACCATGCAAAAAAGAAACCAAATATAAACAGGATCCAGAAACACTTCCACCTTCTCTGATCCTGAGCTCATCTAAGATAGACTGAGGTGAAGTGTCCTGTGGTCCGATGAATCAAACTTCAATCCTATATCAAGCAGAATATAGACATTTCACTTTCCAAACTACAGCAGTCCGTCTCCTCAGTTCCCAAACAACATAGTGGTAAACATGACCCTGTGCCAACTCAAGTTTCAACATTTGATATGTTGTCTTTGTACTGTTTTCAATTTAACATAGGTGGTAAATGATTTGCACAACATTGCATTCTGTTTTTATGTATATTTTACACAGTGTCCCAACTTTTTTGGAAATGTGTTGTAGAAAATGAATCATAATTAACTACACAAAACAATGCGGGTAATCATAATGTATGGTTTTAATCTTTTGACAGAGCAATAAGCCCTGTGATCTGGTAGGTTTCTTAAATCCGTAGCTCTGTGTTTGTTTCAGGACGATGGTCCGCGGGTGTACCCCACCGCTCCCCAGCCTGTTCCTGTGGCCTTCTATTTGGATGGTGTAGTTCTGGAGCGGCTGGACGACGGACACCTCATGCTCAGATGTAGGTTCACGTAGTACATTTCATGGGAGCGGTACTCATGGGTATGGCTTTAACTCAAGAGTGATGACCTGACCTCTGTTTACTTCGCCCCTGCAGCCACTGCCAGCCAATCAGGAGACGGTGATGCAGGAGGACAGGACAGAGCCTGCTGTGGGCCCGGAGGAGAGGGGAAGGTATGTTAACTACACAGACACACATTTATAGATAACAGTGTGTCATAGTCAAGTAATCTCTAAAAACTTGATATGGTTTGAGGCATGAAGGTCTAGTTTGCTTCCCTATTTGGCAGCTTCTTAGTAAGGTTTTCTGTTCCACCTTAAATAGTGCAGCAGTTACATTCTGGAACCTCAGGCTCTTTGTTCCACTTTAAATGGTGCAGCAGTTACATTCTGGCTCATCAGGTTCTTCTGTTCCACCTACTACATCAGTCTAAAGAAGCCTGAAGAACTTCAAACACTAAACTCAGCCACTTGAATAAAACGAGCTGTTTTCCCTTTTTTCTCTGCTCATGAATAATCTAATGATCTCTGCTCTGAATGGCTGGTTTACAGTGAGGTGCCGTGATGGCTCACACAGAAGTAGCATGTGGAAACAGACACGGTAGGAAGATAAAGCGAACCTCCGTGTAAATAAGCTGGTTCTCATACTGTTCAATTAGCTATGCAGGTTTTGAGAATTTTCCATTCCACCATAAATGATGCTGCAGTTACATTCTGCCACCTGTACAAGCTGCAGCATTTAAGGTGGAACATTCAGTTAAGAAGCTGCGAACATGAAGCATCCTTCAGTCTGCTTTAAAGATGATCATCATCCGTTGACGGTTCGGTTCTTGTGAAGAGAACTAAAAGTGCCGACGTCCCTTCACAGCCTGGAGCTGCATTTCTGCACACAGTCTGACATTTTTATTGCTGCTGCTCTGTTGTCATATGTGAATGTTGGGGCCATGAATATTAATGAGTCGAGACATAATAGTTTATGTAACAGTTTAGGATTTTGGAATCGGCCCATTTTACCCTCTTTTCCAAATGCGGAATCTGTATCTGAAGGAGGAGACAGCAGGGTTTAAGGTTCACAGTGTGTCAGTTCCATGCACTGAACTCTCCTTATTCAACTACGCCAATGTAAATACAGTTTTACGTTCTATGGCACCTTTAAGGCAGCTTTGTTCTCTCTGTAGATCTGAGCAGGTGAGAGAGGACGGGTAGAGCGTTACTGCAGTAATTATTGTCTCCACACTGACCTGCATGACCAGGTGGTGTTTAATGCTTACCTAAAGCACTGTGGTTCTTTATTATTCATGCCTAAAGTCTAATGTCACTGTGTGAGTGTGGGCTCAGATAACAGCTTTTAAAGGTGTGTTAGCAGTTCCCAACTTTTTCCAACTTGTGGCCCACACAACTGACCACTATAAGTCTGTCTGTGTGTGTGTGTGTGTGTGTGTGTGTGTGTGTGCGTGTGTATGTATGTATATATATATATATATAGTTTTGACAAGTTGGTCTTAATATGTATCATGTTTACATACCTGTCCAGGAGGAATGTTGCTAATTTGAGTCTGTTCTACAGTTTGAATGAATAACTGGCTCTAAATCTAGGTATTGTGATATAAACTGAGTTGTTTATGTTGGGCTGGTCTTTAAGTTTGTTTGTTTTGTCTGCAGGTCGAGTCTCTGCAGTCTCAGCTGTCTGAAATGCGCGCAGCTCTGGCTGCAGCTCTATCGGAGCAAGAACGCCTCCTGCAGGAGATCCACAAATACAACCCTGCATTCACACTCTAGGCTCCAGCACAGGGCAACACTGACGGCCTTCACAGCACAGTGAAGAGAGGAAGAGGAGGAGGGAGGGAGCCATCAACCTCCCATCGTGATGGACAGATCACAGACGGAGCAGGAGAATCAACATCACCATCACCGTCCGCATCACAGCTGCTTTACAGTCACTGACCGACAGTCAGTCAGTCTCTCTCTCTCTCTCTGTCTCCCTTTTTTCTTTCTCTTTTCTCTTTCTTTCAGTGTCTTCCAATTTGTTTTTTCTGTCTGTCACTCTTTTTTCTCTATTTTTTCTTTTCTTACTGCTTTAATTGTTTTTCGTCCTTTCTTTTCCCCTCACTTTTTTTATTGTTTTTTTCCTTTTTTCTGATTTGTTTCTTTCTTTCCTTCTTTTTCTCTCTCTCTGTCTCTTTCTTTCTGTCTTTCTTTGTCACTTTCCCTCTATTTTTTTGTTACTCTCTCCATTTTCTTGTTTTGTTTGATTTCCTCTTTTTCTTTTCTTTCTGTTTAACTTGTTTTTCTTCTCTCTCTCTCTCTCTCTCTCTCTCTCTCTCTCTCTCTCTCTCTCTCTCTCTCTCTGTGAGTCTGTTGACTGTCTGCATGCTCTCACTCGATTTCCCATGATGCACCTGTGCTGTGTACCCACACTAGCTGGTGTGAGCTGGTGTTGGAGTTTCTCTGATAGATTGCTCCGTTTATATCAGCTCCACCAAAATAACCTAAAAAAAATATATAAAATTCACTTTGACATTCGCTCAGTGTGATAAACCGCCCAGCTTTCAGTTCAGTTTCTTTACCAGAAATTCAGTTTGAACAAGTAATAATGTTCAGTATTGGCTCGATCCCTAGTGAGGCAACAGCCAAGTCCTAGAGATTTTAGTCCTAATCATTTTAACGTTGGATCCATTTATGTCGCCTGTGAAGGTTTGCAGACATTCTCACTGTTCAAAAAAAAAATCATGAAATTTTCACATTGAATTCTTCATTGTGGCAGCGTATTCCAGACTTTATTCAAATTCAACTGCAATTTTGAAAATGCTAATTCAGTTCATTAATATTGGTCGAGAAGCACTTTCACACAAAACCACTTTGGACAGAATTCTCCTTAGGCTGGTTAGTGAGTGTTAAATTGTCACTAGCAGTGGTTGCTAATGCTAGCTCCGTATTGTAAACAAGCATCTCGCTCAGTGCCAAAGTTTAGACTCATCAGTTTTTAAAGCAGCACTGTGTAGTTGTGTCCAAAACACAACCAATGTTACAAAATGTTCCTCTGCACACTGCATGCAATTACATATGTCCACCAGAGAGGGCTCCAAATACTCATATCCTACATAGTGTTGCTTTAAAACGTGCCCCGCGCTAAAAAGCCCCTCCCGATGTCCAGCCCACACTGTTTGAATGAATTTTGAAAAATAAAATTAGATTTTTTTTCTTTTTTAAATGCACTTTTACTTGTTCGGATTGACTTTGTGATAAAGAACCTGAATTAAAAGCTGGAGCAGTTCACCACAGTTCAGTGTAGAGTTATTTTGAAAGTTCTTCTGAAACACGTTTATTCAGCTGAAATTCAGAGTTATTATTCAGTGCCATACTGACATACTGAGGTGACTCTCCACCTGCAGTCTGAACGCAGTGTGTGTGTGTGTGTGTGTGTGTGTGTAATTAGTTGTGAATGTTGGTATTTTTTATTCTAGATTTCTTTTGGAACCAAACATGGTTCCTGTTCTTGTTTTCTAAGCTGATTTGCACAGACTGAGAGCGCGGAGAGGGTTAAGCATTTATACAAGTGTGAAAACGATCTGCATGCTTGAGTTTCCATTTTTTAAAGTCCTGTAGAACATCTGTAGAGATGTAGCCGTTACTGTGCGTTTACTTTTGGTACTAAAGTGTTACAATTGTTTCTTATCATTTAAAGCTATGCTGTTTGAGATGTACAGTGAATATTGGGGTAAAGTCAGTATTACTGAGTGTCTCTAATGCAGCGTCTGGTTAAAATTCTCTCTAAAGGCCGATGAGTCAATTTTAAAGTGATAGTTCAGCACAGAATCCCCCAGTTTACCCCCACTGTAGTCAATCAGCCGAGACATCTTCTTTAGTTTTAGCACTGGAGCTATGAGGCTACTGTTGCTAACAAATAATGGAAGCTTATACCCACCAATTAGCATCATTGCTAAATCCTCACACTTGCCTTAAATTCTACCCATTACTCCATAATTAAACAGTTTAGATATAAACAAAAACCTATTACTAAGATTTTCTGCTATTTTCCCATCATCAACATTACATATAAAACTCAGAAGACACGTGTAGGTTCACTGGTGGTTTTGGATAGTAAATAAAATGTCTATATTTGTGTTGTAGTCATGGTGACTCCTGGTTCCTATCACCACCACTGTAAAGACGTCTGAACTATTTCACGCCGAACCACTCTGAATCACTCTGTTTACATCTCACACACTGAATTGTGGGGAAATCGGTGAAGCTGTCATTTACATAATGTCAAATAGGCTTGATTGTGTGGATTCTTATGCTGTATGACAGGCTGTTATCTATAAAAAAAAAATGGGGACAACGTATGTTTCACAATCGGTGGGGTATAAATTTAGCTATATTAGCATTGTAGCAGACTTGAAGCCACATATCTTGGCTGATTGATAATATTTGGGGTAACTAGAATGAATTTATACAGTGAAACTGTTTAAATTAAAATGTTCAAACTATCCCTTTATGAGAAACCTGACCATTAATGCTAACTTGGCTATTGAATGGAAGCTAGCAGACACCAGTTAGCATGATGTCATTATGCTAATTGGTGACTTTTATTCACTGTTAGCAAATGTCTATTGTAGCATTTTACCTGCCAAACTATCACTTCAGTGTAAAACGTTTAGAAAAATTTCGTCTTCCACTCGGCTGCTTCGGCTCCTGATACTGTACAAACACGTTTCTGTATATTTCTGAAGACGCCACACGATTAAACACCCACAAAACTGGAACTGTAGATTTAAAGCCTCTCACTGCATGTCGAACACGAACATTTAGTTTTATTCGTCTTTTTTAAAAATATTTTTATGCATGACTGTACTTGATACTTTACAGTGCAATATTGTCAAGGTCACGAACTGCTAACATCCGTTTACGGGACTTTTATTTTGTCTTTTGATGTAACTGTGCATGGGTCGTTGATCTTCTGCTTAGACGTAAGATTTTGTGGTTAAAGCTAATGCTCTGCCCAGCAAGTGAACAAATGACTTTTTGTTTGTTTTGTTTGTCTTTATTTTTACTTTTATTTATAGGTTTATTATATTTAGTCTCTGGGCTTTTGAAGGATTATATGTGTGTTTTAAAGCTAAAATATGCTAACATAAGAGAGTCTAGCCTCAAAGGGGGTGAATTTTTATTTGATTCTGATTCTTTAGGAAGTGATTCAGTGAATCATGAAATCTAAATTTTTCTTTACAATTTGATTCCATTATTTTGGTATATATGTATTTTTTAAAGTCGGGAATGTTTTAAATTCTCAGACTAGTTTGAAACGTAAACGGTAAAACAAATATTTGTCTGTTTTTATTTTACTGTATAAATGGTTCCTCTAGTTGTTTATATATTCAGTCTATTTTAAAATGGGGAATCCCACCAAATTTTTCAAACCTCTATATGATTCAATACTTAAACAACTATAAACAAATTATTTTGTTTTAGGCTGAAACCTTCTCAAGACTATCATAAAACAACGTCTCAGACATCAGGCAGTGTATTCATAACCATTTCATGTAATAACTTTCTGTGAGGGAGCTTTTAGAGGTGGACGTCTGGTTCCTGTCACCACCACTGTGAACAATTCTGACTCGGTGGGTTTCTTTAGAACGGAGCGTTTCTCACCAAACCACTCTGAATGACTCTGTTTACATCTTAATGATATAATTATGCAGAAATTTTGTTCAATTGGTGGAATTCCCCTTTTAAAATGATTTAGAATTTTTACTGGTAAAATGTAAATTCCATGATTCAGTGAATTGATTCCTAAAGAGTCATTTTGGACATAATTGAACATTTGTAGAGGTTTATGCTCATAAGGAACACTGTATACCTGACACAGGTGCGCTGAGAAGTGTCCTGTTTTAGTACGTTCTCTTCATCTTCTTTATTTTCTTTAGTTACTTTTATTTATGTTTTATTAATAGTCTAATTAAGGCCTTACGAATGTGGTCTGTGTATTAATATTATGATTGTTTTAAAGGATGTAATAATAATGATGATAATGTGGTCATTTTGGACAGGAGGTGGACTTGATTGAATGAAAGATTTGGAATTATCATATGATTACATATCAATAAGGCACTGCAGCCTAATGCAGAACAACCCTCTGTATTTCCCATAATGCACCACAAACTCACGTCACAGATTAACGCACATTGCTCCGTTCTCAACAGTATTCTGATATAATTTCCCATTTTATATTGACATCATCTATTTAATTATTTAAAAAAGGAACAAAAAACTTGGTTCTGTGAACCATGACTGTATGTGGAGGAAAAAAAAGAACAAAGAATAAAAAGATGATCTAGAAATTCATAAATGTGTTGTTTATTAAGAATCTCCTACCTTTTAAAACTTTAAACTGACATCAATGCAGTTCTCTCAGTGCACATATGGAAATTAAACTGTGATGTCACAACCATGAATCCGTTCACAGATGATGGCCCATTTGAAGGAAGTGATGAGGCAAGTCTCATGCTTACACAGGACACACTTCTCGGGGGATGGGGTCACGCTTTTGATTGACAAGGTAAACAGCAAACATTGACTTGAGAGAACACCAGTGACTGAGATGATTGATGAACATTTAATATATGTATATGACATATATAATGAAGTATAATAAAGTAGAACTTATAACCTATAAGTGGAGCTTATAGACCTGGGTGTATCTTATCAGAATAAAGTGGATTGAAAGGGGTGGGGCTTATTCACAGGGGCAGCCTATCAAAGTAGGCGGGCAGGAGACATGGGAGACGCCTGGGTATATCTTATCAAAAGAAAGTGAACAAAAAGGGATGGGGCTTAAACACCTGGGAGTATCTTACAAGAAAGTGTCTGGAAAAGGGCGGGGCTTATGCATCTGGGTGTATGGAAAATGTGGGGGGGGAAAGGGTGGAGCTTATGCACCTGGGTGCATCTTATCAGAACATGAACATAAAGGGGTGGAGCTTATGCACCTGGGTGTATCTTATCAGGAGAACATGAACATAAAGGGGTGGAGCTTATAAGAATTACATGATCAGAAAAGAGTGGAGCTTATGCACCAGAGTATTTTTTCTGCATAAAGTGAACAGAAAGAAGTGGGGCTTATATACCTGGGTCTATCTTATCAGAAGAAAGTGTCTGGAAAGGGGCAAGGCTTAAACTCCTGGATGCATCCTATCAAAAGAAAGTAAACAGAAAGGGGCAGGGCTTATACCTCTGGGTGTATCCTATCAGAACACAGTGTCTGGAAAGGGGTAGAGCTTATACACCTGCTCATCCTATCAGGCTGAAGTGGGTGGGGACTATGCTATGGACACACCCTCACTAATGACTGTTTTTATCTGGAGAGAATAGAAATTGTAGAGTTTATGATGTTTGGGGTTTGTTTAGTGAGCGGAGCTGAAACTGTTCTACTGGAGAACCTTTATCAATCTCAGACAAACCAACCTGTAGAACAGAATCAGAACCTCTGTAGAGTCAAGAACACTTTAAACACAAAGTATCAGAAAAATACAAAAAGAAACTTCACTTCAAAATCACAAAAATCATTTTAATTTTGGAAAATGTGCTTAATTATACAGATAAAAACGTAAATTATGGGCTTTTTAAACTCGCGCGTCTGCCTGAGCTATATGAACATTTTTCTTCTTTACATAAGAAAGCAAGGACACAACCATTTTATAAGCACACATTATTTCCTTGCCGTCTAAACTATAATAATTAGGTGTAAACAA
This sequence comes from Colossoma macropomum, assembly GCF_904425465.1. Taxonomy (NCBI): domain Eukaryota; kingdom Metazoa; phylum Chordata; class Actinopteri; order Characiformes; family Serrasalmidae; genus Colossoma; species Colossoma macropomum. Next base: position 24,185,491 of record NW_023494802.1, on the reverse strand, counting down.
AAGTTTGAGTCTTGAGGAGTATTTACAGTGGGCACACAGCTAAACCGCCAGGAAAAAACAGCATAAATAATAGACGCTTTAACACAAATCTTCCTGTAAGCAGCCTGTGATCCTCTGAGAGAGAACATGAGACTTTCTAGGGCTGAACGGGCCTCTAATCCGTTCCCTCTATTACAGATCTCACAGAGAACAAATGCAGGAGCTGTTTCATTCCCGACATTCCGACCCGCCCACCTGTGTTTATATATTTCTCAAATAGCCACATACTGGATAACCCTCACTTTAAGTTTAAAGTGATAGTTCAACAAGCAAAAGTTCCTCCTCACTCCAAATGTAGTCAATCAGCTTAGACATGTTTGGTGCCTGAAGTTTGCTTCTGTAGTTTTATCGCTGAAGCTACGGAGCTAATATTGCTAACAGGTAATGGAAGCTTATAGCCCACCACTTAGCATTGTGCTAACGTGATTTTTAGGACGGAGTGCCGAAATATTACTTCAATATGTGATTATTAAAAAATTTCAATATTTAAATTAGCCAACCAGCATCAGCGAGCCAATAATCATGCTTGTTCTGTGATCTACAACAGACTGCCTGTCTAAGTTTACACACCTTAAGGACATGATTGATGTCAGCACTTCTTAAAGGGGAACTCCACCAATTTTCTAAATTCTAGCATAATTTAATGGTTAAGATGTAGATAGAGCTATTCCGAGTGGTTTTCCATTCTAATCAGTGGTGGTGATGGGGACCAGACGTCCACCTCTAAAAGCTCCCTACATGAAATGGTTATGAATACACTGCCTGATGACAGACGTTATTTTACAATAGTTTTGAGAAGATTTTGGCCTTAAAATCTATTCGTGGTGGAGGGATACATAACATGCAAGGTGCTATGAAGCAAAATAGTCCCCAAAGTTTTCTTTATTTCAGATTTTCAGCTATTTTCCCCATTATCAACAGTCCATATAAAACTCAGAAGACACGTGTAGGTTCACTGGTGGTTCTGGATAGTAAATAAAATGTCTATATTTGTGTTGCAGTCATGGTGACATGGTGTGACGCAAGAGACATGATTTAAGCATGATGTTAACTGGTGGGTATAAGCTTCCATTGCCTGTTAGCTACATTAGCCTGGTAGCTCCTGTGCTAAAACTAAATAAGCAAACTTCAAACACCCAACACGTCTCACTTAGAGGGGTGGACCTCAGGCTTTAAGTTATCCAGCGTTACTGAAATATCACTGATTGGTGAAATCCAGGTTTGGTATGTTTTCTTGATAAACTTCTTCAGTCTTCAGTCCATTGAGTGAGAGCGTGTGTGTGTGGAGCTCAGTGGAAGAGGATGCGTTTGTATTTGGTGTTGGGGATCTGCTCCCTGCTCTTTAATCTCCTCACCGCCTCCCTCATGTGCTTCGGCTGCAGAGGAGGAGTGTCGCCCCACTTCTCACAAACATCCAGCGCTACAAAAACACACAAAACACAAAACACACGTTCCAGCATGAAGAAAAACACATCTGACTGTGCACACTACTCACATACAACTGGATCATTTAAGCCCTGTCCAATAGAAATCTCCCTGGGCTTAAAGGAGCACACAACCTAAAATTAAAAATGTAACCATCACCACATCTGTTGTCAACACGCCTGCTCTCCTCCCACAGTAGTGCTTCAGTGCCTCTAGAAAGAGACTTTTTGAGGTTAATGATGTATACATCATCAAAGGACGTCATACATAAAAAAAAAATATATCTTGGGAACGCTGTATGGTACAGGCTTGCTTTCATTTTTTCCCGGAAGGTTAGCACTGTGTTGTTTCCAATGAGGGCTCCCAGTGTGATTGTACCCCTTTCAGAAGCTTTGTAATCCAGCCTTTTTGGAGATTTTGTTAAATAAATTCATAATGACAAGCACTGAATGTCTTCTGTGATTATTTTTCAATACGGAGAAACGAATAAGAGATGTTGTTGTTAGCATGGCTGATAGCTGTCCACTGACGACTTGGGTTAAATCTGTCGACCAGGCCACGCTCTCAACTCGTCCCCCAATCAGAGGGCGCATTCCTGACTCGCATCAGAGGCTGTGGTCCCGACTCGTCAATCAATAAGAGGCCGCCTTCCTGACTTGGCCGTGTTCCTGATTTGTCAACCAATCAGAGGCTGTGTTCCCCACTCATCCACTAATCAGAGGCTAATCAACGCTACCCTTCCAGGCAAAATAAGACTCTAGCACTCCCAATATTTATTCTTTTATGTACAACGTCCTTTGATGTCGCATATGACATCGTTTACCTGTAAGAGTTAAAGACTAAATCCATCTCCCCTCTGATGTTGCGTCTTGAAGGTGGTAGGAACTTTTCAATGGATTTTTAAAAAAAAAAATTTATTTTTTAATTTGTTCACTGGCTGGCTAATACAATAAGAAGGCAGATAGCTAAAGTTACTGCTACGGAAGCAAACATCACATCTGCATTTATCAGCCTCTATATCAGTATATTTATTTATCACTGTGCTGATATATGACAATGTGTGATGTATTTGTGCAATGAAAATCACTCCTGATCGTGAAAATTTGTCAGAAAGAGCAAATCAGGGTTAGAACCAGGCTAGTTTACACTCAGCTCAACTGTGAAATCCTACTTTGCTAGATGCTCTGCAGTATTAAATCCCTGTCTGTCTCCAAACCACATGGTTTACCTTCTTCTACGATCTCTCCAACGAACACCTTGGAGATGCCAGACATGGCAATGACGACATTCTGAGAGACGGACGATCCTGTAATGGACTGGATCAGCTGAAAAAGAGGAACAAACACTTCAAACTGAACAGGACACTTCAAACTGGACAGTCAATCAGCTGAGAAACAGAAACATGAAGCTGTTCTCACTCGTTTGATGGCTGCTTTAGGGAACGCTGAGCGTCTGTACATCTCGTATCGGTTCAGCTGCTCCTCCGAAAACGAAGAGACTAAAACTCTGCAGAACAATCAGCATTATTCACAAATTAATTCATTACCGAAGACACTCAAGAACACCACAAACACTTATTAATGGCTTATAAATATGAGCAGATATCACGTCCAGGGATGCACTTGTTGAGTACATATTTTTTTTTAGTACTCACAGATACCGTACTGAGTAGTTGTTAGCGTAAATGAGTGCAACAGTTAAATCAATAAAATCTTTATAATTTTAAATAAAGTGCGTTAGCTAGCTATGCTACATTAGTTATCTGATCGAGTAGAGCTGCAATGGAGAAGAGCAGGTTTTGTCCCGTTAGAAAAGCTCTTCTGTACAGCTGTAAATAAAGAAGGTTTCATACTTTTGATCCTCATCTGTCTCTTTCAGCAGCAGCACAGCGACAGCAGGAATCACATCCGAGGCTAATGTATCCGAGGAGCTTACGCTTCCAGTTTTACGTCTTGTTGGAGTCTTTTGATTGGCTGTAGCTGAATGTCCTCTAAAGTTGTGAACTCTAATTTAATATGTTCCATATATTGAGTAAACTGCATACTATGCTTTTTAAAGGAATTATTTGAGTGCATGTTTAGTTAGTTTTGTTACTAAGCTGTTCAATAGTCAGTGACGAACACATGACAATAAATGTTTACTGCAGCATCTGGACTTCCTGCCACCTGATAAAATTCGCTTCTCTTTTGCATAACTCCAATTCTGTGACCATATATTGGCTTTTGTTATATTAACTCTCTACTATTGTTTAGGTTGTGAGACTTCAAAAAACTGACCAATCTATGCTGGTCGAGGAGCCCAGAAGACCTGGTTGCTGATCTGTCCTTGCAAATAGTTACAACTACACATAAATGCATGTTTTCTGTGCTTTTTACGAACATTCAGAATGTGAATATCCAGCGCACTGGTCCACGCTTGTCTATTAGCTTTTATCTCCGAGTTTGTTTCTAAAGCCCTGCCTTGAATCTGAATCAGCAGAACTCACTGCATCTTCTGGATCTCATCCTCATCCACTTTGTGTCGTTTCTCCTTCTTCTTCTCAGGCTCAACCTTCAGCTTTTTGGACGGTGGAGGATGATGACCGCTGGAGTGGGCTTCTTCTTCGTCCTCTCCGGCTGCAGCCTCTTTAATCGAAATCTGAACACAAACCAGCAGATTTAAAATCACACAGAGATTTTTAAGATCGTCATATACAGAGTCCACCTTTCGTTTATTAATTTTACACTCAAAACAACCAACAAGTACTTATTATTCATTTTACAGTGTCAAAAAAACAGAAAACAGAACAGAAAGTCACACAGAATCCTCAACAGCTAAATCTAATCTCAGCTGTTTGAGTGTTCATTGAGTCACTCTTTATTACAGCTTCCATTCTTTTCAGGAGACTCACTTTCAGTTTCTCAAAGAAATCTGCAGACACACCTTCAAAGTCTTAGAATTTGAATTGTTGATCATTTTCTGAAGTAATCAAACACATTCAGTGATGTTGAGGTCTGGACTCTGGGGTGGTCAGTCCATTGTTCAGCTTCTTAGTTTGATGAGTCTCTCTCCTTTTCTCAGTGATGTGGATGTTTTCAGATCTGAAGCAGCTTGATTTTCTCCTCTCTCTCAAAGATGAAAGCTTTAAGTGCTGTCTGATGGGGGCAGTTTTGGTGTCTACTAGGTCTTCCAGGTCGTTGTTAGGAGTCACATTTTCTCTGTAGCTTTTAATCATTTTTTTGAACTCCAGTTTTTTCACTAACTTTCTAACTTAGTGTACTATATATACACTTTAAGATAATGTGCATGAAGTATATGTTGGCTGGGGGACCTTTCTGAACAGACTCTTTTTAATCTGATCTTTAGTTACAGATATTAAAAATCTAGCCTTTATAAGCCTTTTTAATGTTCAGCAGGAACCCTATCTGTAAGTGTGAGTGTTTCTAACCCCTTTGTCTTCCTCCTTTATGCTGCTGCTCTGTTCTGTCGTTCTCTGTGTTGATGAACTTTCTCCCTCCTCCTGTTTCTCCTGCTGTGGAGGATCTGAGCTTTCTACTCTGTCCGCAGGTTCCTCCACACGGCACGGATCTGCCATACTGCACACGGCCTGCAGGGGGCAACACAACAACAATCAAGCAATTTAGTAACAATAACAACACAATACAGTAACAATTTTAACAGAGTAACAACACCCTACACAGATCTGCCGTAGTACACACGGCCTGCAGGGGGCAAGACAACAACGTAAAACACTAACAACTTAACACAATAACAACTACAGCACAATATCGAACATGGCCAGGTCTGTTTCATAAAACAAGTTTACTTGCTCTTCCAGCTAAATTTAACCCTAGTTTAATCTAGCCCTGGATTTCTTGTCTCAGAACAGTGAATCTACCCATCATCCCCACGCCAACTCTGCACGCCTAACCTGCTCCAGGGCCGGTTATGTTCAGGATTTCTGACAGGCCACTAAGGGCAGAGCTCCTGACGGACCAGTCAGGGCTGGAATAACCAGGGCAGAGCTTCCAATGGGCCAATCAGGGCAGAGCTCCTGACGAACCAATGAGGGCAGAGTTCCTGCTGGGCCAATCAGGTCTAGCATGTGCACGTTGACAGTCATATATTTTTTTTAATTGCTGCAAATCATCAGTTATTAATCTGTTTAATATTACAAAAAATACAGCGACTATAAAAAAGGAGCAGCACAGCTATGATACAGTAACCCAACACTAAGAGCAAAACGATTCCAATACGATTTAAAAAAAGGCAAAATCATGAAAATTTTTACAAAACTGATCTGAATTTAAAACTCGCCACTAAGCTCACCCTCCTCCGTCTTCAATGGAAACCTCAAAATGTGGAAAAACATTTAAAAAGTCATTTAATTACAGTAAATGATCAGCATCACACTACTTAACTTAAAATATCATGTTGATATTTCAATTTTGTAGTGTTGCTGTATGATAATGATGATCATTTTTAATTTTAACAAAGAAAATATCAAACATCTAAACGAATCCTAAACTCTATCATGAAATATGTGTTCTATTTAGTTTGGTTCTAGTTAGACCTACGACATCTGTATAGAACCATTTGCATGCTTAAATCGTTCTTTGCGTGGTGAAAGGGTTCTTCAGCTTGATGGAGAATGTGTTGTACATGGTTCCAAAGAACACCAAAAAGGGTTCTGCTATAGTTGCTATGTCAAGCTTGTAACAATATAAAAACCATTTTCAAACATAGAACTTGTGGTTCTATACATAATAAGTGTCTTTACTGAAGAACCATCTTCTCTAAGTGTGTACACATCACAAAAATAGAACACAACAGAACACAATAACACAACATAAAACCACAGAGCATAAACACCTAATACAACAACGACAAACATCACCGAACAAGAACAAAACAACAAAACAAAAACTGTTTAAATTATATCATTATTATAAATTTCAAGCAGAGCCCTAAACTAACTTTACACAAACTCCTATAACTAAGCCTATAATCTACAGACGAAGCTGAAGTTCCGTTCCACCTTAAATAGTGCAGCAGTTCCATTCTGGCGCCCAGGCTGAACAAGAACTGCTGCACCATTTAAGGTGGAACGGGAAATTCGAGTGAAAGGCTGGCGAAAAGGTAGCCAAATTCAGCCTGTAATCCACTGTAAATGAGTCAGAAGGAGACTGAATAATTAAATAATAAATAAAAACTAAACGAATAACCGTTTAATTATTTAAACCACTGTTACAATCCATTTTAACGTTAGCTACATTAGCTGCTAAAATTAGCCTGCTAAACATTCACTGCTTTATTGGAAATTATTTCTCACCGTTCAAAGATGAAATCTGCTCACTCAGCGCAGAAACACACCTCAAAAAACTCAGCAGTATTTATAATAAAGTAATATGTGTAAAATACACGGGATAATAAATTAATCACCAACATAAAAAGCTAACGAAACAGCAGCCTAGCAGAAAACTGCCACTGTGTACATCTTCCGCTTAATATGTATTTCAAAATAAAAGTCAACGGCGGGCAGGGTATGTATGTATGTATTTATTTATTTATTTATTTATTGAATAACGTAGGTAGTTAGTTATTTAGTTCGTTTATTTTCGTAGCTCAATGTATTGTTGTTAATAATAACATGCACAATCATTTTGTGAAGTTTTACTTAGAATAACTGAAAGATCTTTAAAAATATATAACGATGATGATCGAGTAAAGTAAATAGGACAATGAAATGATAAATCCGCCACTGGAAAAGAGCGTTTGCCAAATGCAGAAAAATCATGTCAAGGTATATAAAGATATAAAAAAGAATAAAACATTCAAACGTATATATATATATATATATATATATATATATGTATGTATATATATATATATATATATACATATATATATATATATATATATATATATATACATATATTATATATACATATATATATATATATATATATATATATATATATATATGTATGCATATATATATGGACAGACAAAGAAAGAGAGACAGAGAGATAGACAGATATATAGATACATCTGAGATATAGATAGATAGACAGATAGTTATATAGATGATATTTTGTCTCGTAGCTCCAGTAAAAGCTGAAATATCTCAGCAGGGCTTCTCTAAAATCACCACAGAATAATTTATAATATTTCACCTCATGCTGAGTGGATGGCAGAGTGATGTTTGAGTAAAAAGCTCTGCCTGTTTCCCTTTGGGACTGTAAATGCAGAGCTGCAGGACTAAATCATTTATAATGAAGTGTCTTCAGTCTGATTTAGTTAAAGCTCACACAAAACACAGCCAAGAAGCACAATTCATCAGACTGATTTAACAGTAGAGCTGAGCAATACGACAAAACACAATATCATGATACTTCAGGAAGCTTTGTACAATACATGATGTGCCATGATATTTATTTTTTTCTCACATCTGTTCAGATAGAACAGATAAAATAGTGCCACATTTAAATATAATACCTAAAAAAAACTAAGGAAAGCAATTACTATTCAACAGTTCATACACTGTGCTGAACTAAATCCAATTAAACAGGACTAATTATGCTCTTTTTTTAATCAGACAACCTTGTGGGAAGTGCTTTTAAGCACTGATGATGTTCACGGTATACTCAGAAAAGCACATTGTGAGGTAATTTATCATGATGATGATAAATATTGTTGAATTTCCCAGCTTTGTTTAATAGAAATGATACATTTTTTAAATAAGTGTGTGAAATATGAAGCTAAGAATGATAAATTCCACATATTTTTTATTTTTGTTGGGATACATTTCTTTAGACTTTTATTTTGTTATTATTTTAATGAGTTGTTTATAATTTTAAAGCGTCAGTAAACACAGTTATCTGACAGTATGGAATGATGAGCACTCGGAGCAGAAATGAGGTTGTGGGTAAATGTGCTTCAGACTGTCATACACAAAATAAACAGTTATGCAGTTACAGACGGGCTAGAAATGTACTGAACTCATCTGATCAACAGTCTCAGAGTCTGTAGAGCGTATTCACAACGCAGCTCTGTTTATTTTACATTATTTACAGTAAATATTACGCTGTTATTATTGCTCTGATGTCTGACTGCAGGTCAGCAGGCTGGCGGGGATTTATTTCCAAATCAATACAGTGTAATAGCCCGTGGGGAAGAAGAGCAATTGGATTTATTGATCCCAACTCCCTCAATGGTGATTAGCTAATCAGTGTGATTAAAAAGACTGTCACATCTCTAAATAAATAAATACTTCATTAAATATAAAAAAAGAAACGAAGAAACAAAATATAGCTGAAAAAATAAAAACTACAACATTATAGAGAAATAAATAAATAAATGTGAAGAAAGAAGCAAAGTAACAAAATAAAAAATAAATATTAAAAAAATAGCTAAATAAATAAATAACACAAAATTTTAAAGGAAGGGAAAAACTCCAAACTAAAGAACTTTACAAAAAAAACGTTAAAATAAGTTAATAAATAAACAAATATATAAATATTAAGAAAGAAGCAAAGTAATAAAATAATGAAATGTAGACAATACCTTTTAAATTGCATAAACAAACAAACAAACAAACAAACAACCAAATAAATAAATAAATAAATAAATAAATAAATACATAGGCGAATAATAGGAAGTGACGTGTCAATGAAGGACGGAGGAAGTTTGTACGGCGAGATTTTTATTTCCTACCCGTTTTTCGACAAGCCCCGCCCTACTACACTGTGAGTGGTTACTAAGTTCTCTCTTTCTGTGCTGCGATTGGCCACTTTCTCCTGCTCGCGTAGAGTAGCGCCACATTCCCTGCACTGTGATTGGCTAATCTTTTACACGCACAGGCAGCCAGCCATTTGATTGGTTAGAACTACCGCGTCGACAAGGCCATGATTGGTTTATACGCTGACAATCCGCCATGCGATTGGCCGCTAATTTGAAGAGGCGGGTACGAATCAGGAGCCAATCCCTGCGCGGGAGGGCGGAGCTTTCCGGAATACGGGCGGAGAGTAATTTCAGCTCGGTGGCGCTGCTGGGAGGAAAGTTTTCCCGGGCGGGATTGGGAATACCGAAGGAGGAAGGAGGAAGCAGGGAGGAGGTCCAGCTTTGGGAGATATTTTGGTGTTTGTTTAGCGCCTCGGCTCGTGTCTGGAGGCCGGCGGAGGGCTGCTGTGTGCCGGGCGGGTCTCTCTCTCTCTCTCTCGGTGGAGATGGGGAAGGAGCAGGAGCTGCTGGAGGCGGCGCGCACGGGGAATCTGGCCGCCGTAGAGAAGCTCCTAGGCGGGAAGCGGCAGTCCGCTGGAGCCGCTGGAGCTGGAGGAGGATCCGGAAACGCTGGAGGTGGAAGCGGCCATGGGTCATCCTCACACCCGCTCTCCAGCCTGCTCAGGTAGGATTGGAGGGGAAGAAAGCAGCTTGAATGGAGAATTTTAGGAGAGTGAGAACCACAAAAGAGCAGAAACGGAGGCCAGGTGAATGGGTTCCTCAGAGAGAACCATGTAGGACCCTGTTGTTGCTTCTGGGGTCTTCCTCTGGTTTTCATCTGATCTTCATCTTGTTTTTATCTGGTCTTTTCTCCCATATTTAGCTTAAACATAATATTTTAGATGTTAATAATCCATACATGTCCTATACTGTGCATGGTACACTCTCAAAAAAGGTGGTTCTTTAAGGATTCTTTAGTAAAGCAGCGGTTCTATGTAGAACCATGAACACTCAGAGAACCATTTGCATGCTTAAGTGGTCCTTTGCATGGTGAAATGGTTCTTTAGTTTAATGGAGAATGTATTGTGTATGGTTCTATATAGAACCTTTTTGACAATGGTTCTGTATAGCACCAAAAACAGGTTCTTCTTTGCGTCATACCAGTAGCAATGGCAGAACCCTTTTTGGTGCTACACAGAACCGTTCTTCATCAATCTGAATAGCCATTTCACCATGCAAAAAACTATTTATGCATGTAAAGTGTTCATAGTTCTAAATAGAAACATTCGCTTTACTAAAGAATCCTCTAAAAAACATCTTTTTGAGGAGTTTGGTCTTCATCTGACATGTGTCCCCCATCTTACACGTAATATTTCAGATATTTAGAGCCCCGAAATGTTCTATGTCAAGCATGATAGAACACCAGGCTTCACTGGGAGGTTCAGATTGTGCTTAAAAAGAGCACAGAACCCATTAAAAGTTCTGCTGTTTCCTAATGGTGTCCAGTAGTCTCTATTGGGATTCTTTGTTGTCCTGATGGGTTTATTTAACAGGTGTTGTGATTCCAGGTGCATTTGATGATCTCCTAATGGGATCTAAAGGTGTTCTACAGGAAACTAGTGGCAACCTTTAAGCCAGTTCCCATTAGAAAGCAAATCCACCAGGATTTAATCCTAGTGGTTCTAGTGGTCTTTTTTCGGTAGGGCATTCATGTCCAGTCTAACAATGGTGACTTTTCAAGAACGTAGAACGTAGAACGTAGATTGTGTAAATGCTTTTCATCACACAGTAAACACCAGCAGCAGCACATCTGGCCAGTGGTGGGTCTTATGTTGCCAGTCTTGTGGATGAACATCTGTAAAAAGCTGTAATTGTTAGAATGAAAACACTCCAGTGATCTCAGGGATACCACTAGGTGGTAGAGCGCTGGAGCCCAAACTCCGTCTGGGATGCAGTCAGTTCCTGTCCAGACTTTTGGTCTTGAGGGGCTGAAGTGAAGTGTTTATGGAGGGCTGAAAAGGCAACACAATGTACAAATAAAAAACTAAGCTTTTAAAATATATTTATATTTTCTTATCAAAATGAGAGATGGATTGTTGACCGGGCCGGGGACCAGTGTCCAGGGGCCTCGGGAGACTTTGAGGCAGTTCAAATACCATGGGGACCATCCACTGCGGATAGAACTGCTAGATAAAAGAACAGTCCTCAAATGTGTACAATTTTAATTCTGCACTCTTAAAAGAAGGTTCTTTAAGGGTTCTTTAGTAAAAACACTGAGCTTCATTCTTCTGTAACTTCCTAAGTATGTTCTGGAGAAAGGTCCTAAGAAAAAGTCTACGTCAGATTCATGAAGTGATCTTAAAGGGCAGAACTGTTCTCACCTTTGTGCTTTTGAGTGTGTGTAGATTCTGTTCTTACCTAAGAAGAAATTTCTTCTGAGGAACGTTTGAAGAATGAGGCCCAGTGGTTCTATGTAGAACCATGAACAGTCAAAGAACCGTTTGCATGGTGAAATGGTTCTTTGCATTGATGGAGAATATGTTGTTAATGGTTCTAAAGCACTAAAAAGGTTGTTGTTAGAAGCTTGACATCGTCACAATATATTTCACCATTTTGGTGCTGTATAGAACCATATACAACACATTCTCCATCATTCTGAAGAACAATTTCACCATGCTAAGAACGATTTAAGCATGCAAGTTGTTCTGAGTGTCTTTTTTCCATCTTTTTTGAGTGTATCTTTCATTATTCAACACGTTTTATAACATTTTGTTGAAATCTGACCTGATATGCAGAGCTTGTGAACTGACGGACTGACAAACTACATTCAAGCCTGAAAAAATAAAACATCCAAAGCTTAATTTGAAACTGTGCATTTGAAATTGTTTAAAATTGAATTTGAAAATAACTTAAATTGCAATCATAAAATTGGTTAGATTCAATGTTCTCCCCAAATTGTTCAGTCCTGAACCTCCCCAGATTGTTCAGACCTGTAACAGAATCACTGCAACACCTGAATCAGTCTGTATTAAAACATACAGTCCCGCAGCCTTTAATGAACAATAATACAGGCAGTTATATTGGCATTATAAATATAATTAGCTTATGTTGCACCTCCACTCCGCTCTGCCTAGGGAAATGGGTCAGGTGTCTTTGTTTTGCTTCCTGGTGTGTCGACATACCTTTCCACATTAACTCTGCTTCCTTGGAACAAAAATAAACAGATGGATTCACGTTTTCTAAAGACATTTTATACATTTTTAGTTGTGGAGCTTGGAGAGATGGTTTGGGGCTCTTAGGAAGACTGTACAAATACTTTACAATTAGATTTTTTAACATTTCTTCCTTAAATTAGTGTTTAAAGTGTAATCAGAGTCATTCAGAGAGGTTTGGTGTGAGTTTATTTAATTATTATTATTATTATTTCAGATTTTTTTCTATTTTCCCATCATGAACATTCCGTATAAACTCAGAAGACACGTGTAGGTTCACTGGTAGTTTTGGATAGTAAATAAAATGTCTATATTTGTGTTGTAGTCATGGTTACCCCTGGTTCCTATCACCACCACTGTAACAGAGATGACAGTGAATGTCAGAATGACTGTGTGGATCTTTTGAACATTATATTATGTAATTATGTGAAAAGAGCATAGATTTTAATATACGACAGGAAGTGTAGGGGGTGATATGACTTCTATTGTTTCATTTAAAAAGTGCTATATAATGTTTATATGATCCACAGAGTCATTCTGACAGACTGTAATACATTACAGGAAGTGTAGGGGGCGATATGGCTTCTATTTTGTTGCACTATAAGGGAAGAAACTGTACAGACTGAACTATGAATGATGTGGGCAGAAGGGCTGAACGATTCTGGGAAAATATCTAATTGCGATTTTTCTGACCAATGCTACCATTGTTATTAAAATGCAGTTTTTTTTTAGAAATTAATTTCTGGGCCTGTTTTTTTGGCCAAGCGGGGCAGAATATCTGTTTTTTTGTGGTGTGAAGCTGGAAGAGAGCATGAGACTACCAGTTAGTTGTGATGTCACATACACATAACAGGGGTGTTTTGTTGCTTCTGATTAGTTTAACGCTTCTACAGCCAGTTCACAAGCTCTGTGTTATGTGGTTAAATTTTCTCTATTTAAAACTTGTTGGTAATGTATTCCGCAATAAATATTGCAGCCTATGTGGTTTAAAAATTACGCTCTTTTAAATTTTGATATAAAAACGATTCATCTTCCAGCCCTGGTTGACAGAGGTGGAGAGAGGAACTGACGAAGGAATAATAGTTCTGAACAGTACCTGATGGATTCAGTGGTTATAAAAGTTTGGGGTCTGATTAAAAGCTGGTAGTAGTGCAGCGGTGTCCTCAGACTGGCAGACGGTTGAAGGTGGTGGAAGGCCGCGTTGGCCGTGACACGGTTCTCGGTTCTTGAGTTAATTGCATTAAAGCGTCTTAATCACAAATCCAGAGTTATCTGCCGCGCAGAGCGTCTGAATGGAGAGACGAGGGACGAGGCCTTTGTGTCTGATTGGCTCACTCGCCCAACCGGCTGTCTAGCTGAGGGAGAGAGAGAGAGGGAGGGAGGCTGGGCAGTATGTGTTAGGGCTGAATAACCAAGCAATCAACAGAGAGAGAGAGAGAAAGAAAGAGAGAGAGAGACGCACACACAGATAGGGTCTGCTTGATCTGTTCCTCTTTAAAGGCTCAAGATGTTGTCAGTGTTGCGTATCAGTGCTGCATGTCAGTGTTGTGTGTCTGGTATTGTGTGTCAGTGTTGTGTGTGCGGTGGTGCGTGTGCAGTGCTGCATGTCAGTGTTGCGTATGTGGTGCTGGGTGTGCGGTGCTGCACGTCAGTGTCAGTGTTGCGTGTGCGGTGCTGTCTGGTGTCTCATGTCAGTGCTGCGTGTTCAAAGCCGAGTGTCAGTGTTGCACGTCTGGTAGTGTGTATCAGTGCTGCGTGTGTGGTGTTGCATGTCAGTGCTGCGTGTGCGGTGCTGCGTATGCAGTGCTGCATGTCAGTGTCACGTCAGTACAGCATGTGTGGTGCTGCATGTTTTTGTTGCGTGTATCAGTGCTGCATGTCAGTGCTGTGTCTGCTGCATACATGTTCAGTATTGTTGTTACGTGTGCTGTGGTTCAGTGCGGTGTCATGATAAAGTAATAATAATAAACATCATCATCATCATCATAATAATCTTTAGTTATAAAGCACTTTTTATGCCAGAGTGCTTTACAGATAGGTGATAAAGCTTAACAGAGTATTAATTTAAAATCGTATAAAACAATAACACAGATTAAACAGATAAAGACCAAAAAGACATGAAGTTTTAATGAAGCGCTGAGTTAAAGAGCTGCATTTTCAGATGTTTATTAAAAGTGAGCTCTGAGCTTGACTGTCAAATAAAAGGTGAACTGAGCTCCACAGTTTAGAAGCAGAATAACAGAAAGAGTCTCTCCACGTTTTTTGTATTTTACAGAAGGTGTTTGCAGAAGGTCAGTATCTACAGATCTAAGATCATAAACAGACAGACATTCAGGAGCTTTAAGGTCATTTAAAGCTTTAAAAACCAGCAGCAGAGCTTTAAAATCTCTCCTAAAAGATCCAAGCAGTCAGTGCAGTGTGTAAACAGGGGTGATATGAGCTCTCTGTGTTGGTGTTGTGAGGATCCGTGCTGCTGCGTTCCGTGAGTGGTGTCGATGACTGTGAACTCGGTGCTGTATCTGTGTTCAACTCTTTTTGTGCTGAAATGCTGAGAAAGATCAACTCTCATACAGCCTCATAATCCACACTCAGCTGGACTCCAGAAGAATATCTACATCCCTAAAGCTTCTACCCAGCCAGATCTTTTCGGATCTACACAGCTGTCACACTTACTGAAATGATCTCAGTTAATCAATTTTTAAAAAGTCATAGATCAAAATTTACTTTCTCAGTGATGTAATGATTCAGAATGTAATTAACATTGATTAGTTGGCAATTTACTAGGAATACACTAATTTCAGTGCATAAAGGCAGTTTAAATGAGTGTGCGAAACAGTGTATCTGCAGTCCAGTGTTCTCCAGTTCAGTGTTCTCCAGTGTTCCACATATTTCTGTTGCAGGCACAACCTCAGCCTATTGAGACATCTGTCCTTAATCGATAATTAATATTGTCTTTAATAGTCATTTAGTTGTATCTCCGGCTATGGTGCTACATTAGTCTAGTTGATTCTGGTGGAACCAATCAGGCCTGGCTTTATGGAAGACTAGTCAGGATGGAAGTTCTGGGCCGATCTTCTGATAGACCAGTATGTGCTTGTGGACCACCCGGAGTCGGCCCTAAAATGGACCACTCGGGGTCGGCTATCTGGTGGACCAGTCGGGACGGCCTTCCGGTGGACCAGTCGGGGTCAGCCTTCAGGTGGACCAATCTGGGCTGGCTTTCAGGTGGACCATTCAGGGCTGGCCTTCTGGCAGACTTGACGATTGTGGTGGACCAATTGGGGACGGCCTTCTGATGGACCGTTCAGGCCTGGCCTTCTGGTGAAGCACTCAGGGCCAGTCTTCTGGCAGACCGAACAGTTCTGGTGGACCAGTTAGTCCTTGCAGAACAATTAGGGCCAGCGTTCTGGCAGACTATTCAGTGCCAGCCTTCTAGTGGACCAGTTTGGGCTGGCCTTCTGGCAGACCATTCAGGGCTGACCTTTTGGTGGACCAAACTGTCCTGGTAGGCCAATCTGGGTTGGCCTTCTGGCGGACCAATTTGGGCCAGTCTTCTGGTGGACCAGACGGTTCTGGTTGACCAATCTAGGTCAGCCTTCTGGCGGACGACAGGGTTCTGGCCTGCAAATCTGGGCCAGCCTTCTGGTGGGCCAATCGGGGCCAGCATTCTGGTGGACCAATCGGGGCCAGCATTCTGGTGGACCAAGTTTCTAGTGGATCAGTTGAGGTTGGCATTCTGGCGAACCACATGGTTCTGGTGGACAAATCAGGACTGGCCTTCTGGCAAAGACACACTCTGATTCTTTTTCACTGTTTTTTGTGAATTGCAGCGAGTCATCAGATATTAATTGGTACTGCAGTACACACAGAATCACGGCACTGCTTTTGTGATCAACAGAGTCATACCTCATAAACTAAATAGCTCGACTCCTCACGTTTCAGGTGATTGGCTGTTCAACACAAACATCACACTGTCATGAGGCTTAATTGCATAAATCTGGGTTAACAGACAAAGTTGAAGTTAAAGTGAGTTAACCTCTGTGTTTGTTTGGATCAGTGAAGCTGAAACTTCAGCTACTCTGTTTAAGCTGAACGTGCTCTGTGGCTCTGGCTCCAGGCCCAGTGTTGGTAATGTACGCTGTGCTATAGATGAGAGAGCTGATCACAGTCGGGCTGAGACATCGTTACTGTCCTAAATGTACTGTTCAGCTGAACTCAGATGAGTCTGATACAGTGCTTCAATGCATTCTGCATTTCAGAACTAAGAGATGCAAAAAAAAAAATCTTGTGTTTTGCTGCTTTCTCTCTCCGGCTCTGTTCGGTGTGAACTCGGCCTTCGTGTTGAGACTTGTTGCTGTTGTGTAAGTAGCTGAAGACTCAGCAAACATGGAATGTGTCTCATTACGACACGGACGACTAACAGACCTGTTCATACTGCCTGATCAGAATTTAAGTTTCTACATTAGTGCTGTGAAAATTAATAGTTTGCTATAAAATTATTCATTTATAACAAATTATTAGCAGCACTGAAGTTTCTACATCCCTTACACATTGTCCCAGTTTGACCCTTTGAACCCTCCACAGAAGTGCAGGCTGAAGCCTAGCCGTATTGCTGTATGTCGCTCTGATAGAATCCATGATTGTAGCTCTCATTCACATACGGCTTTTAAAACATCTTTTAAAGCGAAACCTTCAGCTCCTTCAGCTACAGCAGACGACGCCGGACAGAAAACGATGGATAAAATGAACCAGCAGCAAACTAACAACAGCAGCAGCTTGGTGGAGCTCCAGTTCCCCTCAAGATCCTCCACAGTAACAAGAACCCACAAGCTTAATGAACATGAGCGAGAGATACAATCATGGAGGAGCTGAACCACAGACTCTCTCTCTCTCTCTCTCTGTCTCTGTGTGTCTATATACATATATACATATATACGTATATACGTATGTGAGGTGTTTAAAACTCCAGCAGCACTGCTGTATCTGACACCACCGCTACATCAGTGTTTCTGCAGTGCTGAGAATGATCCACCACCTAAATAGTACCTGCTCTGTGAGGGTCCATGGTGGTCCTGACCACTGAAGAACAGGGTAAAAGGGGGCTAACAAAGTATGCAGAGAAACAGATGGACTACAGTCTGTAATTGTAGAACTACAAAGTGCACCTATATAGTAAGTGGAGCTGATAAAATGGAACTGTGCTGTTAGAAAGAACTGGAAAGTTCTGGGCTGGTCTTCTAGTAGACCAGTATGTTCTTGCGGACCAGTGGGGATCGACCTTCTGGTGGACCACTCAGGGGTCAGCACTATGGTGGACCAGACGGTTCTGGTGGACCAATCAGGGCTGGCTTTCTGGTGGACCCTTCAGGACTGGCCTTCTGTCGCTCACTTACTGTATATATGATACATAAAAAAAAAAAAAAAGATGATATACACACTCGTTAACTGTATGCATGATATATATGTGATATATAGATACATTGACTGTCTATATGATACTTTTGAGCTGTATATATCATATAGATGGTTGAAACATGCATATATGTTGCTCTAGCTGGTTGTCTGTGATGAAAATTGGAAACTGTGGAATCACCTAACCTACAGATATAACACAGTGTGTCAAATTTGAGCAAATAAAATTGAAATAATGTGAATAATGGTGATTAACTGCACAAAGTAAAGCAATAAATATATCAGTGGTTTGAAAGCCCTGCTTTAAGTACCACAATCCATATTGTAAAACTGATAGGGGAATTATGGGGTGATATTCAATATTTTCACATACATATCTGTCAATGCCGATACATCAAAATGTACATTTATAAAATGTAGAAAATCTGCCTGGATTAACATTTATAGAGCATTATAGGGCACCTTTTAAGTGAAACAATAGAAACCATATTGCCCCCTACACTTCCTGTAGTGTATTACAGTCTGTCAGAATGACTTTGTGGATCATGTGAACATTATAGAGTGCTTTTTAAATGATACAGTAGAAGCCATATCACCCCCTACACTTCCTGTGTTGTATTACAGTCTGTCAGAATGACTGTGTGAATCTTATGAACATTATAAAGCACTGTTTTGTTTCAAGTGTTGATAATAAAAATCTTGGTCAGCATTTTTATTACTAATGTTGACTGATTGTTGCAGCTTTAGAGTTTTTTCTCCTCCACTAGAGTTTTGTGGTTAGAACTGAAAGACGATAGTTACCATCTTAAGTTTTTAATTCAAGTGAAGTTTCATAGCTGTTCACCACAAAGTTGATTTTGGTTATTTGTGATCATCACAGTCACTAACGTGATCTTGGCTCCGTCTGTGGCCTTGTTAGGAGACTGAAGCTCCTGACCTGAACATTTTAGAGAGTTCAGAAAGGTCATTCCTCTGAAGGGTTACTATGGCTCTGTGGAACTGGTGGTCAGGAGGATGGAGTTTCAGTTCTGTGTGAAATTCAGAGGGCTCTGTCTTCCAAACCCGCTAACCAGGCCTAGCGTCGTTGTCCAATTATGATTGTGTCTGGCGACTAACTGCATCTTTGTTTTTATATATATATGTGTAAATATGTTTATGTGTGTGTGTGTGTGTGTGTGTATGTGTATAAATATTTAAAAACTGATAGTTCCAGTCCTAAAATCTGGCAGAGCCGCGTTTGAAGCCGTCGTAAAATCCATGATATACACACACCTATGACCGCTGCACAACAACTAAATTGTATCCCTGCACCACAGCAAATCCCTGGGCTGTTAATGGAATAATCTTTGACTCTACTTTATTCAGCACCAGCAGATGTATACAGAAAAATATCCTGTTCACTTTCCAAATCGATGCATTATCAGATAATCTTCATACACACTCTAGATTTGAGATTCTAAACATTGAGACACATCCATGTCAGTGTGAGCAGTGTATGGCCCACCACAGGCTCAGAGCTGAGGTTCTGTTGAACCTAAAAGGTCAACAGAGCTAAGCAGCTCCTCAGCAGAGTTCTTCAGGATGTTCTGCTCGGCGACCGCTCTCTGCTGGCTGCAGAGTGGAGGAGGGTCAGTGTTTAGGAAGTTGTGAGGCTGTGAATCATCTGTCACAGTTTAACTGTCAGTCTGGTGTTGAAATCTGCATTATTACCAAAGCGCATATCACACAGGCGTCATTCAGCGAGCTGTTAAAACTCTGAAATAGAGGGGAAAGCCGGGGGGGGATGCAGGAAGGGGTTCTCAGTTGATGGTGTTGAAATTTTAAGCAGCATATACGTACTGTTAATGGTGACGTCATAAAAATTATTTGCTTTTTTCATTTTATTTTTTTTAGGGATTATTTACATCAGACAGTGAGTTATGATGTGTTCGGATATCACTGATAATTGACCTGGTGTTAAGTAACATGATGGTGATGTGTGAAAGGTGATAATCACTGTTTGGCTCTTATTAACTTTGCATGAACGTTATTGAAAATGAATGCCAACATGCTTTGGAGCTTCAGCCTCCAAGTGACTGACTGCAGTAAAAAATGAACTAAAATGACTGAAAGTTAGCATAGAGCAGCTAAGTTAACTCTAACCTACAGAGAAGTTCCACTGATCCTCGTCTATGGCTGGCGTTCTTAGAAAAAGGTAATAGAAAATATTAAATAAAGTGCACTGAGTAATAATGAGGCCTTTAAAGCTGCAGTAGAGTTAAACACCCACTGTATCTGATTTACTGAGCAAAATGTGCAGTATTTCTGTACAGATTAAGTGCTGAATTATGAAAACGCTGCTGTAATGCTGTGGTTTTAATTTGGAAAGCGCGTGGGCACAGCTTTGGAAATCGCTTGCAGTCTGAAGCTTCTCCAGCAGGGAGCGCTGTTAGCACGCACGTTGCTAAGTCGCAAGTTGTGAACCTACACCAGAAGAAGCTCATGAGCTCATGTGGTTCTCTAAAGATGTTGGGCTACTTGCTGTCATATTATTTAATATGTGAGTTGTATTAAAGATTTTTACAAAAATAGTTGTTTTTTTTTTTTTTAAATTGTCTAAACTTAAGTAGAATATAAAGTAGGTTAAAGCTGCTGCTATTGACCCTGATTTTTAACTACAAAATATAGTGCTAATTATTTTTAGATAATCACATACATAACACTGTAATACAAGAGCACATTACTTTATAATTTCAGGTTTCGTAACACATTGTAATATCTGTTCATAAGACCATTGTAAACATCATGTAATGCACTGAAACAAGTTTCTGGTACATTTTCTGCATCACTGCAGCCCTGAGCAAACAGTCAAGGTAAACATTTGCTGGGTAGAGCAGCTTTGAGAGCAGATACAGTGTGTGAGACACTGTTTGTTTATTTTTTGACAGTAAATTATTTGCTACTGAATACAGAAACACCTAAGCTGTGTGTCCTGTATTACCAGTTAGATATGATTATCTCACTTCATTTATAGGCCCAGTATACAGTTCTATATACAGTTATTGTTTATATTTGAACTCAACAGCAAAACAAATACACCCCTTCAGTGCTCCTTCAGAAGCTCTGCCTCCGAATTCATGGATGGCCGTTGCCAAGGTGAACCACACAGGGCTGTCACACTTGATTTTTTAGATATTTGTGGCCATAAAACCCCTTGACAAACATTGTACAGACAAATACCAAGATATAACGTTAGAGTGAACAATGACACAGCAAGTAATGTAGATAACGTTACCTTGGCTGTGGGTTGGCAAACAGCTAATCAATTGCTATCACAAGCATTAGCAAGCAGGACAAAACAATACTGACCTATCAGTTCTCTGAAACAGCAAAAGTAAGTCAATTTTGCCCAGAAATAGAGCAGTCTCCTCATCCCTTTTCATACCTTTCAGCTCTCCATGAAGCTGAAGCTTCTTTTTCACCAGCTTCTTGCTCAGATTTTCCCGTTCCACCTTACGTTTAGGCGCCTGGGGTTCAGAAAGTGTTCCATATAGCACCTAAAATGGTTCTTTTATTGTGTCAAGCTTGACATTGTAACAATAGAAGAACTCATTTTGGAATTCTTTTCAAAATACATCTACAGCGCATTCTCTATCAATCTGAAGAACCCTTTCACCATGCAAAGAATCATTGCATCATGCAAAGGTTTCTTTGAGTGTTCATGGTTCTACCATTGTCTTTACTAAAGAACACCTGAAGAACCATCTTTTTTGATTGTACTTTCAGTTGTATTTTTAGTGTATATGCTTTTTTGAGCAATAACTTTTTTATTATATATGATAGCTACGCTTTCACGTCAGGCCACAATTTCCAAAACTCGGTCCAAATTGAGAAAAATACCATAGCAACATCTTGGCAACTATCATGGATGCCATAGCAACCTCTGAGCAACACACCAGCAACTATCAGGAATACCATAGCAACCACCTAGCAACGCCTTAACAACCACATATCAACACCTTAGCAACCTCCCTGCAACACCATAGCAACCCTCTGGAATGCTACAGTAACCAGCTAGCAACTCCCTAGCAAGTAAAATTAAAATGAACTAAACTTAGAGGCGTGTTTATTTATTACGCATTGTAAAGCAGCTCGTCCTGCAGATCTTGTGATATCAACACCATTCCAAGCCCAATCATTTCTTTGCCCATCAGCCCCCAAACTGCATGTACTCTTTTAGGGCAGGACCTTAAACTCTACTGCACAGCCATACTGACCTGCACTCCTCTAGGTATTGTTTTCTCATCCCTCGATCCTCTCATAGACTGCCATTTGTTTTCAACCAAACTTAGCAACCACTTGACAACTCCCTAGTGAGTTAATAAACACCCTGTACACCATAGCAACTGCCTAGCAACACCCTAGGAAGCCTTTGGGATGCCATAGCAACCACCTAGCAATAGCCTAGCAACCGCCTGTGATATCATAGCAACCACTTAGCAATAGCCTAGCAACCACCTGGGATACCATTGCAACCGTCGAGCTACATCCTAGCAGCCACCTGGGATACCATAGCAACCATTTAGCCTCACGTTAGCATGTTAGCTAAGATGTTATAGCAACCTCCAAGCAATATGCTAGCACCCATCAGGAATACCGTAGCAACCTCCTAGTAACACCCTAGCAATGCCTTAGAACCCACTTAGGAACACCATAGCAACCACCTGGGATAACATTACAACCGCCTAACACCCTAGCGACCACCTGAGATACCATAGCAACCTCCTAGCAATACGCTAGCAACCATGAGGAACACCCTAGCAACCACCTTTGAATCCATAGCAACCTCCAAGCAACATCCTAGCAATCACTTGGGATACAATAGCAATCGTCTAGCAACACCATACCACCTCCTGGGACACCATGTCAACCACCTTGCAACATTAACAACCATTTATCAACACCTTAGCAACCTCCTGGAATACCACAGTAACCAGCTAGCAACACCCTAGCAACCATATAAAATACCATAGTCACTGCTTGGCAGCACCCAGCACCCTTGTCAGCCATTCTCTAAATACTGAGGCTGCACAGTCTCTCTGCGTTTCTTCAGGAAATACACTGTACTGTTTTTTTAGGCCTTCAGTCGTGCAGCAGTGATGTTTCTGGTGCATCAGATCTCATTAGCACTACTATAAAATGAGCATTAAATCCTCCATTAAATCACACTGTCCTGTCATCCTGTCAGTGCCATAACAGTGTCTGCCTGAGCGTGTAAACTGGTGCAGAAAGATTATCTTTCTCTTCATGTCCACTTCAAAGCCCTGAAAGGAAGTGGTTGGTTAGCATGGTTAGCTTAATGTGGTTCAGCTGTGTTCTACTTCATCAACATTTCCTGCCACCATCAGCTGCAGCAAGTTAAAGGGGAATTCTACCAATTTTTCAAAATTTCCCCATAACGGAGTGTGTGAGATGTACACGGGAGTTATTCAGAGTGCTTTGGTGTGAAATGCTTCAGATTTCTTTGCAGTGGTGGTGATAGGAACCAGGGGTCACCATGACTACAACACTAAAAATACAATATTAAAAATACAATACAATTTTTTTTGCTATCCAAAACCACCGGTGAACCTACACATGTCTTCTGAGGTTTATATGGAATGTTGATGTGGGGAAAATAGTGGAAAATCTGAAATAATAAGTTTATTCTTTGGGGACTATTTTGCCTCACAGCATACTATGTATCCCTCCACCATGAATTGATAATCATAAAACACTGTCTCAGACATCAGGCAGTGTATTCATAACCATTTCATGTAATAACTTTCTATGAGCTTTTAGAGGTGGACGTCTGGTTCCTATCACCACCACTGTGAACAATTCTGACTCAGTAAGTTTCTCTAGAAATGAGTGTTTCACACCAAACCACTCTGAATGACTCTGTTTACATCTTAACCACTGAATTATGTGGACCTTTTTGAATGATTAGTGGAGTTCCCCTCTAAAACATTTACCTTTCATCTGTTTTTGACTCCAGCTGGCAGCTTTCTGAGGGGCTGAGTTTGCGGATCAGAGGCTGTTTTTTCCCAAATAGTTCAGCTGAATTGACTGGTTTCAGCGTAGAGGCCTCCTGAGAGAGCTTTTCTTCTGTTCCATCATTCCAGTGGTGGGCGGCTGGAAGTGTTTGTAGAGGAGACGTGAAAGCAGGTGCTTCCTCAAAGCTGTGGAGCTAAATGAGGCCAGCAGGAGCTGAGAACTTCAGGACTTTAACGGCTTTAAGAGCTCCAATTCTAAAGGAGCATTCCGGCCTAAATCGAGATTTAATGTCATTTGTTGTGTTATTCAAGTTCTGTAGTGCAGCATTGACAGAATTCTGGGAATATACTGACGTATAAAGGCTGTGATTAAACAGGCGTCTAAATGCTGGGAATATACGGTTGTCTAAAGGCTGGGAAAATGCAGGCGTATAGAGGCTGGGAATATACTGATATAGAAAGGCTGTGAATATACAGGCTGGAAAATACAGGCGTATAAAGGCTGTGAATATACAGGCGTATAAAGGCTGTGAATATACAGGCGTATAAAGGCTGTGAATATACAGGCGCATAAAGGCTGTGAATATACAGGCGCATAAAGGCTGTGAATATACAGGCTGGGAATATACAGGTGCTAAAAGGCTGGGAATAATACAGGCGCATACAGGCTGGGAATATACAAGGATGGGAATATACAGGTGCTTAAAGGCTGGGAATATATGGGCGCATAAAGGCTGAGAATATACAGGTGCTTAAAGGCTGGGAATATACAAGCACATACAGGATGGGAATATACAGGTGCTTAAAGGCTGGGAATATACAGGTGCTTAAAGGCTGGAAATATACAGGTTCTTAAAGGCTGGGAATATACAGGCGCGTATAGGCTGGGAATATACAGGTGCTTAAAGGCTGGGAACATACAGGCGCATACAGGTGTATACAGGCTGGAAGTATACCGTCTTGAAGTATACAGGCGTATAAAGGCTGGGAATATACAGGTGCCTAAAGGCTGGGAATATAGAGGCACATACAGGCTGGGAATATACAAGCATATACAGGCGCATGCAGGCTGGGAATACACAGGCACATAGAGACTGGGAACATACAGGCGTATGAAGGAATGGACAGGCGTGTACAGGATGGGAGTATACAGACGTACAGGATGGGGATATACAGGCATATAGAGGTAGGGAAATGGGAAATCTAGCCTAACACAATTTCATCTCACACTGAAACTATTAAAAATAGTTTTAATCACTATTTTCATTAGTATTCTAAGTGTGGGCTGTTAGATTTAGACATTTAATTGTAGATCTGTTCTTTTGTTTTGTTTTCCTGACCAACTTTTTCACCTTTTTTATTTTCAACCAATAACCAAAAGTGCCATTTTTGACCCTTTTTCGTCAAAACTGTTTCAGGCCTGAAATTTCTGTGCACTCCTGATGAAAAATGCAGATTAATTTGGGCCTCTTGTGTACTCATTCTGCACGGCCTTTTAAAGTATGTGGATTAATGAGGAAGTGCGAATGGCCATAATGAACGATCTCGTTCTCAGAGCTCTTATCTGTGTTGGACTAAAGCATCTTTATAATTCAGATGAGTCTGTTTCACACCCTTATTTAGCTGGTGAACTGGGTCAGGGAGAACTCACATCACTTCTGCTTCAGCTAACTGCTAACGGCAAAGGCCTGACCGCATCACTTCATACAGAAAGAAGTTGTCTGATGGATCGCGTTGCACGTTATGGTCAAATTATGATGCATAAAGTGAATTGCAGTGGTGTATGTGAGATTCAGTCAGAACAGCATCGTCTTGATCTTAAGTTGATTTTCCTTTCCAGTTCGGAAAGAAATTTGAGCGTTTTGTTGGTTTATATTTGTAACAGTGTTCTGTCTTATTAAAGGGGAATTCCAGTGATCTTTTCAGAATTTCTGCAAGTGGTTAAGATATGAACAGAGTCATTCAGAGTAGTTTGGTGTGAAATACTCTGTTCTAGAGAAACTTGTCGAGTCAGAACTGTTCACAGTGGTGGTGATAGGGACCAGACATCCACCTGTTCAACCAAACCACTCTGAAAGATCCTCAACCACTGAATCATGCAAAATTTCTTTGTAAAATTGGTGGAATTATAATTATTATTTTTAATTTGCTGAAAACACAGCCTCTCCAGCGCTAAATGCTAATATAGCCTTTATATAGCATAAAAGTCCTTCTTTGAACCTAAAACAGCCCAACATAAACATTTATTCTCTTTAAAAACCAAACTGGTAACAGAACAGTGACACCACAGTAGATTCGGTCAGCACAGTCTTGTAATATATTTATACTTATTAATCTCACTGTTAAAATGTGTAAATAGAATCCATCTCAGCTCGGTCGCCTGACATCCCGCTCACTCACAGCAGTGAACGTCACGCTAATGCGGCACAGCTTCCAGCACAGCTGCAAACAGCACCCCCCCGTACTGGACCCTCACTAGGGCCGCAATGTTGCTCTCCGTACTCAGGTTAGACCACCTCAGTGAAGTGCTGGGTAACCTGTGCATGTTCTGTGCTGTCACCCCCCACCCCCAGCCCACCGCTAAGAGAGGCTAATGGGCTGGTAGACGGAGCGAAGCTGTGCGCTATGAGGAATGCAACTAGACTGGATATTCAGTTTTTATAGTGGATGAAGCCACAAATGTGCTTTTAACATGGGCATCTGACACTGACTGTCTGAACCCCGTGTAAATACAATTTGTATTTACACGAGGTGAAGCTACGAATATTCGCTGTTGATTACTGCCGAAGCTCTGGAGCCTAGAAAAACGGTGTTCAGGACAGCCCTACATACTTGTAGATGATTCAAGCGTTCTTTGGTAAAGAACATGTTTCACGAACGCTCAAAGAATCCTTTGCATGATTAAAGGGTTCTTTGCATAATGAAAGGGATCTTTAGACTGATGGACAATGAGCTGTAGGTGGTTCAATACAGAACGTAGCACCAGAAGGTGTTCTACTACTGCTACGGTTTCAAACTTGTATCAATAGAAGAACACTTTTGGGTGCTATGTAGAAGCCTTGTCAAAAAGGTTCAATAGAAAACCATCTACGATACATTGTTAGTCTACAACACACAGTGAGTTTGTGCTGCAGTAACAGCCTCTACTCTTCTGGAAGGGCTTCCAGATGTTGGAACATTGCTGTGAGGATTTGATTAAGCATTAGTGAGGTCAGGTACTGATGTTGGATGGTCAGTTCTGGATCACTCCAACTCATCCCTACATAACGTTCCACTGCACCACAGCCCATGAGACCTCAGATGCAAGTGCAGCTGCTCCAGAGTGTCTCATTTTGTTGGTCAGTGCTTTTCTATGGAGATTAAAGCTGTGTCAGCACTTGGGTGACCTTAAAGTAGCTGAATTCACCCAGTAGATGGAATGTCTGGATACTTTTGGATAGGGCTGGGCGATAAAACAATAACGATAATTGTTACGATATAACCTTTCCTCGATAGAGCGATATGACATGTTCGATAAATGTTCGATATAATACACCATTCTCACACTTCCACGTTAAGCGAAAGCCTTGGTGGCGTTTTCTACTGCAAGGAAAGCGACACTACTGTGCTGTCGCCAGGAGAGGGCGCACTTCCGAGTTTTTCTACATGATTAGAGAGGGAGGGGGTCACGAGTAAGATGAGTCTTTAGCAACGGCTGAAACGCGGAGTTATAGATTCCCTGTTTGAGCGGAGCGACAGGCAATCTGTTCTCCTGTGACCGAGTGTGAGTGACGAGGTCAGTGGTGTAACTGTACTGACCTACAGCGAACTCACCTCTTTCTGTACATCCTAACCAGCTTTAGCAGCATTAAATCACAATCCTCACAACTACAGCGCTGTTACAGCGCTCGGATAGTCATATTTAAGTATGAGTGCATTCCCAAGCAACGAAAGTGAAAGAAAGAAGTGGGTTCATGCAGTTACGGCCCCTGATGGAAACAAAAGTAAACTGAGGAAGCTATGGGGCATTGGAAAGCGGGAGAGCGCTAGCTTTTCAGGCTAGCTGTTTTTAGCAGCTGGCTAACTTAAAGCAGCGCTCCGTCACTGCACGACACGGCGAATTAATGATACTGTAGATCAAACACGACACAAAAGCACCGCTTTCAGTTTAAACATACCTAAAAGGAGGACTCTGTTTGTCTGGTGTTGATATTTTGCCGTTCACCCCTTAAACTACTACAATTGAATATCCAGTCGTCGCTAGCTGGTGTCTGAATACTGTGATGTCATTTGTAACAGGGTAGCCGAGCGCTCGTCACCAGCTAAAAATAATCTGTTTTCTTTCTTAAATTATGACTATTACAAAATAGCCATGCTTTTCCAGATGGTAAAAACTGCTCACCAGACACTCTCTCCCACTCTCCCATGACAGATCTGTGAAATGTTCCACTGTTTGGCGAGTGTTTGTTGTGTTCCGACCATAAAGGATCGTTTAAAACAGCAATTAACCACCCAGGAGCAAAAATCAGCCTCCAAACTTTAAAGAAATAATGATTTGACATTTATCGCGGTATGTATCGATATCGAACAATAAAAATTTTGTTTATCGTGATAACATTTTTGGCCATATCGCCCAGCTCTACTTTTGGACAGATTGTGTCCTGTGTCAAGTCCTGTCTAAGGGCTGTAAAATGGGCTTTTCCCCTCATTGAGGACTCACAGTTGGTTGTTTATACAGTTTTTAAGCCGTGTAGTTATTTTTAGGCCTGCTTGGGTGTAGCTGAGCACTGAAGTTTACAACAGGTCGAGACTCTACTTGTGTAATGTTGACAGTGCAGTGTGGCTGAGAAAGTCTGGAGTAAGGGAATGTACTTCCTCTTCCTGAGAGCACTGGTATTTAAAGTCTTTCTCTGGTCTGATGGCGCACATATGCGGTCAAAATGAGGCTGATGTAGGGAAAGAGTAGCAGAAGCTTGTTTATAACTAGCGTGGTGCTGACTGTAAGCCTAAGTTCAGGCTTTAAGACTGTTTTAGGCTTTGTGACGTGCTTCAGTTCGTGTTTCTTCATGACAGTGTGGTATAGTGAATCACAGTGCACACTGCTCAATCTGAGATTCCTGCCTGCACGCAGAGATCAGCTCTAATTAAAGCTGTATGGTTATCAGTGCAGTGTTGATAAACTGTGTAAATGAGAGTATAAGCAGTGCAGGGGTAAATGTACCTCTTAAGCACAGTATCAGAGCAACATTATGTAACAGTTTTGCCTTAAAATAACAGCTTCAGAATCAGTCAGATCCTACACTGACTTGTAACGGTGGGAACAGCGTCTCTGTCGTTGCCACTCCTGGCCGGAACGCCGGCTATAGCGCTATGTGACTTTGGAGGAGCAGTATGAGACCTCTTGCCAGAAGTGCCTAATGCTTTACGGCACCACGTCACACACCAACAACTCGGTGGCTGTAAGAAGATGCAGCTCAGTATTCCCACGTCAAATAAACCTTGAAAGTTTGTAATATAATCCTGTAATGTTTCTCTACCTTGGAAGTCGACACGGTTCTTTTGTTTCTCATGTCATCTTTGCTGGTGTTGTGCCATATTCCCGCACAGAATGCCGACTCCCTGGCAAAATCCCATTTGCATGTAATGCGTGAACAACCAAAATTGTGGGTGTAATCAGTAGCATTCATACGCCTGCACATGCACGCGAAGGGGAGTCGGATTCTGTATCCCTCAGCTTGTCAACAAATGCACGTGTACAGCTGTCCATGAGGGGGCGCTCACAGCACAATTTGTATTTACGACAGTGTTGTAAAAATGAAATACACTCTGCGACTGTAGGGGGAGCCCAAGAGTGAAAAATACTAATTCTCGCATAATGCTGCTTGACGTCTTAACTCATTAATGTGTTTGTTACTACACAGTTCCTGTAATTAGATACTTAGATAACCCTGTAATTAGATAACAGCAGTCTAAGATATGGCTGCCCGTGTGTTCACACTTGCTGATATTTTTCATGATATTTTTACACGGACACTGGTAGTAGAGTTGGACACACTGACAGTATTTACTGTTGTTATAATGAACAACGTCACAACATCCCACAGTATGCATTTCTGTGCATTTTTAGGATATTGTCAGCACTTAAACACTTCGCACCTGCATGCTTGACTACAGTAAAAGATTCATTGGTCCTATTTGATTGCATTTAGTGGAACACTGCAAAATGTTAAAAAATAAACTGTTGTGTTCATAGTTTTTGGTAGTTTTTTTTTAATGAGGCTCTACTTTTTAAGTCTAATTTATCAGATGTCAGAAAAGTATATATTGTGACAGAATGTGTCTCCCAGCTCTAACTAGTGCCACATTTCTAAACTGCCATCAAAGACTATGAATACAGTGATTTATTGAACATTTCACACACTTCACCACACCAGCTCAGCAGGACTAATTATGCTCTCTGTTTAACACGCAGTGTTCATTAAGTACGGACGATGCTAAGAAAAGCGTATCATTCATCACAATATCAAAATTTATATTTATATTTATATCGCCCAACTCTAGCTGACACTAGCATTGCACAATGTGGACATAAACACACTCACATCTCATTACACAGATGGTTCTTCAAGGAACTTGAAGGTGTTAACTGGAAGTGGGGCTTCTGTGTCATTGTTCTTTTCGGCATTGTAACATTAAAGAGTGCCAACGCTGTAGAAATAGCACTGAGGTTAGTACTGTTGGCATGATCTCCTGCTTCAAATGGTATGTGGTTTATCAAGAAGGAGAACATTTTAATCGTCTCACTTGTCGTTCCTGTAAATATTCCTGATTATTTTATAAAGAGACTGAGGTCAGTTGGGACTCCCTTGGTCAGTGATTGGCTCTGCAAAGTGGAGCTGAGTTTAATAAATACATCATCAAATATCAGTAAAATCTAAACATCGATACTGCCGATACAGAAATTATTCCAAAATCATAGTATGTCCTGACTGATTATTGTCTAGTCTCTTTGTAATAAAATCATTAAATATGATGTAATCAATTACAATAGTGATACATATTTTCATGTTACTCATCCCTAATTGAGCCTCTGTGTTAGTGACTGAACTTTATGATGATGAACTATATATTAGTGAAGCACGACTCCTAAGCAAACGGTTAAGATGTAAACAGAGTCATTCGGAGTGGTTTGGTGTGAAATGCTCAGTTCTAGAGTCAGAGTTGTTCTCAGTGGTGGTGATAGGAACCAGACGTCCACCTCTAAAAGCTCCCTTACAGAAAGTTATTACATGAAATGGTTACACTGCCTGATGCCTGAGACATTGTTTTATAATACTTTTGAGGAGATTTTGGTCTTAAACTCAACATTCATGGTGGAGGGATACATAACGTACAGGGTGCTGTCAGGCAAAATAGTCCCCAAAGAAAACTTATTATTTCAGATGCTCCACTATTTTCCCGTCATCAACATTCCATATAAAACTCAGAAGACACGTGTAGGTTCACTGGTGGTTTTGGATAGTAAGTAAAATGGCTATTTTTGTGTTGTAGTCATGGTGACCAGTGGCTCCTATCACCACCACTGTAAAGAAATCTGAACTATTTCACACCAAAGTACTCTGAATAACTCCCGTTTACATCTCAGAGCTTTTTTTTTTTTAATGTAGAAAATTTTAAAAATCACCCTTTTGGTTGAACCTTGACAGCACCAGAGCAGGTGATAAAGGCAGATGGTAGAGAATAAACCATCCTGATTGTAGTTTATCCAGTTTTTTGAGTTGATATGATGAAAATATATAGTTACATTAAGTAATATTAGAATGTTTAACAAATAATTACAGCTGACTGAAGTTTTTCACATCCTGCCAGTACAGTCTGTTTCTCCTAATGTGGTGAAACCCTGAGTTTACTGAGAAAATCATTTTAGTCACAATTCTTTGGAAAGGGAACTACTTTCAGATTCTTTTTTCATGCCGTATTAGTCGGATGTTGACTTGTTCCTTTTTTCAGGAAGTTGGCTTCATAGTCTCCGGCTTCTTATTAGACATTTCCGTTCCACCTTAAATAATGCACCAGTTATCAAGTCCAAACCAATTCATGTTTTTCTTAAACTGTTTACGTCTGATCCGGTCAGTTTGGTTTTCAGTTTATCGAGCAACTAAAGAACTCTGCATGACACACGTGCGTCCTGTCATAATCACCTGCATGGGCTGCGTCTCCTTGTACTGGATACTGATTGGTTTGTAGAGGAGTGTCTGACGTCGGCGTGTAGCCAGTTCGCTGGGCAGCCTTTTCTGCTGGAATGGAGGAAGATGAATCTCCTCTCCCTCTCATCCTCTCGGAGAATAAGGGAGACGTTTAGGCATTTTTATTTGTTTTTTCATGTTGACTTTTAACTCATTTCATTGAACCAAATTCCAGTCAAATATTTGGTCTTCTCCCTCTGCTTCTCTCCTTGTTCTTTTTCTTCTCCTGTTGTTTAATGTGTGATGATATCCTGCCTCCTGTAATTGATCTAAAAGTCTGAACCATCCAGAAAAGTGTTATCCCGTTGCAGATGAACCGAACCATGCTTTAGTTTGGTCTGGACCGAGACCACCTCTTTTGGTCAGACAAAATTTTGGTGCTTTGGTCCGAGGCACCTTTCACACCTGCTCTTTTGGTTCGGACCAAACTGAAAAGTCTGAAGGTCCAGACCAAACAAGGTAGGTGTGAAAGCACCCTTAGTGGAGCGGCAGCTTCAGAATGTAACTGCAGCCACATTTAAGGTGGAACAGAAAATTTAATTTAGGAGCTGGTGCAGACCCCTACTTCCCCCTGGTTTGATGTTTCATATGCTCTGTTGCACTAATTCCAATTATTCAAGACTAATTATGCTTTCCTGATGAAACATGCAGTCGGTCAGTGTTTTTTAAGTACTGATGATATTCACCACATTATCTCATCAACTCCAAAATGGCAGCTTGACAGGAGAAGACAAAAACATTCATAGCTTTAAATGTAAGTTACTGTAAAACGATTTAATTTCAGGCATTTGTGGAGCACATCTATCGGTCTACTCATCATGAAATTTTCACACAATGCGAAGACAAAAATCAAAACAAATTTTTTTGCAACAATGATGAAATATTGTCATATTGCCCAGCTCTATGTATAGGCTCAGTGAGGAATCTCGCAGACTCATGATGACCTTCTGAAACCACAGCGTTCACCCACAGAAATGTTCCTAAAGCCAACACTGCACCCCCTTAGCCTGAGTTTTGGGATCTGCGACAGGCCGTCCAGCTCAGCGACAGATGACTGTGAACCTGTGAAAAGCACTCGTGCTGGGGTTTGGGTGGTCAGGGTGTAAATGACAAAAGCATTCATTTCATTCATTTTGCTTTTGTGGCGTCTCATTTTCTGTTTTAAAACTGAAAATAATGAATTTTCTCTCTTACATGGTCACCAAATAATTGAGCACGATTTTAAACCCATCATTCAATAAAGACTGTCTAACATTCACTAAATGTTAAACTGTGCTGCTAGCTAGCAGAGAGGAGCTGGTTAGCGTTAGTGTAGCTAGCATTAGGTTGGATTCTGACTAACTGAAAATAATGGAGTTCAGTGTATCCTGAGTTTCAGTTTTGGTTTTGGCCAAGAATTTTTAATTCTGTTGTAGTTTGTAAGACACGTCTGTGATCGCTCGTGTAATCTGCTATGTCTGTCTGTTGGTGGGGGTTAGTTGGAGTGAATTGGATAGGTCTTGAGGGTTTGGCTGGGGTTAGCGGGGTTGGAGGGGTGTAAGTGGGGAATTGTGGGGTTTTATTTTATATTGGTGGGATTTAGTGAAGCATTGCTGGGGTTTGGTGGGGGTTTGTTGAGTGTTAGTTAGGCAGTTTGGTGGGATCTGGTTTGGATTGGTTGGGGTCTGATTGGGTTTGATTGCGATTGCTGGGAGATAGTGGTGGTTTGGTGGAGTTTGGTTGAGATTGGTGGGGGTTAGTGGGAGTTTGGTGGAGTTTGGTTGAGATTGGTGGCAGTTTGGTGGGATCTGGTTTGGATTGGTTGGGGTCTGATTGGGTTTGATTGCGATTGCTGGGAGATAGTGATGGTTTGGTGGAGTTTGGTTGAGATTGGTGGGGGTTACTGGGAGTTTGGTGGGATCTGGTTGGGATTGGTGAAGGTCAGTAGGAGTTTGCTGGGGTTTGATTGGGATTGGAGGGTGATTGTGTTTTATGAGGAAAGGATGGTTTAAAAATGCAGCTGTGTGTGTGTGTGTTTACTCAGAAAAAGAATTCTGAAATAGAAACTGGTTTGATGTTGGCAGGAAAATAAGTTGACTCATTAGTTCCTGATTCAGAGTGTGGAGCATAGAGCAGCAGTGTGTGTGTGTGTTTCACTGTTTTAGTGTAGATTTCAATGTGTGCTGGCCACTCAAACCACCAAGCCAGTGAATCTTGCAGCCAACATTAAAAGGTTTCACCTAACAATGCATGAGTAGTGGCACATTTATAAATTGTAATCAAAAACTAAGAGTACAGTGATTTTTATCTGTTTCATATTCTGTGCTCATGTCATAATATTCACTTTTTATCTCAAAATAATAACTTTATTGAAATATTGACTAACATATTGAAATAAAGACATCTTCGTATGACTTACAATGTCAGAATAGTGACTTACATTTAGTTTTTAAATTATGGACTCACTAAAACAAAATAATGATTTATTTTCTTGAAATAATTGCTTACTTTTTATCAAAATTACTAACTCATTGTTTGGACAAAATCTTAATTTTTTCTCCATTTTTGTTTCTGGCAGCAGTTTGTGAAGAATAGCGACTTAATTTCCAAAAATAGTGACTTATTTTCTCAGAATATAGATTTTGTATTTCTTAGTTTTATAGACATTTTGATTTAATATTGAAATATTGTCTTAAAGAAATGAACTACTAATGAATGGACTAATGATGCTCTCTTTATGACAGGGGTGTCCAATGTCTTCTGTTTTAGAGTGTGTTGTAAGTGGACCACCAGCCATAACGCCGCAGTTCTTCCTCTCACCTGATGGTGGCTGTAAAATTACAGTGGAATGCGCTACACTCCGTTAACAAAACTGAAGTTTAAGAGCCTTTCTTCTCTGAGCTACTGCTTCATTTACCAACCCACATTTAGTCCAGACCTCTGCCATAAAGCTCAAACTAACACTGAGATCCGTAGATTTTGATGGAAGTTTGAACTTCTTCATCAAGAGCCGAAGCAAATGAGCCTCATATTTCAAAAGACTGTAATGAATTTAATATCAACAGACATGAAAGACAGCATGAACTTTATGCTAAGTATTCAGGAGAGAAACTAAAGCAGCTGCAGCTCCGCAAATCTCACAGCAGCGACTTCTTATCAAATCAAATTCAGCAGGTCAGTAAATATTAACCCTTTAAGGTGGAACAATAACTGTTGTTCATGCTGTTAAATCTGCTCTTCTCATTTAATAAAGTGATTTCTGAATGATGTTGCTGCATTTATTTGAAATGTGAAGAACATGATCTAACAACTGAAAACGCGTCATATTTTTACTCATTTGTGAATAATTTTTCAGCCCACAGGTTTTGGACACTCCTGCTTTATGATGAAACAGACAGTCTTAAGTATAACAGACATTAATAAAGTATGGTATTATCCAGCCTTAGCCACAACTTAGCTTCTATGTGGCAGCAGCTTCATTGCCGAATCCTTTTACTGCACACCAGTCCATTCCAGAATAGACTTCAAGGTGCTGTTACTGCTCTATAAATGTCTTACTGGTGCAGGAGCAGCGTATTTATCTGATCTGCTGCAGCGATATGAGCCAAGCAGAACTCTCAGATCATTAGGAATTTTTTTTTCCCCCAGAGCTGTTTTAGTGTCCATTTTAGTCAGACCCTTGCTGCTGTTGGGTGATTTGACCCCAGGGGTTGGCGCTCGCAGAGAAATGCACAGGCCTTTCCTTTGTTGCTGTTGTCGCTGTGAGATCAGCTTTCATTTTGGCTTCAATGTCTTTGTCTGTTACTGACTATTTTTACAAGTTATTAATCAGTAGCTGATCCTAGCTGTGCAGTAGTCTTAGTCCATGTATCAAAACAATATAAGGCTTTTTTGGGCTCAGAACTGGCCTGTAACTCTGAACAGAAATTCTCTCCTTGAACGTCATCCTGTGTGTGTGAGCGATGCCCCGAAGTGGCCAGTTTTCAGCTCACTGTACTGAAAATATAGTGTTCACTTAAACAGAGCAGCTACTGCAGATTCAACCGTTGCAGTCCTGAAATCAGGAGATGCTGCAGCCCCCTCAGCCCCCCACTTTCCACGTCCCTGTTGTGATTTAAAAAGTATAAAAATAGTACAGAATGTGCTGACAAGCTGTAGTCGCCACTCTGTAAGCAGTTCAGTTTATTAAAGAGGAGAAAAGTTTTATGTTGAGCTGTTTTAGGACTTTTATGTTGAAGATCCTGAATGTGGGTGGAGTGGTGGGTTTTCTGGAGTAGAGCAGAGGGCTGTGTTTGTAGCTCTTAGCACTGGAGAGGCTGTGTTTCTTCTGT
The DNA here is from genome assembly GCF_904425465.1 of Colossoma macropomum. Taxonomy (NCBI): domain Eukaryota; kingdom Metazoa; phylum Chordata; class Actinopteri; order Characiformes; family Serrasalmidae; genus Colossoma; species Colossoma macropomum. Next base: position 24,149,153 of record NW_023494802.1, on the reverse strand, counting down.
TTTCAGCTAATTAAAAATAAAGCTGTGTTATGGACCAAAACCTCGAGTCGTTTGAATTTCTCCAGAGAACCGCGAACGGTGCAGGGTTCTGCATTTTGCTTTTATTGATAGACAACATTTTGCCAAAACAAAAACCAAAAAGCTGAATACCTACCCAGCCAACAAATATCCGAATAGTTGAAATAGCCGTAATGATTTGGGCATTCGGTTAGCGCCATGCTAATTGGTAGGGTGTATGCAAACTTCAAGAACAAGCAAACGTCAGACGCCAAACGCATCTTGGCTGATGTTCCACATTGGGAGTGAGCGGGGGAAACCGTAAACTGGGGAATGTCAATGCTAAACTATCCCTTCAAATACCTTGTGTTCTCGTTTACTCTCTCTCTCTCTCTCTCTCTCTCTCTCTCTCTCTCTCTCTCTCTCTCTCTGTCTCTCTCTCTTTCTCTCCTGCTGTGTTCATGGTGAGGCGTCTGAAGCTCCTGTTTCTGCTTGTGGACTTCAGACGTTCTCTGCTGGCGGGGCTGCTGAGCTCCAATTAGCCTGATTTGCTCCAGCCTGCGTTACGGCACTGGCGCTCTGCTCGCTCTGTCTGATCTGACTCGAGTGCAGATTCATTTCCTCATCCAGGTCAGCAGTAAAGAGTTGCTCTGACTCGCCACTTCGCTCTGAGTTACTTTATAAACTCACTTCCTTTATTCAGTTCACAGAGCAGCTCAGATTAGCAGAGCAGCATCTTATTTAACACTTCCTGCGTTACAGCACAGAGCTACAGACCCATACTCTCTCTCACACTCACTTTATGTATATAACTCTCTCTCTCTCTCTCTCTCTCTCTCACTCTCTCTCTGTCTCTCTCATGTGATCTTATGTTTTCACATTTTCATGTTTTTTCGTGATTACACATTTTCACATTTTTTTAATGTGATCTCACGTTTTCACATTTTTTTTCCGATTATCACACATTTCCTGTTTTTTTATGTGATCTCACATCCACACAGTACAATATTAGTAATAATAATAATAATAATAATAGTAATAACTATTAACTGATTTGTTCCTTTAGTCATTTGTACACAACGAATGGCTGTTTGTGACATACTGTGGGCAGTGGTTCTGCAGTGGATTGTCCTCGAGCCAGGTGGTCTGAGGACCCCCGAGACCCCAGGCAGACGGGGAAAAGACGTGGAGCTGAATTTATAGAAAATAATCGCAATCAGAAAAATCACAGTTGGATATTTTCACCAGATCGTCCATGCACTTTAGCCAACCTGTGAAATCTTATGTATGGAACTTGGCGATGAGCTCAGCTGAGTATCTGCTCCTGCTCGTTCTGGACCTTGTGTCAGTTCTGGGTTAGTGTTAGTGAGTGTGTCCCTCATTAGTCCTTCAGAGGAGATTTTGACCCTCCGTCTGAGCCGGTGTGGCTCTTTTTTGGGAGTTTTTGGGTTCGTGCAGACCCTGGCAGAAAAGAACACACACCACTCGTTCTATTTCCAGATGGAGAAGTGGGTCGGAGTCCGCTGGGGGAGTTACTGTCTGTCCGGCCGACGTTCTTATACTGAAAACCCAAAAGGTATCATGGATATTGAGTGCAGTGTGGGCGGACACGCCCAACCGGGTCTGTAATAGTGGTCTGATTACAGAACCGGACCTGACTAGTCAGTCACAGGGTCCAGCTTTGGGCTGATTTTCTTAGCCTAAACATCAGACTTGATTTGTTTTCTAATTAGTGATTATATTTTTTAATGCAGTAGATCTGTTTAGCCCCACCCATTCAGCCTATGGCAGTGCAACATGGTATGATAGAATACAATACTTAATGATACTTGTTATAAGTTATGGTACAATACAATACTTCATAATACAATACTTTATGATACAGTATGATACTTTATGATGCAGTGCGATAAGTTATGGTAAAACACTTTATGATACAGTATGATACATTCTGGTGCAGTGCAATACGTTATGATACAGTACGATACTATGATACAGTGCAATAAGTTATGCAGTACGATACTTTATGATAGAATGCAGCAAGTTATTATACAACACTACTTCATGGTACAGTGCAGTAAGTTATGGTACAATATGATACAGTATTTGGGGTGGGGGAAAAAATCGATTCTTAGATGCATCGCGATGTGGGGTACAGGGGTAAATACACAAGACAATACAATATAAATGTGGGTTAAGGGCCCTTTAAGTTCTGTGATCTACTCCTAGGAGACCAGTCAGCTATTCTGGCAGCGTGCTGAGCTGTTGGCAGTGAGCTGGGAGCTGAATGGCTGCTGCTGGGGGAGTGGGTGACCTGGGGGGGGGGCTTTGGGTTGCTGGCAGCAGTTTCAGTCTCAATCAGAAATAAATTGTTTAGACGCTAAATGATAATGTTCATTTATACATGTGTACGTGTGTGTGTGTGTGTGTGTGTATGTGTAAGTAAGCTTACACATACACACACACTGACAGTAAGCTGTTTATCGGCTCCTGGTGTCTCAACACAGATGTTTTTACTCTCCCGCTCAGTGCTGGAGGCTCCTCTGGTTCCTGTAGGAGCCAAGTTGATCCTCTCAGCTGCAGATTAAAAACATTTCAGTTTTTATTAGATAATCTGCTGTTGGTCCTGGTGTTAGTCTGGAGATCCTTCTGCTCTTTGCTGTGGATGATGATTCTTAGATAGCTGGGCTGCTTTTCTCAAAGTGGATTAACTATTTCTAGATTTAAAAAGAGAAATCAGTTCTTTACTCGTTCTTCACTGTTTCACTCCTTTCTGCTCTCACTGAGCTCCCGCAGGCAGCCCAGCCCTGCAGGACCTGTAGGATTCAGCTTCGTTTAGTTTGCAGCAGTCGGGTTTGGTTCAGTTTGGTCAGGTAAGGATTGGTTCAGAAAAGTTTGGGCTTGGTTCAGTTTGATCAGGTTAGGTTCAGTTTGGTCTGGTTGGGTTTGGTGTTCGGTTTTGTTTGGTTCGGTTTGGTCTGGTTGGGTTCAGTTTGGTCTGGTTGGGTTTGGTTCAGTCCGGTTTGTTTCGGTTTAGTTAGGTTGGATTTGGTACAGTCTGGTTGTGTTTGGTATGGTCTGATTGGGTTCGGTTTGGTTCAGTTTGGTCAGGATGGGTTTGGTTCAGTTTGGTCAGGATGGGTTTGGTTCAGTTTGGTCAGGATGGGTTTGGTTCAGTTTAGTCAGGTTGGTTTTGGTTCAGTTGGGTTTGGTTCAGTTTAGTCAAGTTGGTTTTCTTTCAGTCTGGTTTGGTTCAGTTTAGTCAAGTTGGTTTTCTTTCAATCTGGTTTGGTTCAGTTTGGTCAGGTTGGGTTTGGTACAGTGGTTGGATTTGGTACATTTTAGTCAGGTTGGGTTTGGTACAGTGGTTGGATTTGGTACATTTTAGTCAGGTTGGGTTTTCGTACAGTCTTGATTTGGTACAGTTCGGTCAGGTTGGGTTTTGTCAGGTTGGGTTTCGTCAAGTCTGGTTTGATTTAGTTTTGTCTGGTTTAAGGTACTTTGGTCTGTTTTTATTGCTCTAATGTGCTGTGTCTTGTTTGGTTGATTTTATAAATAATGGTCAGCTTCAGCCTTTTTTTATATTAATGTCTCAGTGCTGAGGCGGAGGACTCTAGCTGGCACGACCCCTCTGAGGAGGAAGTGTAGAGGCTCCACTCGAGTGGAACACACACAAACTCTTATTTTTCTTTCTCTGGTTTTCTGCAGTGCTGAATTCCAGCAGGCGAGTCTGTTTCAGTCTGCAGTGCCGTCAGGCTGATAGCTCCACTGGGAAATTAGGGATTACAGTCTTCTTTTACTGCCTGCTTCCTAAAGCGCACACAGACATGTCCTCTGATGTTTTCTCCTTGGTTCTGCTGCTCTAAGAGGATGAGGAGCCTCAGTGCTGGTGACTAATGCTGATGAGTTTTGGGGTCATTACACTCACCCTCGTTTGGTCATGTGTTTGCTGCTCGCTGTGTTTGAGGTCATTTTAGGTCTTGTGTAACTGACAGTGTCCATCACTGTGTCTGAGAGTAAACCCGAAAACTTCTGAACACTTTCTCCACATTCACTCACTGTGTCTGTTCATATCTGTCTGTAGACTCACGTTTGTTTATTGATTAGTGTTGTTAATAAGATAATGTTAATAAGATAATGTTATGGTACAATGAAACATTATAATACAATACGATACTTTATGATACAGTATGATACTTTATGATACAGTGCAACATGGTATGATAGAATACAATACTTAATGATACTTGTTATAAGTTATGGTACAATACAATACATCATAATACAATAATTTATGATACAGTATGATACTTTATGATGCAGTGCAATAAGTTATGGTAAAACACTATGATACAGTATGATACATTCTGGTGCAGTGCAATACTTTATGATACAGTGCAATACGTTATGATACAGTACGATACTATGATACAGTGCAATAAGTTATGCTTCAGTACGATACTTTATGATAGAGTGCAGCAAGTTATTATACAACACTACTTCATGGTACAGTGCAGTAAGTTATGGTACAATATGATACAGTATTTGGGGTGGGGGAAAAAATTGATTCTTAGATGCATCGCGATGCGGACGTGGACGATTCTGAAACGATTCATTCAACATCAAAATCGATTTTCTAAATATTTAATTTATAACATAAAGTTGACGGAACGCAAAGGGTGGAACTTGGAAGTGGGTAAGTGCAGCGCCTGGACAGTCTGTGGCAGCACATAACAAAGACACAACAGGATGAGCGAGAAATCCGACCAGCTCCCTCTGCATTAAAGTCAGGTTAGGTCAGGAGTCACAACCCAAATGTTAAGAAGAGACATTTTGTCCTTTCAACAAAAATCAAACCACCTTGGGAGCCACAACATTTAATGTCCAGTATGTCTCAGTATGTGCTAGTATAGGCTAAACAATATAAACGAAAACGCGGACTTCCTCTACTCTGCTTTAAGCTTTAGCTATAGCCGCTTTCCTCCCATCTCCAGCAGGAAACTTTTCCTCAAAAGTTGAATAGTTTCTTGTAAAATGTCTTTCAGCTTTCGGCTGTTTTACGAGGCTGAAGTCCTTCTCATTCACCAGCTTCTTTCCCGTTCCACCTTAAATTCTGACTGAGGCGCCGAAGGTAAATGCGGCACCATTTAAGGTGGAACAGGAGAATTAGAAAGAGAAGCGACTTCATCTTCGCAACTTTTTAGTGTTTGACAGTCTCTCGTTGCAGATTTAACGTATCAGGAAATAAATACGAATAAGTCCATTCGTCTCCAAATGTTCTTCTGTCTTTCTCTTTTCCTTTTTCGTTCGCTACTAGCCAGGCGAAACCTCGTTGCTAGGTGACCTGCAGTCTGCACGTCAATTCTCAGTTGTTGAGAAACAGGGCTTTTGTGCTATGTTGCACACTTCCCGTCTCGAAGATGTTTTATTGACACAGCAACCCCCCCCCCACTCTCTACCACGAGACCAAGAACGAAGTTATAAAATCACTAAAGATAATGGGTGGGACAGCTATAATGTGCTGCGTGGACATCCATTACCACTGGATCTTATTTCACCGTAACAGCGCATTTTATCACAGATGAGTGGCAGCAGCGTCTCCAAACAAGAGCAGTGAATGAGAGCCTTCTAGTTCACTTCCATTTGTTTTATTAATAAAAGATATTGGACATAAATGCATTATGGATCATTACAAATACTTTGCTTTAAAACTACCAAGTCCTCAGACAGTAAGAAAATAGAAACCATGTATAGAAAAAAAAGATGCATCGAGATGCATCGATAATCATTTTGTAATCGCATCGCAGCCCTCTGAATCGTAATCGAATCGTGAGGTGCCTAGAGATTCCCACCCCTATACAGTATGATACTTTATGATATAATACGATACTTTATGATACAGTGCAGTAAGTTATGGTTAAATATGATACTTTATGATACAGTGCGATACGTTATGGCACAATATGATACTTTATGATAGAGTATGATACTTTATGATACAGTACAATACTTTGTGATACAGTGTGATACGTCATGATACGATAACATACTTTATGATACAGTATGTCATGATAAAATTGGGTACTTTATAATTACAGTATGATATGTTCTGATACATTATGCCACAGTATGACACATTATGATACAATATGATACAGTATGAAAAGCTATGATACTGTAAGTTATGATATAATGATACTGTGATACTTTGTTATACAGTATGGTATGTAATAATACAAATTCATACTTTATGATTCAGTTTGATAATTTATGATACAATATGTTACGTTATGGTGAAAAATGATACGTTATGATATAATATGACACATAATGATGCAGTACGATACAGTTCAAAGTAGAGTATGTTAGACAGAACAATAAATTATGATACAGTATGATACTTTATGATACAGTACGATATGTTAATAGTATAAAACTTATCGTACTGTAGTATAACGTAACGATACCTTATGGTACTGTATCATAACGTAACGATATCTTATGGTGCAAAATGATACATAATGATGCATTACGATATGTTATGACACAGTATAATGTTATATTACAGTGTAATACCTTATAGTACAATTTGATTTGTAATGATACAGTAGGATACTTTATGATGCAATATGATACATTATGGTACAATACGTTTTGATGCAGTAGGATACTTTATGATACAATATGATACTTTATGATACAGTATGATACATTATATAATACTTTATGATACAGTATGAAACTTTGTAATATAATCAGTTATGTTGAGATATGATCTTGTGGTCCAGTATATGCTCCCTATTAGCGTAGAGCAGCGCGGTATGAGAGAGAGTTACTGCCAGTTGGCTAGTAAATGTTGCATTAATTTGTAAAGCCTCTCTCTCTCTCTCTCTCTCTCTCTCTCTCTCTCTCTCTCTCTCTCTCTCTCTCTGTATGATTGTAATCCTCTCTCGGCCAGGCTCTGATGTGTTCAGTGGGGATGAAGCAGGACGTGAGCAGAGGCTGAACGCTCTTTCTGTCTCTCTCGGTTCACTTCAGTTGAGTTTAATGCTCTTTATTAGCGTGAGCTGCTTTACGCTACAGCGCAGAGTGATATAAGAGCACTGATGCTAACACACGCACTGTGCCGAAAAACACGCATATGCTTATATTAGCATTGGATCATACTCTACTATAATAATATACAGCAGTGTGCGCTACTTCTCTGGCCAAAATAAAATTCTCCAGCTATTTTCAAATGTAAATATTCCAAATCAAAGCTGGGCTTGTGTGTTTTATTGTCTGTACTCCGCTGCACTGTGTACTGTCCTGTATTCAGTCTGTTTTATATCTAATTCTGAATCGGATAAAATCAAATCAAAATGAATGGTGCTGAGAATTTCAAATTTGATGATGCACTGAATCCTGAGAAATCATTGAAAATAATTTCTCTCACGTAACCTCTCTCTCTCTCTCTCTACTCCTTTCTCTCTCCCTCTCTCTCTTTCAGCGCTCTCTCTGTTTTGCCCCCCTTTTATTTATCTTTCTCTCTCTTCCACCTCTCTCTCTCTACCCCTTTCTGTCTATCTTTCTCTCGTTCTCTTTCATTTCTCTCTCTCTCTCTCTCTCTCTCTCTACCCCTTTTTCTTTCTCCCCCCTCTTTTCTCTGAGTTGTGAGGATGAGTTGTTTGTGTTTATTTTTAGTGTTTTAATAAACACTGAGAATGGAATCTCTCCCAGCTGTGCCCCCCCCCCTCCCCCCGGTCTGTGTATATGTCTCTCTATCTCTCTGTTTCCCCTCATTTGGTGCTATATGTGATTGTAATTGCAGGCTGTTCTGCTCATTTACAGCTCCAAACTGTCTCATTACTGAGATCAGCATCATCAGCATCATCCTCAGCCCGTCGCCATGGCGATGCCACAGCACGGGTCAAGGGGGTTGGGGGGTACAAGGGGAAGAAGGATGATGTCATCTTAGAGAAATTCTATTTGCATGTTCTCTACCCTCTCTTCTCTTCTCTTCTCTTCTCTTCTCTTCTCTTCTCTTCTTTCCTTTCTTAAAGGATGATGGCACATTAAATTTATCTCTCAGTGTCTCATGGTAGTGCTGTGATTGCAGTATTTTAGGTGGTTGTTTGGTGGTTGCTGTGGTATTTTAAGTGGTTGCTAGGTGTTTGCTTTGGTATTTTAGGTGGTTGCTGTAGTATTTTAGGTGGTTGGTAGGTTGTTGCTATGATATTTTAGGTGGTTGCTATGGCATTTTAGGTGGTTGCTATAGTATTTAGGGAGTGGTTAGTTAAAATTTTTTTACTGTGGTATCCCAGGCGATGCTAGGGTGTTGCTAACTGCTTGCTGTGGTTTCTTGGGTGGTTGTCAAGGTGTTAGACCGCCCTGCTAACCCATTCAACTCATCACTGGTTGCTAAGCAACAACAACAGTCACTTCACTGCCACTTTGTGCTGGAACTTCATTTTTGGCTGAAAATTTTGCCAGTCTGTATGTTTAAAGCAGTAGAGCTCTGTAGGTGGTGATTATGGTGAAGTTTGTTGCTGTAATGATCTGTGACCAAATAAGAGCCGAGATCTCGCTCAGTGACACAGGACTTCTAGTGGTGGTATCTGTGTAAATTGTGTGTGTGTGTGTTTGTGTGTTTGTGTGTGTGCGTGAGTGATGTTTAACCATGTTCTCTCTGCTCTCTGCAGTATCTGGAGGATTCCTAATGTGAACTGTGTGGACAGTAATGGATACACTCCTCTACATCACGCTGCTCTGAACGGACACAGGTGAGGGTTTACCTGACGCATTGACCGCTGCGCCTCTGTGTGATGCACAATTGATGTGTTTTTGATTATGTACTGAATCTGATATTAGCAGCAAAGGCTTGAACTTTCAGTTCAGTTCACTATGTGGCACTGTGTGTCTTTCTAACTAGCATTAGCTATTTTCAGATAGCATAGTCAGCTAACATTAACATTTTCAGCAGTTAGCCAGCGTCAGCTATTTTCAGTTAACTAGGATTAGCTGTTTTCAGTTAGCAAAGATAGAGTTAGCTTTTTTCAGTTAGCAGAGTTAACTAGTGTTAGTTATTTTTAGCATTAGAGTTAGCTGAGCTTGGTTATTTTCAGTTAGCAGAATTAGCTAGAGTTAGCTATTTTCAGTTAGCAGTGTTAACTAGTGTTAGTTATTTTTAGTTAGGAGAGTTAGCTAATGTTAGTTATTTTAGTTAGCAGAGTGAGCTAGAGTTAGCTGTGTTCAGATAGCAGAGTTAGCTAGTGTTAGCTTTTTAAGTGAGCAGAATCAGCTACCATTAGGTATTTTCAGTTAGCAGAGTTAGCTAATGTTAGCTGTTTTAGTTAGCAAAACTATTAAAAATTATTAAAGCTATTTTGAGAATAAGAGGGAAAAAGTTATAATGTTAAATGTGTTACCAATTATTATTCATTAACAAAAGGAGACCATGTTTTACTAATTATTATCATTGATTATTTATTTATATTATTTATTGTTCTTTGCCCCCCCCCCTCCTCAGTGAGGTGGTGGAACTGCTGTTGAGGAATGAAGCTTCAACTAACGTAGCTGACAGTAAGGGCTGTTATCCGCTGCACCTGGCCGCGTGGAAGGGTGACCAGCGCATCGTCCGGCTGCTCATTCACCAGGGTCCATCACACCCCAAACTCAACGAACAGGTCAGAACACGCGTTGGATCTGCTTTTCTGGTTTTTCGCTTTCCTTTAGTGCGCTGTATCTTGTGCATGTAAACATTTGGCAAGTCCCAAAGCTCAAAGTTCCGTTCAGAGGGAGAAACTCTCTCCCACAGAAACCACTTTTCTTAGCTGCCTAAAATGCCTCGCTGGTATTCCAGCGCTTTTTATTTGTTACAAGAAGACGCAATCTCGTCCTTACTGGGCACACCCTCACACAGCGCACAGCGGCTGCTGGAGGAGGAAGAGTGTGTTCAGTGTTGTTGCTGTTTGGAGAGACACTGACTGGACTTTCAGGATCAACTCTGGACCAAACTGATATGACAGAACCGATGCCGCTGGAGAAACAGCCACAGCGGAGTTTACAGTTGCTCAGGAGAGAAGACACAGTAGCTCTAACACAGTGTTTCAGGCAGAGGGTGAATAGAGATGCACAATATGAGGAAAATAATGTGGTTTTGGAACACTGATGCTGTAAGTCTATTCTAGGCCCCAAAAATGCAATTTTGAGCATTAAAAAATGAGCACAGTAGGTCCCCTCTTCAAGATTTGCAGCTTGTTCACTCTGTGGAGCCATCAGAGAGCAGAGGAGAAGATCAGGGCCTTCAAAGAGGTAAAGAAATCTCTCTGAACAGACAACATCTGAAGTTACTGGAGCTTGTCCAACATGATGAGGATGGAAAGTTCCACTTTTTCTTATAGGAAGGGTTCTTCTGCTATTCTTTGTCATAATGAGGTAGGAAAGAACAGATAATTTGTCAAATTGAAAAGCCCTCACTACAGTGGAAAATGCGGTGAACACTACACTCTTAAAAAAGATGGTTCTTCAAGGGTTCTTTACTAAAGACAGTGGTATTTTTATATAGAACTGTGAACACTTAAAGCACGGTTCTTTGCATGGTGCATAAGATGAACAAATTCAATAAAATACAATAACAAAAGAATTAAAAGTAGTATTCCAGTAAAAACAAGGGAAATTATAAAAAACTAGTTAAACACTAAAGTAAGGAAATATGTTTTTAACCTGTTTTTTTAAAACAATGATCGAAGGAGCCTGACGGGTGTTTATCAGAATTGTGTTCCAGATCTTTGGTGTATAAAAACAGAACCTCTCTGCTTCATATGTGGAACACAGAGAAGCAGCACTAGATGATCATAAACCTCGATTTGGAACATCTGCATTTAGAGACACATGAAGTTGTTAAAACAATAAGAGATTTAAACACTAGCAGTAAAACTATATAGTGGATTGTAGGGGTGGGAATCTTTAGGCATCTCACGATTTGATTACGATTCAGAGGGCTGCGATGCGATTATAAAACGATTATCGATGCATCTCGATGCTTCTTTTTTTTATATACCTGATTTCTATTTTCTTGCTGTCTGAGGACTTGGTAGTTTTAAAGCAAAGTATTTGTAATGATCCATAATGCATTTATGTCCAATATCTTTTATTAATAAAACAAATGGAAGTGATGTGGCAAGTGAACTAGAAGGCTCTCATTCACTGCTCTTGTTTGGAGATGCTGCTGCCACTCATGCTGTATAGCTGTGATAAAATGCGCTGTTACGGTGAAATAAGATCCAGTGGTGATAGATGTCCACGCAGCACATTATAGCCGTCCTACCCGTTTTCTTTAGTGGTTTTACAACTTCGGTTTTGGTCTCGTGATAGGGAGGGGGGGGGGCGCGAAAGCCCTGTTTCGCAACGACTGAGAACTCGCGTGCAGACTGCAGGTCACCTAGCAACGAGGTTTTGCCTGGCTAGTAGCGAATGAAAAAGGAAAAGAGAAAGACAGACGAACATTTGGAGATGAATGGACTTGTTCGCATTTATAAGCAGCGCAGTTGGTTTCCTGATACGTTAAATCTGCAACGAGAGACTGTCACACACTAAAATGCTGCGAAGATGAAGTCGCTTCTCTTTCTAATTCTCCTGTTCCACCTTAAATGGTGCCGCATTTACGTTCGGCGCCTCAGTCAGAATTTAAGGTGGAACGGGAAAGTTCAGCAAGAAGCTGGAGAATGAGAAGTGACTTCAGCCTCGTAAAACAGTCGAATGTTGAGAGACATTTTACAAGAAACTGCTCTAGTTTTGAGGGAAAGTTTTCTGGCGGAGATGGGAGGAAAGCGGCTATAGCTAAAGCTTAAAGCAGAGTAGAGTAAGTCTGTGTTTTCGTTTATATTGTTTAGCCTAAACTAGCACATTATCACATACTGGACATTAAATGTTGTGGCTCCCAAGGTGGTTTGATTTTTGTTGAAAGGACAAAATGTCTCTTCTTAACATTTGGGTTGTGAATCCTGACCTAATGTGGCTTTTAATGCAGAGGGGGCTGGTCGGATTTCTCACTCATCCAGTTGTGTTTTTGTTATGTGCCGCCACAGACTGTCCGGGTGCTGTACTTACCCACTTCCAAGTTCCACCCTTTGCGTTCCGTCAACTTATGTTATAAATTAAATATTTAGAAAATCGATTTTGACATTTGTGAATCGATTCAGAATCGTTCACGTCTGCATCGCCATGCATCTAAGAATCGATTTTTTCCCACACCCCTAGTGGATTGTAAAGGACACAGGCAGCCAGTGCACTGATGCTGGAACTGGTCTAATATGATCTTGTTTTCTAGTCCATATTAATTTTCTCGCTGCTGCATTTTGCACAGGTTGTACTTGTAGGTTCTGTGAACAGAGCATTAATTCCCTATAATCCTGTAAAGGTTGAGGTCAGTTACTCATATTTTCACAGAATTATGGCTCTCTAAATTTTTCTGGCTTTCCGGACCTCCACCGCGGGCGGGCGTATCGGCAAGACTGCTTAGGGTCTAGGAGCCTACAGATACAAATTTGTGGGATTTCAGGAGTTTGGCCTCGTCACAGATTTTTGAAGTTGCTTGTTGCAGAGCATTCCCTTCTCTTGTCATTTTATTCACAACGTCATCAGTGATTAGTCAACATTGTCCTAACGTTCATCACAAAACTGTCGACTTTAAAACTCTGAAGTTGTGCGGCCCCTAATGCACGCATGACATTACTGTTCCATAGCGAGATGTAAAATATGAGCCAGAATGAAAAACAAACCCTTTTAGATTGCTTTCATGTTGCTCAACCTCTTCACTAAAAACAGTGCATGAGGATTTATATTTTAAAATCAAATGCTGAATTTATGTCAGAATTGAATACAATCTTCCCTGAAAAATAATAGTCATAGCTATAAAGCTTTACGCTGTGCAGAACTTGAAACAGTATTAAATCAGTATTAAAGTGTAAAGGATCTCTTACTTTTCATTTTGGCAGGTTTTGTGCATGTTACTGTTTAAATAAAATCTCATATATTCTCTGCATTTCTCTGTTTTGGCTGCATTTCAATTAGGCGAATACATCAGAAATACAAATAAAGTGGTGAAACAGTGTAGTGGGTGTTTTGCTTTTCATTTTGGCTCATATTCCACTCGTGACCTGTGGAAAAGTAACATCATGTGTATATTTCACTGTTTTCACTGTTCTGACTGCATTTCAATTAGGAAAATCTGATTAAAGTGTTGCACAGTGTAAAGCAGTATGGCTCTGCGGTCATCTCCTTTTTAAAGTGGATTGTATTCAATTCTAATACATTCAGCATTTTATTTTGAAATGTAAACCGTCAGGCACTGTTTTTCAGTAAAGACATTGAGTGACATTAAATCAGTGTAATAGAGGGTTTGTTTTTCATTCTGGCTCATGTTCTGCATCTCACTATGGAACAGTAATGTCGTGTGAATTACATTTCACGTTTTTCCACTGTAGTGACTGCTTTTCGATCTGGCACAGATTGCTCTCCATAGATAATCTCCACTTCCACCTTAAAAGGTAATATAATTGTACAGTCATGTGATCTCCAGTCAGAAGCTACCAGACTGCTCAGTTTTAGATGTGGTCTGGGTTATTTTTGGCTATTAAACTGACAGCAGAGCGGTTTATCAGTCAGTTCCTTCCTCTTGCTGGTTTTCACACCAATCTCTGATCTTCATCTTGAGTAGGTGTGAAAGGAAAACATCCTCCTCTGAAACTTCCACCTTCTTCAGAGTTTCCACTCTCAGCTTCATTAGGTACATACAGTGGATGTTCTGACACAGTGAATGACTAAAAAACTGACCACATTCATCGGCAGTTAAAATCTTTTTTTTTTGGACTCTTTAAAATGCCAGTTATCACCTTAAAATCCACCAATAGGAGAATAGAACATCTAAAAATCCACCAATAGGAGAACAGTACACGTAAAAATCCACTAATAGGAAAACAGTACAGCTAAAATCCACCAGTAGGAGAACAACACAGCCGAAAATCCACCAATAGGAGAACAGAACAGCTAAAAATCCCCCAACAGGAGAAAAGTAAAGGTAAAAAACCACTAATAGGAGAGGAGTACAGCTAAAATCCTCCAATAGGAGAAAAGTGCAGCTACAAATCCTCCAATAGGAGAAAAGTGCAGGTACAAATCCACTAACAGGAGAACAGAACAGCTAAAAATCCACCAATAGGAGAACAGCACAGCTGAAAATCCACCGATTGGAGAATAATACAGCTAAAATCCACCAATAGGAGAACATTACAGCTAACATCCACCAATAGGAGAAGACTACAGCAAAAAATTCACTATTAGGAGAACAGCACAGCTGAAATTCTACCAACAGGAGAACAGAACAGCTAAAAATCTACCAATAGGAGAACAGTGCAGCTAAAATACACCTATAGGGGAACAGAACAGCTAAAATCCACCAATAGGGGATCGGCACAGCAAAAAATCCGCTAATAGGAAAACATCACAGTTAAAAATGCAATAGGACAGCAGCCCAGCTACAAATCCGGCAATAGGAGAACTGGAGAATCTAAAATTGAAAAGTTAGGGATTGTTTATTGTCTAACTGTGTGTGTAATTATGTAGCTGTGATGTCACTGTTATTGTATGATGTATAAAACTGTATAAATGAGATGAAGCCCGTCATCAGCAGGCATTTCTGCACTACTGACTGTCACTAATGCACTAATGCCGCGTCTCTCTCGTGATGCTGCAGCGTTCCTCCTGAATGCACCTCAGCTTGTGATCAGCGATGAGTTTAAGTTCTGCTGTGGCTACTCACTGACACTGTTCTCATCTCTCAGTCTCATTATTCTCCTCATTATTTTATTTTTCTTGACTTGTTTAATTTGAAGTGACCCAAAATGGAATGAAAGTGTTCAGGCTAATTGGACTGTGAGCAGGAACAACAGCACTAATTGGAAATCTGCATTTGGAGTTTTATGTGCCTGCAATAAAAAGAAATACAATAATAATAATAATAAGAAGAAGAAGAACAAAAATATACACTTCATTTCATTTTCAGCTGCTTATGTTTCTGTTTGATCATCATCATGTTCATTAACCCTGTGTGTGTGTGTATGTGTGTGTGTATGTGTGTGTTCATCTCCATCCGTTTCTTTTCCTCTCCAGACTTCTCTCGACCTCAGAGATTTCAAACGCTGTGGCCCGTTTGACCCATATATTAATGCCAAGGTGTGTACCCAAGCGCTGCCTGACCTATGACCTTTGACCCCTCTGCATGCTCCAAACTCTCCACTGGCCATGTGTGTGTGTGGGTGTGTGTGAATGGGGGCGGGGGCGGGGGGGTGCTTTAATCTGTTACATCTCTCTGATTAAACACATTAAACGTGAATAAGCTACATGACAGATTTGGATGAAAACTGAGTGATTGTTTGGGCTTTTTTCTCTTTCCAGTTGTGGTGTCCACTATGAAATATTCGATGTCCACTGTGAATTATTCAGTATCCACTATGAATTATTCGGCATCTACTATAAATTATTCAGTATCTACTATGAGTTATTCAGTATCCACTATGAATTATTCAGTATCCACTATGAATTATGCAATATCTACTGTGAATTATGCAATATCAACTATGAATTATTCAGTATCCACTATGAATTATTCAATGTCTATTATAAATTATGCAATATCAACTATGAATTATTCAGTATCTACCATGAATTATTCAGTGTCTGCTATGAATTATTCACTATCTTCTGTGACTTATTCAGCATTCTGACCTAATGGGTGGTTTTTACATCATTTTTATGACTGATCCTGAGGGACTAAAATGATCACGTTTTCATTAGAAATTCACTCTTCATGAACTTGTTTCGGACACAGCAGTAAACACAGCATGTCAAGTTAGTTATGGAAGGAAACCATGAACACATTGATCTGCTCCTGCTCCTCCTGGTTTCCAGCTCTGCTCCTGGAGAACCCTCTTTCCCTCCTCCCAATGCACTGGGGGGGTCCTCCAGGGTCAGGGTTGAGATCCACTGCTTTACAAGAACTACAGCAGAACCTTAAACTGACTCTGACTGAAGACTGTGTACCTGCAGCACTGCTGTCATAATAAGAGTCCTGTATAACTGTACTGTTCAAATTAGGAGACTGGATTTATTTGAACAATGACTGAAACATTTAGAATTATTATAATTATTATTCATTTCATTATTATTATTATTATTATTATTATTATTACTGCATATTATTATTAGTTTAATTTTGAGATGACCAGTGATAAAAGTGGGTGGGGCTAAACCTGCTGGTACCAATCATACACCACTACTGCGCTCTCACTCCAACCAACACGCACAGTTAACACTCTGAGCCGCAGGAAGATTTTCATCACCATCACAGAAAGAGAGAGACAAGAGTAGGAGAGAGAAAGAGAGTGAGAAAAGAAGTGAGAGAGACAGAACGCAGTAAGAAAAGAGACAGAGTGTCTGTTTAGTGTGTTTATGTGTATATGTGTGTGTGATGTGTAATGAGAGGTGGGGTGTATGGTTACCATGGTTACCATGTCATGGGTGAGTGGGTAAACGACAGAGAGCGAGAGGAAATAAAAAGAGGAAAGAGAAAGAAATATAGATATGAAATATGAAAAAATATATAAATGTGTCTGAGAGAGGAAATACATGGATGAAATGTTTCATTTCAAAATGTTTTTCATTAATAACAAGAAGTAGTTTTGAAAAGAATAACAGCTGGCATTTAACTCTTATTGTCAAAATCACTTTGATTTCTCTGCTAAAGTTTGTTCTTATTACTGTTATTAATAATAATATAGTACTGATATTGCCTGTGTGTAAATTATAGGTTTGACTCAAACAGTATTTTACATTTTACTGTATTTTACAATTCTTCTCATATCCACCCTTAAAGACATCGGGCCTCATTCTCCAATACCTTCTTAAGTTTGTTCTTAAATGTGTTCTTGAGAAAGGTCATAAGAAAATGCCAACATCATATTCATGGCGTGTTCTTAAAGCGCAGAACTGTTCTCACCTTTGTGCTCTTGAGTTTGAGTAGATTCTGTTCTTACCTAAGAACAAATCCCAAATAAGAAAAATAAGATCAGAGACAGATGTGCTGTAACATTGTCAGATAAGGAGACAGATGTGCTGTAGCATCAGATAAGGACACAGATTTGCTGTAACGTTGTGTCAGATAAGGAGACAGATGTCCTGTAGCATCAGATAAAGAGACAGACGTGCTGTAACATTGTCAGATAAGACAGATGTGCTGTAACGTCAGATAAGGAGACAGATGTGCTGTAACGTGTCAGATAAATAGACGTGCTGTAACGTGTCGGATAAGTAGACAGATGTGCTGTAACATTGTGTCAGATAAGGAGACATGTTCTATAACGTGTCAGATAAGGAGACAGATGTTCTATAACGTCAGATAAGAAGACAGATGTGCAGTTACATATCAGATAAGGAGACAGATGTGCTGCAACATGTCAGATAAGGAGACAGATGTGCTGTAACATCATGTCAGATAAGGAGACAGATGTGCTGTAATGTGTCGGATAAGGAGACAGATGTGCTGTAATATTGTCAGGTAAGGAGACAGATGTGCCATAACGTCAGATAAGGAGACAGATGTGCTGTAACGTGTCAGATAAGGAGACAGATGTGCTGTAACATTGTCCGATAAGGAGACAGATGTGCAGTAACGTTGTCAGATTAGGAGACAGATGTGCTGTACCGTGTCAGATAAGGAGACAGATGTGCTGTAACATTGTGTCAGATAGGGAGGCAGATGTGCTGTAACGTGCCAGATAAGGAGACAGATGTGCTGTAACGTGTCGGCTAAGGAGACAGATGTGCTGTAACATTGTGTCAGATAAGGAGACAGATGTGCTATAACGTGTCAGATAAGGAGATGGAAGTGCTGTAACGTGTCAGATAAGGAGATGCAAGTGCTGTAACGTGTCAGATAAGGAGATGCAAGTGCTGTAACGTGTCAGATAAGGAGATGGAAGTGCTGTAACGTGTCAGATAAGGAGAAGGAAGTGCTGTAACGTTGTCAGATAAGGAGACAGATGTGCTGTAGTGTCAGATAAGGAGACCAATGTGCTGTAACATGTTGGATAAGGAGACAGATGTGCTGTAACTTTGTGTCAGGTAAGGAGACAGATGTTCTATAACGTGTCAGATAAGGAGACAGATGTGCTGTAACCTCAGATTAGGAGACAGATGTGCTGTAACATTGTCCGATAAGGAGACAGATGTGCAGTGACGTGTCAGATAAGGAGACAGATGTGCTGTAAGATCATAAAAGTTTTCCAATTTGAACAGATATAAACATGTGTGACTCTCCAAAAATAAACTCATAGTCTTGTTTATATATGAGTGTTACAGTGAGTCACACTGACTGCCATTGTGTGCGTGAGTGTGTGTGTGTCCTGTAGTGATGATGTAAGCACCCCTCCCCCTACCCCTCAGGGCTCGGACTGATGATGTAAGCAGGGTCCAGTCACACAGCAGCGGGGGACTGTCAGTGTGTGTCAACATCAAACGCACGCACTCACACACACTGAGCTCTGCATTGTTGATCCAGAACGTTCCAGCTCACACTGTAATAACCACTGCTTAATAACATATACATGACTGAACTGACTGTTTATAAACACCAGAGTAACACATCACTGCTCATACTGCGTCTGACAGCACTGTACGGTGGAGTCTCATACACTACACACACACACACACACACACACACACACACACACACACACACAGAGATGGGGAGGGTTAACTTGTCTCTCATCATTTAAACCTTTATCTTTTATTGTAAATGTATCATTATTAGTTACTCTAATAAAGCGTGAATTAATATGAAATGAATATGATGAGTGAGACAGTGTCTCTCTCTCTCTCCCTCTCTCTCTCTCTCTCTCTCTCTCTCTCTCTCTCCCTCCTTTCTCTCTCTTCTTTCTCTTTGTGAATTTCCCCGGTTGTGCGACTAATAAAGGACAGTTTTATCTCTCTTCCTCTCACTCTCTGTCACCCTCTCTCTGTTTCCCTCTCTTTCTCTCCCCCTTTTCTTTTCTTCCTCTCCCTCTTTTCTTCCTCTCCCCTCTCCATTTTTCTCCCTCTTTTCTGTCCCTCATTCCCTCTTTCTTTCTCTCCCTCTTTTCTTTCTCTCTCCCACTCTGGATTTCTTGCTCTCCTTCTCTCTTTCTCTCTCTCCTTCTCTCTTTCTCTCTCTCCTCCTCTCTCTCTCTCTCTCTCTCTCTCTCTCTCTCTCCCCCACCCTCTCTCTGTTCTATCGGTAAGTTATTTAGGCTATGCTCCAAAAATCGTCTGTTCTGAGTTTTAAATATTTTTAATATTCTGAGTTCATACGAACCCTCCGCGATCCAGAAGAATAAGCGGCTTAGAAAATGTGTGTGTGTGTGTGTGTGTGTGTATGTGTGTGTGTGTGTGTGTGTGTGTGAGAGTTTATATGAATTCGAAGCTGCAGCTCCAGAGTCAGTCTGAGCACTTCCTGTTTCTCACAGTGTATCACTAACACTAGAGGGCACCAGGGTGAGTCCTTAGTGAATGGAGCTAAACAGTTTCGTGTTTTTTTTTTTACTACAGCTGATCAGTTAGCATTACTGCTACTGAGCGCTAAATGGTTAGCATTACTGCTACTGAGCGCTGATTGGTTAGCATTACTGCTACTGAGCGCTGATTGGTTAGCATTACTGCTACTGAGCGCTGATTGGTTAGCTTTACTGCTACTGAGCGCTGATTGGTTAGCTCTACTGCTACTGAGTGCTGATTGGTTAACATTACTTCTACTGAGCACTGATTGGTTAGCTTTACTGCTACTGAGTGCTGATTGGTTAACATTACTTCTACTGAGTGCTGATTGGTTAACATTACTTCTACTGAGCACTGATTAGTTAGCTTTACTGCTACTGAGTGCTGATTGGTTAGCTTTATTGCTACTGAGCACTGATTGTTAGCTTTAATGCTACTTAGAGCTGATTGGTTGGCATTACTGCTACTGAGTGCTGATTGGAGGGCATTACTGCTACTGAGTGCTGATTAGTTAGTGTTACTGCTACAGAGTGCTGACTGGTTAGCATTATTGCTACTGAGCGCTGATTGGTTAGCATTACTGCTACTGAGCGCTGATTGGTTGGTATTACTACTATATAAAAATGTATGCCTGTTCATCCTTTTGACAAACTTGCACAGTCATAAGCAAAAGTTTGGGTGCCCTGGTCAAATTCTCTGTTTTTGTTTCTGTTCATTTGCTGAATTTTTCATGATAAATGTACAATATGTATAAATCTGATCTCTGTAAATTAATCATTGAGCATAAAAGAATTAATGTGTGCCATAACTTTGTTTGCTTTGTATTGATTTGTTTAGATCTGAATTAATAATTGATTGTAATTGATTGTAATTGAATCAATTAAGTATTTTCATTTGTCCTTCATGGAAGCTCAGTTTTGTTTTGTGGTAGATTTTCTCCTCTGATGTTCTACTCCTCTTTTTCCTTCTCTCTCTGTAGAACAATGATAACGAGACTCCGCTGCACTGCGCCGCTCAGTACGGTCACTCCGAGGTGGTGCGGCTGCTACTAGAGGAGCTGACCGACCCCACCATGAGGAATAACCGGTTCGAGACTCCACTGGATCTGGCTGCTTTGTATGGCCGGCTGGAGGTGGTGAAGCTGCTGCTGTGTGCTCACCCCAACCTGCTCAGCTGTAACACGCGCAAACACACGCCGCTGCACCTGGCCTCGCGAAACGGCCACCTGCCCGTGGTGGAGGTGCTGCTGACCTCCGGCATGGACATCAACTACCAGGTGAGGTCAGCACTGCCACCTGCTGGATGTACAAAGTTCGGCAGACGCTTTTGTGGCAGAGTTGGAGTTCAGGTTGACAATATGGATCGTTACATATATAAATTATTTCACAATTTAATGCAATATGCTTTTCTGAATATATTGTGTACATCATTGGTACAGTACTTGTACCAACTGCATGTTTCAGTTTAACTTTATTAATTGCTAAAAATTTATAGAAATCATCATTTTTTGATAGTATTTTAAATGTAGCACTGCTGGCTCCTTTTCTCAGTTCTAGATGTCTGAAAAATGGTACCTCAACATTTTTCATCAATGTTAAAATAAATTTATTGATGGTTAAAATAAAATTATTGATGGTTATTTGTTAGATCTTAAAGACCTTACAATCATTAATAAGCATTTACAACACAAAAGTAAAAAGAGCAGGAGTGACCTGCTGTTGGCCCAACAGTAAACTCACATTCGTTTATACTGTCACACTTCATATTTTGAAGTTTGCTGATCTTTCTTTGTTTTTTTCATCAGTCAGCATTGAACTATCAGCTTTATTACATTTTTATATTCATAAGATATAAAGATACTTTTGCCCTGTTTATTAATGTGTTATAATGCTTACTAATGATTAATGAAGTGTTTATGACCTTAATAATAAATATTAACAAACTATTTTCAAACAGTTTATAAACCCTTTATAAACCTTTTACAAAGGCCCTCTTATTTTAAATAAGTATTGCGATATTCTATTTTTTCCATATCACCCACCTCTGTGTTGGGTAAACATCACTGTGGGGGGATTCTGTAAAAGAAAGTTCTCTTTAGATCTCACAGCAGGTGGATTTCCCCTAAATAAGGTGTCTGGGTGATTTAGTGTACAGCGTACAGTACTGGGCTCGAGTCGGGCCGGTTTTTAAATGAGTGATTTCTTTTACATACACTGTAAAAACTTAAAGTTTTAAGTTAAAGTCTTAAATCTGACTGTTAACAGGGTAACACACTCTGATCTGCTAACTGGTCTGGTGTTCAGTGAACTTAAAACAGTCAGTTTACTCACTTTATAACTTTAAATGGTTATTACTGATCTACAGTGGAGTAGATTTACCTTTTTATTGAAGTTTCTCTGCTCTCTCTCTGTCTCATATTACACTCTCTCTCTCTCTCTCTCTCTTTGACTCTCTCTCTCTGGCTCTACCTCTCTCTATCTGTCTCTCTCTTTGTTATGCCTCTCTCTCACTCTCTTTATAGTACCTCTCTCTTTCACTTTCTTCCTGTCTTTTAATTGTAAGCTCTTTCTCACACTCTCTTTTTTTAGACCACTCTGTTTCTATTGTGCCACTCTTGCCCTCTCAATCTCTATCATATTGCATTCTTTCTCTCTCTCTCTCTGTGTGTGACTCTATTATTCCTCTCTTTTTATTGTACCTGTCTCATGTTTTTCCTTTTTCTTTAATTGTATCTCTCTCGCTCTTTTTCTCACTCTCTCTTTACGTACCACTCTCGCCTCTCACTCTCGCTCTCTTTATCATATTGCACTCTTTTTCTCACTTTTCTCCTCTCTCTCTCTCTCTGAGTTAGAGGAGTGGCTGAGTGTGGTCCTGTATAAGACTATATTAGATGATGATGATGATGTTACTGTTTTAGCTTTTCTGGGCTGGTTAGAAATATTCTAACCCACCTGTTAGCTTGGTGTTAACTGTGTGTGTGAATGCTTTGCTGTGTGTGTGTGTGTGTGTGTGTGTGTTTGTTACAGACGGAGAAGGGCAGCGCTCTCCATGAAGCTGCTCTGTTTGGAAAGACTGATGTGGTCCAGAAACTGCTCAGTGCAGGTAAACACGCCCTGCTGGCTTCATTTAGGATCTTCTCTGCATCTCTGAGCTTGTGCATCAGTTTACTCAGCAGGGAGAAATAAACAGAGTCAGTTTAACAGTGTAATGTAGCGGTGTAAGCATTTTGGCTATTTCATGACCTCTTAATTCAAAGCACACAGTGATACTTGCGGGGTGGGAGATGCACTCAGGACTGCATCAGCGGCCATATTACAGAAACGTCCTCTTTTTCAGTCCTAATTTAAGATCTGACAGGTCAAGATAAGATTTTCACTAATTCATATTACAGAAGCAAATCTCATTTTAATTTAGGAATTTTCTCATCTTACTGCATCTTATCTCCAGTCAGGAAATCTTAACCTACTTGATTGAAGTTGACAATCAGCTGCCATGTCTGTTTCCTAGTAACTGACCATATACACACAGCTGAAATATAAACACATAATCGAAATAATGTTAAAATGTGAGTTACAGCTGCTGTTACTGATGTAAAAAGCTGAAACTAAAGTGTGATAAACTGTAAGTTGTGAATACTGTGAGAGCGCCCCCTGCTGTTTATCAGAGCGTCACCATTCCCCAGTTTCAGTCTCCATTTCCCAAACGCTTTAGGCGAGCATGCTAAAGTTATTCCTCCTAATAAACAGATTTCAGCTCTGTCTCCTCATTATTTACCACCATCACTGTAATATTTTATCATCAACATTAACACACAAAGGTAATAAGAGGGCACAGTGGAGATTGTGTCTGCAGTGTCTGAAATTTTTAAAACGCAGAGTTACAAAAGAAAAAACATCCCACAGTGAAAGCAGCGTTTTACAATATAAATAAATGTAGCGTAATTATGCTAGTAGTGAACTATGCTGCCTGACACAGCTGCCGAAAAATGATAGAAACGGACTCCTAAACAGATATTAGGACACTGTTGGGGTTTATCCTAAAGTTAGGACAGTATTTAGGAGATTTAATCTAGTTAGGATGTTTTTGTAATACTGTTTTCTTATCTGGAGTTAATGATAAGATTATGAAGTTAGAAACTGTTATTCTGTAATAGTTACTGTCCTCAATTCAGTCCGTACTGAAGTCATCATGGAGACTGAAAAGATCAGATTTCGGAGTTAAGGTGTTTCTGTAGTACAGGCCCTGGTTTGGAACCTTGTTGTGTGTATCAGGGAGTGATTAAACGCTGTGTGTTTCCTCTATGCACTCATTTCAGTCCACCAGTATGTTTAAATTCCGTAATTTTCCCACCTCACCCTGAGGACAGCGGTCGGCTGAACTGAGCGGGTACTCAGAGCCTTAGAGGACTGCAGGCTCAGTGAAGGTGTGAGTGCAGACTGTAGTGTTTACGTGTGATGTACGGTGTTAATGTGAGTTCACCTGTTGCAGGTATTGATGTGAACATTGTGGACAGTAAGAATCTGACTGCGCTGGACATCGTTAGAGAAATGCCCTCTCAGAAAAGCAGACAGATCGCAGCTCTCATACAGGGTAAGTGTGTGTATCTGTGCGTCTCGATGAGGATGATGAAAACATTTTCTCATTGTAGTGAGTGTTAGGTCTTCAGGCTTCAGTATTGACCAACAAGTTGCATCAGTCACGGTCACCCATTCAGCCTACAGCAGTTTAGCTTCACCCATTCAGCCTACAGCAGTTTAGCTCCACCCATTCAGCCTACAGCAGTTTAGCCCCACCCTTTTAGCCTACAGCAGTTTAGCTCCACCCATTCAGCCTAGAGCAGTTTAGCCTCACACTTTCACACAGTTATAAGACATATTTCAGCCCAGACTGCTTCTTGAATGAGACATAGCTAATCAGAATAGAGCTCATTTACGTATCAGTCTTAAAAGACAGTAACAGAAACAGTGTGTTTAATTGTAAGGGATGAAAATGATCGTAAGGTGTATAAAACCACAAAAAAAACATAAAAGGAGCTAAAACTTAAAAAAAAATGGCAAAAATAAACACATCGAAAATAACAGAAAAAAAGAACCCTTGACCTGAATGTCACCTGCTCGTATGTATTTGTGTTATTGTTTCTGTAGTCCATATGAGCGGTCATCCTCCTGATCAGGCCCTGCCCCCTCCTCCACCACCCCCACCCCAGGAGAAGCTCAGCCCCCGGAAAAAAGGTCAGAACTCAACAACCCCAACAGATTATACTGTACGGTGGTATACATTATATACTATGATTGTTACACATTCTGTATTAAAGCAGAAGAGCTCACTGTGTGTGCAGGAGACGTGGAGCAGCAGGTGAACGATCTGATGTCCGGGATGGAGGAAAGTCCGTACGAAGCTCTGTTTGAAGCCTCCTCCTGCCACTCGCTGGACAGTCTGACCAGCGGGAGATCTTCTGACCGTGATTCCGGGCGGCCGGACAGCGACACAGGCAGGGTAAGGGGTCCATTAATAATAATAATAATAAGAAGAAGAATCAGAAGCAGATCTACAGCTGAACCACGTTCACCACACTGTAAAATATATACACTACACTTTATATGCTGTGTATACACATGCATGGCTGCTAGAGATATACTGAAATACTTGCTTAAAAGTGAATTCCACCCATGTTTAAAATTCCAGTATAATTAAATAGTTAAGATGCAAACAGAGTCATTCAGAGCAGTTTCTCCTTTCAGAATTGTTCACAGTGGTGGTGACGGGAACCAGACATCCACCTCTAAAAGCTCCCTCACAGAAAGTTATTACATGGAATGGTTATGAATACACTGCTCACACTTAGCATGCTACACCAGCTTTGACCAGCAGAGGGTGGCTGTTTTGTTTTTTTGTCATCCCCCTTAACCTTCAGGGACCTGTGGGCGGCTGCGCCAGGTGTGCATAAGTTTAGATGTAGGCTAGTTGTATCTCTGTGTTAACTCTATGTAGGCTAACAACATAGAGAGCACAAAAAGACCAAACAGTTAAAAACTCTTAACGCTGTACGCTGTGATTTTCCTCACAGCCCTAATCATCACCCTGGTTTAAACTCAGCATGAAACTAAACAGCCACAGCTCCAGCTCAGTGAGACTCAGCAACTGCACAAACGTCTAAACTGAGGCTGCCGTTGTGTCGCTCAACCAGAAACTGGCGTTTAAAAAGCGGGTTTCTCAGTGAAATATTAAAGAATAAACAGCGGCTGTAGATCATTAGTTTTATTCAGTTTAACTTGTACACATTGTTCTCTTTTAGGCTGGATATTCAGTCAGAGCAGCTGTCATCTTGTTTCCATGGCAGCAGGTTGACTGATTGGTGCTGATGTTATCGTCAAGTTAAAGTGACGTACGCATTAGTTAGTTGTTACTAGTTAAGACACGATTTACTACTTACTACTACTGCTGTGCAAAATGGCAAAACATGAATCCTTTAAAGATCTCAACAACACATCATTAAAAATGGATAAATTTCCTTAATATGGGAGAGTTTTTCGCTTTGATTTCTTTAGATGTTGAAGTGTAGTGTGTAAATGTACAGACAGTCTTTTATAGACAGAAGAGTCAGTATTGATCCACTCAGCATTGACAGCATCAAACAGCTGAAAAACACTGCTGAGCTAGTTTGAGTTTTAATAAGAAACCAAATATTCTGTATAGGGTTTAAATCTGGACTCTGACCAACCAGAACCATCTGTATCAACCATTATATTTTGGGCTTATGTTTTATTTGGCTATGAATGTACAAAAATACACTAAAAAGCATAGCATCTTGCACAGGAAGGGTTTGTCCACTAGGGGGAGACTGTTTTCCAATCTTGCCGCTTACAGTGGATTTTAAAGATCTCATCTGTTTGTAGATGCTGCTAACAGTCAGTTGCTCTCTCTCTCTCTCTCTCTCTCTCTCTCTCTCTCTCTCTTTGTTTTCAGTTTTTTCCTAAAGACCGTGCTCCTCCTCCTCCCTCTCAGCTCGGACCAGGACAGGAGGAAGAGCTCAGCTCTGAGGTAGAGCAGGAACACTGACCTTCAGAGCTGATTACTCTGTAGCACTCTACACTACACATTTAAAAAGATGGTTTTTCAAGGGTTCTTTAATAAAGAAAATGTTCTACGTAGAACCATGAACGCTTAAAGAACCCTTTGCATAATTAAGATTTTTTTGCATCATGAAATGGTTCTTCAGATTGATGTAGAATGTGTTTTATATGGTTCTGTAGAGAACCTTTTTGAAATGAGTTCTTTTCACAGACTTGACATTGTAACAATAGAAAAACCCTTTGTGGAGCTATATAGAACCCTTTTCAAAAATGTTCTGTATAGAATCATCCTTAGCACATTCTCCATCCGTGTGAAGAACCATTTAACAATGCACAGAACTCTTTAATCATGCAGAGGGTTATTTGATTGTTCATGGTTCTATGTAGAGCCAGTGACTTTACTCAAGAACCCTCTAAGAACCATCTTTTTTAAAAGTGCACCTTGACACCTTAACCATAGCAGAACCCTTTTTGGTGCTATATAGAAAAAAATCTATATAGAACCATATACAGCACATTCTCCATCAATCTGAAGAACCAATTAAGCATGAAATGGTTGTATGTAGAATTCATGGTTCTAAATAGAACCATTACCTTTACTAAAGAACTCTTGTAGAACCATATTTTTTTTGAGTGCGTGCTATTCACGCTAGACTCTTAAAGATGGTTCTACAAGGGATCTGTAGTAAATAAAATGGTTCTATATAGACCCATGAACACTCAATGAACCCTTTGCATGAGAAAAGGGTTCTTTGTATGGTGAAATGGTTCTTCAGATTGAGAGAATGCGCTGAAGGTGGTTCTATATAGAAGCTTTTTGAAAAGGGCTGTCAAGCTTGTAACAAAAGCAGAACTTTTTGGTGCTATGTAGAACCATATGCAACTCATTCTCCATCACTCAGAAGAACCATTTCACCCTGCAGAGAACCATTTAAGCATGAAATGGTTGTATATAGAACTCTAGTTCTAAGTAGAACTATTCCCTTTACTAAAGAACCCCTGAAGAACCATCTTTTTTGAGTGTGTATTGTTCACTCTGCAATCCGTACAGTCCATACACTGAACTGCAGTTTTTAGTTCAGAGTTTTTGTGATGTCACAAAAATCAGCATATTTACGTATATCTGCCTATTCAGCCTACAGCAGTTTAGCCCTACCCATTCAGCCTAGAACAGTTTAGCTCTGCTCATTCAGCTACAGCAGTTTAGTCCCACCCATTCAGCCTAGAACAGTTTAGCTCTGCTCATTCAGCTACAGCAGTTTAGTCCCACCCATTCAGCCTAGAACAGTTTAGCTCTGCTCATTCAGCTACAGCAGTTTAGTCCCACCCATTCAACCTGCAACAGTTTAGCTCTGCCCATTCAGTCTACAGCAGTTTAGCCCCACCCATTCAGCCTACAGCAGTTTAGCTCCGCCCATTCAGCCTACAACAGTTTAGCTCTGCTCATTCAGCTACAGCAGTTTAGTCCCACCCATTCAGCCTACAGCAGTTTAGCTCCGCCCATTCAGCCTACAGCAGTTTGGCTCCGCCCATTCCGCCTACAGCAGTTTAGTCCCACCCATTCAGCCTACAGCAGTTTAGCCCCACCCATACAGCCTGCAACAGTTTCACCCCACCCATTCATGCTAAAGTTATAAAGAGCATCTCTCTTTCTTTCTCTCTCTCTTCCACACTCTCTTTCTCTCTCTTTCTCTCTCTCTCTCTCTCTCTTTCTCTCCCTCTCTCTCTCTCTCTCTCTCTCTCTCTCTCTCTCACTCTCTCTCTCACTCTCACTCTGTCTCTCTGTCTTTGTCTCTCTCTCTCTCTCTGTCTCTCACTCTTTCTCTCACTTTCTCTCTCTGTAGGCTGTGTATACCAGCAGTAGTGTGGATGAGCGGTTGGAGGAGGATGATGATGATCACCCCTATGAAACCCTACACACCGCACGCACCAAACACCCCAACACCGACACACACACCCACACAGGTAACACACCCACACACCCACACACGTAACAAACACACACATTATGATAAATGCAGTCCTTTAGTCCTCCAGTAAGACTTTTATATTGAAAACAAACCCTAATATAAGATTACTGTCTCTCAGGTCTCTCCCCTTCGTTATTTATAGATTAGCTTATTTGCATACATCCTCACTGAGATTTGTTCTGTGAACATCAGCATCGTCTTTGGTTCCTCTTTGTTGCCACTTTCATTCAGAGTTCCGTCTGTGTGACTAACGATTTCATATTTTACAGTGCAACAAAACAATAGAAGCCATATCGCCCCCTATACTTTCTGTAGTGTATTCCTTTCTGTCAAAATGACTGTATGGATCATATGAACATTATAGAATGCTTTTAAAACGAAACAATAGAAGCCATATCGCCCCCTACACTTCCTGTAGTGTATTATCTGTCAGAATGACTGTGTGGATCATATGAACATTTATAGAACACTTTTTACATTCATATAGTATCAGCCTGAGTGTATGCCATATTGTTTGTTTTACATTGATTGTTTATACATTATACATGATTCTGTTTGTAGATAAAGACATCTCTGCCAAGTCTTCCAACAGTCTCCTACCTCAGGTAACACATTTAATGTTGATCTTTCTGTTTGTGTCTAGTGTTTTTTTGATAGAGCTGCAATTATATTCCTGTTTTTCTATTGAAGCAGCGGAAGCCCATTGCACCAACTGACCTTCGACCTCCAGGCTCAAACACACACTCGCTGAAGCCCCCTGGACCGCCTGCAGGTGCTGGCCGACCCTCCGCAGGTAAGAATGAGTGTGGGTCCATTGTGGTCTCAGTAGGGTACACTGTCTGCATGAGTCTGAAAGGAAACTCTATAACATCACTCACAGCAACCGAACAGACTGACCCACACTGGCCCGTCTGAGTGTGAGAGCTGTGAGAGACGGAAGGCAGTAAGATGTGTGGTGCTCTCCACACTTAGACATGGAAAAGTGTGGATACTACTGTTTAAAAGTTTGAAATCATAGCTTTTCAGAAAATTTGGAATAATAACATCTCAGATGTTTGGAATCATGACCATTCAGTATATTGTATATTGGAGGCATAACTGTTTAGATGTTTGGAATCACCAATGTTCAGAGGTTTGGAGTCGTAGCCGTTCAGAAGTTGGAAATCATGACTGTTTATCTGTTTTGAGTCATAACTCTTTAGACATTTGAAGCCATAACTCTTCAGACGTTTGGAGTCATAATCCTTCAGAGGTCATCATTTCCATCATGACCATTGAATCATGACCGTTTAGAAGTTTAAAATCATGATCGTTCAGAAGTTTGGAATCATTACTGTTCAGAAGTTTGGAATCATTACTGTTCAGAAGTTTGGAATCATAACTGTTCAGAAGTTTGGAATCACAACTGTTCGGAAGTTTAAAATTATGGTCGTTCAGAAGTTTAGAATCGTAACTGTTCAGAAGTTTGGAATCATGACCGTTCAGAAGTTTGGAATCATGACTGTTGTGAAGTTTGGAATTGTAACTGTCTTAAAGTTTATAATAAAAACTGAATCATGAATGTTCAAAAGTTTGGAATCAAAACTGTTCATAAGTTTGGAATCAAGACTGTTTTAAAGTTTGAAATCTTAACTGTTCAGATGTTCCCAAGTTTGAAACTTCCACAATTCAGATGTTTTAATCACTATTGAAAAGTATGGAATCAAAACCGCTCAAAGGTTTTTATTCATCATTGTTGCAAAGTTTAGAAATATCTATCTATATATAGAAATGGAATCATTGCTGTTTAAATGTTTGAATCACTGTTGTAGAGTTTGGAGTCAGATCCACTGAAAGTTAAAGTTAATGTCCAGACTGTTACGTATTTCAGAAGTGGTCATCAGATTTCAGACAAAGAACCAGACAGAATGTTTTATTTCTCAGGTCTACAGTGTGAAAGTCACTTTTGCACATAAAGGTTCTCAGATCTGCTGCTTGGTCTGGATCTGTTGTTCTCACAGCACGGTTCCATGCTCCATCTTCTCCACCACGCTGGATATAATGACCGTGTGTGAGTCAGGCCTGCAGAGCTCCTGATGTTCCTTCTTTTCCATCATCAGTTCAGATTTTTGGCTGCTGCTCTCAGTTCGAGAGGAACGTGTTCAGTGTCAGTGTTTATCTGCTCAGAAGTCTGAACTGTAGCTGTGATTAGTCACAGTGTTTCCGTATCTTAGCGCTGAGTCTGCCTGGACCCTCTGAGGAAAGTCTCTGGGAGTCTTAAGATCCTGACGTTACAGTGATCAGGGCTTGGTGCGCTACACGGAGTGCAACAGCTGAGAATACCAAACATTTAACTCATTCTTATGGAACAGGTGTTAGAATATTAATAAAACATGCAGAAATGTAATCTGACCCAAGTAAAAATGAACACGATAAAAACATAATTATTATGTAATCAAATAGAAAACGGTTAAAAATTAAACATCATTATGTTAAAAAGTCATAGTAGGATAAGAGTAGTATCGTAAATTCTGTATTTACAGTAAATGCAGTGTATTCAGTACTTCCACTATGTTTAATGTTTATAGTGAATTCAGTTTTTACAGTGTTTTCAGTGTTTATACTGAATATAACTGTATACTGGGTTCAGTATTTGCAGTATATTCAGTGTTTACAGTGTAGATATATTCAGTATTTACTCTGGAATTAAATTTAGTATTTACAATATGTAGTTATATTAAGTACTTACAGCATTTACCATATGTAGTTAGTGTTGTTTTAGTCCATTTACAGCATGGACTACTTTCAACATTTACAGTATTTACAGTATATTTTTATATACAAAATATTCAGTATTTACAGTATGTATTTTTATTCAGTATTTACAGCATTAACAGTGTGGAGTTCTTTTCAGTATTATAAACTATTTTCAGTGTGGAGTTACATGCAGTATTTACTGTATGGAGTTACATTCGGTATTTGCAGTATGTTTTATTATTCAGTATTTACAGTGTGGAGTTATGTTCAGTGTTTACAGTACTCTAGTATGGAGTTATTCATTATTTACAGTATGGCATTATATGCAGTATTTACAGTGTGGAGTTATCTTCAGTATTTACAGTATTTTCGGTATGGAGTTATATGCTGTATTTACAGTGTGGAGTTATATTCAGTATTAATAGCATTTACAGTATATAGTTATATGCAGTACTTGCAGTTTGGAGTTATACTCAGTATTTACAATATTTACAGTATCCAGTTATGTGCAGTATTTGCAGTGTGAAGTTATAAAAAGTGTATGTTTTAGTCGTATATTAATTGTTCTGGTTTTAATAAACATCAGTAAAAGTTCTTTATGTTCCTCAGTGCTGGCTGATGGTGTGTCAGGCTGTAGCTCCGCAATGGCGTTGTTAGAGCTGCACATGTTGGTTTAATGGTTTGAGGAACTCTGAGCTCTTTGTGCAAGACATTTTGGGTGTTGGTGTTTTGGTCTGGAGAATAGAACTGACCTCATCTCCTCATGGACCTGCTGAGCGTTACAAATCAAACCCTCAGAGCAAACACTGAACAGGTCGCAGCTGTGTGTGTGTGTGTGTGTGCGTGTGTGTGTGTGGATGGGGGTGGGGGTGTGTTTGGGTGTGCCTCTCACAGGGGGATGGGTGGAGCCCTGGTGAAGGTGGGTGGAGCTCTTACTGCATGGCTGAATTTATAAACACATCCGTCCTCTCCTTCACTGTGTAGTTTTCCAGGCTGCATAATTAAACGGCGCTCTCTGAGCGGAGAGCTCAGATACTCCGGCTCAGTTTCAGAGTCTGGTTTCTGACACCGTGCAGGTTCCGTCCAGCTGATGAAATAAATTCAGCTGGAAAACTGAAATATTGCAGTAAATTCTGTAAATTAGGTTGTGTTTACATCAGCTCTAAGAATAAACCCCCCCCGCCATACTGCACTCTTACAAAAGATCCCAGAGGATTTTTTAGTAAAGACCTGAACACTCGAAGAACCATTTTCATGCTTAAAGCGTTCCTTGAATGGTGAAAAGTTTCTTCAGAATGATGCAGAATGTATTGTATATGGTTCTATATGGAAGCTTTTTGAAAAGGGTTCTATATAGCACGAAAAAGGGTTCTGCTACTGTTAAAGTGTCAAGCTTCACTTTTAAAAAAGATGGTTCTGTTAGGCTTCTTTAGTAAAGTCACTGGCTCTACATAGAACCATGAACACTTAAAGAACCCTGTGCATGATTAAACGGTTCTTTGCATGGTGACATGGTTCTTCAGATTGATGGAGAATGTGTTATATAAAGCACCAAAAAGGGTTCTTCTATTGTTACAAGCTTGACATCATAACAACAGTAGAACCCTTTTTGGTGCCATATAGAACCCTTTTCAAATTGTTCTGTATTGAACCAGATAAAACACATTTTCACAATACAAAGGAATCTTTGAGTGTTCATGGTTCTATACAGAACCATTTTCCTTACCCTTGAAGCACTGTCTTTTTTAAGAGTGTTGTAAAAATATAATATCTCTTTTTGGTACTATAAAGAACCCTTTTCAAAAAAGTTCTATATACAATCTTTTGAAGATCTTTTTAAGAGTGTAGTAAAGAGAACCCCTCTGAGAAATATGGAGTGGGTTTACAGAGAATTCCGCTCAGTTTTCAGCTGCAGCTGTTTACCCTCTAATATCACTGCTGTGAGTTTGTCTTTGGTTAGAATTTTTCACTGGAAACTGGGCAGCTAAGCGGTCCGCATGTGTAACGGTCAAATGATTTCAGGACAATAGCTCTGTCTTTGATTTATCCCTTTCAGTGTAGGAATAAAATGTAATGTAAAATGTAAAATGTAAAAAAATTTTTTTTATTATGGAAGTGCCATAAATCTACATTTTAACAGGTTAATTCACACATTCAAACAATACCAGGGGATTTTAGTATAATAGATATGATCCCCACTTATGCTGAACTATCATTGTACGTCATATGTATATGATTGTTATTACTAATTCCATAGACTACTGTACACAAATCATATTGCCTACTAAAGAAACGCCTGCCAACAGTGGTGGCCTTTTATTTTAACAGGAGGAATTCACAGAAAACACGTGTGTTGATAATAGCAGAGATGAAGGAGAATTTCGGCTGAAGGCTTATGCATGAATCTGTAATCAAAAAGCATCTGAAGTTTTTCATCTGAGTGGTGGAACAGTGTGCTCACTTTTATCAGAGGGAGAGCAAATACATACTTTTGCTGTGAGATTGACACACTGACCAAACTTTTTGCCGTGAGATGAATTTATTTCTTGCTAATGTAGCCTGAAACGGGACTGAGGTTAGACGACTTTTGGCACCCGGAAAAACTACAGAACTCCGTGAGACAGTGACGATATAGATGCAATGAAAGACACAGATGTTCCTCACCTCTGAGCCGCTGTTGCTCCTGGATCATTCCACTTTACAGTACCAGTACAGCACTTACGGTTGGCAGGGACAGCTCTAACAGGGCAGAGATTTTCACTGACCTGTTAGCTCCTCTGAACGTGCTCCGCTGAAACACACTGAGCTGTTAAACTCATCAGAATTTGTTTGGGGCGGGGGTCTGCATACTTGGGTCGGGGTCAGTGAACGTGTGAAGGTCAAAGATCAGCTGTGACATCATCGTGTCACCAAATACCACGACCCCCTCACTGTAACACCAGATCATCTCACACACACATGCTCAAACACACTCACACATACACTTCAGACACTTCAGAGTGTGTGTGGTGGATCTTTGCCCAACCATCTGTTTAGTGTCAGAGAGAGAGAGAGAGAGAGAGAGAGAAAAGAGTAAGAGAGAGAGAGAAAACAAAGGGTGAAAAAAGAGAGAAAGCAAGCAAGGTGTGTGTGTGTGAGAGAGAGAGGGAGAGAGAGATAGAGAAAGAGAAAAAACAGAGAATGAGAGAGCAAAAACAGGGTGTGAGGGAGAGAGAGAGAGTGAGAGAGCAAGGAAAGAGAGCAAACAAGGTGTGATAAAGAGAGAAAGCAAGGAGAGTGAGTGAGAGAGAAAGAGTGAGCAAAGAGGGAAGAACAGAGCACTAAACTCTCTCTCTCTCTCTGAAATGTCAGCTGTTTCCACTCTGAGTTTAGAGTTTTCTAACTGTGCTGATTCTGTGAGTCATTTCCCTCTCTCTCTCTCTCTCTCTCTCTCTCTCTCTCTCTCTCTCTCTCTCTCACTGTCTTGCTCTCTCGCTCTCCTGCTCTCTCGCTCTCTCTGGACAATACCCGATCTGTTCTGGACGCTGTGTCGTGGGTGTATTCTTCTTAGCTGGAGTTGATCTTCTCATACCACACTCTGTAATCTCTCTCTCTCTCTCTCTCTCTCTCTCTCTCTCTCTCTCTCTCTCTCTCTAAAACAGAGAATTCCGCAGATCTGAGCGCAAGCGTTCCAGAGCAGTTCACTGGACTACTCCACGGATCTTCTCCTGTGGTGGACAGCCGTGGAGGGGAAGAAGCGTTCCGGCTGAAGTCCAGCCAAAGCTCCGGCACTTTGACCTCTGCGACCTCCTCTGCCCCCCCTCCCGCATCCATGGCAGCCATCCTCACGGATCCCGACCCCAAAGCGATCTACGCCACCGTAAACAAAGAGCCACGGGACTCTCCCTCCCGAGCGTCACCATCAGCCGGGCGGACGCGTCCGGGCGACCTGAAGTTGGCCCGCAGCCTGTCCAAATCCGACTCTGACTTGCTGGTGTCTCCGCCCAGCGAGGAGGAGGCGGGACTAGGTGGCCGCAGCGAATCCGTGTCCAACTGCAGCGCCACCAAGAGGAGGCTGGAGAAATCGCCCTCCTTCACGTCGGAATGGGACGAGGTAAGAGCTACCCCTGCTTATCTGGATGGGAAATGTACTGCTTTGTTTGTTCGTGGAGTTTTAAAACGATAGTTTGGTGGAAAATCTGATTCCGGTTAAACGTGTTTTGTGCTGCTTTAGTTTTAGCGCTGGAGTAACGAGGATCATGTAGCTAACATGTATGGATGCTTATACCCCACCACTTAGCATGGCACAGTGGTTTCTGTTGCTGTTATCTAAAAATAAGCAGACAAAATTTAGGCTTCAGGCAGCTGCTACTGTGGTTAGCTATGCTAACATACTTAATTGCTTGGTTAGTGTGTATGTGCTGTATGTGGTGTTTCACTGCACGGATGGGTAAAATGTGGAGGTGAAATTTCCCCGTTGTGGGACTAATAAGGGTCGCTTAATAATAATAGTAATAATAATAATAATAATAATGAAACCACATAATTAAGTCTATTAGAGATTACTGAACAACTTTAGGCCTGCAATTAGCTCTATGCTAATTGGTGAGCAATAAGCTTCCATTACTGGTTAGTTACATTAGCCTCGTAGCTCTAGCTCTAGCACTAAAAATAAAGAAGCAAACCATGTTGTTGAACATGTCTTGGCTGATTTGGAGTAACAGTTTGTTAGCCTGCTAGCACTTAGTTCTGACTAGGATGGCACAAAGCTGTGTATAAAAAGCAGGAGAATGTTATTATTTTTTTCTGAAATAGTATAAAACTGTTGCCTGTGAAACAAAGGAAATATTCCAATGACTGAAACAAGCTTCATAAATCCAAGTTATAGAGCTAGACGTTAGCAGACATTGGCATTATTATAGCAGGAGTTAACACTAAAATTGTTGGTATGTTTCCTAAATCTGTCCATTTCCATTAATCAAAATTAAGCTCTTTTTTGCATTTTTGGCATGTATTGGCTGGTCAGCAGACAGTATTCAGCGCCATGTTCACAAGCATATTCTCAGGACGACCAGCGTGTTTATTTTTCTCGCCCTGTGACCTGAGTGCCACTAGTTTAGCCGTTGAGGCTGTGTTAGTACCTGCACATCACGAGAGCATTTGGTTGCTTTTGGTTGCAGCTGTTTAAATTTGAAAATCACACTTTGTAAAATGCAGATTTTCATTAACATAAATGCTTTAGAATTAGCATTAGCATTGATTGAGGTGGCAATTTGATAATACGTTGCTACTTATAAGGAGAGTTTCTGCGCCTCACTCAGGAGCTGAAGCTTCATGAGTTCACAGCTGGATCTCCAGGAGCTTCTGTTGGAGATGTGTGAAGAAGCACAATGCTCGGACGGGACCTGATTTTATTCTTCAAGTTTTGATAGGATGGTGAATAGTGGGCGTTTCAGAGTGAACACGGAGTCAGACTCTGACAATTAGCAGACAGTTTTGAAAAAAGTAAATAAATGACTAAGTTTTGTCAAAAAAATGACATGCCACGACATTTTGATGTTTATTGTATGTAGTTTCTGAAACACGACTCATTATTTGTTGAAAGCTTGATTATAATGTATATATTTTTACGTTTTAAGATGTAGACGAGGCGAGATGTCGGTTATCAGGCTAGCGTGTTAGCATCCGCACTGCTCTCGCTTTTCTCACACTTTCACAGCAAATGCAAGAAAAAAGACTTCAGGAGGAAAGAACAGAGAACTTGTACAGAGGAGAATTACCACTCTGCAATGTCTTCCGTGTTTCTCGAATGCTAGAGGGCGCTCCCGAACGAGTCCAAAATGAATGGGTTGACATGGAGCATTTGAGTAAAATCATAGTTTATAAATTCTTAAACATTTTTAATGTAAAAGAATACAGTCATTTCCTGAACACTGGGTAGCATCAAATATTTTAACACTGCTGTTATATTTTTAAGAGCTTTTAAACTCGAGTTATAGGAGTTTAAAACAGCACCTCATGTATGTCCATGACGTCAGTGAGCGCGAACAGCCAGTGAGCTGAAAGTTCTGAGCGAGTGATTAGAAACTATTTTAACTTTTCGTTTTTAGCCGCTGAGCACCATTTACTCCCATTCATTGAGGACTCCCTCGAGGGCGCCCTCTGCTGTTTAGCAGTCCTGTTTATGATATAATGCGGGGGAATAGGAAGTGGCCAGGCTCCTCATAAACCAGCTCTGGAAAGAAGTTGGGTTGTGTGTGTGGAAATGTCGCTAATCTGTCGGGTTGTTGCAACAGCAACGCCAGAGACAACAGTGATGGGTGGAGTGAGTTTGTATCGCCAGTGAAAATGAACAAAAATCAAAGATGGTGAAAAAGCAAATAATGTTGCATCCAAAAAATTGGCATGTAAGATATCATAAATGTATTATCGTCTGAATAAAAGGCGTGAGTACAGTGGGGCTCCAAGTGAGGTTTATGTGGTGAGTGTATGAAGGCCTCGGTGTTCTGGTGTGGGTCAGAATGTTCCTCGCTGATGAACAAGCTGTGTTGTTAGACTTTGTCAACTCTGCAGAATGTCAGTTATGCATTGAAAACTCAGAACAACAGAGACCTTTAACTGCTTCTGCTGACCATTGAGGTTATATAATCAGTAAATGTGAAAATAAGGCTGAATGTCTATGAGGCCCCTCACTGCTCTGGGTGCAGCCTTATCAGAGCAAAGTGGGAAAGAGGGGGCAGGGATCATGTATCTGGGCGCATTTGATCGTGTAAAGTGGGCAGGACTTATGCGTCTGAGTGTATGGGGGGAAGGTGAGGGGTTTATTTATCTGAGGGCATCCAATCTATTGATGTGAGTGGGAGTGGGCGTGGCTTGTGTATGTGTGTGCAGCCTATCAGACTGCAGGGCATATGTATCTTGGTGTGTCCTCTCAGAGCATTGTGAGTGAAAGGGGGCAGGGCTTATGCAGCTGTGTAGTAACCTGCAGTGGGCAGGGCTTATGTATCTTGGTGCTTGTCCACTCAGAGCACAGTGGGCTGATGGCCTGAGGAAGTTCTGTCGGCTCTGATGAACCTCTGAATGATCTCGATTCTCAGCTCAGACCTGTTTGTGGATGATGTTCTCTCTGTATTTCTTTCTTTCTTTCTTTCTTTCTTTCTTTCTCGTTGTCTCTTGTTCTCTCTCTCATCTCTCCCTCTTTTGTCTTATCTCTTCTCTTTTCTATCTTGCTGGCTTTCTTTTCTCTCTCTCCTGTTCTCTTCTTCTCCTTTCTCTCTCTCCTTTTCTCTTCTTTTCCATTCTCTATCTCTCTTTTCTCTTTATCTATCTCCCTGTCTTTCTCTTTTCTCTCATCTCTCTCCTTTTCTTTTTTCCTGTTTTGTTTATCTCCATTGCTCTCTCTCTCTTCTTTCTTCTCTCTCTTTTTCCTTTTCTCATTATCTCCCTTGCTCTCTCTTTTCTCTCTTTTCTCTCTCCTTTTCTCTTCTTTTCTTTTCTCTGTCTCTCTTTTCTTTGTCTATCTCCCTGTCTCTTTGTCTTTTCTCTCTTCTCTCTCTCCCCTTTCTCTCTTTTTCCTTTTCTGTTTATCTCCATTGCTCTCTTATCTCTCTCTTCTTTCTTCTCTTCTTTTTCCTTTTCTCATTATCTCCCTTGCTCTCTCTTTTCTCGTTCTTTTCCCTCTCTTCTTTTCTCTTTTTTACTGTTCTGTCTCTCTTTTCTCTTTTCTCTCTCTCTCTCCTTTTCTCTCTCTTTTCCTTTTCTGTTTATCTCCATTGCTCTCTTCTCTCTCTCTTATTTTTTTCTTTTTCTCATTATCTCCCTTGCTCTCTTTTCTCTCTCTCTTTTCTCTGTTCCCTTTCACATTATCTCTCTTCTCTCTTTTCTCTTTATCTCCCTTGCTCTCTCTTTTCTCTTTTTCCTTTTCTCTTTATCTCCTTTGCTCTCTTCTCTCTCCTTTTTATCGGTCTCCCCTTTTCTCTCTCCCCCATGTTGTCTCTCCCTTTTTTGTGCAATGCATTTATTTTTTTACATGTAAAAATGTCCTTTAAAAATTCACTTCCATCATGTTTAGTTACTAACTCTGCTGCTGCGGTTACTTGCCCATTTGCAGCTCTTTGTCGTTCAGTGTTTTCGTGCTGTGAGTGAGGGATTGTGGGTGATGAAGGTCTAAAAAGATGAAGTTGAATTCTTCAGTTTCTCAGCCTCATTTTAAGGTTCCTACAGAACAGAGCAGCGGAACGACAGAGAACATCAGCCCATCCTAGCTGCAGCTCTGAGACGCTGAGTGTGTTATTACTGTGTTGTGCTGCTGCCCCCTTCTGGCAGGTCTGAGTAACTGATATAACAGTTTTTGATTACAGAGCTGATTGGTGGTAGTAAGTGTTTTTTTTGTGATGATCAGCTACACTTGTCCTCACTTCTGATAAACTGATGTTTTACCAGCATTATGAGGACTGATGGTCCTCATAAAGTGCTAAAAACACACACACACAATCCTGATTTCTCTCTGTCCCCAAACACAAACATACCAGCTATATTCTCTTTTATTCTCTTTTCTTTTACTCTTTTGTTTACTCTCTCTCTCTTCTCTGCTCTTCTCTCTTCACTTTCTTTCCTCTTTTGTGTATTGCTCTTTTTTCCCTTCTCTTCTCCTCTCTTCTCTTATTTCCTTTTCTCTTCTCTTCTCTTTTTCACTTCTCTTCTCTCTCTTCTCTTCTCTTCTCTTCTCTTCTCTTCCCTTTTTCTCTAGTCTCCTCTTCTCTTTTCTCTTCTCTCTCTCTCTCTCTCTCGCTTCTCTTTCTCTCTCACTTTTGTCTTTTATTCTCCCTCTTTTCTCTTTTTTCACCCTTTGTTTTCTCTCTCTCTCCTCTCTCTTTACTCTTACTCTTTTCTCTCTCTCTCTCTCTCTCTCTCTCTCTCTTTCTCTCTCTCTCTCTCTCTCTCTCTCTTTCTCTCTCTCTCTCTCTCTCTCTCTCTCTCTCGGTCATGCATGGTCAGCCTGGGACACTCTGCCATTCTGAGTGACAGCATCAGCCCCATGTTTTTTATTTTGGCCTGTTCTCACAGATGCAGTCAGTCTGACTCTAATGTTCATGTTGTGGGGGAGTGTGGAGGTGGTGTGGGGGTGGGGGGTGTTGCGGGGGGATTTGACTTGCATGAGGGTCTTTTTGGGCACAAAGCTCATGCTAATACAGGCCTGTGTTTGGGATTAGCCAGTGAGAGTGAGAATCCGCTGCTCCTCGGTGTGAAGAAGGGAACAGCAGTGAAGTGAGGTGAGAAAGAAAGAGCAGAAGGATAGACAGAGCGAAGGTGTTCACTCCTCCACTTGTTTCTCCCCTCCGTCCCTGCATTCTTCTCTTCCCTACGTCCCTCCTTATGGCTGCCACTAGGTCTGCTTTTGTGAGTATTTCTCTTTTCCATTCTTTTCAGGGATTTGAGCAGAATTCCCGGTCAGAATTCAGAGTTAGAGTTCTTCCTTTTGCTGGAATCTCTCCGTTACAACTAAATGTTGTCAGTCAGTTCAAGACATGTTTGTGTATGAATGTTTCCTATTCGCCAGCTACTTATTTAAATTTCCGAATAACAAGAAGCCAACTTCACTAACATGTTTGATGCGAGCGTGTGATGATCCAGACATACAGTTAGCACCGTGCTAATTGGTGAGTAATAAGCTTCCGTTATCTGTTACTATCATTATCCTTGAGGCTCCAGCGCTAAAACCAAAGAAGAGTCCAGCATGTCTCGTCTGGTGGATCATATTCGGAGGAAGCTTTAACAGTATCAGGAACAGATCCAGAGATGCAGGTTGTCTCTAGACCTTCTCGCTGGCTCTCTCTGTTCCTCTTCTTTTTTGTCTTGCTTTGCTTCTTGACTTTTTTTTGTCACTTTTTGAATAGGCGCTCATCTCTCTCTGCAGCCCCCCTGCCATGTCTTTCATGCTGGTGGGTTTTCCTCAAGAGGGAAATGTCTCTCCGCTGCAAATGTGTTGGAGATGCTGGGTTTTGTATAACAAAAGGCACGGCTCTTTAAATGGAAAACAAAACGTTTTTTAAGATTAAATTTGAGAAAAGACTAATTGCAAATAACTACACATAATGCAGATGATCACAATCAAAAAGTGAGATTATTCATGATTTAACTACACAAAAATAAAGTTTACTTGTAAACAACTACACACAATAAAGTGATTAATCGTAGTCAAACTACACAAAACATCGTGATTAATCCAACTGTGCAAAGAAATGTGTTTAATCATAAGTTACTAAACGTAATACGATTAATTACAAATTATCACAAAACATTGTTGTTAATTATGGTTTGACTACACAAAAATGTGTTTAATGACAAGTAACTACACATAATGCAATTATTCAGAAACTATACAAAATTATGTGATTAATTGTGATCAAACTACACGAAACAGCATCACTACACAAAAATAATGTGTTTAATTAAAAGCAGCTACAGGATAATGCCATTAATTGCAATCAAACCACAAAATTTTGGGATTAATCACGCTACACAAAGTGCTACACAAAATGTGATTGTGATTAGCTATACAAAAATAATGTTTAATCATAAGCAACTACACACAATAATGTGATTAATCACAATCGACCTACACAAATCGGTGTTATTTTCATAATTAACTATGCAGAAAATGCAATTAATAACAGTTAAGGGGAACTGTGGAAGTTAAGGTGAGATCTGGAACTCTGATTGAGCTGGTCATTTGCTGGACATAAAGGCAAAGCAAAACCCCCACATGACAGCAAAGGACCTGCAGGAAGGTTTAGCTGATACAGGAGTGGTGGAGCCCCGTTCTACTGAGCAGCACTGCTCACATACACATGATCCGCAGGAAGCCTTACCTGTGACATCATCACGAAAGTCACCATCTGAAGTCAGCAAAACAACATCTAGATCAGACAGAGGCATTCTGAAAACAAGTGCTGTGGACTGATGAAGTAAAAATTTAACTATTTAGCCAAATAAAATCATAGGTGTGTTTGGAGAGAGAAGGAGCAGCATCTGATGAAAGGAACACCATGCTCACTGTTAAACATAGAGGAGGATTGGTTATGATTTGAGGCTGTGTGGCAGTGGCTCAGGAGACCCTGCACAGGTAGATGGAAGAACAGATTCCGCTAAAAATCAGCAACTTATGAAAGTAAATGTGACTCAGATAGTCAAGAAACTGAAGCTGTAAAGAGGCTTCTACAGGACAATGATCATTAAGAAAGCGAGATGGAGCTTTTGTGACAGCCTTCACAGACAAGAACATCACTGAAAATCTTTATGTAGACCCTAAACATACTGTGCAGACAATAATGTCACAGAACATAAAGTGTTCCACGAGGAAGAGTGTGGGAACATTTTTGAAAACAAGAACAGAAAGACTTCTAGCTGTGCATTAACATTTGCAGAAAAAAAAAAACATAATCTGCCGAAGTTGAGTTTACTACTTTATACATCAAAACTCAACAAAGCATAACATGAATGTGCTACACATGGTTGTATACTAGTTCTAGAACTCTATTTGTTTAAAAGGGTTTTATATAGCACCCAAAAGGTTCTTGTATTGTTACAAGCATGACATTGTAACAATAGAAGCACCCTTTTAGGTGCTATAGAACTCTTTTCATAAAGGACCATATACAGCACATTCTCCATCAGTCTGAAGAACCATTTCACCGTGCAAAGAACCATTTAATCATGCAAACTGTTCTTTGAGTGTTCATGTATCGAACCATCTTCTTTACTTAAGAACCTTTGAAGAACCATCATCTTTAAGAGTGCTCATATTACGTATGTGTATACAAACACCCTCTCTCACACCCCTCCCTCTACATCCCCAACCCCCCAGCCCACCCCCACCGTGGCTAGGCTGCTCTTCAGCTGTGGGCCTTTGAACCCTCTGTGACCTGTGACCTCTATATTGTGTGAGCTTTATTACTGTGGAGAGGCTATAAGAATAGCGCTGACAGCACTGCTGCTGATCACTGATCAATAACTCCTAATTATTGATCTGGCTGCTCTGATTTTTACAGTGAGAGTGTGAGATGCTTCACATCAAAGTCAGTAAAAGCGATTCAGTTCTAGTTTGGACACACCTATAAATTCATACTGGAACGTCAGCTTCACTGTTTATTCATTATGGGAGAAAATATCCAGCATAATATCACCATATTGTGGATTTAAAATTAGTGTAGATACACAACAGGTGCAAATATCAATATTTGATTGCTTAATTATTGATGTTAAGCATAAATAAAGCTCATTGTTAGAGTAGTATTGTTAGACTTACACCTGCTGTTGTTCTCCTAATCCACAAGATGGCATTGTTTCTTTCTGGTGAGACTTCTGATCCACTCTCTGTCCAAAAGTATGATCTCCAGGGAAAGCACTGACCAATAGAACAGGATGCTCAGGATGCCTAGTTCCAAGTGCACAGCTGTCTGCAAACCTTTGACAGTTTATGTTCACCTGGTTTTATTAATTACTGTGAATAGAAGCAGGTATTAAATATATAAG
Source organism: Colossoma macropomum (assembly GCF_904425465.1). Lineage (NCBI taxonomy): Eukaryota > Metazoa > Chordata > Actinopteri > Characiformes > Serrasalmidae > Colossoma > Colossoma macropomum. The sequence goes on along the minus strand of NW_023494802.1, from coordinate 24,105,298 downwards.
GACTTAAATGCTGTTTAAATGTTGATTTTTTTCACTGCAGTTAAAAGATTAAGGTGAGACAAAGTGTAAACTTCATTAGATAAAACCATTATTCCTTTTACAGGAATAATATGTGTAAATCCTGATATATCACAGTGTGTTATATTGTATTACATGTTAAATAAGTGCAACACTACTAATCATATCACTAGTAGTTAAATGTCACAGTAGAACCGTGTCGTGATATTGTGTTATGTTTTTGTGGTATTTCTCACAGCTTCCATGTTACTGTTTCTATTTACGTTACTTACATTATACTTATATTTTTCTTGAAAATAAATATGAAATAATTAAAATCTAAACTGATCTTTTTTATCTCATTAGTTTGTGTTCCTGGTCATGTTAATCACTATTCTTCATATCATGTTGTGTAAAAGGTTAAAATCTAGTATTCCTGTAATCCTCCATCTGAATGTAATGACTTTAGCCCAGCCTCGTTATATGCTCGTGGGTTTAGATGATATCATCATGCACCAGTAGGTGGTGAAAGTAATATTAACCAATATTATAATATTTAACGCCCATCTCTGAACCCCCAAACCCCTGTCGTGTAGAGGAAAAACTTGGCAAATTTTTAGAGCCTCCCTAAAACAGTTCAAAAGGAGAATCAGTTTCAGGTGATATTTTCAATTTTTCTGATTTTCTGCACAATTAAATCAGTTTGACAAAGTCAACTTACTGTTATTACTTACTATTTTTCTGAAATATAGTGTTAACTGCTTGGCAACACCACAGCAACCACTTAAAACACTGTAGCAACGGCCCACTAACACCCAAGCAACCACCTGGAACACCATATCAACCACTTTCCAGCACCCTAAGCTCTCCCTGCAGTACTACAGCAGCTGCTTAGCAACAACCCAGAAACCTCTCAACCACTCAGAATACACAAACAAACAGAAATTACCCTTTTAACCCCACGAACCGAGTCAGAATTGTTCACAGTGGTGGTGACAGGAACCAGACGTCCACCTCTAAAAGCTCCCTCACAGAAAGTTATTACATGACATGGTTATGAATTCACTGCATGATGTCTGACTCATTGTTTCATGATAGTTTTGAGAAGATTTTGGCCTTAAAATCCATTCATGGTGGAGGGATGCGTAATATGCAGGGTGTTGTGAGGCAATATAGTCCCCAAAAGTCTGTAAGTTTATCCCTAATGAACCATGTCACTCCAAACCACTCAGTCACAAAATTATGCCGACATTTTTTAAAAATTCCTCTTTTAGTGTAGTTTGAAAAACAGTCAAATCATTATACAGGGCAAAACACTGCTGCTAACTGTTTTTCTTTTTTCAATTGTAAAGTAACAGTGAAAATTAAACATTATTTGAAAAATTTCAAAAGAAAGCAAAGTGTGTATATTTCTCTAGAACAGAACATTTCACACAATACCAGTTTAAATGACTCTGTTTACGTGTTATCCACTGAACTTAGGAGGAATTTTGAGAAATCATTGGAGTTCCCCTGTGAAGATGAAGAAGAATGTTTAAGTCAGTTTTGGGTTCCCGCTGTGGAGCTGTAGGTCTTTGGTTCCTTTCCAGGCTTCTGGAGTTGCTTTTCCCAACACAGACACTGTGCTCAGAGTGATGAGCACCTCAAGATTATTGCCTGGCTTTGTCGGGGGGGGTTGTTTGGGGTGTTGGGGGGGGTGTGGGGGTGGTGGGTGTAGAACAGATCTTGCTCGGGGGCTGAACAATCTGTGTGATGTTATCAATGATGTATTATGTGTGAGCCTGAGGTCTGAATGGAGCTGAAGGATGAATACCAGTCAGACCCTCCACACTCTGCCAAACTGTGAAATAATTAGTCACAGTCAATCACATTATGTTGTTAAGTTAATCATATTTGGTCATATTTCTCTTATTTGCTCTAATTTGATTTAATTTCTGTTTATAAAGCAGTACATTGTGTTATATCTGTATGTCTGGATAAAATAAGATCCATCAGAGTGTATTTATTACTTTCAATATTTCAGTAACATCATTTTGTATCGTGTGGAACCTGAACATGAAAATAATGTGATTTCCACAGTCAGTACGTATATATCATATATTGAAGATTCTTCCGAATTAGTTCAAACTGCAGTAAAACACTATTTAAAATTCAAGAAAGATATAGATCCTGGGTATTTACAAGGATTATGTTTTGATCTATTTACACCCAAGACATTAACAGAGTTAGTAATAAGCTAAATATATACACAATCATCATTTACAGGGTACTTTCTATTGGGAGGAGTCTGTCCCAAAACCTATGCCCTAAATTTAGACTTCTCAAAATCTTCTCAGTGTTTCTTCCTTATGCTCTTAGGCAGGTTCTTTAGTCTACACTCTGTTCTAATTCCAGAGGGTTGGACGTGTTTGTTTCTCTTTGTTCTGTAAGTGTGTGAGAGTTGGTTCTTTGGTGTAAGCGTAGCAGAACCTCTCCAGTCTTCATTTTGGTTATACCAGCTTCACTGTGTTGTCATTCCCTTCTTCTTTTAATGTTCAGGATGTGGTTGGCTTAGTCATCATTATTTAGTGTTTATTCCTTTATTTTTTTAGCTAGCATGTAATATTCATTCTCTGTTTGCTTAGTAAAGTGTGTTTACATGTTAGCAGAGCGGCTGGTGTTTAGTGTTTGGCTCTGTGGCTTCACATGGACTCCACCATTTACAAGTTACTTTTAATGTTCCAAACAGGAATTTAGGACTAAAATTCAGGATTTCGGCCACTTTATTGGTCACCAAAATTATCACCAGGGTTGGGATAGCTATTGAAAAATTAGCAGCAAGCTACTTTCCCAAAGTTTGTAGCTAGCTACAATTTAGCTACTTTTTCTGAAAAAGTAGTGACTGCTTATAAGCTACTTTTTGAAAATAGTGCACTACTTTTTAACTACTTTCAAAGTGCAGTTGTCAGAATTTTGTGACTCTCCACCTGACACACCAAACAAGCCCGACTGAAAGTGTGAACAAGACACTGCATTTAATCATGTGCCAGAAAGAAGGAATTGAAAAGCTGCAACTATACAAAAATGATCACCAAAAAGTAAGTTTAACTGTAACCAACAATCAAACTTACACAACCAAAGGTGTGATATCCAACAAAAAATTAGACTAAGTAAGAGCAAAGTCAGCCATTCAGGGTTTTTCCTAAGAAAAATAAACAAAAATAACCGTATACAAACCAAACAACTTCGTGCAAAGCATTGTCTACTGTTGAAATAAAATTGCTCCAATTTAAACATTTCAGCAAGATCTGCACAGACATGACATTCAGAGTCCTTTGTTAAACTTCAGCAATACTTTAGCCTCAAAATTCTCATCAGTGACCCTGGATCTGTACAGTACTGTTAGTAATAGTCTATTATGAAAATGTTTTTTCTGCTTTAGCTAAGCCAGGGATCGGCTCTTTAACTGCCCTGTTGCGGCTCCACAGCACCATTAGATTTTTAGGTAAAATAACATAATCCTTCTTTGCAGAAAATAAAGCTCTGGTGATTGTTATAACACACGGTTCTAACACAGTTTCAACAATAAATGATCTTAAACGCTAGAGTTATAACTGCTAATTCACCAACCTTTAACGCTGAAGACTGACGCGCAGACTGCTGGTCACAGGAGTGTAGGGGTCACAGCAACGCAGATAAATTCTGGCGTCTCAGGCACAATTTAAGGTGGGACAGGACAATTCAAACGAGAAGCTGGTGAAAGAGAAGCGACTTAAGCCTTGTACAAACACATTTTACAAGACACTATTCTACTTTTGAGGAAGAGCTTCCTGACTGAGGTTTGAGAAAAGCAGCTATAGCTGAGCTAAAGCTTAAAGTAGAGCAAAGTATGTCTGCGTTGGCATTTATTTTATATTTTTAGCCTGTACTAGTACATCAGCACATATTGAGACATGCTTACAGCCATGATGGTAAAATGGACCTTAAATGTTGTGGCTCCGAAGGTGGTTTCATTTTTGTTGAAAAGATAAAATGGCTCTTCTTAACATTTCGGTTGCCAACCCCTGAGCTAAGCCTACTAGTAATGGGTGATCAGCGTGTGAGACCAGCACGTGCCCATTTGCTAGAACTGTCCATGGCTCAGTCAGGGATTGCACAATCGACACTAGCCCAGTTAACGACCGCGTTCTATGGTTTGGATTTTGGACGGATTGCCTGAAGCATGTATTGAAATTGTAGCGAAAACTATCGCTATAGCTACACAAAAATTGTAGGCTAAATTTGTAGCTACAGCTGTTAGCTACATTTCATAAAACTGTAGCGGCTACAGCTATTAGCTACAAAAATTTGTAGTTAGCTACAAAAAGTAGTGCGCTACTCAGCTACTCCCCCATGCCTGATTATCACAGTAATCGGTTTTATTGCTGTGATGTTAAAAGAGGCTGATAATGTTCAAAATACACTGATACACAAACTGAAATAATTTTACCAAGTTTAATATTGAAAAGCAGGGGCGTCATGCCCATTCAAGCTGGAGAGAGATAGAGATAGATAATGTGAGAGAGAGGGAGAGATGTACGGGGTGAGGGGGAGAGATGTGGATGAGAGAGAAAGAGAAAGATGTAGAGGGATAAGAAAGTGAGAGAGATAGATGTATGGGGATGAGAGAGAGATTAGTGTTCTGGTGGCATTCGGCTCTCGGGGGTCCGTCTGGGTAAACTCTGCAGGAGAGGATGCAGGAAATGACCTCACAGTGAAAACACACACAAATAAAGATATAAAGGGGATTGTTTCTGTAGAGTGCCACCCCCCACCCCCCAAAATAATAGCACACAGTACAGTCTGACCTTCAGCACAGCTCTGAGGGCAGACCATATCTTAATCATTTTTCCTCTTTGAGAGGGAAAAACAAACAACATTTTAATGTGAGAAAAAGATTTTAATGAGCTGAAAATTGCTTTAATTGTGGTTACATCATCAGAAAGAGTGTTGATATTATCAGTAATATCAGTAATAACACAAGAAGGTTGATATTGCTGAAGAGTGATAATACACACACACACACATCATCTAAACCACTTAGAGTGATAATAATGATAATAATATAATAATAGTGATGATGATGATGGCAGATAGTAATTAGTAGGTAACTCTTTCGTCATATTGTTCAGATGCAGTTTGTAGCTGTGAATTAATCAGAAGTCTGATGGGAAGTTTGAGTTTTCCACTCTGCTCAGTTACAAGTCTGGATTAAAGAGGTGAAGTTCACATCCTGAAAAAGTGATTCAGAGTTTAATCTGAAGAATGTAGAAGGTGGTAAAGTAGGAGATCCTCACGTTTGCCAACTCGTAGCACTTCAACCTCTTTTCCGCTGTAGAACCGAAACGTTCCCTGCTGGATAAACCCATAGAAACCGTTAAGTGTGTATGTTGGTTCCTGATGATTCTGTAATGTGTTTTGTCTTTTTAATGGGTTGATATCACAGTGTAAATGACTCTAATGGTTTAACATGTGACCAGTGGCTGATTCTAAATGCATTTGATGGTTCCTAATGGAAGCTAAAGGGGTTCTACAGGATACTAGTAGTCTCTAGTGGAAAGCATTAAGAATTTGCATTTAACATATTGGGGGCAAAAATTAAAGTTAAAATCTGGCCCGTTCAAATATTATGGCACACTTTGTTTTTAAGTTGAACTTTTCCCCCAATATGTTAAATTAAGTAATTCTTTTCACTCGGCAAAAGTTGGAATTTGACCGGGGTGCCCAAACATCTTCAGGGAGCTGTTTATCATCTCTGTGAACCAGGCTTGCCCTCAGGGGGCTGTTTAGTGGCCCACCCTGCATCATCATGCCCCACTAAACCCACCACTGTCTACACTGTCCATACATCTGCAGCAGCAGGTAGGGAAAGCATTGTAAGCTTTGTGAGCTGCTGCTTTCTGCTGTCTGATATGAAAGGCTGCATTGATTTAGAGGAGTCTGGATAAGTCACTCTGTATTGGCTGTGTTTTAGGGATGTGGAGAGATTTACTGAATGAATAGATCTTTTGTGATTGGCTGTAAATGTGTCTCTCCTGAAGGTGGACAGATCTGCCTCATGTTTTCTTTAGCTGGTTTTTCTCAGACCTGACCAGAACATAAAAGAAAAAAATCTCTTGTCCAGGCTGATTCTTATGGAGAGGAATTTGTGCCAGATTGAAAAGCAGTAACTACAGTGGAAAAATGTGAAACACATGACATTACTCTTCCATAGTGAGATGCAGAATATGAGCCAGAATGAAGTATGAAATCTCTGTTACACTGGTTTAACATCGCTTGACCTCTTTATCCTCATTTTATTTTTAAGTTGATTCTTAAGTAAATGTAAACATCTTCTCTTTTAAAATCTATTGTTTTAATTATTATTCTCCACTTCGTTACTTTTTAAATTTTAATTATATTTGTATTTCCTCATTTGTATAATACTTTGTATAACTGCAGTTTATGAAAGGTGCTATATAAATAAACTTACCTTGCCTTCATTGAAAACAGTGCATGAAAAGAGTTTGTCAGAATTGAATACAGTTCGCCTTAAAATTTTATAAAGGTATGTGATGCGGAAAATTTGCCAAAATGAAAAGCAAACCCTCTATTACACTGTTTTCACCTCTTTTTTGTGCTTCACATATATTTGCCTCATTAAAATATGACCAAAATGGTGAAATGCAGTGAATACCAAAGAGTACATTTAAACAGTAACATGCAGAAAACATGCCAAAATGAAAAGTAAAGGATGTATTACACTGATTTAATTCTGTTTAAAGTACTGCAGTGTAATGCAGTATAATTGTGCCTTTATTACATTTCAGGGTGGCTTGTATTCAATTCTAACACATTTTTCCACTGTAGTTGCTGCTTTTCAGTTTGGCACGAATTCCTCTCCGTAGATTCTGATCCTCCACAGTGCTCATCATGCTCACTAACGGACTCTATCAGTGTGCAGAGATTGTAAGTGATGAAGTTTATCTCCCCTATTCCTCTGTGCTGCAATCACAGCTCTCTCCAGCACTTTACCCTCAGAACAGTCCAGTCTCCAGACTGTCCTAGAATACATAAAGTGCTCTCTATCGTGCACCTGTAAGTCAGTAGCTGCAGGACTAAATCATCACTGAAAGGGTGTGGAGGTGTTCAGTATCTGTAATAGACTTGATTGTGTTTTCTGACTCACTGTTATCTATAAACATGGTCTAAAGTACATTAGCATAACTGAACACAATAGGAACCTGTATGTTTGTCTGCTTTTATAGATAACATGATGTCAGATCATTTATGCAAATTTTCACTGAACTCTAATTTTAAAGTGGGATCTGTTTTAAAAGTTGATTTTTTTCCAGCAGAGAAAGACCTGTATCTCCATCGGTCCCCGGAGACCCCAGTCTGCTCACAGCGTAAGACTCTCTTTGAGCGCTTGCATCCTCCGCCGCCTCCTGTCTGCTTGTGTTTTGGGAATCTTTTATGAGCATGTCTGGGTGGAGGGTCTTGGTTGGGTTTTGGTTAGATTTTGATTGTGGATTGGGGGTTGGGTTTAATTGGGTTTGGTTTTGGTTGGGGTTTTTCTTTGGGTTCTGGTTTGGGTAGTAGTGTGGGTTTTAGTTGAGTTTAGTTGGTTTTTGGCTGAGGTTTTTGATTTATGTTTTGGATGAGAGTTTGGTTGGGCTTTGATTTAAGTTTTGGTTGAACTTTTGATTGAGTTTTAGTTGAGATTTTGGTTTAGGTTTTTGTTCTGGTTTTGAAAGGGTTTTGGTTGAAGTTTTATTTAGATTTTGGTTGATGTTTGGTTGAGGTTTTTGAGAACTCACTGAGTGCTCCAAGGCTGTGAATGTTATTAAGCAGGTGCGGGTTCCTTTTGTTTCTGCTGTCTCATCTCATCTCTGCCCTTTCGGAGTTCTGCAGCCAGCTGGTAGTTTTGCTTCTGTGGTTCTTTTTCGCTTAGCTAAGCAACTTAATAACTTTCTCTCCTCAGACTCCTGTTTTTCCTCCACTGTGTTTTTGTACCTTTAAACCAGCAGGGAACCCTCAGAGCCTTCTGGATGTTCACAAAGGCCTAATGATTTCTGTCGTTTTTGATTTATTTCGAGTTTAAAAAAAAAGTAATCCTGTATGTTGTATTCAAACTCTGTATGTATTTTAATAATGCTTTTATTTCATTGTTAGTTTTATTTGGAAACAGAAGAGAGCTACTCTTGAATCAATCTACAGAAAATTATCTACGCAGGAATGGCTGGGATAAATTTTAAACATCAATCTCATCCTTCTGGAAGTTCTAGATGCATCACTGGCTATGAATACGATCTGTAGGCTGACCAGGCTGAGCTCTAATAGTATCTAATAGTATCTATTGGTAACAATTTCTGTGTTTTATTAAAGCACTAAGTTACGAGAGGTTGTGCGTTACTGTAGTTTTATCACGGAAGTGAAGCAGAGTAAAACCTCCTTCCCTGTGATAAAATCACTGTAACGCACAGCCTCAAGTGACTTATTGCTTTTATAAAATGGCAGCCAAATGAAATTCACAATTTTTCAGTAAGTAATTTGTTATTATTAATAATAATTTACATAAACAAGTATTTCTCTGAAAAATGCAGTTCCTTTAGAGTACAGTATCATGGCCAAGCAATCATAGACTGCTAAATGAGGAGAGCGTTTGGTCACCCTTTGCTGTATATTGCGGTCCTTTCATAAACTTTTAAACTTTTTGTCATATAACAATGAACATATGACAACACAGCACTGTTTATGCAAAAATGTTCGCTTTATAAGTACTTTTTTTCAACAAATTGCCACCAATCCAGCAGCGCCCCTCTTCTCACGCTGGGGCTAAGGCCCAATCCCATTTCTTCTTTTTACCCCTGTCCCTTGTTTTTGAGTGTTACCTTGCCCCTTGGAACTGAGTTACAAAGGGTAGTCATTGAAATCTTTCCCTATGAAATGGAACAACCCTCAGTAAAAAAAAAAAATTGCTTCATTAACAGGCTACTAATGGTGCTCTGTAGGCAACCCGGCCCGTCTTCAGTGATGGCAATGGAGATATTAGCATACTATTCACGATTTTTGTGCTTGTTATGAATAAAAGGACCATAATGCATTCAAACAACATTAAATTAAGATAATACAATGGTTATCATATTTTTTAACACAGAAATTACTTACATTTGTGGGTTTCTTTGGTCGCTCGCGCAGCCATCTTGCTGCTTTTTTTCTCATAACACTCTGTTTGGAGTGTGCATCTGAAAAACCTCCGTTTGGAGGGCCATGTGGCCCTAACACTTCGCCCTACCTCTCTATCTCAACAAAAATTGGGACACCCTTCCCCTAGACATGAACGCGTAAAACAGAGTGCTAAGGGCTAAGTGGTAGGGGCAAGGGATAAAATGGGATTGGGTCGATATCTCAATCAGCTCCCTGCTCCCTACATAGTGCACTAGCTAGCTGACTAGCCTAGTTCTGGATAAGAAGATAAACTGTCAGCTCCTCAGTTTAAACAGAACCAGGTTCTTACTTCATCAATACACCAGGTGCTCCATGTGAGCAGCATTAGAGTCAAAGATTATTCCAATTACAGCACAAGGATGTTTCGTGTCATGGTGCAGTAATACACAATTCAGTCACTGTGAGGCAGTCATAGCTGTGCATATATTGTGGATTGTAGAACGGCATCGAGCGTGGCTTAGCCAATCAGACTTCAGAACCGGAACTATCTGCCTTTTAAAAAAGCAGTAAGCAGCTCAGGAGGAGTTCTAAGTTCGGTTCATTTGTTGATACATTTAGAAGGTCTGTGTTTGAAGGACATGTTAACATACAAGCAAAAAATCTCTCGCTTAGCACTTTGAGAACACTCAAAAGCCTGAAAAGGCCAAAGTGAACTGAAAAGCCCCCTCAGTCTGTCACAGGAACTTTAAGTTCTGTATCTTCCTCAAGCTCCTTTCAGGACTAATTAGGAGCAGTAAAATGTTAGGATCCAATTAGAATGATTTTTAAGGAGCTTCGTCTGTTACATAAGGACTTACCACTTTTCCTCTGTTTGACCTGAAGTCTAGTCAGGTAGTGATGTAACGTCCTAAATTCTAGAGAGCATCATCTCATCTGCTCAGACAGAAATCCTGAGACGTGACCTCTGTTTGACCTCGTTTCTGTCTGGATGTGAGAGTCATAACACTGACCTTTTACTCAGGAAGCAGAATCAGGAGTTACAGCAGTGAGGAGAGGGACCGTCTGGAGTTTTATTAGATAAGGTCCAGCATTTGGAGACATTTAGTGGAATCAAGCAGAAATCAAGACCCACCTTATCCACAGTTCTGTTTCATTTTTCATGAACTTTTTGATTCAATCTATTTTTAAATAGAAGCAGATCAGCGCTAGTCTTTGATCCTTTACTGTGAAAAACCGTCTTCATTCATGTTTATGTATATGAAGGGATCAAACAAAAAGAATATATTCAAACGACAACTTGGTCCAAGGCATCCAAGGCCACCTCAAATATTGATGAAATTAAATGATGGTCTTTTCTGTTACAGATATTATAATACTGAGTATGGACAGATTCTAGGGACAGCATTTCAGTCAAATTTGCTGTTGGTATTTGTAAGGCATTAGTCCACGGTAAATGACATTTCAAAGGTGTCAATCTAAAGTCTTTAAGAGAAACAGAGAAATGTTCACCTGTTGCCTGAATTTGTGAGTTATCTGATACCAAACCTGATATTGAAAGTGATATTGAAAGTTTTACTCCATTACATCTGTACAGTAGAGAGTAAAATAATGTTGAGTTTAATGTTTTTTGGAGCTTTTCTATACACTACAGCTGAGCTGTGTACTGTCTGCTGCACAGTGTGGCGCTTCTTTCCAGTGTGCAGGAGCTTTTCGATGGCCGCGGTAGTCTTTACACAGCTTGCGGTAACCTATAGACTGCATGCAGTAGCCTTTTGATGGCTGTTGTAGGCTTTAGAATGGTGTGTAGTAGTATTTAGACAGCGTACAGTAGCCTATAGACGGTGTGTGGTAGCTTTTAGACAACCGCAGTGGTCTTTAGATGGTGTGCAGTAGTCTTCAGACTTCATGTGGTAGCCTTTAGACATCATGCGGTAGCCCTTAGACATAGTGTGGTAGCCTTTAGATGTCACATGGTAGCGCAAAGATGTCGTCCGGTATCCTTTAGATGGAATGTGCTAGCCCTTAGATGACTGCAGTGGTCTTTAGATGGTGTGCAGTAGCCTTCAGGTGGCTGCTGTAGTCTTTACACGGCGTGCAATAGCCTTTAGATTGCTGTTGTAAGCTTTAGATGGTGTATGGTAGTATTTAGACGTCATGCGGTAGCCCTTAGACGTTGTGTGGTAGCCTTTAGATGTTGTGTATTAGCCTTTAGATGTAGTGTGGTAGCCTTTAGACGGAATACGGAAGCCTTTAGACATTGTCCGATAGCCTTTAGACTGAGCCTTTAGTGGTAGCCTTTAGATGGTGTGTGGTAGCCTTTGGACAGCTATGGTAGATTTTAGACAGTGTGCGGTAGCCTGTAGATAGCTGCAGTAGTCTTTAAACAGTGTGTGGTAGTTTTTAGACACCTGCTGTTGTCTTTAGAGAGTGTGTGGTACTTTTTAGACAGGGTACGGTAGTTTCTAGACAGCTATAGTAGTGTTAAGACAATTGTGCAGTAGGCTTTAGATGGTGTGCAGTAGCCAATACTGACAAATACAAGAACTCCGGTTACACCTGGACCCAATCACAGAGGTGTGGTCTGTCCTGACTGATGAGGAACAATGAGAAAGACACAGAAAAAGGTGCCTTACAATTAACCCAGTAACCAATCCTAGTGATTTACAGCAAATTACACCCTCACAAAAAACAAAAGAGACTGGAAGTCTCAGTGGGCCCAAACGGAAGTACAGTTTTTATTTAAAAGATCCACCTGCTTTCATGCTGAAAGAGTATTCTATCCAAATCAGTCTGCGAGACATCAGGTGAGTTCCGTAATTGTATGTTAAGCCTCCTGAAAAGGCCTTTTTACTTCGGTGTGAGAGCCATTTGGGTACATTTTCTATCTAACAGTGAGGAAGAGCGTTTATAACACATCAGAAAAACAATGAGGAATAATCTGACGATCCCACCGTTCAGTCATGTCCCCGTGTGGCCATGTGCGTCTGTCTTTACGTGCTGCTGATGGATGAGTCGCCTGCTGATGAGTACCGATTTCAGTCGGTCACATAAATCACTGCAGTCTTTCTGTTCAGTCTGGATTCAGGAGCTCAGGTGAATCTCTAACCTTCATATAAACACCAGCTTCCTCTCGTTCTTTCAGATTGAGAAGATCATGACGTTAATAGGAGCTGGCATCGACTTCTCCAAAGATCAGGAGAGCAGTGCATCAGGTGGGTTCTCCTAACTGTCTTTGCTCTTCTACTCAGTGTGAACCAATTTACCCTGAACGTTAGAGGTGGGAGAAGTTGTGGAAATATTCCATATTCATTATTCTGTGGTTTGACTAGTCTTGCAGAGCCAGATGATCTCATAAGCTCTGGGGGCAACTTGTTAAACTTTTAAACCCCACCCCCTAGCGTGTGCTCTTTTTAATGTTCATAGTTCAGCACAACATGCTTGCTAGTGAAATTTAGCAGAAGCTCAACACACATAGTCGATTCAATAAAACCACTTCAGATTCACTGTAAACTTAGTTTACCTTGAAATATTATACAAACTTATTGCGTCAAAAGTTACTTAACAGGTTTAAGCTTAAATAAATTTAAATATAACTTAAAATTATATTTTGAAAAGGATAGCATGACCACTCTGGGCAAGGGGAAAGGACCTGCCCCAGGTGGGGGAGTTTGAGTATCTTGGGGTCTTGTTCACGAGTGATGGAAGAGGGATCGTGAGATTGGCCGCAGGCTGGGACAGGTGGCAGCAGTAATGCAGTCACTGTACCGGACTGTAGTGGTGACTTTTTACCAGTCGGTCTACATCCCGACCCTCACCTATGGTTGTGAGCTGTGGGTAACGAATGAAAGAATGAGATTGCAAATACAACCTGCGGAAATGAGCTTTCTTCGCAGGGTGGCAGGCTACACTTTCCTTGATAGGGTGAGGAGGTCAGTCATCCGGGACGAGTTTGGAGTAGAGCCGCTACTACTCTGCTTTGAGAGGAGCCAGTTGAGGTGGTACGGGCATCTGATCCTGAACCTCCTGGTGGGGGTGTACCAGGCACGGCCTACTGGGACAAGACCCCGGGGTTGTCCTAGGATCCACTGGAGAGATTATATCTCCAAGTTGGCCTGGGAGAGGCTTGGGGTCCCTGGGAATGAGCTGGAGGAAGTTGCAGGGGACAGGGTTGTCTGGGATTCTCTGCTCTCCCAACTGCTACCGCGACCATATCCGGATTTAGCGGTTAATGATGATGAATGAATGAATAAGTTAAAATTACATTCTAATTTTCAGTGATCCACACTAGGGCTGCAACAAACGACTAATTTGATAGTCGAATAATCTATCGATTAGTGCGATGCAGTGTTTAAACCTGTCAACTTTATTTGAAATGTGAACAGTGTCATTGTTAATAATAGTTACTGGCTTCTCCGTTTCAACTCCATAAACCATTCCAGAGAGCATGCATTTCGAAGTAGATGTTACAGCTCATAACATGAAGTAAACGGCTTTTAACATTAACATTAGCTAACTAGCTCGCTAGCACAACTAGCTTACTGAGATAGATCAGTTTAACTGAACTGTTACACCTTTTGGAGTTAATGTTTATTTTTACCGTAATCTCACATCTACATTCTTAACTGGAGTTTTTGGGGGACTATTTACCCACGCTGACTTACTTTGCACCCTTGTGCTAACGACAGACTTTTTAACGAGTGCTCCAGCGCCTCCTACTGTAAGCCCTCCTTTGCAAGGTATTGGATTGGTGTAGAAATTTCACTCTCAGTTTCTTCCAACCACAATAAGTCTACGTCCCCACATTCAGCCCAGATTTTCTCATGATTCTCCATGGACATTCGTGGTACGAGGTCACATCTGGCTCTGCGAGACTAAGCTTGGGAAGTTGGAGCTAATGAGTACATTTCAGGAGGCTGCAGCACTCCCTGATTTTAGGACTGCAACTGTTAAAAACACTAATAATAATGCAGAGATCTGAACATTTTTAATAGCATAGAAAAGACTTGTGCTTGTTTCAGAGACAATTTCGTATATTTGTATTTTTATTCATGTAATTTCAAGACCTGCAGTAGTTGCACTGTGGAAGTTAAGTTAAGCTGCATTGGAATCTCTTCCCTTGTCCCCTGCCATGTCATTTAAGGTAGCATTGAATTTAAGGTGTTATAATTTCACCGCCTTCAACTTAAACACCTGTTCACATTTCTGCTATAGTCTGAGATCAGAACTTATATTTGATAATTGTCCAACGTTGCCCTCACCCCCCCCATGAGCTCCATGCTATAAGAATGATCAGAAGAGCTTAATGAAATAATTAACGCCAAAAATGCTAATGTGGCTCCTGGTTATCCTCCGCATTCGCATTTTTCTGGTGAAGTGTTTCTTTGAGGAATCCACCAGACATCAGCTGACCTAATGTGATCAATTATTGGGGAATTCCACTGATTTTTCGAAAGTTCTGCATAATTAAACAGATGTAAACAGAGTCACTCAGAGTGGTCTGGTGTGAAACGCTCTGTTCTAGAGAAACTTACCGAGTCAGAATTGTTCACAGTGGTGTTGGTAGGAACCAGGCGTCCACCTCTAAAAGCTCCCTCACAGAAAGTTATTACATGAAATGGTTATGAATACACTGCCTGATGACTGAGACATTGTTTTATGATAGTTTTGAGAAGATTTATATGCAGAGCACTGTGAGGCAAAATAGTCCCCAAAGAAAACTTATTATTTCAAATTTTCCACTATTTTCCCATCATCAACATTCCATATAAAACTCAGAAGACACGTGTAGGTTCACTGGTGGTTTTGGATAGTAAATAAAATGTCTGTTTGTGTTGTAGTCATGGTGACCCCTGGATCCTATCACCACCACTGTAAACACATCTGAGTCTGAATTATTTAATGTTTTAATTATTCAGAAATTTTGAAAAAATGGTGGAATTCCCCTTTAAACCGAAGGTGCTCTCTAAAGTGATCATTGAAACTGAGTTAAACAGAGCTGGGCTTTTGCTTGTTTGGAATTCCAGGAGCTTTCCATCACTCCAAACGAGCTAATAAAGAAATCACACAGCCGGCCTATCTTTAATCACGCTGTTGTAAAAAGGAAAGCTCGGTTTTATTAAGCAGGCAGGCTGTTCATTATAGTGAATATTATTTGACAGTGTAATTGCTCAGCATTACAGGTGCTAAAGTACAAAGGCTTTAGCTTTAGCTTCAGCTTCAGTGTCCTGCTGCTGCATTGCCCTCTTTGGGAATATTATATCTGTGTGGCTGCAGCTCCCGTACGTAACCAGATCCCACTGAATATCTAAAGGCTGGAACAGAATGAGCTCTCCAAACATTCAGAGGATACCAGGTTTCGCGGTCACACTGGAGAAGACCTGACCACTCTGGACGTCTGTGTCTTTAAGTAGAGAGTGAGTTGGTGCGCTGTGATCTGATCTGGTGAAGGACAGTGGGACCCTGGAGAGTTAAATCGATGGATGCTGAGACGTTTAGCCTTGGTGATGGATGACCTTGGTTAGTGGGGGAGCTGGTGTGTTAGCTGCTGGAGTAATGGACTTTGAGAGAAGGTCTTACTCAGGAAAGCTGGTCGACAGTGAGATGTTAAGCTTTGTGCTAATTGCTTTATTGTTCAGTCCACAGTTCTTGCCGGACCGTTCTTTTATCAGACTGCTGACCATATCTACCACTTTACGAATGTAAACTGTGCATCTGCTGCTGCATGAGATGATTCCAGTAAAATCTCAGCCAGATTCTATTTCAGTTTGTGTGATATTGTTTGTGTTGTTGCTGTAGCCAGACCTGTCCATCTGCTCTGCCAACTTATAGTTTCAGCTGTTTTTTTGTTTTTTTTTAAATCTCATGCCATTCTGTTGATAGATGTTTGGCCATGGTTGTGTATTTTTGTTTTGACATTCCTCTGTTGATGGATTTCTGTCCAAGGTGTTCTGTTCATGGATTTTTGGCCAAGGTGTTCTCCTATAGGTGGATTTTTAGCCAAGGTGTTCTCCTATTGGTGGATTTTTAGCCAAGGTGTTGTCCTATTTATGGATTTTTAGCCAGGGTGTTCTCCTATTTATAGATTTTTAGCCTGGGTGTTCTTCTTTTGGTGGATTTTTAGCCAAGGTGTTCTCCTATTAATGGATTTTTAGCCAAGGTGTTCTCCTATTGGTAGATTTCTATCCAAGGTGTTCTCCTAATGGTGATTTTTTTTTTAGCCAAGAAGCTCTCTTCTTGGTAGATTTTTGGCGAAAGGTGTTCTCCTATTGGTGGATTTTTAGCCAAGATGTTCTCCAAATAATGGATTTTTAGCCAAGGGGTGCTCCAATGGTGGATTTTTAGCCAAAAGTTGATTTTTAACCAAATTGTTCTCCTATTGGTTCATTTATATGCAAGCTGTTCTCCTATTGGTGGTTTTTAATCCAGGATGTTATCTTATTGGTGGATTTTTTAGCCAAATATGTTCTCCTATTGGTGGAATTTGTCCAAGGTGTTCTCCTATTGGTGAAGTTTTAGCCAAAGGTATTCTCCTTTTGGTGGATTTTTAGCCAAAGGTGTTCTGCTATTGGTGGATTTCGATCCAGGGTGTTCTCTTATTGGGGGACTAGTGTCACACCCATCTGTTTTGTAAAATCTTTCATTTTGGTGTAACTTTGGGCTCAGAGGCACTAAATCAGCTGCTGGTGAGCACATTAGGTTTTGTAACACCATCAATTTTCACTACCAACAAAGATTTTTTCACTGTTCAGGATTTCTGTCTGTGACTGTATCATAAAGTCATTAACCTGATTGCAGCAGAGAGTTAATGACTCCACTTAACCAGACAGTGACTCTGCGTTAGCTGCCTCTTGATCAGTATCACCTCAGTGGAGGACAGTGTGTGGTCAGTGCTGTTCCTGTCCATGCAGCTCTGTGTTATATGTTATTGCTTTTGTTCTAAGGAGCTTGCCTGAAGGTCCTCTACTTTAGAGTCTTGTTCTCGTTCCGGTTCTGTTGTACTAATGGGCTCTCGTGATGGATCAGTGTGTTCTGTCTGTTCTTTCTGGGTTTTTGACCCAGTTATGATTTGTTCTCTCTGCGTCAACTCAGCTAGAGGACGAGTCTTCTGTCTGTCCCATAGACGCCTATGCCTACGACCTCATTTCCTGTTTCCTGCAGGCACCCTAGTTGGAGAAATGTTCTCTTCTTGGAGGGCTTTGTCGTGTCCCTCTGCTGATTATTATGGTAATATTTAGCGTCTCAGTGTCATCGCCCTCTGTGTGATGAAGGTACAGTGTTAATAACAGTGATGCAGTGAAATAAAAAATCTTGGCCAAAAGCTGAAACTGAAATTTAGTTTATTTAGGATTTGGAATTAGCATAACAAATACAATGAAGGAAAAAAAATATTCCCTACCTAAAGTGTGTATATATATATAATATTAATATATTACATAAATTCTACACTCATTTTGTGTGTTGAAATTGAAATAAAGGTGAATAAGATTTTCTCTCAGGATTCACCTTACCTGCCTTTGCCAAACTGTACTGAAAGATTGTTGTAAATATTAATTTTTTTATGTATTTATAAACGTGTCAGTTCTAAATATGTGTACAAAATTAACTACAAATAGAGCTAAACTGTCTGGCAGTACTTAGTATTTTACATCATATACACACAGTTTGTAGCTATAAACATACATAAAGTAGTGAGATCCTGCTGGTGTGGGTTTCCTCTTTTTCAGTGATGCTCTCAAAACTGATTTGAGTGCTGATAGCTCCTTTTTGTGGAGATAGCTGAACACAATGTTATACTGACCTGCAGATTCACTGCATCATTTAAACAAATCACTAAGCTGGTTTAACGGTTTATTAATTGTTTGTGTTATTTAATTGAGAGATCATGAGAGTCCTAACTTTAAGTTTTATGTAATTTATCTCCATTTTATAGCATTAGTTGTTGTTGATATAAAGTTTGACAATCCTGTTGCAACACTTTGGCAGCTCTTGCTGTGTTTGCAGTGGTCTGTATGGGGAAATGTACTAAAATATTAATGTGAGTGTGGGTTAGGGGATGAATTGGTTTGCCCTGCAGCATAGTAATAAGTCTGGGCGGGGGTGCACTCATGCATGTTCTTCCTTTAGATTGTGATCAGTGATGTCAGTGGTTCCATCGAGCGTGACATGGATAACCTGTTAATTAGCATTTGCTGAGATCATTTAGTGTTGAGAGACAACCTTCTTGTCTCTGTGAGACCTGCTGGTCATCACTGCTGTCCCTAGTGACATGACGAAACAGAAAGAGAGAGGTGGGGAAAGGGTACAAAAAGGGCGGGGGACAGAAATTTGTTGAGCGTAACGATTGCTTGACTCCTCAGACAATGAACACCAGCCCTGCGGTTTCTCTGAAGGGGAAAGAGGCGGGTGGAGAGAGAGGGAGGAGGGAGGCAGCGGAGGATCGAGAGCAAGTGAGAGCGCGAGGGAAGGAGACAGAACAGAAGGCTGCAGAGCAGAATTGACTGGAGGATAGCAGCTTTCACATCCTTGGGATTACGTGGTCACAGTTTCTGCTCAAATTCCATGACCGAGCCTGGAGCGATCGTCCGGAGTAGAGATTAAGTTTTGCTCAAATTCAGCAGCGGAATACTCCAGATATCCAATCACCTAATGCTCGGGGGAAACGATACTGCAAAGCCTGGATTTCGACTGTGGGATTCGCTCCTGACGCTCATTCTTAAACGTTTCTGGAAAGGCTTCCTTCAACCAAGTCTCAAAACTAAGTTACAGTAGAGCCGGACTCTTGCTTGAGAATGTTAGTTTCTAACCCTAATGAGTCAGTTTAGTGTGGATTTATCTCAAAGCTTTGCTTCTGCTCTTCTGATCAGAGGAGGTTTGAGGTAAGCTGGTGTTTATGCTCTCTGTAGCGGAGTTATCAAGTTTGAGTATATCTGGGGTTGACAAAAGGGGCGCGTAATTGATGCTGCACTCTAGTGCTGGTGATAGAAAAAATAGTAAAAGCAGATAACAGCTGTGCCGAGCTGTGGGAACTGGCCCAGCTCTCTCTCTGCTTTTAATGTGTTATCATGAGCTTGTGCACCTTTTTGATCATGAAAAGCGCTTAGCGAATTTGGCAAATGCAAGTCATGCAAGCCAGGCCACTTTAGCTCCTAGCGGAGATTGAATCAGGATCCCGTCTGCATGCACTTAGGCTGAAGAAAATCGGCAGCCCATTAGATTTAAGAGTTTCCAGGATGCTGTTAAGACCCTCGTGCCCAGTTGCGCTGACTTTCAGCTAGAAATTTTGCAAGACTCCGAGAAGGCTCTGGCTTTTATGCCATAACATAATTAGCATTTAATTAGCTGCTATAAACCGGAGCGTTAATTGCTACTCTGGGTGCGTTGCTTGGCAAGCGTGGCATGTGGCTTCATTCACCAGGATCTGCAGGGACGACTTCTTTGATTTGCGTGCAAGACTTTGTTGTGGGCAGAGAGACAGGGACCACATGGGTCTTGTTGTTGGCCTAATGATCTGATCCCTGGTTTCTCTAAAGCTCCGCCTGCTCAGGAGAGACCCACCAACAGCTTGCTGATGTTTATTTCTTCGTCTTGCCATCCGCTGCAGTCTATTCTCATTAAGGAACCCAGTCAATCAGAGTGGATCTGCAAGCTTGCTCTTTCAGAAAAGAGGCAATTCCCTGATTTTAAGCAAGCAGGAGATTGCTTTTTCTGGGGGCACAAACACTTTCTACATACTGTGGATGTATTTCCATGCTGTGTGGTGAGACTTGCTATTTGTCCAGTGGACTTGTATCTTAATCTGAAAATGATAACCTGGAACATTCGAAGAAGTCCGTTTGACAAGAATGAGGATCTGCAAGTGTACTCTTTTAGAAATTACTGGTTTTAAGCTTTTCCTGGGTCACTATTTGTTGGAGATTGTTGTTGTGACTCCAGTGGGTACTTTTGTGGAACCTTAAACCTGTGGGCTGCAGTGAAGTGGTGTATTCTGGTCTTAATCAGGAACTGAGAACCTGCATCAACCTGGACAGTTTAATCTTTAGGCATAACTTCTGAACTTTTCCCGAACAAATGTGGTTATTGTTCAGAACTTTTTGAAACTCTTATGGATGTAATTATGAACACTTGGACTGTTCAGGAGAAAAGGTCATTTGTACAATGGCCTTAATTAAAACTGGAGTGTTTGATCTTTAGACAAACTTCTGAATATTTCTCTAGCAGTTCTGACAGTTATTCTGAAGGAGCCCAAGTTTAGTATTTGATGATGTCCTGCTCTGGAATGCCTGCTTCTGGACTCTATTTAACCACCTTGACCACTTGACCATCAAACCCAGACCGCTGTAAACCCTGACCCGTACCCTCCCACTTTTCTTTGGTGAATTCTCGGGCACTGGTGCCCCTCTCTCTGCCAGGACGCTGTCGCCCCTGCCCTCCTGGTGCTTATGCTCCCGGCACTGCTGGCCGAGGATGATGTGGCAGTGCCACATGTCGTCCTCCGGGTGCCGATGCTACCGGCTGCGGGGTTTTTCCCTGCTGAAGCGTTTCCCTCTGTCAGCAGGTGGGGTCAGCCGGCTGTTGGACCAGCCTGTGGGTGATTGGCTGGAGCATGTGGGCCTGCCGCAGTACGAGAGCAAACTGCTGCTGAACGGCTTCGATGACCTGCGCTTCATGGTGAGTAACTGACAAGCAAAACACACATATGCACAAAGTAAACACTATGTCTTGTGCTTGTTGTCAGGGACATCCCGGTCTGATTTCAAAGAATCAGACATGTTCTGCTAGACTGATACTTTAAGCCCAATCTTTCGTTCCGGCTGTCCTAGTGGTGTCCTAAATGGACATTATCCAAAACCTTCAGCACTTAAGTTAGCCAAACTATAAACTGGCCACAGGCAAAGTGTGAGTGTTTTCAAAATACAACTGTAACATATTTGACACTCTTGAGACCACAATGTGTACCAAAATATGAAGTTATTTTATTGTAGCATTTTAAGTAATTGCCGACTCTGAATGTCATGCCTAAATTGGATTGACTTGTCTAACTTTAATGTGCTAGAAGTGTGAACTATTTGGCTAAATTATGTACGAAAATGTGTAAATTCAGTACTTATATTAAAGGACCCGATTGGTGGTTACAGTGCAGATCGGGACATCCCTACCTCCCAGAATAATGTCTAAAGTGATAACAAAACAAACTATCTCAGCCACCTATGGTGGAAATACTTTGACTCTTCATTTTATTTGCTATTTCATGGTTGTTTTGAGTGGGAGAACAGAGTTACTTTTAAATTAATAGCTCACAGGTGGCTAAATGTTTGAAAAAATGTATAGTATGTCAGTGGAAGGTGAGACTATGAGGCTTTATGATTTATGTTTCTTTTGAAATAATTGAGTTCCTGACAATTGTACAAATACATGTAACAATCTAATGTAGCATATTGTATTGTAATGCATCATTGTACTGTTGCCTGTGTGTTCGCTCATAACTAGTGTGTTCGCTCATGCCTAGTGTGTTCGCTCATAACTAGAGTATTAGCTCAGGGCTAGTGTGTTAGCTCATAGCTAGTGCGTTAGCTCATAGTTAGTGTGTTAGCTCATAGCTAGTGTGTTAGCTCATGACTAGTGTGCTAGCTCGCAACTAGTCTGCTAGCTCATGACTAGAGTGTTAGCTCATGACCTTTGTATTAGCTCATGACTTTTGTGTTAGCTTTCAACCAGTGTGTTAGCTTGGGGCTAACAGATCAGTTTGTGTTGGCGTTAGCAAGTTTTTCTTTAACGTTTCTGATGCAAAGAGGCCAATAGGCTAAATTCCACTGTGTCATTATAAAGTCTCTAATATTTTACTTATGTTATGTTAAAATGCTGAAAATGGAAGCTTTAATATATTAACAAGAACAAATTGACTTTTCAGGCACTTTATCTTTTGGTTGCACCGCAAAATGTTGAATTGAGATTTTATCAAACCCAGTTATGAATTTTGTGAATCGTTCTGCACACATTCCTATTCCTCTTCCTTTTCCTGTGCTCTTCATCATTTTGTCACATCTTTTGTGTCTCTAATTGTCTCTCACTGAAACTGATTAAGTTCCTGAAGTGCTGAATCCAGTACTGCTGCTGTTATTGGGGTGAACCATGTAAAGTCCAGAACCTTAGTTAATTGGTCACTCGGTTGTAAAGATCTGCTCATTATAGTTCAGTGTTTTGTGAGCTGTTCCTCCTAAAGTCTCAGAAACAGACAACTTCTCAGCCCCTCGTGTAATGTACATGTTCTGAAATCCATGCTAGCAGAGTTTCATTTTTTGATTAGCCTGTGTGATCTCGGCCCCCTCGGCTTTGATTCTGTTCTAAATTTTAACAAGCCGTCTTCTCCCACGCTCCATCACTCCAAGCACTCACTCTTGATGTATATTAGATGTAGCATGAATGATTCTGTGTGCAGCTCTGGGGTTACGGCCCTTACAGACAGCTCCGTCTCGCTCATCTCTTCACTATGTAGAGTCTAAATTTACCTGTCGACTCGCTGCTCATTGAGAGGCACTCGAGGACTGTTTAAAGTCCTGCGAGATGAATAGAACCTGCAGCTGCATCTGTAGCAAACAGTGTTACAAGCAGTCTGAATGTATTACTGAGGTTTGCACCAACCAGCCACTTCACTAAGTCCACCTCTTGTTTCAGTGGTCAGGACCCCACAGGACCCCCACAGAGCAGGTGTTATTTGGGTGGTGGGTCATTCTCAGCACTGCAGTGACACTGATGTGGTGGTGGTGTGTTAGTGTGTTGTACTGGTGCGAGTGGATCAGACACAGCAGGGCTGCTGGAGTTCTTAAACACCTCAGTGTCACTGCTGGACTGAGAACCAAAAATATCCAGCCAACAGCGTCCTGTGGGCAGCGTCCTGTGACCACTGATGAAGGACTAGAAGATGACCAACACAAACTGTGCAGCAGCAGATGAGCCATCATCTCCGACTTTACATCTACAAAGTGGTATATGTGTTTGAACATAGCTGCTCTATGTATATATGACTGAGCATTATTTGCTGTAGGAGTGTATGACTGAATATGTCAGCTGTAGGATTTTGCAGTGAAGCTTGTTTGGCAAGTACAGAAGCTGCCAAGTCAGCATCACTCAGCTGGAACATAAACAAGAGCATCATCAGTGTTTTCAGCAGAGGACGCACAGACAGCTCGCTGTATTTCACCTTTTAAAGTCATAGTTTGGTGATAGTTTCCGTTTTTCAGTTTAGCCAAAACATAGCTGATTAGCCAGGATGTGTTCGTTGTCTGAAATGTGTCGTGAAAATGAAACACTATAAATTACACACTGTTTAATTTTTCAACTTAGTATTTAACACTTCCTAAATCGCAAAACGATGGATGCTGCAGAACCGTTTACTTGTTCTGGATGGTGGAACTTCATCTCCATCCTCTCTACACTGGCTGGAGGAGAAAGAGCATAAAGTCAAGCTCCTGCAGGCTGATTGCAGAGGTAATTATAACAGCAGCTGCAGGAATAAAACAGACCTTTATTTTATAATAAATATATATAGCTTTGAGCTTTCTGTGATCATATGAGCTCATCCAGGTTTGTAGAAAATACAACCTATTAGAAGCTCACTCATCATGCAGTAATGTTATCGCTGCCTGGATTAACTAATCCAATTCATATAGGGCTTGTCTCAGCATTCTGGAGCTCCTCTAGTCTTGAAGACGACCTCACACTGTCAATCGTAAATATTTAACCTGTTCACTGTCATGCCATTTTTGCCTGAAATGGCATACCCAAATTAATAGAAGCAATGTTCACACTTATATTTACAGCATTTAGCAGAAGCTCTTATCCAGAGCGACTTACAAAAGTGCTTTGTTGTCTATTCAGAGAATGTATCCTAACTAGAACGGCCGTTCAGCTCAAACACTGCCAGAAAACAAAAGCCAGAGCTGATACCTAGAAAGATACTGGATTTCTTTTACTAAATGTGCACATGTGCAGACTAAGAAATCCAAAAGAAATCAGAGTAAGTGTTTATATGCACTAAGAAGTCTGATGACTGAGCTAAAATCCTGATCTCTTTATCTGATTTTTTAAATCGGATTTCTAGACCTTACTTCGATCTAAGAAATCAGTGTGCTGATTACACAACCATTTTAATAATCAGATAACTGCAGAAATCAGATTATGATCGAACCATTGAGTGTGTGTAAGCGCACACACTGCCACAGAGTAACAGAGTCTAGAATAGAGGAGTTTATTTCCTCCTGACTCATAGATCTCTAAACTGATCCCTGACTCTTGCCATGTTATCAGACCACGTTTTGGATTATGATATCTCTGTGGGGAGCGGCAAAGCTTTGAAGGTTAAGACACAGATTTGCTGGAATTTGTTCACTCGGTGCTTGTGTTGCAAATGAGACGATCGTAACTGCTGTGAATAACGGATAATAAAATGGTTTGTGGGAATCGCATCCAGTGATTTCCAGCTTTCTATCGGTGTGTTGCAGACTGTATTGCTAGAAGATTAGATGCACAAAAATTGACAGAAGAGTGCTGGTACTGATAAAGTGATCTGGGTAATGTGAAACTGATTCCCACACATTCTTCACTACTGTCCACACCTCATGGACTTTTCTTCTCCACGTTTCCCAGCGAAGCCCCACATAGTCTTAGCAGGTTTTAAATTGTGAGTTTACAGATGTGTGCTTAAGGCAGATAAATAGGAGTAATAATATTTGTCATAATGTGTAGAGATTGGAGGTCCTGAGGACAGTACAGTGGTCCAGCAGAAGGTGAATGAGCCCATCAGCCTTTATGAAAGCTGTTAGCCACGCTGTATGTTTAGCCTGAGTGCTAATGTGGATTGATGGTGTCGGAGATGAAGGTCTCAGCTGGCCTGGCGAGAGTTCTGCTGCATTATAAATTACTCCCTCCACTGGCTCGGATGGGGATGGAGCCCCGCCCACCTGCAGTGCAGGAATAATGAGCTTGGACGCCTGAGCTTGTGTTTGTGTGACCTTCTGTACGAGCTGAGGCTTCATCACCCAACTAAACAGAAAATCGTTTATACACCATTTGTGCCTGATATAATGGAAAAATATTGCTAATTAGCATGCCGCTAATCGTCACACACGTGCCTCAGACTGTGGAGTTGGACTGTGGACCAATTTCCCAAAATCTCCCTATGATTGAGTGTGTGAGATGTAAACAGAGTGATTCAAAGTGGTTTGGTGTGAAACTGATTCAAATCTCTACAGTGGTGGTGATAGGAACCAGGGTTCACCATGACTACAACACAAATATATAGTCATTTTATTTACTATCCAAACCACCAGTCAACCTTCATGTGTCTTCTTAGTTTTATATGGAATGTTGTCGATGGAAAATAGTGGAAAATCTGACATAATAAGTTTTCTTTGGGGACTATTTTGCCTCACAGTGCCCTGCATATTATGTATCCCTCCACCATGAATGGAGTTTAAAATTGTCTCAAAAATATCATAAAACAATGTCTCAGACATCAGGCAGTGTATTCATAATAATTTCATGTAATAACTTGCTGTGAGGGAGCTTTTAGAGGTGGATGTCTGGTTCCTATCACCACCATTGTGAACAATTCTGACTCTGTATGAGCTTTCATTACCTGTTAGCCTCGTAGCTCCAGTGCTAAAGCTACAGAAGCAAACTTCAGACACCAAACATGTCTCAGCAGATTTGGAGTGAGCAGCTGAAGCTGTTTGATTGTGTAGGAGCTGCTGTGTTCAGGTTGGTGGAGGTAGGCAAGTGTGGCCGTGTCTGTGTGAAGGTCAGCACTGGCTGGTTGGCTCAGTGCCTCAGTGTACTTCACCTGATTTATATCACAAAATCTGAGCATGCTCAGTGCAGCTCATTCATCTGTCCATGCAAACTGGCTGATTTTGAAACTCCACTGAGGCTCTAGATTCTCCACTAGCTCATACCCCACCTTGTACTTCCACTAACTGGCCACTTTATTAGAAACACCTGCCTTGTACTTCCACTAACTGGCCACTTTAATAGAAACACCCACCTTGTGCTTCCACTTACTGACCGCTTCAGTAGAAACAGCCACCTTGTGCTTGTTCTTTCTTTCTTTCTTTTTTCTTTCTTTCCTCTTCATCCTCTACACTGGAGTGGGTGGGGCTTATACTATAGACACAACCACACTCCAATGACTGGTCTCATTTTCTAAGAGGTTATAAATTCTCAGTGTCCTGATGTTTGGGGTTGATTTTGGTTTGTTGTGATGCTGAATATCCAGTGTAATCTGAATTCCAGTATTAAAGATCTTACTGAAGCTGAAATGTATATAAATATAAGCTGCATATTCTGTTTCAGTCCAAAATATCAGTGAGATTATTTTCCTGCAAAGTGATTAAAAATGTATCAGAATGGAGATCAGAGAGCAGTGTAAACAGAGATGGACTGAACCTGGGTCAGTTACTTTGTCTCTCTTCTCTCTCTCTCTCTCTCCCCCTCTCCCCCTCCCCCCTCCTCTCTCTCTTGTCATTACTCACACAGAAACAACTTAATTAGGCTGCTTCAGTGCGCTCGTTTATTTCATCAGCGTAATCTGTACTCCTCTCACCGCTGCTCTCTCTCTATATTCGCGCTCTCTATATAAATAAAGAAAATAAAGAGTCGTTAATAAAGATGTTTCTGTTTCCGTCACTCTGTTGGTCTGTCTGTGAACTTTGTGAAGTTCACACTGAGACTGAAATAGTTAGTTCTAGCTAATTTTACCTCACGTAAACCTAAAGTGAGCTGGATCCCAGACAGCCACTAAACTGTCTGAATTTGCTGTGCCCCCTGGTGTCTGTCTGTCCATTCGTCTGCTGGACATCCTCTACCTCTTTTACCTTTAGCTGCTCTGAGCTTCTTCTTCTCCACTGAACTTGTTCTCATTATACGTCTGTGTTTAATGAGGAAACAAAAATAAGTGAGTTTAAGAACTGCTGATGTACTGATTGTGATTATGGAATGTGATACCTGAGTCACTGTGGCTGATAAGTTTTTTTTTGGGGTGAATGAAGGGGGCAGGGTTTATTAATGACATGTGATGGTGTGTGTGTGTCTGTAGGGCAGTAATGTGATGGAGGAGCAGGATCTGAGGGAGATCGGGATTACGGACGCGTCCCACAGGAGGAAACTACTCAGCGCTGCTCGAACTCTACCAAAGGTTCAGCATACACTCTGTAGTGCAGCGGGGAACCCTTTAGAACCTTCTAGATCTTCAGAGAAGGCCTAATGATTTCTGTGCAATAAAAAATAATATGGAAGAAATACTCTTATTTCATTGAGCTTTGGTTGGAATCAAAAGGGTTGGAACATCCAACAAAAAATCAGGATTGGTATCTGGGTAGATTCAGCTGAGCTGCTCTCCCATTGGTCAGGATATCAGGAGCTGCACTGAAGGTCTTACACGTTAGATTAGCTACCAACATAATTAACAGAGGAATCAACAAATCGCACTCAGATTTACAATGGGTGCAACCATCACTCTCCATCTTCTAAAGGTTCTAGATAACTGCCTGTGAATATGAGTCTTAGTCTAAGCAGGTTCTGGTTAGTTGTTAGGAATGTAAAACAGGGGCTGCAGCTCTATACAGGACTCTTTACTGAAGGAGTTTCTGTAAAACTGTAAAATGACTGTTATAACCTTCAGATAAAACACATGGAACAACTTTTACAAGCTTCAGATGTCTGTGTTTAATGTAGGATGTCCAAAATATTTTCATGAATTGCCTTTAGCTTAGTGCTAATACACTATTAGAAATCCCTTAGGAGCGCTAGCAAAAATTGCTTTATAGTAGAGCTGTGTTTCACTGAATTTAGACATTTATGACCCAAAAAATGAAAGCCAAGCTTTAATAGTCACAGTTCACCATTGATAAACACACTTTGACATTATTGACTAATTAATTACTGACTAATTAACACTAATGTGGTATAGATTGAAAGTTTAGAATGATTCACTCCACTTCGATCAGGAATAATACACAATTAATCACAATATAATTTTTGTCCTCACCAGCCTAACTGCAGCTTTTGAAAGGAGGATTCCATTTATTTTCCAAAATTCCCCCATAATTGAGTGTGTAAGGTGTAAACAGAGTGATTCAAAATGGTTTGGTGTGAAATGGTTCAGATTTCTTTACAGTGGTGGTGATAGGAACCAGGCGTCGCCATGACCACAACACAAATATTAAGATTTACTATCCAAAACCACCAGTGAAACTACATGTGTCTTCTGAATTTTAAATGGAATGTTGATGATGGTAAATAAGTGGCGAATCTGAACAAAATAGGATTTTAAGAGTGCTCTGAAGATTCTTCTGAACATGTTTTAGCCAAAATCTTTTCAAAACTGTCATAAAACAGTGTCTCAGGCAGCGTATAAATAACCATTCCGTGTAATAACTTTCTGTAAGGGAGCTTTAAAAGGTGGACGTCTGGTTCGTATTACCACCACTGTGAACAATTCTGACTCTGTAAGTTTCTGTAGAACAGAGAAACTGCTCTGAATGACTCTGAACCTTTTGATTATGCAGAGTTTTCTAAAGATCAGTGACATTCCCCTTTGAAGTACTGTGAACTCATTATTATATATTCAGTTTTCATTTACACTGCATAGATATTTAAACGTATTTATGTGTATTTCCAGGTAAAAGCTCTGGGCTGTGACGGCAGTACGTCTCTCTCTTCCTGGCTTGACTCGTTGGGTCTGACTGAGTATCTGCACAACTTCCTCACCAGTGGATACCGCACGCTGGAGTGTGTGAAGAACTTGTGGGAGCTGGAGATCGTCAATGTGAGAGAACCTGCACACAGAGACACTATACGAGCTCATCCAGCCAGCACTGATTCAGCTCTTTGCTGCTCTGTGTCCTCTGCAGCCTGTCCTTCATTAGAGGATTAAAGTGCCCATATCCTGGAAAACTCATCACTTTTCTAAAATAAGACTCTAAGGCTGTATTACAGAAGCTTTTTCTCTTTTTGTCTTAAGATCTGGCAGCTCAAGATAAGATTGTTCACAAATTTGTATTACAGAAAGCAAATCTGATCTCAATTTAGGAATTTTATCTTATCCTACAGCATCTTATCTCCAGTTAGGAAATCTTAACCTGCTCTATCAAAGTCGACAGCTGGCATGTCTGTTTCCTAGCAACTGATCATAAACACACATCTGAAACATAAACACATAATCAAAATAATGTTAAAATGTAACAACTGATGCAAAAAAGGTCAAACTAAACTGTGATGAACTGTAAGTTGTGAATACTGTGAGAGTGCCCCCTGCTGTTTATCAGAGCACCGCCGCTCCCCGGTTTCAGTCTAACGTTATTCCTCCTAATAAACAGACACACGTTCACCTCTGTCTCCTCCTTATTCATCACCATCACTGTAATATTTTATCATCAACAGTAACACATGAAGGTAATAAGAGGGGACAGTGGATATCGTGTCTGCAGAGTCTGAGATTTTTAAAACGCAGAGTTAGAAAAGAAAAACATCTCACAAGTTAAAGCAGCGTTTTACAGTATAAATAAATGTAGCGTCATTATGCTAGTAGTGAATTATGCTGCCTGACACAGCTGCCTAAAAACGATAGAAACGGAAGGTTAAGCAGAGGTTAGGACACTGTTGGGGTTTATCCTAAAGTTAGGACAGTATTTAGGAGGTTTAGTCTAGTTAGGATGTTTTTGTGATACTGTTTTCTTATCTGGAGTTAATGATAATATTATGAAGTTAAGAACTGTTATTCTGTAATAGCTACTGTCCTAAATTCAGTCTGTACTGAAGTCATCATGGAGACTAAACAGATCAGATTTCAGAGTTTCTGTAATACAACCCTTGAAGAGATGTACAGGGTGTAGGGGATCACTTAAAAAAAATACTACAATTTTTGTAGATTGGCTGAATAAAAAACTCAGAACTGCTTTTTTTTTCTCTCCTAGCAGCAGCCCACCCCACCACCCCTAAATTAAAAACTCTTTAAATCTACACAATTCGTGACATATTTATCTTTAAAATGGCGAATTTCTGTGAAAGTTTATATTTGAATGTAATTCTGCTTTTAGTCAGTCTGTTTTTATAGTGTACCTGTAATCTGATTCTTACTGTAAATTGGACAAAATATTTTTTTGTCACTTTTTTATTCTGATTACATGATGCCATTACGTGTAGAAATAATAATTATAACAACAACAATAGTAATAGTTTTCATTTGTATAGTGCCTTTCTCCCAAGCTCCGGGGTCGCTTTACATAAAAAAAAAGTGAAATTTTAAATTCAGAGTAAAGGACTGAAAGTAAAGCTCTGAGAGAGCAGACAGGTTTAGAATTGAGTCTTAAAGGCTGAGAAATGCGAGATCACGTGAGACACTCTGAGGAATTGAGTTCTGAAGCTGTTATGCTGAACTCCTACCACCGACTGAGGACAGTCTGCACCAGGGTGTATAATAAGACATGTATTCTGTTTCTGAACAAGGGCAGCCAATCAAGACAAAGCTCATTTGCATATACATTCATGTGCAAAAGTTTGAACACCCCTGGTCAAATTACACATTTTACTCTGTAAAACCGTGTCTTTCTGCTAATTTTAGTGCACATTTTTTATCTGTTTTATAATTACAGTTTCAGTTTTTCATTTCTTGTCGAATCAAACCACAAAGTGACCTACAAAGGAACCAAACTCAAGAGGTGGTATGAGTTTGGTGTGTTTTTGGGGCCGTTTAGAGGGTCTGAGTTCATTTGACGTGTTCACTTGCGCACAGAAAACCATGACTCAGTGGTCCACTCCAGACACAGAAACGGCCCAAGTGTGAAAACTTACTTAGAAAATCAATACAGATGTACAACTATGTCGATATGAAAACAGCCTGTTTGAGAGTAAGAGATAAAAAGACTGGAAAATGATCACGTAGAAATGAATTATGAATGTTTTAGGTACATTATGGGCCCTTTAACATGGATAATGCTGCACAGTGTAAAGCAGAAACAAGAGCTCTTTCCACACACACTGCTGTAGGACACTTTACAGGACTAACAGTGTGTGTGTGTGTGTGTGTGTGTGTGTGTGTGTGTGTGTGTGTGTGTGTGTGTATGCATGCATGCAGGTGCTGAAGATCACCCTGCTGGGTCACAGAAAGAGGATCATCGCGTCGTTAGCCGAGCGGCCGTATGAGGAGCCTCCAGTAAAGCCGCCGCGTCTCTCTCAAATCAGAGTGAGTACAGCAGCACAGACACACACAGCCGCTCTGACCACAGCGTTCAGTACTGCAGCGTTGACCACATTCTCACAGTCCAGTAGAAATCAGGCGTTCATAAACCTTAAACTGTTAAAAAATAAAATATTTCTGAAAATGTTGAAGCGCAATTACTTTATATTTTATTAACCCTTGTACGTTGCCGTTCACGCTGGAGTGATCAAAACACGTGGCTGATTCAAGACACCGTAGCATAAAAAGGTTCCTGATCTGTGTGTGTGTATGTGTGTGTGTGTGTGTGTGTCAGTGTCCTGAGCTGATGTCCCAGTCATCCTCGCCCCTCAGTCACTCTGACCTCTACACTCACCGCTCCATGGACCCTCTACTACCTGCAGGAGATTCTGGGAGGAGAAAAGGCGGAGACTCAGAGTACGACCTGGCAATCAAACCTAGACCACAGGTATGCTCAGCTCACACACAAACACCCCCCACAGTCCCCTTACAAAGATGTCAACATAAAATTTAACATTCAGAAATTCGTAAAATCCAGTGACTAAATCAGTGTAGTGTTTACATCCTCCTCAGCGGCTCCTGATGTATTCAATGTTGGGCTGTGCTGGTAACGTTATCGGGGACACTTAAATACCATCACTGCCTTTAAAAAAGCTGCCAATTTCACCCAAAGATTTGTGCTTTAACAGGCTCTCACTGTGGAGCTCTGATTATGTGTTCAGGCTGTCACACACCGAATGCAACAAGACTTTTTTGGGGATTTTGCCAAATTGTTTGCCACAAAAAGGCTAGCAGAATATCTATGAGAAGATCCTTTACTCTCACAAAAGGTTGCTTTCCACTTCGGAAAGGAGAACATGAAGTTTCTCCACATCATTCAAGAGCAGAAGACAACATGAATGAGTTAAGCCTGATCAAAAACATGGTCCATTTGTGGTCCGTTCATGTCTTACCTTTGATTCATTGAAGTAATATTACATGTTTGCTTTGACATTTTCACCCAGCCTTTTTCTGCCTTTGTAGCAAAACTGATTTCAAGGTTTTTTTGGCTTTAAGTGGGTAGAAATACTCTATGGAACGGAATGTCGCTTTTAAACACCCCCCAGATACATCTGTTAACCATAGCTGGAGCTTTCAAATACTGGCGGGCTGATAAAGACCCGAAGGCTTGAGGCAGGGGACAGCACCAGTTACTGTGCAGTGATCTGTGGGCTGAGGAAAATAAGGCAGAGCTTGGCTGAGAGACTTTTTCTGACAAGTCAACGCTCTCTCTCCCTCCCCCCTCCCTCCCCAGGAGAAGTATGAAGAACGTCCTCCTGAGTCGCGGTTGACTTTACGCCCCCCGAGCCTGGCAGCCCCCTACGCCCCTGTACAGAACTGGCACCACCAGCCCGAAAAACTCATCTTCGAGTCCTGCGGCTACGAGGCAAACGTAAGAGATTACAGCACTAATTCATTACAGTCACTAGAGTCTTTACAGAATCGATGATTCATTACAGAATCACTGAGTCATTACAGAATCACTGAGTCGTTACAGAGTCACTTATTCATTACAGTCACTGAGTTAGTATAGACTCGCTGAATCATTACAGAATCACTGAGTCATTGCAGAATCACTGAGCCATTAGAGTCAATGAGTCATTACAAAGTTTCTGATTCATTACAGTCACTCAATCAATATAGACTCAATCATTACAGAATCACTGCACCATTACAGAGTCACCGAGTCAATAATCATTGAGTCATTACAGTCATTAAGTCAATATAGAATGACTGCGTCATTACAGAGTCAGTGATTCATTACATGGTCACAGATTCATTAGTCAGTGATTCATTACAGATTCATTGAGTCATTACAGAGTCACTGATTCATTACAGAGTCACTGTTTCATTACAGAGGTCTAAGTCATTAGTCATTGAGTCATTATAGCCACTGAGCCAGTATAGAATCTGTCAGTCATTGCAGCATCACAGAGTCATTACAGATTCATTAATTCATGACAGATTCATTAAGTCACAGATTTATTACAGAGTCACTGATTCATTACCAAGTCGTTGAGTCATTTAGGAATCACTGAGTCATTACAGTCTCTCTGTCTCTCTCTCTCTGTCTCTCTCTCTGTCTCTCTCTCTCTCTCTCTGTCTCTCTCTCTCTCTGCAGTATTTGGGCTCTATGCTGATTAAAGATCTGAGAGGAACCGAGTCTACGCAGGATGCCTGTGCTAAGATGAGGGTAAGAGCTGCTGTGTGGTGGACGCTGGTCACTGTTAGAGCTGTAATCAAACTACAGCGCAGCTGTTTAATAAGGTTAAAGAACAGATCTGTGTGCTCTGGTTCTGCTGACAGTGGAGAACACCTCGCTTGTTCTGTACAGTCCTGCAGTTTCCCACAATCACACCACTGTTCATTAGCATTTAAAGGAGGTCAGTGGCTAGCAAACCATCCAACAGCTTCAGAAAACACAGAAATGAACTGAAGCACTACAGAACATAATCTTTCAGTCTGATCATTAATGACTTTACTGGATTCTTCTCTCTCTCTGTGTCTCTCTACCTTTTCTTTATTTCTTTCTCTCTCTGTCTCACTCTCTCCCCTCTCTCCTTCACTTCCTCTCACTGTCTTACTTCTTTCCCTTTCTCTCACTCCACCTTTTCTTCCCTCCTCTCTCTCTCTCTCTCTCTCTCTCTCTCTACCTCTCCCCTTTGCTCTCACCTCCCTCTCCTTTCTCTCCCCCTTATTACTCGCTCTCTCCTCTCTCTCTCTCTCCCTCCTCCAGAGGTCTACAGAGCAAATGAGGAAAGTCCCCACCATCGTTCTCTCCATCACGTATAAAGGGGTGAAATTCATCGATGCTGCCAATAAGGTGAATAAACCTGCTCGGTTCAGCTGGCTCATTGGCTTTCTTTCTACCCCAAAACTGTAATATCTGAACTTTCTGTAAGTTTAAAGTGACAGTGCAGCAGTCCCCCCAACCTTGACCTCAAATATAGTCAGTCAGCTAGGACATGTTGGGTGTCTGAAGTTTGCTTCCTTTTTAGCGCTGTAACTATGAAGCTAATGTAGCTATTAAGTAATGGAAGCTTAAACCCCACCAATTAGCATGGTGTTAATCACAATGACTAAACCATCACGCACTCACCCTAAATGTGTTAGCGAAGTTGGCTTCATGTTTGGCAGCTTTTTATTCAAATTTTCTGTTCCACCTCATTCCACTCAAGCACCTGAATGTACCTGCTGCACCAAGGTGGAACAGAAAATTTGCCTAGCTAAAACAGTAGCATCAAAATTTTCTTTATAGATTTTTTGTGCGTTTTCAGGAATTCCAGTTTGTTTCTCTGTTTGTAGTAGTGACTGTTGTCTGTATGTCTGTGTTTGTGTGTAGAACATCATTGCGGAACATGAGATCAGGAACATTTCGTGTGCGGCTCAGGACCCAGAGGACCTGTGCACTTTCGCCTACATCACTAAAGACCTGCAGACCAGCCACCATTACTGTCATGTGTTTAGCACTGTGGACGTGGTGAGATCATTTACACTGTTCAGCTGGAGGGATTCGGTTCAGTAAACTGGATCAGTTTTAATGAATAACTAGAAAAAAAATAGAATAAAATGTAGGTATTGTGATCATTTGTTCCACAGTTTCTTATTAGGTTAAATAAAACTGGACTAAATATAAACAAATAAAACTGGACTGAATGTAAACTATTAAATAAAACTGTACTGAATCTAAACTATTTAATAAAACTGGACTGAATATAAACAAATAAAACTGGATTTGATGTAAACTATTAAATAAAACTGGACTAAATAAAAACAAATAAAACTGGACTGAATCTAAACTATTAAATAAAACTGGACTGAATATAAATAAATAAAACTGGACTGAATGTAACTGTTAAATAAACTGAACTGAGTGTAAACTATTAAATAAAACTGGACTGAATATAAACAAATAAAACTGGACTGAGTGTAAACTACTCAATAAAACTGGACTAAATATACACATAAAACTGGACTGAGTGTAAACTATTAAATAAAACTGGACTGAATATAAATAAATAAAACTGGACTGAATGTAAAAGGTAAAATAAACTGAATTGAATATAACTATTAAATTGAACTGTGTAGTTCAATTATTTAATAGTGTAAACTATTAAATAAAACAGGACTGAATATAAACAAAAAATCTGGACTTGATGTAAACTGTTAAAACTGGACTGAATATAAACAAAAAAAACTGGACTTGATGTAAACTGTTAAATAAAACTGGACTGAATATAAACAAAAACTGGACTGAGTGTAAACTATTAATTAAAGCTGAACTGAATATAAACAAAAACTGGACTGAGTGTAAACTATTAATTAAAGCTGAACTGAATATAAACAAAAACTGGACTGAGTGTAAACTATTAATTAAAGCTGAACTGAATATAAACAAATAAAACTGGACTGAGAGTAAACTGTTCCTCTCTGGTTTCAGAATCTGACCTATGAGATCATCCTGACGTTGGGCCAGGCATTTGAAGTGGCCTATCAGCTCGCTCTGCAGGCTCAGAGGAACAAGCAGCAGCAGAGCTCCGCGGGGTCAGAGGTCATTGACACCAAGAGCAGCAGACCTGTTCCTAAACCGCGTGGGAGTGTCCGCAAATCAGGAGTGAGTACTCACGCTTACATTACTGAACACATCTGTATACATACACTAACATTTAGTTCTAATAAAATTAATATCCACTATGAAGTTCTAATAAAATTAATATCCAGAATGACCACTGAACTTGGGGCTGTAACATTTAACACATTTTCAGGGTTTTTTTGTGATTTTTGATTCTGAGATGAAGACTTAATGTGTTAAATGTACAGAGGTTCTGATTCTGTTCTACAGGTTTGTTTGTCTCAGAGTAATAAAGGTTCTCCAGTAGAACAGTTCCAGCTCCTGCTGCTCCCTTTAACTAAACAAACCCCAAACATCACAAACTCTACAGTTTCTAACCTCTTGAAATTAAAAGGCTGGTCATTAGAGTGTGGGTGTGTCAGTAGAATAAGCCCCACCCACTTCACTATTATAGGTTGAACCCATATGTATAAGCTTCGCCCCTTGGCCTCCTGCTTTAACCTAATAGGCTGCTTTCCGATGTGTGGTTGTGAACACTGACAGATTTCAGTGAAAGACGGGAAATGAGAGGATGTCTGTGACCCCCACACCCCACCTCAAAGTTTCCTTTTGTCCTGTCTGTGCACCTGTCTCACCTGTCTTTCTTCCCTTTCCTCCCTTCCCTTCCTTGTTCCTCTATTCTTTCTTTGTCTCTCTCTTCCCTTTTTCTCTACGTGTGTGTGTATGTGGTGTCTGTATCTCTCCCTCTTTCTCTGCATTTCTCTCTCCCTTTCTCTCTTTTTCTGCCCCCTCCATCTCTCTCTCCCTCTCTCCCTCTCCCACTCCCTCTCTCTCTGTCTCTCTCTCTCCCTCTTTCTCTCTTTCTCTGGCCCACTCCTCCCCCCCTCCCCCCTCCCCCTCTCTCTCCCTTTTTCTCTCTCAGGACTGTCCTGTATGTGGTAATAGCTGCTGTTACTGTAACTGTCCTGTCCATCGTCCTGTCCTCTCTCCGTTCTGCAGCTGTGCTGAACTCCAGGTTCTCGCCGTGTTTGTCTTCTCTGTTAGATCCTCCGCTGTTCCTCCACCTGTGATTCATTCTCTAAAGTAACGCTGCATTTACAGCTTTAGTTCTGAATGGAGACTTTCTGCTTTAGTCTTCTTTGGAGCTGTACCGCCTCCTGGAGGCAAGATTAGGGAACATGTGTCAAATATTAGTGGCATCTCTGTATAACTTCAGCTTTCAGGCGGTCAGTGTTTCACCTGCATTACTTTTACAATCAGCATTGAGAAGTTTGAAATCAACTTCCAAATTTTTGGAATTCTGTCCAAAATACCATTCCAAAGTTTGGAGTCACAGCATGAAAGTTTTGAATACCCATCCAGAAATTTGTAACTGGCATTCAGAAGTTTAGAATCAGTGTCTAAAAGTTTGAAATTGGCATTCTAAAGCATGGAATCGGCTTTCAAAAGTTTGGCATTCCCATCCGGAAATTTGTAATTGGCATTTAGAGGTTTAGAATTGGTGTCCAGAAATTTGGAACCATCATTAAAAGTTTAGAATAGCATTCAAAAGTTTGGGATTCCCATTCAGAAATTTGTAATTGGCTTTCACAAGGTTAGAATGTTCAGTATCAGAAAGTTTGGAAATGGCATTCTAAAATTTTGACTTGCTGTTCTAAAGTTTCAAATTCTAAAATTCTAAAATTTCT
The DNA here is from genome assembly GCF_904425465.1 of Colossoma macropomum. Lineage (NCBI taxonomy): Eukaryota > Metazoa > Chordata > Actinopteri > Characiformes > Serrasalmidae > Colossoma > Colossoma macropomum. The sequence continues at coordinate 24,067,605 of NW_023494802.1, read as the reverse complement.
AAGTTACCATTCAAAAGATTGGAAAACTTTTGATGCACAATTTGCCATAAAGTTTGGAATTTGCATTTCAAAAGGTGGAATTGGCTTTTCAGAGTTTGAAATGACTTTATGAAAGTTTGGAATCCCTATTCGGAAGTCCATAATTGCTGTTTGGAATGTTTGGTATCACCATCCAAAATCTTGAAGGCAACATTTAAAAATTTATTTTGGTGTGCGGTTTATAATATTTAAATCCGCACTGTGTGGTTTACGGAGATCAGTCTGTATCTTTACCCCTAAGCAGGAAAGTAGATCTCCAGGAGGGATGGTTGGAGAACATCGCTGTATTACAATAATAAACTATTAGTATTTATTGATCAGTTTACAAGTGATTGATCTCTCGAGACGTCCTGATCAGGACTTTACCTGCAGTCCAGCTCTGTAACTGGACCTGTACGTTCTGTGTTTTAGGTGGACTCCGTAAACGTGGATGAAGCTCCGTCTCAGAGCGGTGCCGCCTGGCTGCTGGACCCCAAAGACCCCAAACGCACCGTCAGCACCAAGTACGAGACCACCATCTTCTGAACATCCCTCAAACTCTCACTCACTCCCTCTGTTCCCTGATTCTCCTGAGTGCCTTCACTCTCCCAACTGTGAGCGGAACCCTCTCCTCTTCTTTCCTGAACCGGATCCGCTGTCTTCTCCTTCACCTGCTCCAAGAATTCCCTAAATGCACAAACAAGACTGCTCTCTCCTCATTCTCGCTCTCCTCATCACCTGCTTCTTTCTTTTTCTTTATTTTCTCTCTTGCTGATCGTCCAGCTCTCTAGCTCCCCCTGCTGTAGAGCAGATCACACTCTTCCCTGCACACTCTGATCTGCTCTGTCGTTTCTATATGTGTAAATGCACAGATTGTACAGTACGTTAGTCAGCACTTTCCTGCCCCCTGAATAACTCCTGAGTTATTTCACTCTGATTGGTCTGAAAATGAAGGACGCAAAAATGCTGAGGTCAGCTCACTGAGTTAATATCCCATATTCAACCCCTGTGGTCCACCTCATCAGGTGGGCTTTTACTGCACCTGAGTCCATCATTAGCTAATTTATAGGATGTGTAGGTGTAGTTTCCACTGGGTGTTTGGAGGAGGATCATTTTCCAATGTCCAGTTTTTGGCCCCTACAATTGACCCCTTACAATACCTGAGACATTACCCAGAGGATGTTCAGAAGCCGAAACATTGCCAGGAAAAACAGCGACTTCTAGATTACAGCTGACAAAGCTGAAGGTTTCTGTGATGCTTTGGTTTTTGGCTCTGTTTACACTCAGCATTAACATGCATTGTGGGTGATCTGGTCATAAGTAGACAGTGCTACGTGCAGGTTCAAATGGGGTTCAATGTGTCTAATCACTCAGACCACCAAACAGTTGTTCAAGAACGCATACGACAGCTTAACATTTCTAGTGGGAATGCTAAAGTGCCCCAATGTATCCTCAACAGCGTTGAAGAGATGAAAGCAGCTGCATCTCCTCTACCGTGTCTACAAGTCTAGCAGACCAAGCATCTGTCATGATATCCAGTCACTGGGGATGCAATAGAAACATAGCTATATGTCTCATTAGGGCTGAAAAATGGATCATTTTTAAATCAGTATCACAATTGCAAAGAATGCAGTTCTCAAATCGCAAGAGCTGCAATTTTAATTATAACCTGTATTGTTAACAACACTGACTTAAGTTTAAAGTGGAGAAATTTAACCTGATAACACTGAGCTGGATGAGTCAGACTAATCAGAAGCAAATCATCCATGTGCTGTGATATCACAACCACAACTAGCTTTCAGTTCAAGCCTCAAGACAGAATAAGTGGATATAGGCCAAAATAACAATCCTGTACCTTAATTTATCAGAAAATAATCACAATTTAAATCACAGTCGCAATATAGATCAGAAATATTGCAAAGATTTTTTCCCTAATCGTTCAGCCCTGTGCCTTGCTGTCCACTTAAGATCAGACCAGTCGAGCCGGAAATGTGAACAGGGTCTTTCTTGTGTTTCAGTACTTAAAGCATGAAAGGGTTTAATTTGTACGTGATTTTACAGAGAAGCTCTAAATATCTGCACTGAGTGCGTGCATGGCTGCTACCGCACAAAACCTGCACAGCACGGCCAGCAAAGCAGAACGTTTGTTTTTACGTTGTTGAGTGTTCAATTTTCAGAGAGAATGAAGTGGCAGGAGTGAATTCAGTACATGATGCAGAAATGAAGGAGCTGCTCATGCTGAGAACATCTCAGCATGGGCTTTCATAGCATGTTTGAATGCAGTAAAATAGTGTTTAATTGCTGCGTGTGTGAATCACGCAAAACTTAATGTTACCGGTATAAAGGTATCCCGATATCCTGATAAAGCCTGGTTAACATAGAGACCGTTTGATGAATCATCTCAGATATGTAAGTGCAAAGATCCTTATGTTTAGACTACAACACGGCTGTGAACACCATTAATACTGTTAATACATACTATTAATACATCAGCACATCATATATTTGGAACTGCAGGAAAGAACAGACTAAATTATCAGATTAAAATGATGGTAAATAAGCGTTAATGATGAAATCCAGACAGATCAGTGATGACGTGACTCAGGTGCAGGAAAGCCTCACCTGTGCAGGTGATCTACAGGTTTGCACACGTGGCCCTTTCCCTCCTCCTTCTGCTTCCTGCACCCCCAAACCCTCCTGACTCTCAAACCAGAACCTGCCATTCTTTTTTTTCTTAAAACTGACCTCTCTAATAGTGATGCAATCTTTTTTTTGTCCCTTCTTCGGTGCTCCTCCCGTCTGTAGAAGGCGACAGCCACAGTGAGGCGCTGTCGTCCCTTCTCCTCATCCGAAAGGAAGTGGACGTTAATAAATTGTGGGAAACTAAAGAAAAGGCTCGCCAAGGATAAACGCTGGACGCTTTGGGGGGTTTATTTAACTGCGTTATCGTTATTTTTATCTGCGTGGACCGATCTGTAACCGTCTGAGAGTTGGCGGATTCTCTCTGACCTGCTGTCATCATTATGCACGTCTTTTCAGACTGTTATTTTTGGTGGATTTTTGGTGGGCTAGGGGGAGTTTTGCTGCTTTTGATGCATTTGGAGTTTCTGCAGCCAGACGTGGATCTGGATTGAGCACTGTGATGAAGATGCAGAAGAGCAGGATGAGCCTTATTTTGGGGGGATTCAGAGCTGTGTAGTCTTAAAGCGATAAAACCTCCCAATTTCCCTCCTTTTCCTCAGTGTGGTTCATCAGCCAAGACATGTTTGGTGTCTGAAGTTTCACACTGGATGTTAGCTCGGCTAAATACAGCAGTAGCTGAGCTTTAGTCCATGTTTATAGATAAGAGCGAGTCAGAAACAACATCAGCTACTTCATTAGATCCACCTCCTTGTTTCTCCACTTACTGTCCCTTTTATCAGCTCCACTGACTATATAGTTTCACTTTGTAGTTCTACAATTACAGACTGTTGTCCATCTGTTTCTCTGCATACTTTTACCCTGTTCTTCAATGGTCAGGACCCACACAGACCAGGTATTATTTGGGTGGTGGGGCATTCTCAGCACTCCAGTGACACTGATGTGGTGGTAGGGGATCAGACACAGTAGTGCTGCTGGAGTTTTTTAAACACCTCAGTGTTGCTGCTGGACTGAGAACCAAAAACGTCCAGCCAACAGCATCCTATGGGCAGCGTCCTGTGACCACTGATGAAGGACAACAGGATGACTATCACAAAGTGTGCAGCAGCAGATCAACTATCATCTCTGACTGTACATCTGCAAAGGTAGAAGTGTCTAATAGAGTGGACAGTGAGTGGACACAATGTTTAAAAACTGCTCCTCCTTTACAAAGTGCTCCTATATGGTCAGTGGAGCTGATAAAATGGACACTGAGTGTAAAAACAAGGTGGTTATAATGGCTGATCAGTGTAATCAAATGTATTAGAGATTCCTGAACACCTCCACATGCTTTAAAGTGAGTGAAATGCTAATTGGTCGGCTGTAAGCTTTCATTGCTTGTTAGCTACAGTAGCCTTGTAGCTCCAGTGCTAAAATAAAGAAGCGCCAGACATGTCTTGGCTGCATTTTGGGATATGAGGGAGTAAAACAGCTGACCTGTTGTTTTATAAACGTAAGAGCTGAAGTGTTGAAGGGAAGCTGTAGAGCTTTTTTTAAATGGTGCACATGCTAATTCTGGACTGTTCACTCACACTACAGGTGTGTCCTCAACATATCACTGAGAAACATGTTCCGAATTTGTTGTTTTGGTTATTTTTAAGAAGCCTTAAGTGTCCGAACAGAGCCGCAGCGCAACATGTAGCATTCAGACAGAAACAAACACGCCAGGAACTCTGAAACATTCTGATCTACGTCAGGGGTGGAGCCTGTAGGCGCCTCGGGCTGCAGAGAAATCATAAAACCATCTTTATGCATATCGATTATTGATTTCTGTAGATTTAGCCCGTTGCAGTTGTTACACCATCGCCTGAGTGCAGTTATTTGAGCTCATCTTGAGCTGACCGCATTGATTTTCAACAGTTTTTAGATTTTACAACCATGTCATCGCTGCAAAGACAATTTTTGGCATTTTTCATGTTTTTAAATTGCCACTTGGTCAGAATGAATGGATCAATAGAAATCGTCCAAATTTGATCTCAAATGAGATATTGTTTCATTAACTTCCGGTAAAGGGACACTGACTGGTAAGACGTTTGTCTCAGTATAGTGTGCATGTCCAGTAATATTAAAATATATTGTATAAACCAAGCAAATGATTTTTATTATTAAAAATAGACAACATCCTTTTACTAGTGGGCTACTATTAGCATTAACAGCGAGCTAAACATCTAATTTAACTCAGCTTTAGCTAGAATGTGACATTATTCAAGAGAAAAGCTTTTTGTCTTATTTCCCATAGGACCGACTCCTCTGTAACCATATGATATCATCACAGTGTGATAGTGGTGGCCTACTAGTAAAGGAATGTGGCTGATTTGTCATGTTTTTATAAAAGCAAAACATTCACATTTGGTTTGTATATTATATTTTAATAGTATTGGACATATACAGTATATTAATGCATGCCAGTCTTAATACTCTGGGTTAAGGGTTAAGGATGTGTTTATCTCTCCTGTAAAATTTACACGGTTCTGTTCTGACAGCGCTTATGATTATTAATCACAGTTATTTATAAGGGAGTTAATGGTCAGCAAATGTATTATGATCGTGAAAGGCTAAATTATGGCCTAAATTATGATTTTGTGCATCTTCTAGTAGCATTAGCTCATTGTCATTCAAATTTAGCCAACACACGATACATGTACAGTTCTTTACAGTCTTTACATTTCACTAACCGAGCAGGTTTAAACTGAAAACGATAACATTCTCATCAGCGCTGTTCAGCACTGTGGATATTTTAAGTTTATAAATATAATAAAAATGACTAAAAAGTTTGTGTCTGTGTCCCAAACCTCACACCACTGTTCTGTACCAAACTAATAATGGTGACTGCTTTTGACATGGTGTTTACTTAAAAAAGATGGTTCTTTAAGGGTTTTTATAAAGGCAGTGTTTTTGTTTAGATTGTTGGAGAATGTGCTGGTTCTGTTGTTACAGTAGCAGAACCTTTAAGGTGCTCTTTAGAACCAACTCATTCTCCATCATCCTGAAGAACCATTTCATCATGCAAAGAACCTGAAATTGTTCTATATAAAACTCATAGTTCTGAGTGAGAACTGTCTTTAAGGGTGTGGTGTGTGGTTTTGGATGCAGTGCTCGTGAAATTCTGAGACATTTTGGGCATCATTGAAGAATTGAGAGTGAATTGTGACATGTCTGAGAGTGATTTATTTCTCTCAGCACTAAATCTGACTTTGTTCCGCCAAATAATGACTGTTTCAGCCAGAAATAACGTCAGTGATGTTGGAGGAGATCTCTGACCTGGAAGGACCAAAGCCAAAGTCAAAGCACTTTCACCAAAACACCCTGCGGCTCAGATCAGTCTGCAGGAGCTGATCTGTAGCAGCTCTGAAATGAAACCTTCACTCTTCTTTGTTTCCTCCCTTCTGTCTTCTTCTCTGGGGGAATCTGTCTCACATCACCAGCCTTCACTGAGAAGGTTGAAGTCTGTCATTTAAAGGCCACACCCACCATTACAGAGCCTGAATATCTGAGAAACTGATGGAGACAGAAGACTGGACGTCTACTCTGTCTGTCCTATTGGGCTCATCAGCTCCATTTCCATCCACGTTTTGCAAAAAAAACAGACTGACTTTTATTAAAGCGATAAAACCATAACAACATCACTTCCTGCTGAGGACTTTTGTACGTTTTGTTTTATTCATAAAGAAAGTTGTATTTATGTTTCTATCTCTAATTTCATGTACAGACTTACAAATGATGGTTCTTTAGTAAAGACAATGGTTCTATACAGAGCCATGAATATTCAAAGGACCCAAAGAAACGCAGCTGATGACATCATTTCCTGCAAGTCTGAGACGGTCAGTTGGGCCACTGTCGGTGATTTTGGACAGATTAACCCCTTTCCATCTCGTTTCCGTCTTTTTGTCCCTCCTGTCTCCCCCAGAGAGTTTCTGTGTCACAGGTCCTGCTTTTGTTTTTTATTTTTGGTTTATTTACTCTAACCCCTGTGTGTTTGTGTCTTCCTTTAGCTGACCACCAAACCCCCCCCACGGGACCGGTAGCACGGCTAGGACTGTTCACATAATTCACTACCAGGTTTAGTGTGTGTCCTCCATCCACCACCCCACTGTGTCCACTAACAGTGTTAATCTGGACCAGCAGCTGAGCCGAGTGACCTCGATTTCCTACACTGGAGAGCAGCAGCACTGTCCTAATGACCACACCCACACTGTTCGTTATCTTTACTAAGATTTAGTCCAGCTGGGGACAATAATGTGAATTTAACTTCTATTATTAGCCAATCAGGAAACATCTAGAGGCCAGTTGCGTCCATCACACAAACACTGTTCCCCATCGTTTGTTTGTTTGCTTTTGTTGTGCAGTGGGGTCCGAAAGTCAGAAAGCATGAGCGGAAAAGCTTTGCATTAGCATTTTTTTCTAATTTTATGCAGTTTTACATCAAAATTATTTGCATAGCAAAAAAAGAAACTTTGAAATATTTTAAGGTAAACGTTTGTGACGAGCAGATTCTCAACAAGTTAAAAGATCTGAACATAGTTGATCTCAGTATTTCCTCTTATATCTCCTCTGTTTCAAATTTCTACAAATTTCAGTTGTTTATTTCCAGTTTTAAATGAAAAAATCCCCCTTTCTCACAGGGCTCAGAGACTTTCAGACCCCACTTGTATGTTTTACCTCATCCATCATCTCTCCAAGTTTCAGTTTTTGTTGAAAATGTTTACTGAAGTGAAACATTTCAGTCTCAGATCTGCAGAAACTGTTCTGTAAGTCCTCACCGAGCCGGATCTCGTGACACGGTACGATACTCAGACTGTTTTGTTGTTTATTTTTAGCGTGAAATCCTGAGCGGTACGTTCAGAGCTCCTTCTGCTCCTCTTAGTAACTCTATTATTGTAAACTGTGATTCTGGATCAGATGAACTTGGAGATAAAGCAACACTAGAAACCTTCTGTTGAAAGATTGTTACTTTACCCGAATTGCTCGATCAGTAATGCTAACATTGCAAATAATGAATGACAGCGAATCAGCTTTAAGAAAATGCGACTGGCTGATGTTTGTTATCTGCAAAGTTTGTATTTATTTAAAAGCTGAAATCCGAATATCTGGGTTGTTTGAAGAAGTTGGTTAATAATAATAACAATAATAATAAAAATAAGTTAAACATCTCATGATTGCTAATCGATACTGAAAGACAAAAAGTTAGGAATATAAACATGGGAAAAACAGCTCGGCTCTCTTCTAAGCGTTTAGTTGTAGTTGACAGGAAGTGGTACTTAAAGCATTTAATCCTAGTTTACAGGAAATTGAAAAAAAGATATTTTACGTCTGGTTGTGTTTCTTTTGGTTGGTACAGTGCTAAACGCAGGCCGATGCTAACGCTAACACCTGCTAACGGCTGCAGTGTTTGCACGTTTGTTACTCATGTTTGCGAGTAAACGTTTTTTTGATTATATTAATGACTTTGCTAAGAATATGAACAATAATAGACTGTAAAGTAATGTTGGGCAGTGTGTATTTTGATACTTGAATGATTCAGCTTTTATATATATATCTGTCTCTCTCTCTCTCTATATATATATATATATGTATGTATATGTATATGTATGTATGTAAGGTTTTTTGTCTTTCTTTCTGTTTTCGATCATGATTTTTGTTTTTAAAGCTCAACATATCAGGCCGAGTTGGTGGACAGTTTGGGTCTGAGATGAATCTCTCAAAGAGACTCGCTATGGCGTATGTAGTACAGAACGATTGTACATAACCTTGGGCTTCCAGTCTTTTTTTATGATTATTATTATTTTTCATAATTGTACATCTAATAAATGAAGAGATGGTATCGAAAATGTCTCTGTATGTTACGTTTGTTTAATTTTATTCATTATTTTCATTAATGATGTGCATTTTTTGTGTCCAACTCTATTATTTTCCCAGAAAATAATTTGAATGAATACGACATACATCAGATTATTTAACAATACCTCTTTTATGTAAAACAGTTTTCAGTTCAACCATATAAACTTCATTTTAGGTTCTTTTTGCCTCCAACGCTTTTACAAAGAAGGTCCAAGGTATTGCATCATAAAGAAGACCCCGAGTGACCTTCATGGTGCAATGCCAAGATCACAGATTTAGTAAAAATGTGATTTTTAGGCGTGGTTAGAACGGTTCAGTTTACCATGTCAGGTGGTCTGACTTAAGGAGAAATGTGGAATTGAAAATGTGAAATTATTAAAATAATGTTTATTTATTTGAATAAAATGTAAGTATAAACTCAAGTTGAAGGTCAAAGGTTTCTACAGGTGTCTAAGTAGATGCCTGTTTAACCCAAACTTTAGCACATGCACTATATGGACAAAAGTATTGGGACACACCTTTTAATCACTTAATTCAGGTGTTTTATTCAGTCCTATTGACACAGGTGTATAAAATCAAGCCTCTAGCCTTGCAGTCTGCCTTTACAAATACTGTGGAAAAAAAGGGTTGTTCTAAAGAGCTCACTGAACTCGAGCGTGGTGCTGTAATGGGATGCCACCGTTGCAACAAGTCAGTTTAGGAAATTTCTTCCTAGATATTCCACGATCAACTGTGAGTAATATTTTTGAAAAGTGGAAGTGTTTAGGAACCATAGCAACTCAGCCACGAAGTGGCAGACTACATAAAGTTACAGAGCCGGTCGCTGAGTGCTGAGGCTGAGTGCATTAAAGTCACCAATGCCTTGCTGACTCAGTAACCAAACCTCCTCTGGTATTTACCATAGCGCAAAACCTTAGCTGGGAGCTTCATGGCAAGGGTGTCCATGGCTGAGCAGCTGCATGCAAGCCTTATATCACCAAGCACAATGCCAAGAGTCGGATGGAGTGGAGTAAAGCACGCCACTGGACTGGACTGTGTCGCCACTGGAGCAGTGTAAGCCGATTTCTGTTGAGTGGCCCCTTAGTTCCAGTGAAGGGAAATCTTAATGCTTCAGCATATCAAGACATGTTGGACAATTGTATGCTTCCAACTTTGTGGGAACAGTTTGAAGAAGACCCTTTTCTGTTCCAACTTCCAGCAAAAGTTCCGAAAGACACACTCCAAAATCTTGTAGAAAGCTTTCCAGACGAGTGGAAGCTGTTATGGCTGCAAAGGGGGACCAATTCTATATTAATGCTAGTGGATTTAAATAAAAAAATCTCCTGTAGGTGTAATGTGTAAGTGTCCCAATAATTTTGTCCATATTGTGTGTGTTATGCTTCATTTTTTAAATATGTTTAAACCAGCAAATAAACTATTTTTTGCAGAAAATGCCACATTTTAGTGTGTTCTTTGTAGTGGATATGTTAACTTACTGTTTTTAAATTTATCTACCCTGAACATTATTAGCTGTACCGACTATATTACCTCTAGGTATATATTTTAAACATATCTCCTCTATGTATATATCACTGAGCATTATTTGCTGTAGGAGTGTATGACTGAATATATAAGCCATGACAAAGCACAGAACTGTTCTCACCTTTGTGCTCTTGAGCGTGTAGATTCTGTTCGTACATAAGAACAAATCCCAAATAAGAAAATATTGGTGAATGCCAGAGTTTTTGTGAAAACTGCGTAAGTGGGTTTCAAGAAGGAGTTTCTTAAGAATGGTTAGTGAATAAGGCCTATTGCTCTTTTATTGAACAGTCAACAGAAAAGAATTGCTGCTCAGTGCTATCCAAGTGGCTGGGAGAGTAAGCAGGTCACTTTTCGTCGTACAGTTCTACTCCTTAGTAGACGCCAACCCAACCCAACACCCATCACCGAACAGAATAGCACAACTAACACTGCTGCTTATGTTAAGCTAACAACAACTTACCTACAATAATTGTCTCTCCTACTGCGAGCATGGCGCTTCCTGAGAGCCTGTACGCATGGCTGCTTTGCAAGGCCACACCTCCCGTGCTACTACAGCCGTGTGGCAACCTCCTTCAAAGGTCAGCTGCCGTGGCAAGCTTGCAGAGTGTGAGCACTGTCCCTGGGGCACATGAGGGTCTCTCTGCAGCACGTGTTTTCAGAATGTCTGCCGTCCTGGCTCTCTCTTAGGGCTGCGTCCTCTCCATCGGTTTGCCACAGTGGGGACACTGAGTGCTGTGTCCTCCTCTTCAGGCGTGGAAGAACTCCCTGCGGCTCAATGTGCTGTCAATGCCAGAGAGGGTGCTGCTCATAAACGCAGGAGCCCGACTCTCTCACTTTATTAGAAACACTTACCTTGTATTTCCACCAAATGCCCACTTTATTAGAAACACCCACCTTGTGCTGCCACTAACTGGCCACTTTATTACAAACACCCACACTGTGCTTCCACGAACAGGCCACTTTATTAGAAACACCCACCTTGTGCTTCCAATAACAGGCCATTTTATTAGAAACACCCACCTTGTGCCCTCCACTACCAGGCCACTTTATTAGAAACACCTACCTTGAGCTTCCACTAACTGGCCACTTTATTAGGAACACCCACCGTGTGCTTCACATGAACGCTGCCTCCAAACCAACCACTGCAACCAGCTAGCAAGTCCAAGCAACCACTTAGAATAACATAACAACCACCTAGCAACACCCTAGCAACCTCCTAAAATATCACAGTGACCATCTGACAACACCTTAGCAACCACCTTGGACCTGCTAAAGCTGCACTCTCATCATTTTTATCAGTAAATGCACTTCCGTAGTCTTATTGCTTTTATTGAAGGTTGAAGAGGATGTAACGTAGAGAGAGAGAGATGTGGACAGCACGTGTGTAAGACGGCACTGAGGTCATTCGTCAAAGCAGGACAGGGCGATGACGAAGGCTTGCAGCGCACACAAGGGGGAGCTGTAGTCCAGCACAAAGCAATCGACATCCGTACGACCGAACTGCATCACCAACTCGTCTGCTGTGGAGACAAGAAAGAGATTCGTCAAACCCCCAACATGAGAGAGAGACCACCAAAACAGAAAGATAGCTAAACAGCTACGGCAGAGAGAGACAGACAGAGAGAGAGAGAAAGAGTGACAGAGAGAGACGGAGAGGGAAGGTAAAGACACAATCAGAAAAACATCCATCCAAACACAGACACACTGAGAGAAAATGCTGCTGAACTCATGACTGTCAGGGCAGACGAGCTGGCAGTTCTTTACTGAGCCCTTTGAGACCCGTCTATCGAAGTCCATCACATACGCTCCCTGCTCCTTGTCCCACGCCGGTGCTTTACTCTCCAGTTTAATCAGCTCTGCTCCCTGATTGTTCTTCATTTTCTTTAATAAAGACCACTTTAACGATAAATATACACACAGATATTAATAAACAATCTTGTAAGACAGATCATGTAATAGCACCAAAAACTTTGGCTGAAAATTCCTAAGAATGATCAATAATGTAATAATATTTTAGTGATGATGTAATATGTAATATAGAGAGGTGCAGCAACAGAGGGACTACAGTCTGTAACAGGCTTTATGCCGAAGGTCACATGACCAATCCGGAAAACTGGTCTCATCACATCCGCTTGTCGGAGAAGGCGGTAAAAACAGTATGGGCTGTAGGGACTTCAGTTATCCTAGCTAACCAGCTGACCTAGCTAGTCCCTTTTTATTTTTGGAGTTTTATTAGATTTAAATATCTGAATGTTTGTGAGGAGAAGAAAATGTCTTCGTCAAGACCTATAAAGTACCAGAAGCGGGATAATCCGGACAGTGATTTCTGCTGTATACCTCAATGCCCAATGTCAGGGAAATTCAACTCCACTGTAAGCTTCCACATTTCCCAAAGGACGAAACCTTAAGAAAAATATGGATACGTAATGTGAGACGTGAGAATTTGGTAATTAAGAGGACCATGACAGTCTGTAGTAGACATTTCCTCTCCACGGATATCGTTCAAGGTGGGCAACGACTCTTGAAAGAGGGGGCTGTGCCTCTGTTGTTTGCCTGGAACAACTACTCTCTGCCGGCAACTAGACCAAGTGTCTGGGAGAGAACTCGAACAGAAAACCCAACCCATCCCTAACATTACTCTCAGGCTGTGAGGCTTCTCGCTATTTCTCATAGACCTGTAGCACCCTGCCCTGATGCTGACAGCACCAGTCAGCCTCTTTGTTTGATACTGGAGACAAATAAATGACAATGTAATTATGTGGGTCTATGGCTGGCAATAAAAAAATCTGAAATTTGCACAGTGACAAGTTTTCTATCAATTAAAATTAGCTAGTTAATGTTAGCTAGCTAGTGACATACTACATGATCCCTATTCGGAACTACTAGCGTTAGCTAGCTAGCTAGCTAACGTTAGCAGATAAACACCCTTGTAGTCGCATGTGTATGAGGAAGCATATAGCTTAAACCCCTTATCCATTTTGGTGGCAGGAGTTTTAGATGTCAACCTGCATATGCGATGGACATCGGTTATGCTCATCTTTGGGAGCTCCTGAATGGTAGCATCATATTGAAGGTAGCTCAAGAACCGGAAATGATGCGACCTGTTTTACAGAATACGGAAGTTTGTTGCGCATAACTCCTACTGTAATCATACAAAGCCACTGCAAACTCCCCAGAAGTAAGTGTTCCTCATAGACTTGCACTGATTTTCACTGACTTTTAAATGTCTATTTCTTTAAGCTCTACACAGAACAAAATGTAACGCTTTCAGCCTCGTCAGTCTCGCCGCTGAGATCACATAAGAAGACGCCTTGTTCTTCTTCTTCCTCCTCGCCACCAACAGCAACTGCTGAGAAAGAAAGACAGACATATCAGTTAGAGCTGGACTGACCGTTAGAGAGAGGGAAAGCAGAGCAGGGCTGACTGGAGGTCTTGTTTCTCTGTCTTTTACCTCCAAAGCCCCGGCGCTGAGCTCCATCCTCCGATGTAAACCAACTCTGTCCTGGAGTGAACATTTTCAGCCTCTCCCTCTTCCGCCGCTGCTCTCTATCCATGTGCTCCTGCCTGGCCTTCTGCATCTCCAGTTCCATCTCTCTCCAATCTTTCTGATCCTCCTTTCCTGGAGCAGGTCTTCATATGTCTGCATCACAGGTTCCTGGAGCAGATCTTCATAGCGGAGCAGTTCATCCTCTTTCTGCTTCTTCTCTTCCATCTCTCGTCTTTCATTCCTTCCTCTCCATCTCTTCCTCTTCATTTGGTCCACCTTGGTCATTTCACTCTCCTTTTCCACCTCACACACCATCTCCATATTAGAGTGCTTTTCTTTCTTTGCTTTCCTCTTTCCTCCTGTCTAAATTTCTCTTACCATCTTATCCTCTTTCTCCTCCTTCCTCTCTTTGTCCATTTTTCTAAAGTTCTCCTCCATTTCTCTGCTTTCCTCCAGACTTCTCTCTATTTCTCTCTCCTTTTCCTCCATCCTCCATTTCTCTCTCTCCAGCTCTTCTTGTTTCTCCACCAGCTTTCTTTCCATATTCTTCTGCAGATCTTCAAACTCATTCTGTCTTTCTTCTTCTTGCTTTTCCATCAGTTTCTCCTTCTTCTTTCTCTGTGCCTGGAGCTCCATCTTCATCTGTCTTTGTCTCTTCATCACCTTTCTCTCCATCTCTTCTATCATGGCCATCTCTTGTTCTTTTGCCTCCAGCTGGGCTTCCATCATCATCTTCAGTTCCATTTCTCTCTTTCTCTTCATCTCTCTCAGCACTCCGAACTCTGGAAGCATTTCCTCCTCTCTGCTCTTCGCCATGGAGGCCATTCTCTGTTTCAGCTCCTCCAGCTCTCTCTCCAATTCCTCCTCTCTCTCTCTCCATTGCAGATCTTCCATCTGTCTCTCTTTCTATATTCTCTGAAGGAGGAGCAAGCTTTCTCTCTCTACGTCCGTTCTGTTCATGTCTCTCTGGGTTCTCCTGAACACATTACTTCTCATGTTCTCCACCTCCTGTTCCAGCTCCTCCTCTTGCTCTCTACAATGCAGAATGTCAGCTGTGTTCTGTCTCTTCCAAGCTTTTGATTTCTCTCTCTTTCTGATCATTTCTGATTCCCACTGTCACCTGAATGTCCTCGATCTGGAGCTCTGTTGCCTTCTTTTGCAGGTTTGTCTCCATCTCCATGTGGGAACAGAAGGTAAGCAGGCCTTTCCGTCCAGCTCCTGTCCAGGGCTGCTGCAGAACGTCCATCTACAGTACACAGTACACAGCAGTTTTAGAGCCACACAGTGAGACAACACAGCACACAGTGATCATATAGCTGCACAGAGTGGTGCTGGGATGTTTGAGAACCTTTAAAATTGATATTAAACGTCAGACGTTCAGTAGCAAGCAAGCAAAGTTTATTTATATAGCGCTTTTTACAACACAAAGCAGCTTTACAAAACAAAACAAAGTCAGCATTACAAAAAGAAATCTGCCTCCAAACCCCCATGAGCAAGCCAGTGGAGACAGTGGCAAGGAAAAACTCCCTAAGAGACAGGAAGAAACCTTGAGAGGAACCAAAACTCAGAAGGGGAACCCATCCTCCTCTGGTCGACACTGGATAGTAAACAGGTGGAGCAAATTATTAATTTGATTAGTTTAGTTTATGCAGCAGCAGCAGCATCAGTGGGGTCAGGATGTGAGGGTGAGGTTGCACGGCGTTGTACAGCAAGTAGCTCAATGGTGGTTAAGCCGGTCCAGAGGGCTGACAGCAGTGGCACCTGATCAAGGCAAAAGAGGCAGCAGCATCAGAGGCACAGGATGGGCAGCTGTTCAACTCGGCAAAGAGAAGAAAGAAAGGAAAAACACACAGAGTCAGTTCTGTAATGGGTGACTGATCATAGATTACAGTGTTAGCAGAGCAGCGGAGACTCTGGCAGGTATAGAACCGACAGGGAAAACTAATTACCAAAGGCTTGACTGTACAAATAAGTTTTTAGCCTAGACTTAAACACTGAGGCTGTGTCTGAGTCCCGAACATTAACAGGAAGATTATTCCAAAGCTGGGGGGCTTTGTATGAGAAGGCTCTCCCCCCTGACGTAACTTTATTAATTCTAGGTACTAAAAGTAAGTCAGCACCTTGTGATCTAAGTAGGCGTGATGGTTCATAATGGGAGAGAAGTTCACTCAGGTACTGAGGGAGGAGTCCGTTTAGTGCTTTATAAGTCAGTAAGAGAATTTGATAATCAATGCGAAATTTAACTGGTAACCAGTGTAGGTTTGATAGAACTGGGCTGATATGGTCAAATTTTCTGGTCCTAGTAAGAACTCTGGCTGCAGCATTCTGGACTAGCTGAAGCTTGTTAAGGCTTTTGCTCGGACATCCAGCCAGCAGGGCATTACAGTAATCTAGCCTTGAAGTAATAAATGCATGAACTAACTTTTCTGCATCCTGTAGAGATAATGCATTTCTCAATTTAGCAATATTGCGGAGATGCAGGAAGGCTGTTCTAGTAATATTAGTTATATATGCGTCGAAGGACAGATCAGGGTCTATAATGACACCAAGATTTTTTACAGGTGAGCTTGATGCAACTGAGAAATTGTTAAGTTTAAGTGTAAAATTAGACAGTTTGTTTCTAGCTGCTTTTGGACCAAGAAGTAGAACCTCTGTTTTATCCGAGTTAAGAAGGAGAAAGTTACTCGACATCCAGTCTTTTACGTCTTTTATACAGTCCTCAATCTTGCCAAGTTTAATTTTATCATGTGGTTCGCTTGCTAAATATAACTGAGTGCCATCGGCATAACAGTGGAAATTTATGCCATGTTTACTGATAATGGTGCCCAGTGGTAGCATATATAATGTGAATAATTTGACACTTGACCGACCAGTCCATCAGACGTCTTGTGGACGTCGCTGGTCACAAAACTGCTTCCAATGTGAATAATACAGGTCCTAAAACAGAGCCTTGTAGAACACCATACTTTACTTTTGCGAGGGCAGATGATTCACCGTTTAAATTAACAAACTGATAGTGATCAGTGAGGTAGGACCTGAACTAGGAAAGAGCTATTCCTGTTACTCCTACAAGGTTTCTAGTCTATTTAGTAAGATAGCGTGGTCTATTGTGTCAAATGCCGCACTAAGATCGAGGAGGACCAACAGAGACACATTTTCTTGGTCAGAGAATAATAATAGATCATTTACAATTTTTACTAGTGCTTTCTCTGTACTATGATGTGGCCTAAAACCAGATTGAAATTTTTCGTGTATTTGATTCCTATGCAAATAGGAGCTTAATTGTTTTGCTACAACTTTTTCCAAGATATTAGATATGAAGGGGAGATTCGAGATGGGTCTATAATTTGATAGTTCGCAGGGATCAAGGTTAGCTTTCTTAATTAATGGTCTAATTACTGCTAGTTTAAGAGATTTTGGGATGTATCCAATGCTAAGAGAGGAGTCTATTATTGAGAGAATAGGCTTGGTTATTTCTGGCAAAATTTCCTTGAGTAAACCTGTAGGAATCGGATCTAACATACAAGTTGATGATTTTGCGGAAGAAACGATTTTAACTATATAATTTTCTTGAAGTAAGGTAAATGATTCCAGCCTCTCTGCAGGGATCATAATATTCTCAGGATTGAGGCTGGCATTATGGGGAAGCAGGTTTGTAGATTTTAACTGTGCATTCTGAATTTTCTGCCTAATTCTTTCAATTTTATCACTAAAGAAGTTCATAAAATCATTGCTGTTATAGGCTAATGGTATCTGGGGTTCACTAACTGTTTTGTTCTCTGTTTAGTCTAGAGATTGTGCTGAAAAGTAATCTAGGATTATTTTTATTGTTTTCTATGAGAGAGGAGAGTTAGGCTGAGCGTGCTGTAGCAAGTGCTCTTCTATAATCTATAAGGCTCTCCTTCCAGGCGGACTGGAACACTTCTAGCTTAGTCAGGCGCCATTTTCGCTCAAGTTGTCTGGCGGTCTGTTTTAAACCCCGAGTGTGATCATTATACCAAGGGCGAGTTTTTTCTGCCTTACAAATTTACTTTTTAATGGTAATTAATTGTGGAAGGTTTCTAATAAAGCTACCAGCTGTGAAGGAAGTTATTGTCCGCTTAACATGATAACATGGTGATGAACGCACATTACCACTAAAGTGAATTTCATATGATATTAAGTAATGATCTGAGACTGTTGTGCTCTGGGGGAGAATGGCTAAGTTATCTATGTCTACACCAAAGGTCAGTATTAAGTCTAGAGTGTGGTTGTGGTAGTGTGTGGGCCCCTTTATGATTTGGGTGAAACCTATGGAGTCTATGATAGATATAAATGCCTTACTTAGTGCATCTTGAGGATTGTCAAAGTGGATATTAAAATCTCAGACAACTATTATTTTATTTCAAAGAGTTATTAGACTTGATAGAAACTCAGAGAATTCCTGTAAGGACTGAGAATAAGGCCCTGGCGGCCTGTAAATTGTAATTAGTGAAAAGGAATTTTTATTTGTTCCTTGATCACTTATTTTAAGAAAAAGAACTTCAAAAGAAGAGAATTTGTATCCTACTTTCTGGCTCACGCCTAAGGCTTTAGTATAGATGGTTGCTATACCTCCACCTCGGCCGCTTAAACAAGGGCTATGTGCATAGCTGTAGCCTGGGGGTGTGGCTTCGTTTAGACTAAAGTAGTCATCGGGTCTAATCCACGTTTCTGTGAGGCACAGAGCATCAAAACCGTGATCGGTAATAATTTCATTTACAACGACGGCTTTAGGAGTAAGGGATCTTATATTAAGCAGTCCTAGTTTTAGACAAAAGGTGCTGTCACTGCAAATTGGTATAACTGGTCTGATATTAATCAAGTTACTATAGCAAACATTTCGAGGCTCTTTGATGCTTTGTTTTATTCGGGGAACAGACACAGTCTCTATCGGGAGGAACCAGTATGGCGTCTCAAGGCAGTTTGCGGTATGAGCATTTGTATTTATAGAATAAGTATTTGTATTTGTATTAGCACTTGCCCTATTTACAGTATAAATGCTAGCAATCGCCTTATATTCAGCAGTAACACTAGCATTATTAGCTGTAGCGTTTCTATTTTTGCCGCTACTTACGTGGCCTTCACTCTGAAGTCAGCGGATGGCCCTCTCGATGTTCCGTGAGAGAACAACAGATCCCAGACGACTAGGGTGGAGGCCATCCCTCCAGTAGAGCACTGGCTGTTCCCAAAACGAGGCCCAGTAGAAGCTAAAGGGTTCAGAAACTTTCTGTCACCCACTGTGGTACGACAGCAGTTTGCTTTGCAATATATTAACCCTTTAAAAGGGAATTTGTACTTAATATATGAAACCAATTCAATTCGAGAATGGTTTTATATAAATACTAAAATATGAGTGTTGCCATATGGCAACAACAGTCCAGTCTGCAATGCATACAGTGGAGTAAATGACACAATGGACGCTGCAATTTCCACATCATTCCTACATTCTAAGTTCAAGTTTTTAACCAGTATAATTATTTTTATACTTCTCTTTATGAACATTTATGCATTTTTGATTGTTATGCTCATGTTTTATCCCACTGTAGGCAGACTGCAGTTCCATTTTCACATGTTGTTGCCATATAGCAACAAAATTCAGAGTACCGCCCAAAATTATTACTTTCTTTTCTAATTATGCTAATTTTGTCATTTTCAATAAGAAAATCAGTAGAAAATCAGTAGAAGCACTTTTGGTGCAATGTGGGTAAAGATTGACCAAAATTATTTACGCCTGTTGGATCACTTGAACGTCTTTATTCGTCCAAGAACATCTGTGATTGGTCAGGACACTCACACAGAGCACATAATAAACACTCAGGGATTGGCTACAGGCTCATTAAGCTATTACATCCTGCGATATCAGTACTGCAATAACAATTATGGATCTATATTTTGAGCATCCCTGAGCATTTACAGCACTTTCCTGAAGCCCAAAGTGAAGCTGTGCAGGTCCAAAGCCTGAATGAATCTGAGTGACGAGATTTAAAGAGCCTGATTGGACTGGAAGCCTCTCTAAATGTTCTCACTGACAGTAATGATGAAGAAGATCAGATGTCTCACCTTTCTAGTAGATCTGTGATGCTCCCTCTCTGTTCTCCTGCTCTCTCTCTCTCTTTCCAGATCTCTCAGCTCACTCAGCTGCAGATGGTTTTCCAGCCCTCGGAGCGTTTCCAGCTCCCCCCTCTCTTCCTGGCTGACCCTCATGTGTTCTGCCCACTTCTTCCGCTGAGCCCTTTCTCTTTTCTCCTCCTGTCTCTCCTTCTTCCGCTGCCTCCTCCTCCTCTCCTCTAGCTTCCACTCCTCCTTTGTTCAGCCTCCCCATCTCCCTCTGTATCTCCTCCAGCTCTCTCTCCATCTCTCCCCTCTCCCTCTGAAGTTGGTGGAGACGTTCCTCCTCTCTCTGCCTCTCCAGGATTTGGGCCTGGAAGCAAGAGAAGGAGATTTTAGGGAGGCAGCTGACCCAGCATCCGCATGCTGTGGGACTGGACGGGGGGCGCAGCTCTCGCCCCTGCTTCATGTCTTCTGCTGCTTCACCTGAACGTCTCCTGAAGACTCACCTGGATCAGGAATGCTGGACCTGCACAGAGAAAACGAGAGAAAACTTTAGGATGTAGAGAGAAAGGAAGAGAGAGAGAGATAGAGGGAGTGAGAGAGGGAGTGAGAGAGAGGAAGAGGGATAGAGAGATTTTTTTTTTTTTGTGCTTTGACAATACAAATGTAAATTTGTCATGTCAATAAAGCAAACTTGAACTTGAGAGAGAGAGGGGAAGGGTGAGGAGGGGGAGAGAGAGTTTTAACCCCCCTTTTTATTGAAGCATTAATAATTAAAGAATTTTACATCCTACGGTAAAGGGCTAATAGTTATATTAATAATAATGAGGATCCCCAAAGAAGATCCACCCATCCACAAAGATTCACCAATGAAATGATATCACACCCAGATCACTGACAGATACGATACTTTCACCAGCACACCACTTTCTCTCAAAACAGGAAATGTTCTGAGTACTTTGGTAAAAAACAAACTCAACTCTAATGCGTGACTCTACTAGAGCTCGGAACAGTTTCAGAACATCCACCTCGTGCTCTTCAGACACCAGTCTGAAGGACTTCCACACTGATAACTTCGCTTGTCCCACTAAAAAAAAGAGAGAGAGAGAGAGAGAGAGAGAGAGAGAGAGAAAGAGAAAGACAGAGAGAGAGCCAGACAGAGAGAGGAAAGAGAGAAAGAGTACAGAGAGAGATAGAGAGAGGGAGAGTGAAGGAGTGATAGAAAATAGAGAGAGAGAGAAAGAAAGGGTGAGAGTACAGAGAGATAGAGGGATAGTGAAGGAGAGATAGAAAATAGAGAGAGAAAGAGAGAGACAGAGGGAGGAAAGAAAGAGAAAGAGAGAGAGAGAGAGAGAGAGAGAGAGTTTAACAATTTAGATACCCAAATAGGGCAAGTTAGATTAGTGCAACATTCCAGGCATTAACAAAACACCATTTTGCTAGCTCCAAGGGCTAGCAAGGATCAGCTCCCCTTCCTCTACACTACACAGAATATCACTGTGGCACCATTCCAGCTCAAACACCTCGATATTGTTCATGGCTCTGTAAAAACCAAACTCAAAGAGAAGTCTTGATTTTACAAGAGCCATGAACAACGGTAGAACCTCCTGACCAGACCTGTTTTCCATTCTGTTCCTCCTAGAGTTGTAAATCGCCAGTTTTGCCTGACCCACTATAAAATTAAGCAGTTGCCACTTAAAATGTTCTTTTCGACTGTAACCAGCTCCAAAAATAAAAGCACAAGAGTTAAAAACCTCCCCACACTTCAGAAATAAACAGTCGAGTGTGTTAAACAGGGGTACAAGCCTGGGACATTCTAAAAAACAGTGGAAGATTGAGTCCACAAAATACACACTGATCACTCACATCTTGATTAATTACAGAGACAAAAGCATTGACTGCTAAAATCCCATGTAAGATTCTCCAATGGAGATCACCAGACCTTTTTGTTAGTGGTGGCTTGTACAGCACCCTCCAGACAGGCCGTTTGTCCATCCCTACACCCAGCTTGGCTCTCCACACTGTGTCAAGCCTGTCACTCAGCACTGCTTTATTCAACACTTTAACACAGCATTTATATAAAACCTGACCTGACACAGTGTGGAAATTCAAATTCTGTAGGCCAGAGAGGTCCATCAAAGGGCCCGATACATTGTCCAAGTCTGGTGAGAGTGTAGTCCTTGGGAACGGGTCTCCCCTGTTAGGCACTGCACTCCCATCTCCAAAATCCTGCAGTAAAGACAGTTCCTCCATTGAGAGCTTGCCCTTCCATAAGTCAATGAAGGCCTTGGTATGACGCAAGGACTTTTGTCCTAACAGAGAGGCAGCTGCCTGGACATCACCCAAGCCTGGTCCTGACACGTCTACCAAGTTTCGTAGCGTTACTGTCCCTGAAGCACAGAGCATCCGAGTGAGGCCCGGTACAGCACTGCTGGATACGTCCAGCCGAGCTCCTTTAATTAAGGGCTCTTCCAGCAGCCAGTAAAGTGAGGTGGTTTTTTCCAGTCTATAGGTCTTAAAAAGTCCCCATATTTTAAAAAGTCCATGATAAAAAAGGGGTAATCCACCAAGGTTCAGTTGTTTATAGTCCATTAAAAACAGAGCAGTATCCAATCCCAGTCCATCAACTTTGTGTAGGATGGTGCAGGCCACCTCTCTCCACACTATGTCAGCAGGGCCTGTCAGGAATTTTTGAAGGAACTGTAGACGGAAAGTTGCTAGGCTGCTTGCTAGGTGCACCAGGCCTTGTCCTCCTTCTGCCCTGGGAAGGAAAAGCACCCCTTGTGGGACCCAGTGAAGTCTGTCCCAGAAGAAGTCCACCAGGATCGCTTGCATTCAAGACAGTAGACCAACAGGAGGATCCACACACGATAGTTTGTGCCACAGCACAGATGCAACCAGATTGTTTATTACAAGCACCCTCCCTCTAAAAGACATCTGTCCATGGATCCATTTCCACTTTGCCAGCCGGCCTTTCATTTTCTCCACTACACCATCCCAGTTTTTCTGTAGTGCAGTTTCATCCCCAAGAAATACCCCAAGGTACTTTATCCCCCCTATTTTCCAACCCAGGCCAGCAGGTAATGCAGGTAACCCCCCTGTCCACTGCCCCACTGCAAGAGCCTCACTCTTAGCCCAATTCACCCTTGCAGCTGAGATAGCTCCAAAATCCTGTACAATAGAAGAAAGTTCATCAATGTCCGCCTGCCCCTTTATCATTACCATAATATCATCAGCATAAGCTGATAGCTGATGATGATTGTGGCCCTCCTGTCCTAACACAACACCCTCAATTTTGGAGCGGAGCTTGTTCAGCAATGGTTCAATGGCAAGGGAGTATAGCATACCGGACAAGGCACAGCCCTGACATATACCCCGACAAGCCTTAAAAGGAGCACTCAGCCCACCATTAATTTTCAGCACACTTTCAATGTCCTGGTACAGTGCTCTTACCATACTAATAAAAGTTGGACCAAAACCCAACGCCATAAGAGTCTGCCATAAATACTGATGCTCCACTCGATCAAACATTTTCTTGGTCAAGAGAAATGAGACCAAAGTCAAGCCTCAGAGTTCTGGAAACCTCTAAAACATCCCTAAGTAAACAAATATTATCTCTGATTGACCTGCCAGGCACACAGTAGGTCTGGTCATGATGGATTACCTGCCCCATCACGTCCCTCAGTCTGTTAGCCAAGGCTTTGGAGAAAATTTTGAGGTCTGTGCACAGGAGACTCACCGGTCGCCAGTTCCTAATATCCTGTAAGTCGCCCTTTTTAGGTAACAGGGTGATCACCGCCCTCCTGCAGCTCAAGGGCAGGAGGCCATCCTCTAGACTTTCATTGAGGACAGCTAACAGATCTGGACCCAGCTCTGACCAAAAGGTCTTGTAGAACTCCACTGGAAGGCCATCTATACCTGGGGCAGTTCCACCCTCCATGCCCTGTAAAGCAGCATTGAGCTCCTGCTCACCCAGCGGCCTTCCCAGTTCTGCACTAGAGCGTTCAGTGACCCTTGGCAACCCTGCAAAGAAACCAGCAGCCAGTTCCTCATGATCCTTGTATTCACTTCTGTACAGTGCAACATAGAAGCGTACAGCCCGTTTTCGAATCTCTGTGAGCTCTGTTAGCTCCTGCCCATCCTCAGAGTGCAGAGAGTGAATAAAGCGGCTTTGACCATTTCTCCTTTCCAGACTGAAGAAAAACTTGGATGGGGCATCCATCTGCGTCAGACTCTGAAACCGCGAGCGGACCAGAGCCCCCTGTGCCCTGACACCCAAGAGATCATTAAGAGCAGAGGTTTTCGACTTCAGAACTCGAACGTGGCTCTGGTCTCCGGTGGAGTCCACCAGTCCTTGTAACTCTAAAATCTCACGTTCCAGCTCTTTAATGGACTGAGTAATGTGCCTAGAGACATTGAAGGTGTACTGCTGACAAAGCTGCTTAATTACAACCTTTCCATAACCCCACCATTCTCGCAGGTCATGAAAATGTTGCTTCTGCAATCTAAAATTATTCCAAAAAACAGTAAAAACTTGCTTAAAATTCATGTCACACAGCAAGGAGGTGTTAAAATGCCAGTAGGCACTCTTGGGTTTAAGATTTGCAATAAAAATGGAGCATAAGACCAAGCTATGATCAGAAAAACCAACAGGCACAATCACACACCCTTTAAAAACATTGAGCTGGTGTTTGAAGCAATAAAAGCGATCCAGTCTGGCCAAAGACATGAAACTGTCTCTCACATGGGCCCATGTATATTGTCTGACGGACTTATTAAAGACCCTCCACACATCACACAAGCCATGAGCCTTCAGTGACTCACGAAGAGTGCGCTGAGATGCGACGTGAGGTTCAGTGTGGTTCCTATCCACGGCATCATTCTCAGTGCAGTTAAAGTCACCCCCCATAAACAGATAGTCATTGGGGCTGTAGTTCTGCAGAGCTGTATTAACAGTGTTAAGAAAGGCCACCCTGTCTACTCCAGACGTGGGAGCATAAATGTTAACAACAGTGAACTTAAAACGCTCAAACTGAGCTCGCACAACCATACACCTCCCCTCCACCACCTGCTCAACTTCAAAAGAGATCGGCAGAAAGCGTCTTGCAAACAAGACTGCCACCCCACCTCTGGTTGAGCTCATGTGACTGAAGGAGACCTCCCCTTCCCATTCTTTCCTCCAATCAACCTCATTAGCCCTGTCACTATGTGTCTCTTGAACAAGTGCAAAGTCAATACCTTTCTGTTTAATTAGTTCAAACAGCAGGGCTCTTTTCTGGATGTGCCGAGCCCCATTTAGGTTTAAAGAGCCCACCCTTATCCCACTCATAGAAGGAAAAAGAAGGCACAACAGGAGCAATAACGGGCCGAGAAGCAGAGAGAGACTATGATGTTTCAAAACCATCATTGTCGTTTTGAAGCTCTAACTTTAATTTCAGCACGATTTTCTTTAGCCTGTAAATTTCCTGTGCAGTAAATTTGTCTTCACCGTCTCCTCTCATGAAAGCCTGAACAGAGTCTATGAACAGTTTTCGGTCAGGAAAGTATTCTTCAACCACAACACCTTTCATGTTTTTGGTCTTATGAAGAAAAGACCATATCTTATCGAAGGTCTATGCACTCTTCCTGCTCCTCTGACTTTAAGCATCTGGCTGATCACTGTCGGAGTCATCCAGTGTTGCAGAGCCGGAGCCAGTATTCTCTCTGTGCTTCTCGCTCCGTACCTTCCCTTTCCTGTCACTCGCTATAGCCCGCCTCATTTTCCTTTTGCCAGACGGTGCTCTGAAAACGGCCTCCTCGGCCACAGTGTCCGTCTCCATGCCCTCCCCTTCCAAAATTAAATTAACACTCTCCTCAGCTTCAGCAGTAGCCTCGTTTGGAGACCCAGAGTTCCCCTACCCAACATTCTGTCCACTACTCTCAGGATCCCCAAGACCAGACTCAGCTGCTTCACCCCCCTTCCCAGCCTGAGTCTGAGTACCCGAGGCAACAGTTTCCTCCACATCCTCAGCTCTGGTACCTGTCTCACTGCCCCCTGCTGCACTCATCACGGTGGCCTCTGGCTCAGGCCCAGGGTCTGCACCGGCCGTGCTGGCTGCACCACCACCAGCAGGTGCAGAGGCTGAGGCCTGTGAGGTGCCTTCATCACCCGCCCCAAAGGGACATGAACGCCTCAAGTGCCCCACTTGTCCGCACCCAAAACATTTCATTGTGTCAGAGGTTGCAAACACTTCATATTCAAAATCATCGATTTTAAACTTAAATGCTACATTCAGCTCATCAATCCCGTTCTTTAAAATCATGAAGATCTGCCGTCTGAAGCAGACCACATGCTTCAGTAAGGGAGATTTACAGCCCAACGGAATCTTCCTCATTTGGGACACAAACTGACCAAAACGAGCTAACTCTGCAGTTAGCAGCTCATCTTTAATGAAGGGTGGGACATTGGACAGTGTGATCTTCTCAGCAGGTCGTACGAGGGGCACTACAGGCGTGAAGTTTCCTTGGATCACCACGCCATTCTGGACCATGGTGTTAGCTTTCTCAATGCTATCCAGAAAGACCACCACAGCACTGTTCATCCTGGAGGCAGACACAATGCTGCCATACCCGACCACCTCCCCCACAGCCCTCCACCTGCACTGCACTCCTCCACCGAGCACCTCGCCCCCGGGGCGATCCTAATGCCGTGCCGGCGGGAAAGTCAAACCGAAATTTTTTTCGGCGCCATCCTTGGCGACCGGCAAAACGCCGGTAGCCGCGGCAACCGGCGTTACGGTCGCTGGATGCGCGCAACTCGCGCTAACAAAAGCTAAACCCCTTCTCTATCAATAAAACACCTTCACCAGTAAATAACCAGTAAAGACAGAACAGATAGAAAAGAGAGAAACTCACTCACCCGGCAAACAGCCTGACACGCTCACTCACGCACCCCGCACTCGCTCACGCACCCCGCACTCGCTCACGCACCCCGCACTCGCTCACACACTCACTTCCGCTCACGCGACAGAGAGCGAGAGAGAGAGAGAGAGAGAGAATTAAAACTTATATCCCATCATTTAAGGAGAAAATGGCTAAAACAGAAGATTTGTTACGGGTGTGTTTAGGAGAGACAGAAGAATGTGTTGAACTATCAGCTAAATATGTTTACAGCTGCCACAAACGCAGAGAACAGAGTGACACAGCACCTTAAACTAATCCCATGTAAATGTATCATTTATTTGATGTTGTGTGTGTGTATTTTACAATGTGTATGTGTATATATGTATATGTGTGTATGTACATATGAATATTTTATTATTTTACTCTCTTTTATACATTATTTCCTTATTCACCATTATCTCCATATTCTACTAGGATATTTCAATTGCTTTGGCAACAATTGTTCATTACAATTCAAGCCAATAAAGTTATTTGAATTGAATTGAATTGAAGTGAATTGAGAGAGGAGAGAAAGAGAAAGACAGAGAGAGGCCAGACAGAGAGAGAAAAGAGAGAGAGAGATAGAGAGAGGGAGAGTGAAGGAGTGATAGAAAATAGAGAGAGAGAGAGAGAGAGAGGGAGGGTAAAGAGAAATAGATGGAATGAATGTATAGAGAAAGAACTAGAGAGAGAGCGAGAGAGAGAGTGAAAGAGAGAGAATTTATGAATATATGAATATATAAAACATCACCGTTAGTGTCAGGTGGTCCGCGAGCCGCGGATTGGACGGTCCGTATCAGATCCGCGTGACTCCGATGGAGCAGAAATTTAAAGTGAAATTTAAACTTTTTTAAATCCACGCAAGTGCCTGAGCCGAGTGTGGTTGAATGATTCATTCTGCTCTGTTCGGTTCAGATGATTCGGTTGGAGCGTCAATCCGAACCACTGCTGGTTCTGTTCTGCTGCTCTCCTTCCTGAATGAGGCTCTGCTCCAAACACCTTCTCTCTTTTACTTCACACTCTACTTTTTATATCATTTATGAATTTGAATTACATCATTCACTTCAGATAAGCAGCAGGACATGGAACAGTGTTATAATAATAATAATAATAATAATAATAATAGAACACAAAATGAATTAGAGACACTATCATTTCTGAATCTACATTAATTTTGAACGTCTTTACACGAAGCAGGAAGTGTAAGCCCGTTATTTATTTATTTTTTATTAGTCTTCAAAATCACAAATTCACAATAAAACAAATAGTACAGGGGCACCAACAATAACAAAACGAGATTAAAAAAATATACAAATAAAAAATACATATGCATACATATATGCATATCTACACCCACAGACATATATTAATCAGCAGCACTCACAATCTTTTCCAGAAGGAGAAATGTTTTGGCAGCTTTCTTGTTATAGAGAATATTACGCAGGGAATCACACAGCAATCTTAAATCTATGATGAACATGGAATTTTTATGAAGACAGAATTTTCCAAGCGGGACCATAAGCCTAATAGCATCATCAATGAAGGAATGACCTGTATTAACTAAAAGAAATAACACCATTGTCTCATTAATTTGAATTAACTTGCGATAAGTTTTAAAAATCAACAATGACACCTCATTCCAAAAGTTTGCTGAATAAACATAAGAAAAAAAACACATGTACAATTGTTTCCTTTTCTGTATTACAGAAAGTGCATTGTGATGTTACATTTCTGGAGATATGCATTGGATGGGTAAATTCTGTGCAATATCCTGAGATGGATCTCTTTTACCTTATTTTGCACAAAATATCTTTCAACAGCTTGCCAGGTTTTATCTTTCGGTAGGCAAGGAAATTCCCTTTTCCATTAACAATTCCATTAGGAGGAGAGCTCTGACTAAAAGTTAATGCCTTTCTGCTATGCTTGTTGCTGCAATTTCAATTTAAAAGATCAATACCTTCAAATTTGTGCTCTGAGATTTCACCTGGTAATGAAATATATTTGCATTGGGCCTTAATGAGATGAAATAAACGTTACTGTTAATGTCTTTATAAAAAGGCTTGAATAACCTTACAGAAATCACAACCAAAACCAAAGTAGCGTAAAGTTTCAAAAATAAATTTGTTCCACTGTATCAAATGCTTTATAAAAATCCAAAAATAAAATAACAGCTTCCTCATTAACCAACTCTGGATAGTCCAAAAGATCCAGAATAAGTCGGTTATTATTTGTTATAGGTCTACCTCTCATAAAATTGAGATTGAGAAACAGATGTTATATCCTCTAAACAGGGTTTTAATCTATTGGCATATAGAGATGCTAATAACTTTTATTCATTATTGAATAATGTTACTGGGCACCAATTATCCAAATGAAGCTTATCTTTATTAGGTTTTGAAATTAATCTGTCCTTGCTTCATAGTTTCTGTTAATTCCCCCTTTTCAACACACTCCTTAAAAAATTCCAAAAGAAATTTTCTAATATCCTGCCAGAAAAAAGATAAACTCGAAAGGTAAACCATCAGGTCCAGGACTTTTATTAAAAGGAGTCCTCTTAATAATCATATCCAGCTCTGTTAGTGTAGGGACACTCTCACAATGTGGCACTCTTCAGTTATAGTATCAAGAAACAGAGACACTTTCCTAAAGAAAAAATCTACAGAATAAGGATTATAAGAGGAAGAGTGCAGTACTTGGTGAAACTCAGACACATACTCAGATATCTTATGTTCATCTGTGACCAATGATCCATTAATTTGCAAAGCTGAGACACTTTTGAGTTCTGCCCTCTTTTTTTCCCCAAGTCAAAAAAAATGAAGAATTTCTTTCTCCAAATTCAAGCCATTTGGTTCTTGACCTAATGAATGCTCCCTTAGCTTTTTCAACATAGAACATATTATGTTCCTCTTTTAATTTATGTAACTTTTCTTCATCTTCTAATCCAAATAAGAAATTCAATTTCTTTAGGATGTTAGCATACCGGTTATCTTTTTGTTTAGAAAGTTGCTTACTAACCGCAATAGAATATTTTCTACATTCATATTTAAACATTTCCCATTTAGCCATGGGCGCGCCTTTCAGCATTCTTTATGTGATGTGTTATAATATTTTTAACGTTACTACAATATATTGGATTTTGCAAAAGTTCAATTTAACTTCCAAAAACCTGTACTTTTTTGTCTGGCCATTTTATTAGTGGACAGACACAAAGTAATGCATGCATGATCCGTTAGTGGGGCTGGAGAAATATCACAATTAGTGATCAAAGGCCCTAGCCAATCGGAGATTAACCAGAAGTCAAGTCGTGATTTCTGTGACATGTCCATCCTAAACCATGTAAACCTAGAGAGAGTATTTTCATGTACAAACCGAAAAGAAAGATCATTAATAAAGTTTTGAATGACCCAATTTAGAGAAATAGCATTTCCTCTGGGTGAAAATCTATCTAAGTATAAATCAGGTACCTCATTAAAGCAGCTGTTGGAAATTTATTTTGCAAGTCTAAAATCTTTTTTGAGATTTCCTCGAGGAGATGCTTATTTAGGGTAGAACTATTAAAGCTATAAATGTTTATTAATATAAAGAGAGTATCTTCTATTTGCAATACTGTAATAATCCACCTACCCACAGATGAACAATGAGTTTCGATGACATTGCCTTTAAAATTATGACTAAACACAACCAAAACACCTCTTGAACGATTTGAGCCATGGCAAAACAAAATGTTACCCTGCAACTGAGATCGCCAGAAACATTCATCATCAATACAAGAATGAGTTTCCTGCAAAAAATCAAAAAACATCTTTTCTCTGCGAAGTACAAATTTCAACAGGCATAAGACACTAACGTTAAGTTTAAACACTGAAAAACTCACAAAAGTGTAAGTTATAGCAGTAGAACTAAAGTGCAAAACTTTGCATCCAACTTTACCCCTCTGAATAACGTAGCCATGAATCCTTCACTCTCCTTTCTTTTTTCTCTCTCCTTTTTTCTTTCAGAGTAAAACCAAGCTGGAAGGAGTCCCCTTTAACATTTTATAGTTTCACAGGACTGAAGCTCAAGAGCTAGCCATCTGAAATGCCAGAGTCTCCGTACAGTTCTTATAATCTATCTGCGGAAAATCTTCTGCCAGGAATTATCGCCACAGGACCTTTAAATCCAGCTTTCTTGCCATCTTTCCGAGCTTGAGCTACTAGTGGCTACAGATTAGCTCTTGCTTCTCTGGCACGTTGGGTCAAGTCTTCAAAGACCCTGATCCTTCTTTGCTTTAAGTACTGAGAGTCCCTTGCATCTCTCCAGACTTGATCACAATGAGAATGAGACTGAAACATCACAATTATCCGATGAGGACGTTCACCTGCCATTTTCGGGCAAAATTGATAGTTGACTGTAGGGCATCAGTCAGTCCAGATGAGATGTGAGAGAAAATCTCTTTCACAACCATCTTCACATTTTCTCTTTCTCTCTCCTGGACACCCGCAATCTTCAAGTTCCACCACCTGTATGCTTCTAGGTCATCTAGCTTTTCCCATAAGTATTTGTTTTCTGCCTACAAAGCCACCACCTGTGTCTCCACCTTTTCAGACTTTTTTGCCGCTTCCTCTGATATTTTGGAAACAGCTTCCATCTTCTCAGACAGTTCAGTAAGTTGGTTAGCAACTGACCTTTCAGTTTCCAAGATCTTGTCCATAAAGTCATCCTGCTTTTTTCCGAGCCTCTCGATAGCCTTGAGCAGAACAGCATTTGAAAGCTTTTCTACATGGTGGCACATTTTGTGCATTGGGCTACTTATCGGTGTGTCCGGTATAGTGGAGAAGAATTCCATAAGATTCTCTTCAGCAGGAGACTTTAAATAATCATGTACCCACTTTATCGAGTCCAGAGCAGCAGCAGAATCCATCATTTGATGGCTAGTTGTTAAAAAAGGGTCAAGGTTCCGAAAAGAAGAAAAATACTCTCTGCTAGATAGCCAGCGACTAACTCGCACTGCTCCATACCAGAATCAAACACGGGAGAAAAACTAAGATGTTATTGGTTTCTAATTCTTTTTTATCCAATCTTGAGGGTGAGAGAAATGTTTTCTCAATACTTGTGTAGTGAATTAAATCATAGGGGTAATTTAATCAAGTTTTGCACCAATTATCACAAGAGCATTCCCAAAAACTGTCTTAGACTGGCGCCATCTTGCCCAGCCTCCAAGTGTAAGCCAGTTTTTAAACCTTCCAACCCCCCACCCACTTTTAGCCCTCCTTCCAAAGCCAGGCCCCCAAAACACATGAACACGCATGATGAAACACAGCTAGCTAGCTCACACCTACAGCTTAGCTAACATTAGCACTGGGCTAATACAGAATGTCGCTACATAAGCAGCAAAGAACACATGAAAAACTCCATTTTCACAAAATTGTCAGACAGAATGTTTTAATTCCAAGAGGATGAAATGAATCCACGTTCAGAGCATGTGCATGCGTGCAGGTGGAGAGGTCAGCAGGTAGACAGACAGATAGGCTATTCGGTCTGAATGAAATGACTGGGCGGGATGTTTATGCTCTTTTTATTGTCAGAACATTTGATTTATTGATTTCTATCAGGATGTAAAGAGTATTTCATAAATATTTCAAAAATGTTTATAAAATAAATCACCTGCTCCACCTTTAAATATCAAACATTCAGGACTGAGTCAGAATTTCTGAATTTTTGAAAAATAAAAGTATAAAGATCAAATGATAAATCAGCTCCTCTTTATGATTCTACATTCTTATTTCAAAGAACCATGAGGTGTCTGAACTCTGTGCTCCACCAGAGGGTAGTGTAGAGCTGCGTCTTCTGTTCAGGTCAATAAGATTCGACTCTCAAACGCCTCTTCATTCAGAATCATTAACAGCGTTTTGATGCTAAAATCAGCCAAGTTAGCGATATTATCATTTATTTAATTTCCAATAAAACCTGCATATGGATGATTCTGCTGAACTGGTTCAAAGTCAGAGCTCAAACACATCTGGGACTTCAACTGATTTTGGACTTTACATATACTGGAAAAAATATATTCCAAATGTATTTATCAAATATATTTTTGCAATTTTTGCAACCATTTTGCCTCACAGCACCCTGCATATTCTGTTTCCCTCCACCATGACTGGATTTTAAGACCAAAATCTTCTCAAAACTATCATAAACAGTGTCTCAGACATCAGGCAATGTATTCATAACTGTTTCACGTAATAACTTTCTGAAGGGAGCTTTTAAAGGTGGACGTCTGGTTCCTATCACCACAACATGAAAATGTTCCCACTTTAGCCTGAGACTGTGTATTTTTATAAAGTTGTTAACTTGACTTTCACATTTCTGCTGTAATTTAGTTAAAGGATTATTTTCACTCCACTGTCTTTCTAACACTGTGAAAGAATCCACCTTTTTCTCTGCTGAAAATCTGAAACTCTGATATTTGCAGGTTATAAATGCACCATCAGGTCAAAAAAATATTCTGCACTGCAGTCATTCACCATCATTTATCTTTACTTTGGGATGCTTTACATTTTAGTTCAACTACTTTATGATTTACAAAGGAAAAGGTTTTCTCTTTTTCAGAAACTGTAGCTCATGTTTGAATAAACAGGCCCTCTAGATCTTCTACAGAAGGTTCCTCACGTTTCTCACGTAGAGTTTCTGATTGAGTCTGCCGCTCACAACAGAATCCAGAAAACAAGAACATGTGAGAAAAGAAGTTTATTCAAAAACACCAATGAGACCCGTTAAATGCACAGATTTACACTCAGTATCAGTGTCTAATCTAGTGATGATGATTGTAGAAACACGTTCACAGTTTCACTCCAGATATTTGAACAGTTTCACACAACAAACATGCAAACATTTACAAAATGGAAGAAAAGAAACTCCAGACCATTTTTGTGCCTTTGAAGAAAATTAGTCAGTTCTTCGTTTTGTTCATAACTCAGTTTTGAAATTCAAAATGTTTGTTCAGTTTTTCAAAGATTTTTCAAAAAGGTTTTGGCATCATTAGTGGCTGTAATTTTGTTTTATGTGCTTTAAACTCTCATCCTCTTTCTCAGCATCTGTGCTTTTCTGTGTTTGGCACTGAGTTTTCCCATTCCCAGCTCACCTGGTGGGAGTTTTTGTGTCATATTGCAAAATCCCTTCAAGTTTCTGATATTTAAATGTTTCTAAAAAGTTTTTTTTTCTCTAAGCTCAGTGTCTAATTTTTAGCTTTGACCTTTTAACAAGATTATAAATTTCTCATCTGCATTGTTAATGGATGTTTTGTGGTTTTCTAATCAAACCTGGTCAAGCTCAAGAGTTTTTGACATCCTCACTACTTTCTTGGGTTTCCTGTTAGAAGTGCTCTGTACAACCTTTTTATTGCCACTTTATTAGAAACACACACCTTGTGCTTCCACTAACTGACCACTTTTTTAGAAACACCCACCATGTGCTTTCACTAACTGGACACTTGTTTATAAACACCTACCTTGTGCTTCCACTAACTGGCCACTTTTTTCGAAACACCTGCCTTATACACCGATCAGGCATAACATTATGACCACCTCCTTGTTTCTATGCTCATTGTCCATTTTATCAGCTCCACTTACTTTATAGGTGCACTTTGTAGTTCTACAATTACAGACTGTTGTCCATCTGTTTCTCTGCATACATTAGCCCCTTTTTACCCTGTTCTTCAGTGGTCAGGACCCCCATGGACCCTCACAGAGCAGGTTCTATTTAGGTGATGGATCACTCTCAGCACTGCAGTAACACTGATGTGGTGGTGCTGTGTTAGTGTGTGTTGCGCTTGTCTGAGTGGATCAAACACAGCAGTGCTGCTGGAGTTTTTAAACACTGTGTCCCCTCACTCTATTAGACACTTCCTACTTGTCAGTCCACCTTGTAGATGTAAAGTCAGAGACGGTAGCTCATCTGCTGCTGCACAGTTTGTGTTGGTCATCCTCTAGTCCTTCATCAGTGGTCACAGGACGCTGCCCACAGAACACTGTTGGTTAGATATTTTTGGTTGGTGGACTATTCTCAGTCCAGCAGTGACACTGAGGTGTTTAAAAACTCCAGCAGCACTGCTGTGTCTGATCCACTCAGACAAGCACAACACAGGGTAAAAGGGGCTAACAAAGTATGCAGAGAAACAGACAGACTACAGTCTGTAATTGTAGAACTACAAAGTGCACCTATGTATAGTAAGTGGAGCTGATAAAATAGACAATGACCATAGAAACAAGGAGATGGTCATAATGTTATGCCTGATCGGTGTAGGTCTGTTACTGTACCGTTTATCACCCCCCACCCTTTTCATTATTGGTAAGTTTTTCACCACAGAGCCACTGCTGACCAGATATTATTTGCATGGTGGACCGTCCTCAGCAGTTTGTGATCAGAAACTGACCATTGATGAAGACCAACACAAACTGAACATCAGCAGATGAGCTACAGTCTGTAACTGAACACCAGAAAGGTGGAGTTTCTGATAAAGAGGACGGAAAGTTTATTGTGTAGAACTGCTGTTGCCTCTACTGAGCTCCTGTTGCACTGTCAGCTATAAACACTGGGATGCTAAGTACACATGGAGAGCTTTTAATAAGGTTCTCATGAATGTCCTCATCTTCCATGGTCAAATGTGAGTTTATGAAATTGCAGCCATGAAAAGCGATTGTATCAAAATATGAAATAGTTTAGGTTCAAGGTCATGAAAAATGTACATTCAGTTACATTCACAAGATATTTTTGTAGGCTCCGCTGTGCTTTTTTGGATGTTCACAGTGTACACACTGTTTCTCTGTTCTAAATAAACCCCGTTGTAAATAAACATTGTAAAACAGCAGCATGTTGGGGTTCAAAGCACCTTGGCTTGCACCTTTCATCAAAGGTAAAATCCTACATTTCTTCTGTTCCTCTTCTTTCTTACCTGGGAATAAAAAGAGTAGTATGTCCCACTCCTAAAGGTAATCTGCACTGCCCATGAAAAGTTTGGGGACAGCTTGGCTTGTTTTGGATTTTTATTAGTAAATTTTTTAAGTTCACTGTTATCTGCAAAGGTAAAATCAGCTTCACGTTCATCAGAGTGTGTTTCCTGGTATGAAGAGCAAGTTTTGCCTAAATGATGATTTAACAGTTTTCTTTTTGAAGGTATTCTTAAAAGCACGGCTCTTTTTGGACCAAAGGTGGTTTAAACACCTGAAAGGTTTGAAGGGACAAAAAGCATGGCCTTTTGATTTTATTCCAAGCTAATCTAGGACCTTTGGCCAGTTATTCCTCCAGCTTTCCAGTTTTTGCAAAGAAAAATGTCATGATCTTCACCACTTTCTGTTTATTATTTTAAGTTATTGCAAAACTGACAAAGAAAAATGCTCATTTGTAATCAAAACATTTTGAAAAGCTAGCTGACACCAGACTTTTGATGGGCAGTATAGCTCCACCTATTTAACTACCACTGCCTGACTCAGACTGTGGTTACTGAAAGCAAGGGATTGTAGACTTTCTTGCCGTCTGCTGAATGAGTCCCGTGGGCCAGAAGCTCCTGGATGGTAATCCAGTTATCCAAGATGCGTCGGCTGCGCTTCTTCATGCTTTTCCTTTGGCTGAGCTCCAGGATGGACGCCTGTCCCTGGCCTCCAGAGTCCTGCTCCTTCTCTCTCTCTCTCAGAAAGTCCAGGCGGCTTTGCAGCATGAACTCTCTGCGTCTGCGGTGCTCTCGGGCCCTCAGCAGTTGCTGCTTGCGCTCCTCCTTGCTCCAGTAGCGGCCCATCTTCATCTCACTGACTGCATCGTCGTCCGTGGTCATCCCACTGCGTTCCTCACAGATCTTCATGGCTCGAGCTTTCAGCAGGCGGTCTCTAACAGGTCGCTTGGCCACGTAGCGTGATCCATCACTTCGGATCTTCACCTTCCACTCCATCCGAGGTGATCCCTGGGGAAGGGATGGTAGCAAACTCTGAGGAAGCGGCATGGGATTTGCTAGGGTTGCTGAGGGGATCTCCAGGTCTCTGTTTGTGCTAACCAAGTTGCTTGGACCACTGGCAGGGTCTTCTGCAGCATCCTGAATCTCAGGACCATCTGTGGCATTCATATCCTTCAGTTGCATGCAACTTTGGTAGCGCTGTGGTATCTTGGAGCCACAGCGACGACGGGAGAGATATGGACTGTTTTCTGCACTCTTTCCTCCTTCTGCTGCTCCACCAGTTGCCACACCATTTGCCTTGGTGCCTTTTCTGACACTGTCAGAAACCTTCTTGCCATTGCTGCCTCCGTTGCGAGACAGAGAGCGAACCCTTGTACCTGGGCTGAGATTCTTACCATTGCCTGCTTCCTCACACTTTCGCCTAGAGCTAGGGGAGGACGGCAGATTAAGGTTCTCATCTTTTGCCCTTGTTGTCCTGTGCCTAGAAGTGTGAGGCCGCAAGGTCACTGAGGCACTGGAGTCTCCAGCTGCTGAGGGTGAAGGGTAACGTTCGCTGACAAGCGGTGTACTCCTGCAACTCTCCCCACCTGTGTTGTAGGCGCTGGTGCTCTCCTTGTCTGAGCGTTCTCTCTCAGGAATTTCGTTGATGTCGGACAGTTCATGGTGGACAGATGCTGCTGCCTTTGCGCCTCCTTCCCCTTCGTTCTCTTTCTCTGCTGGCCAGACTCTCAGGCAGCGTTCTCGCAGCTGTTGCATCTTCTGGGCCCTCAAGACGTTGCGCCACTTGAATTCAAGGTGCCTCAGTTCCTCCTCCAGCAAGGCAATCTCATGCCTAAGTAGGCTCTCATTGCAGTTCATATCTAAAGGAACCTCTCCTGCAGAGCACCCCTGCGGTCCTGCCAGCAAGAACAGGGGATTCCCATTCCTCTCGTAGAGGCACCGGATCTCTAGCAACTCCCGGTACCGTTCACACTCTTCCTCAGTAAGTCCAGGCATTAGCACACTGCTTGCCGTTGAGGCTGCGGTCTCTGAGGCCCCACGCTCCCCTGTACCATCAGGTCCCGGCAGGGAATCAGTGCTAAAGCGGAGTTCTCCTCCATGCATTGGTGCTAGGGAGCTACCATGGAACCTCCGCATGCTGCCAGGTGTGTTGGTTGCATTGGTGGTGGACGCGCTGGTGGCATCATCAGCCAGCAGGTCATGTTCTGAAGACTCCTCATTCCGTGTGCTCTCGTCCGTACGCCCAACCCCGCTGTCCAGCTCCTGGCTGTTGCTGAGTGCCGTGTGCCACAGGTTGGGATGACCAACACGATGGCCACTTACTGAGTCGCTGAGGACAGAACTGGCTCTCCTGCGGTGATGAGGACTGACCAGGTGAGATCCATTATCCAGGACCTCCAGCCCCAGGCCGACCCCCAGCTCCAGCTCCAAATCATCTGCCTCATTCTTTAGTGAAGAAATGCATTGGAAGATGGGGGATGAGGGCAGATGAGATGGATGCAAAAGAGAGAAGTTAGAAGAGGCTGATTTTCACTTGTGCTGTTTCTAGGCAGTAAATCTATGGGCCTCATTTACGAACCGTTCTTAAGAAGAAAGTTCTTTTTAAAACACATTTACGCAGTTTTGACTAAGACTGTCATTCACTAATGTTTTCTTAATAGGGATTTGTTCTTAGGTAAGAACAGAATCAACACACACTCAAGAGCACAAAAGTGAGAACAGTTCTGCACTTTAAGAACACGTTATGAATCTGATGTAGACTTTTTAAGGACCTTTCTCAAGAACACATTTAAGAACAAACTTGGTATTGGAGGCCCAGTTTTAGACGAGTCATCACAATTTAACATTTAAAAATTGCAGGTATCACAGATGCTAAAATCAAGCCGAAATTTTATACTAACTATTGGCCCCACTTTATTTGTATAGCCCCCGCTAGATTGTCTAGAGATGTTCAAATTATTATTATACTTTGTGTTGGAACTTGTTTCTGAACAGTGTTGGGGTTAGTATTATTACCAGGGTGAGAGTTAGGATAAGGTTTTTGGTTGAAGGTAAAGGTAGAGTTAGGACTACTGCCAGGGTTACGGTTTGGGAAAATTAAGGTGAACTGAATAGATATTTAGTTAAATATAACTTACATACTTGAAAAGCATCTTTAGTGGGCTATCCAAATAAAGAATTATTGAATGAAGAAATTGTGTGGAATGTTCAAAACTTTCAGTCCAGACCACATCAGTGTCTGTAAGTAGAAGAAGAGATATTTTATAATGATTTAAATTTGATGAAAATTTATTGTTGTGTGTACAATCTTGTTTTGTGAAATAAATCTTCAAATTTTTATGTTTTTGTTTGTCATTGAAAGAAACAGAAACAAGTCAGAATGCAATGCAATTTATGCAATCTACACTCCTGGGCAAAAAAAATCTAGATTTAAACCCTGTATAGAATATTTGGTCTCACATTAATCACAAACTAGGTCAGCAATGTTTTTCAGCTGTTTGAAGCCGCCAATGCTGAGAGGATCAATA
Source organism: Colossoma macropomum (assembly GCF_904425465.1). Lineage (NCBI taxonomy): Eukaryota > Metazoa > Chordata > Actinopteri > Characiformes > Serrasalmidae > Colossoma > Colossoma macropomum. Next base: position 24,028,619 of record NW_023494802.1, on the reverse strand, counting down.
CTGTCTCTTCATTCTGTAAAAGACTGTCTGCACATTTACACACAAAACCTCAATATTTAAAGAAATCAGAGTGAAAAACTCTCCACACTGACTTATTGCAGCTGTTTGATTATGGATTTATTGTTAAGACCACTAAAAGATGAATGTTTTGCCATTTTGGGCTCGGCCCATTTTTTCATAATTAGACTGGGTTGGGTTAATATCTTTTGAGATGGGAATGGAGAGCAGACATAAATTTTACACTTTCACAGTGATGTAATCTCTTTTTGAACAGCAGAGGGCAGTGTTTGGCTGAACTCCCTCAATATTCGTACTGTAAATAACCATGGGGTGTCTCTTCCCATCTGCTGTAGTGGACGTTTAAACAGCGAGAGATGCTTTACTGAGCCACCTGTGCAGGGAATACACTTGCCCGTGGACACACACACCATCTGGAGCTTCCACCACACACACACACACACACACACACATACACACTACTAACCCCTAAACCTACATACATCCTCCATAGTCATAAACACAGTCCAGGTAACCAAGTCACTGTCTTAAACACAGCCAAACAAACACCACTATACATTTAAATACATATTACTGCTGTCAACCTTGTATCTCCATTTTTGACATTCTTCAGTTTTTGACATTATTTTGTTACTGTAATACAGTGAGGAGATTTGATGGTCAGTTTGAGTTTAAAGTCTGAGGTGTTCACTGTGGTTAATGAGCTACAGCTCTGGGGGAAAAGCTGTTAGCATATCTGGTTGTGCTAGTTTTAATGGCCCTGAATCTTCTACCAGAGGGGAGTGTCTGGAAGAGGTGATGTTCAGGATGAGAGGGGTCAGCTATAGTTTAGTCAGCGCGCTTCATCACTCTGCTGGTGTAGATGTCCTGAGAGCTGACCAGGCTAAAGTACAGCCTTCACACAGCAGCATTAGTTTAACACACTAATATTCACAGCAATCACAGATGTTCCTTTACGTTCCTTTATGTTCCTGAAGAACAGGGTGAACATATGCCTCTTTTTGGGAGGTAAAAAATAAGTCTAAATGTAAATCACCTAAAATGTCTGGGATTTGGCATTGCTTTCATTTTGACATTTGCCTTCATGATAATTCACTACTACTGAAATACTTAATTTTTTATTAATTTACCAAAAACCACGCTGTGGCGTCCTTTCGTGAGAGGACTGCTGTTCATGTCTGTTAGGATCCTGCATTTTCAGCGTCAGATCTATGTTTGTCCTGAATCCACAGCTCTGCTTTAGTGACCTCGGCCTCCAGTTTGAGCTCATTACTGCGTTATGGACTGATTGATTACTCGGGGGGGGGGGACATCACGTTCAGTTTTGCTCTATTTGTATTCATGAGGTGGGGGGGGTGTTGAGGGGTTAGAGAGTGTTTATGCTAATCTGTCAGTGCTGAGATGAGGACTGGGTGCTGCGGTCGTGTTGGGAGTTAAACGTGATGAATCTGAGCTAAAGCGTGATTCTGATTAAACTGGACACACACTGGTCAAACAGGGACACAGAGTCTCTCTCTCTCTCTCTCTCTCTCTCACTCTCTCTATTGTTATTTATTGTGTTGTGCGTGCGTGTGTGTGTGAGTTCACAGAGGAGAATGTGTATGTGTGTGTGTATATATATGTGTGTATGTGTGTGCGCGTGTGTGTGCGTGTGTCTGTGTGTGTGTATGCATGTGTTTGTGACCTTGAATAGAACAAAGGAAAACCGTCACAGAGTGCAGACTCACACACATTGCTCCATCTCCTCCACCGTCCTGTTTTACATCTCTCTCATTCTCTCTCTGTCCTCCTCTCACCTTCACTGTCTCCTTTCATTTGTTTAACGCAATCTCTCTCTCTCTCTCTCTCCCTCTCTCTCTCTCTCTCTCTCTCTCTATCTTTCTCTCTCTCTCTCTCTTTCTCTCTTTTTCTCTCTCTCTCTGTCCTCCTCTCACCTTTACTGTCTCTTGTTGTTTGTAACAGGTTGGTTTACTGTCTGTTTACTGAGTGTGTTGTTGCTGCAGGGCGATCAAGTTCTGCTCTTTCTCTCCCTGTTTAACCTTCATGTATTCACATTCGAGCTGTTTGTATCCAGACTCGTCCTCACGGCTGCAGCGAATGAGAAGAGCAGAGCTGTACTTCTCCAACACAGGTACAGATCTAATCTCCACAGTCCCCCCCAAAACCTCACCCCCCACCACTTACCCCTACTACTCACCCCTGCCCCCTATTTGCATCTTTAGTTTTAACGCTGGAGCTATGAGGCTACTAAGTACTTGAAGCTTATACTCCACCCCTTTACACTGATAGGACACACCCTGACTCATGAGCCCCCTGCAGAGGTGACACCATTAAGGCCTTTATTTATTTATCAGAACATCAATTAATTAATCTGAACTTGTGTATAACTGATGAGATCTTGTGCATTTTAGTCGTCCTGTGTTCAGTTCCGGGAAACATTCACAGACAATAAGAACTCGTTTGACCAATCACTGCTGTCTCTGTGGTTGGCATAGCAACTACCAAGTTGACCAGGGCTGTGCTCAGACTGCAGACAAATCTGGTTTGTTTCTCAAATCAGATCTTTTGAGGCGACTGTCTGCTCTGTTACCTGCATGTGATCAGATCAGATTTGTGTGTCTTGCTTGTTTGTCTAATTATTTGTTGTTAAGACCATTAAAAGCTGAATGGTGTGCTTTTTTGGACTTTTTTGCCCAGGAGTGTAGAAAAATTTACAGCACAATCTTTGTCAATCTAAAGAATGATTTGACCAGGCAGAGAACCATTTAATCATGCAAATGCTTCTTTGAGTGTTCATGGTTCTATTTAGAACCACTGTCTTTACTAAAGAACCCTTGGAGAACCATCTTTTTAAAGAGTGTACTCCTTAACCCAACTCTTATCATCATGTTGTTGATAATCAACAAGTTTGTTAGTAACTGTAGTATCTGTAGATCTACAGGGGTCATCAAAATAAAATCTGACTGATGCATTTGTCCAGTTTTGGTACAGAAAAATCACTTCTGAATATTTATTATATTCATGTTTATTTGCATCACATTCAGTGTGTAACAGTCTTGAGAGCCTCTCTCACCTCAATCTCAGGCCTGGCCAGTAGCAGGGAGATGTTGGTGCTGTCCTCTCTGGTCAGAATAGCCACGGCCTCCTCCCGGTTCTGCACGTCCACTCCATTGATCTGGACACAGAGATCCACATTAACACCACTTGACCTCTCTAACTGCCTCTGACTGTTCTGCTGGAGAGAATTAACTAATGCTCCACGAGGTGAAGGTTAATATGAGCATCTACTGATCCATACCTGCAGTATCCTGTCCCCTTCTCTGATACGACCATCTTTAGCAGCGATGCTGTTTGGGTTGACCTGGCAAAGAAAAGTAGGCGTTTAGGAAAAAGTTTCCTGAAGTATATAAAGTACAGCATTATCTCTCCATTCGTTATGCTCAAATCTTTCAGTAAGCTTAGTTTGATTTGGGCAGATCTTTCACCAACAGCCATTGTCTCAAAGCAAGAATCCACTGAGAGGAACCAAAACTCAAGAGCACGAAAAGAAGCACTGAGAGGAACCAAGCCTCAAAAGGACTGTGGAACCCAATATTGTAATAATTTCCCAATACAATAATTACCTCAAAAATATGATAAAACCAAGAACCTAAAGAACAAACTCTTTATATCCATGAGGAAGAACGACCGAGAGGAACTAAAACACAAAAGGAGAACATCCCTCAGAGCATGAGGAGGAGCCACTGAGAAGAACCAAGACCCAAAAGAAGAAACTCCCTAAGAACATGAAGAACCACAAGACTCAAAAGAAGAACCTCCCTAAGAGTATGAGGAAGAACCACTGAGAGGAACCAAGACCCAAAAGGAGAAACTCCCTAAGAGCACACAGAAGAACCACTGAGAGGAACCAAGCCCCAAAAGGAGAACTTCCCTAAGAGAATGAGGAAGAGCCACTGAGAAGAACTAAATTTCAAAAGAAGAACCTCCCTGAAAGCATGAGGAACAACTACTGAGAGGAACCAGGACTTAAAATGAAAAAATCACATAGAGCATGAGGAAGGACCACTGAGAGGAACCAAGACCCAAAAAGAGAGACTCCCAATGAACATGAGGAAGAACCACACAAGCCTCAAGACCACCACAAGACTCAAAAGGAGAACCTCCCTAAGAGCATGAGGAAGAACCACTGAGAGGAACCAAGACCCTAAAGGAGAACCTTCCTAAAAGCATGAGGAAGAACCACTGAGAGGAACCAAGACCCAAAAGGAGAACCTCCCTAAGAGCATGAGGAAGAACCACTGAGAGGAACCAAGACCCAAAAGGAGAACCTCCCTAAGAGCATGAGGAACAACCACTGAGAGAAACAAAATTTCAAAAGGACAGCCTCTCTGAGAGGATGAGGAGTTCTTCAGTAAGAGGAAAAAGACTCAAAAGGCAAACCCATCCTCCAGTTAGGATACAAGTACAAGTTTACAGCGAAGACTGAACAGAGGAAATGGGGTCAAAAAGAGGAAAGATCCAAGAGATCCACCAGTGAGTGCGGGAGAAACCATAAAGGACTGAGGGAGAAACTGATCTATTGTAGGACAGGATGGTAGATACGGACCATGGTGGAACACATTCCCTTCCTCCAGGTAACGTTCTCAGTCCAGTGTTTGAGGATCCACCAGTCAGTGATTTTCTAGCCTATTCCAGCTCCCAACACAGCTTTACCAAAGTGACCAGCCTCAGGTGTTTTTGGGGCTGGAATGGAAGCTTGTAGCTGAGGACTCTGCTCTGATCTCAGACATCGACACTATGAAATAAAATGTGTAGTTATGCAGTAACCAAAAAAGGTGTTAGACAAACTTTGGCTGTTATCTGAGGCATCTTCATGAGGAGCCTTTACAACAGGACTGAGGAACATACACATGATCATATCTTGCTGGCGGCTCAATACTTATTAATAGTCATTTATTACATTTGATAGGTTTGTTTTGGAAATAAATTCATACATGACATCACTGTTTATGTTTGTCTCAGAAAACATACGCTTTTAGATCTCCTCACCTCCCCTACGTAGATGCCCAGGTCTTCTTCATCGTCAGTGCGGTAACACACAGTCAGTCCCAGTTTCTCCTGCTGCCGAGACTTATACAGCTCCACTTCCTGCAGAGGGAGGAAATAGAACACCAATGTGGATCTGAATAATATTTGTTTACAAGAGAAACTACACAGACTCAGAGAAATAGGAAGTCAGTGCGAGATGTTGTGGAACAGGGAATGATCATAAACATTTTGGCAACAACAAAAAGAATGCACTGTTGCCTCAAACTACCTCAGTAAGGCGAGCTACTTTGCCACAGCAACACTGACTGCTCTAAATGCTATAAAATAAATGCATTTGTGGATGGGGCCAGGAGATTAAAATACTTTATGGACAGAATGTGGTCCACTGGTACTGTTCTAAGGTGTGTGTGTGGCAGCAGTAATAGCAGAAATGTAGACAGTGTGTTCTACCTCGTACTCCAGATCATCCTGTCTGTCCACCTCATGTTGACTGATGTCAAAGTAGTCGGTGGGGTCGTAGTACACATGATCTAAAGGAGACCTGCAGAGAAGAGTGAAACAAGATAACTACACACAGTACACTCAGTGGCCACTTTATTAGGAAGAACCATGCTGTGCTTCTAATAACTGGCCACTTTATTAGAAACATGTACCTTGTGTTTCCACTACGTGGTCACTTTATTAGAAACACCTACCGTGTGCTTCCGCTAACTGACCACTTTATTAGAAACACTTACCTTGGGCTTCTACTAACTGGCCACTTTATTAAAAACACACACCTTGCGCCTCCACTAACTGGCCACTTTATAGGGAACAGCTACATTGTGCTTCCACTAACTGGCCACTTTATTGTAAGCACCCACCTTTTGCTTCCACTAACTGACCACTTTATTAGAAACAGCTACCTTGTGCTTCCACTAATTGGCTACTTTATTATAAACACCTACCTTGTGCTTCCACTAACTGGCCACTTTATTAGAAACACACACCTTGTGCCTCCACTAACTGGCCACTTTATTGTAAGCACCCACCTTTTGCTTCCACTAACTGACCACTTTATTAGAAACAGCTACCTTGTGCTTCCACTAACTGGCCGCTTTATTAGAAACACCCACCTTATTGTTCCATTGTAACAGTACAGACTGTTGGTGCTCAGTTTAAGTGAGTGTATCAGACACATTGGTGTTGCTGGTGTACACAGAAATGTAGACATACAGGTGTGTAGCCCAGTGTCACTATAGCACACACTCACATCTGGTTGAGCAGGTACGGCTCTGGGATTGGTGGTAGAGGTGGAGATGGGGATGGCGGGGGTCCGCAGGTTCGGTAACTCCTGCCCACTGTAACCATGTTTTGGAAGCTGATGTCCGTCTGTGTTCCACTGTCCACACAGTCGGCCAGTAGCGATACACCACCGCCCACCACCACGCCCCCTTTCCTCCTGGGGCCCCGCCCCAGGCCCCGCCCACAGCGAAGAGCCTCCAGACCATGTTCCTGAGATAGTCTGGAAAGGTCTTTACTGCTCACCTACAGAAAGAAAACAATATGTAGACAAGACTGTGTATTACATAATGTTCTAAGGATCCTTCATCCAAATGAATTTATCTTTTTTAGATAACCACACCTTCACATAGACCATGACAACCTAAAGAAGGACAAAAAGGACAGCAACAGTTAAGTGAAAAATCTAATTTCCCCAGCCCTCCTCACCTTACCTTGAATATAACCGATCAGCCAAGACATGTTTGATGTTTTCTTTTTTTTAGTTTTAGTACTGGAGGCTATTTAAGCTACCAAATAAGGGAAGCTTAACTATTCACTGTAGAGCTCAGTGATTTTTGACATTGCATTGTCAGAGGATGCCACCTTTCGGACAAGACAGTTCATCAAATTTCTGCTCTGCTAGAGCTGTGTTGGTATTGTGAAGTGGAAACATCTACAAACAACAACAGCTCAGCTGCAAAGAACACTACCTGTCTGAATGCAAATGCAAAGTTTGGTGGAGGTGGAATAATGGGCTGGGAGTTTTTCATGGTTCCAGTGCAGGGAAATCTTAATGCAACTGCAAACAAACACATTCCAGAGGACTGTGTGCTTTCAGCTTTGTGGAACAGTTTGGAGAAGACCTTTTTCTGTGTGGTGGAGGTGGAATATTAGACTGGGGCTGTTTTTCATGATTCCAGTGAAGGGAAATCTTAATGCTACTGCATACAATCAATTAAATCCTGATTATTCTCTTAAATGTTTCCCCTATTTATCTTGTTTGATTTGATTTGATTTTACTGTTAATTTGTTCACGTAGTTCTGTTCATTTCTTTTTCAGTCCCTTTACGCTATACATTTGGTGTTTTGGAAATGAGGGTCACCTTTAGTGTAAATAATTGATACAATCATTGTCAATCAATCTAGCCAACTTCTAGCTTCCAGCTTTGTGGAACAGTTTGGAGACCTTTTTGTGTTCCAGGAAGAAAACGACCCCTCATGCACAAATAGATTTAGAAGTCTGGTGAGTTTGGTGTCCTGACCTCAACCCTGTCTAACATCTTTGTGAAGAAGTGGAACGCTGGCTGTGAGTCAGACCTTCTAGCCTAAAATCAGTATCTGACCTCACTAAGTTCTCTTGGGACTGGAAGGAGATCTTCAACAATCTGGTTGTGATGTTCAGATGTGGGAGCAAAACTGGTCTGCAGTGGAGATGAAGTTTATACTTCAAACTGAAAAGCTCATAAAAGCTCACAATGACAAGCTGTTCAGACGAGAATATGAGCAAATGAACAACACGAACTAAGAACAAAGTAAACACAGACGAACGTTTCTGAAATCAGCATATTACAAAGCTAAAAGCCAGCAGCTCTGATCCGTCTGCTTTTCTGTTTTATGAAATTATGGACAAATTAATGGGAGGTCAACCTCTTGCTAACATGGATAAAAACTGGTGGATGTTGTCATGGTAACATCTACACCAGGGCTGTGTTCAGACTGCAGGTGAATTGTGTTTGCTTCTCAAATCAGATCTTTTCAGTCGACTGTCTGCTCTGCTATCTGTAAGTGATCAGATCAGAATTGTATGTCCAGATATCACCAGTCTATCTGCATGGATTGCCATGGTAACAGCGTAGGTGTCAGTAACTATGTAGCTATGCTGGATTTCAAACACAGATGCAGGAGAGATGGAGGTGCATCATCTCTCCCTTCAAACTCTTTCTTGATAATCATGAATCTCTGCAGCTCTTCTTGAATCCCAGCACTTCCCTCACTCTGGATTTGACATCATCGTTGTTTGTCCCATTGCGAGTGACAAAAAAGACACTTTGAAATCAGATTTGAGCATCCAGAGCATCCAGACTGAGGCACATCTGTAAAAAAATTGATTGGAGTCGCGTTTCAAACCACCTCCAAATGTGGTTTGGATCAGATTTTTTGCAGAAATCAGGTTTCATGTGTTTTTTGCCGTTCAGACTATCAAACATCAATCTGGATATGCAGATGTGGGATTGTCGGATTTGGGCTGGCAGTCTGAACACAGCCTAAGTAGTTCTCTATGCACGCATGTGATTTTGGGTCTGATTACTTGTAGTGTGTACGTAAATGGAGATTTTAATCAGATTGTTGAGTAGAGTGAGCATATAAACACCTTAGTCTAAATCTCTAATCAAAATCAATTCAATCAGATTGGAGATCAGCTTCTCGTCTAACTTTAACTGTGAGAAGAAAGAGAGAGAGAGAGAGAGAAAGAGAGAGAGGAAAGATATGACAGGGGATTTAATAACAAAGCCCTGAAGAGAGGGTTCTGTTATTTAGTGTAGAGCGAATGTTGTGGGAATTGAACTCGGAGTTAGAGACGAATGTCTGCAGTCTCACAGTGACAGATCACAGCAATACCACAAAATCCCCAAAGCACAGAGGAACCCTGACTTACTGTGGCTGCACTTTACTCACAACAAAGTGCAGAACATCTGCCCTGCACAGCGGCACTGCTGTAAAGTGGCAGGTTATCAGGAACGCTCAAAGATCTACAGACCGAAGACGGGGTATTAGGGTGGACTCATACTGCTCCCGGTTGCCTTGTACCATGCCCAAGCATGATTACCCTCCCACCCCCGCCCACATTCTGGCCTGCGCTCACATGGTGTTTAACGTTCTGGCCTGACCACGCTTACATCATCACAATGCGACTCTTTGTGTTAAAGAAAAGTGCTCGCACAGCACTGTGTAGCTCATGATTGTATTTACTTTGTGGCTTATTTGGAGAAGTTTTGGGCACTGACACACAGCCCTCGCACACGCGCTATAGATTTATTGATTACACTATGCAGCGGTTTTTGGTTAATCATGCTGCACGTATAAGATTTTTATGATTTTGAGAGAGAAGTTTCAGCTTTATTGCTGACTACAATCCACCTTCTTCAGTAAGGTGAGAATCAGACCCAAATATTAACCCAAATATTCTCCAGAACCAATAACACAAATAATCCAGAACCAATTACACAACTTTATCGGCTGCAAATACAACTCCTCAATTGTTTAATAAACAATTTTCAGCCCAGAGGAGAATGGGTTCCCCTTTGAGTCATGGTTTCTCTCAGTGGTTCTTCCTCATGGTCTTAGGGAGGTTCTCCTTTTGGGCCTTGGTTCTTCTTAAGCTGTTAGGAAGTTTATCTTTTGAGGCTCAGTTAATGGTTCTTCCCAATGTTCTTATTGATTTTTTTCCTTTTGAGTCTTGGTTCCTCTCATTGGTCCTTTTTCATGCTTTTATAAACTTTAATCTTTCGGGTCTTGGTTCTTTCATCTTAGGGAGCTTCTCCTTATTTGTATTCGCTCTTCTCAGTGGTTCTTCCTCGTGTTCATAGGGAGTTTATCCTTTTGAGTTATGATTCTCCTCTTACTTGAGTTTTAGTTCTTCTCAGTGTTTCTTCCTCCTGATCTGAGTGAGGTTCTCCTTTTTTAGTCCTCACTTCTTTCAGTGATTCTTCCTCATGCTCTTATAGACTTTTATATTTTGAATCTTTGTTCCTCTCAGTGGTTTCTCCTTTTGAGTGTTGGATTTTCTTTAAATCTCAGTGTCTGATATCTGTGCGTGTAAAATCGTTAAAGCTGTGTGGGAGATGGAATAAAGGAGAGACATAGGACAGAGAGAGAGATAAATAACAGCAAAGTGTCAACAAATAACTCACAGAAGATACAGAGAGGACGGAGGCAGCAGGAGAGATGGATGAAAGGAAGGAGAAGAGATGTGAATCTAGAACAGCCGTTACCGCACCAAACAACTCAAGTAACAGGAAACAGGTTTTTTCATTTTTAGTTTGATGTTTTTAAATGTACATCTTTATTTCCTGTTTTGCTTTGTAGTGGTGGCATGGTGGGGCCGTGGGTAGCGCTGTTGCCTCACAGATGGGTCTGGGTTTGATTCCCGGCCGGGCAACCAGGGTCATTTCTGTGTGGAGTTTGCCTGTTCTCCCTGTGTCTGTGTGGGTTTCCTCCGGGTACTCCGGTTTCCTCCCACAGTCCAAAAACATGCAGTCAGGCTGATTGGACCAGCTGAATTGCCCCTAGGTGTGAGTGTGACTGTGTATGTCTGTCTGTCTGCCCTGTGATGGACTGGTGACCTGTGTAGGGTGTATCCTGCCTTCCGCCCAATGACAGTTGGGATAGGCTCTAGCACCCCACCGTGACCCAGAAGGATAAGCGGTTTAGATGACGTATGTATGTATATATCTTTATTTCCTGTTTTGCTTTGTAGTGGTGGCATGGTGGTGCCATGGGTAGCGCTGTTGCCTCACAGCAAGATGGGTCTGGGTTTGATTCCCTGACTGGGTTCCTTTCTGTGTGAAGTTTGCATATTCTCCCCATGTGTGTGGGTTTCCTCCCAAAGACATGCATTCAGGCCAAATGGAGATGCTAAATTGCACCCAGGGGGGTGTGTGAGTGTGTATGTCTGTGTTTCTGCCCTGTGATGGACTGGCGACCTGTCCAGGGTGTCCAGTGAATGCTGGAGTAGGTTCCAGCTCCCCCCACGACCCAGAAGGATAAACGATTTAGAAAGTGTTTGTTTGCTTTATGTTGAAGCTCTTTGAGCTGCTACATGTATGAAAATTGTTCTATAAAAAGTTGTTATTATCATTATTGTTATTACTATTACAGGTGTAGAACAGAAGGACAGATGGAGAGAGACCTGGATGATGGACAGAATAAAGATGTGGTGATGGTTTGCAGACTGTTGCCTCATCTGATGGAGAAACGCTGAAGAATACACAAACAGACCGGCGGGGGGCTTTAACACACACACCGTCCTGCAGAGCATCTACACTGCAGCAGTGTGTGTGTGTATGTGCGTGTGTGCTGAATGGTAATGACCCTTTCCCTCCACATACTACTCCCCCCAACACTCCCATCAGCAATCTAACAACCAACAGCAGAACCAGACAGGAACCACAGAGGAGCTCCTCCTGCAGTGAGTGTTGGGGAAAGTAACAGTAATGTAGTTACTAGAGATGCACTTTAGATACACACTTAAAAAGATGGTTCTTCAAGGGTTCTTTAGTAAAGACTATGGTTCTATTTAAAACCCTGCGTTCTCTATAGCAACATTTAATTTCATGTTGAAATGGTTCTTCAGATTGATGGGGAATGTGTTGTATATGGTTCTATATAGCACCAAAAAGAGCTCTTGACATCGTAACAATAGCAGAACTCTTTTTGGTGCTATACAGACCCATTTTCAAAAAGGTTCTACATAGAACGATATGCAACACATTCTACATAAATCTAAAGAGCCACTTCACCATGCAAAGAAATATTTATTCCTGCAAATGTTCATGGTCCTATGTAGAACCATTGTCTGCTAAAGAACCCTTGAAGAACCATCTTTTTAAGAGCATACAGACTGTAACTGATCTTCAAGTATCTGCTAGTACTGAGTACCGTGTACCGATAATAACTCTAATCTTTTCACTGGATAGGTGCCTACAAACTAGTGGTGTCATATTCTGGGTACACTCTTAAAAAATGGTTCTGTATAGAAGGCTGAACACTCAAAGAACCATTTGCATACATAAGTGGTTCTTTGTATGGCCAAATGTTTCATCTTTATGATGAAAACCTGGTTGTATATGGTTCTTTAAAAAACCTTTTTAAAAGTAGCACTACAAAAATTGTTATGTTTTGCAGGTAAGAACTGTTTTTTCAGTATCACAATATATAGAATCCTAATTGCTAAGAGTGTAAGCCTGTGAAAATCAAACATCAGACTATAGATAGTATTTTACTAAGCATTTGATTGTTGCTGTTGCCATTTTGTTGACATACTGCCATTCAATGAGGAAAAAAATAAAGGCATCCACTGGGCATGTGTACCCATGGGGTACAAACAGTTAGAACTGAGTTGAGCCAACGTGCTGAATGAAATGGTCGTCAGTGGAGAGGACTGTTCAGATGGTTTTAGCAAGCTGTAGTTAGCAAACTTGCTAACTCAGCACACTGTTAGGAGGTTGCGGTGACCTTATTCTGCAACATTATTATGTACCCATTTACGTTTTGTGGACTTTTGCAGACAGTTATTGTCTGAAATATAAGTGGTTCAAAGGAACTGTTTATCTGGTTTATTTTGTGCAAACCTGGCTACTCACTTGCTGTAATGTGTTAATGCTAATCTGCTAGCCAGCATAGGTGATCTACGGTTAAGGATGGTGTGTCTTGTTTGTTTACAACTTTACAGCGAGAAAATGTACTGAACGAAACATATACAATTAATAAGTTCTTCACCAATGAGACTTTAAAGAATCTGCAGGTAAGCCTGAGTGCTGCTGTTTTAGTAGTTAAATTTGCTAAAATTATGGCTTTCAATAGCTGATCAATCAAAAGAGTAAGTTAGCTTTAACAGTGGTATATTCCTCTGATGACATATGTCATGTATTCATTGACATTGACATTTTTTCACTGTATATTCATCTTATTTAATGGCCAAATAAATTGATTCAGTGTCTTAGTTGGTAGTTTTTTAAAGAATGAACATACCAAACAAAATAAATGTGGGATGCATTTTTAATCAATAACAGAGTAATATCTCTTCAACAGAGTAATATATCTGACTCTTCACCCAGTGCATCATGGGAATGCAGACCCAGTGTGTGTGTTTCCAGTCAGTGTGGCGATAACAGCAGCACTCATAGAGCCACTGTTTGTACAGTGTTAGTTATTAAAGCATCCTGACAGATGAAATACAGCTGTGGTGAGCTGTGAGCCTCATGGCTGCAGTAACAGAAAATAAAACACTGTAAACTTTTATAGTGTCCTGGTTTTCCGACACCACAAGCTGAGATGGCCAAGGAGAAATCTTTGGATAATAACCAGGAAAAACTCTCAGCATCTCCCCATTACCCTACCACAGTCTGATATCATCATTGTGCCAGACAGTTCTGTGAAAGATCAGTTCTCTAGTTTTGCTTTTGATCATTTTCAAGTCCTTATAGGAAAGTCTGTTCACTCGGCAGCCATCTTTGCAATGCCACAGGGCAGTAATTCTCAGCCATGCAAAAACTCCTCTCCCTCTGAATGAGGAGGGACCAAAACAGATTTGAGATCAGTGGAAAATCTGACATAAATAGTTTGTAGCATTTGGCCTAATAACAAACAAAAAACATTATTTTTGGGGGGGTTTCTGGTTGCTGTGGTTGTGCTGGTCTCCACAAGTAGTGAATTTTCTGGCTAGTGGCTCAAGCTTCAAACCGATTGGCTCTTTTATTGAATAATGAGGAAAACTCCAGCCAACAATCTGTCCAATCATCTAATCACACTGTTGGATAAAGATCTCTGAGCTGAAGACGAGAAGCTCATCTAAACTGACTAGATGTCATTCACATTCACACAGCTGTGTAACTTTCACACTCTTTTCAGTTTATTTCAGCTGTTTTTGATCTGTTTGTACTGAAGAGTTTCTGGATTTTCAGTTATATTATCAATGCCTACACATTCCTTTTGTTGTGTTTACAGTGATTAGCTGTTTGTAAATAAAGTGCTGAAACGACTGTTTCCATTTTTTTGGGGGGTTTTTAAAGAGTAGTGTAGAAGTAAATTAATGAGTAGTGAGATGGGACTGACAACTACCTGGAAGACCTGGTAGACACCAAAACTGTCCCCATCAGATAAACAGCAAGTAAAGCTTTCATCTTTGAGAGAGGAGGAAATCAATCTGCTTCAGATCTGAAAACATCCACAGGTGTTTCTGTCCATTCTTCCACTGTGAGAAGACAACTCAGCGCTATGGGTCTGAAAGGATGTATAGCTGTCAAGAAGCCTCACTGAGAAAAGGAGACCGACTCATCAAACTAAGAAGCTGAACAATGGACTGACCACCCCAGAGTCCAGACCTCAACATCACTGAATGTGTTTGATTACTTCAGAAAATGACCAACCAACTTCTAAGACTAAACTTTGGAGGTGTGTCTGCAGATTTCTTTGAGAAACTGAAAGTGAGTCTCTTGAAAAGAATGGAAGCTGGAATGAAGGCCTGTGTGTGAAATCACCCCTGGTGTTCAGGGGGTCCCATGTTATAGTTTCTAGGCTATGAAGGACCGACTGGGTGAACCAGTCTGTTACAGCGCCACCCTGAGGCAGAGCAGTGCTGCAGCTCTAGTTAATTAAGAACACCAAAGACAGAAGCTAATTGTGGGTAAAACAAATAAACAATAGGCTTCACTCAATCTATACTTCAGCACCTGTATCTTCCAAATGGACATCATAACGTCATAAGGAGTTTATTTTCAGGGACCTCCAGAATTTAGATTTTGAGACATTCAGGGGGTCCAAGAAGTTAATTAGGAAGTCCTGGACCCTAAAGTGTGAATACACTACATACTGAAACATCTGATGTTATATTTATCTGTTAAGGATTCTTGACAGCTAAATATGATCCTGTGTCAATTTCTATATAGTATGTATATCTGCTTTTTTCCTAATGCTGATAAACCAGTAAATTTACTGTATCTGAGATACATTTGTAGAGTAACCGGTAGCTTAGCTTTGCTAACTATTTTAAATATCACAGTCCTGTAATGATTTTACATTAACACCCCACACCATTAAACACCCGTCAGCCACTCACACTCCACGTGTAATTGCTTTTTCCTCTCATAACACACACACACACACACACACACACACACACACACACTCACACAAACACTCACACACAGACACGATCAGTACAAAATCAATTAAGCAGAAGGTTTTCACTCCCCACAGAGAGCGAGGCATGGGGGGGGGGCTGGGTGGGGCTAGAGGGGGGTGTAGAGACCCTACAGCAAGGAAATTCACATACACAGCTGGAGGACAGCACACTCAGACAGGTTACACATACAGCAGAACCTGGGGAACAGTTTAGAATGAACTGCTGACACGTTATAGTGTCAACAGCACTGACATAACAGGAGAACGATATAGAACTGATTAACTGTAACTGTGTATAACAATACTGTTGATCATTCTCCCTCTCTCTCTCTCTCTCTCTCTCTTTCTTACTCTCTCTCTCTTTCTTACCGAGCTGTAATACAGTCAGGGATGATGCTGTGATCATCCACTGAGATCTACAGGTTTATTATACATTTATTACACATGCTATTAATTAATTACTTTATTGTTTTGTATTGATGTAAGAGATTTTAGATGTTCTTATTACACCATGAGAGAGAGAGAAATAAAAGAAAGTGAAAGAGAGAGAGAAAGACAAAAAGTGAAAAGAAAGAGGAGAGAGTGAGGAGAAAGTGAAAAGTGAGAGAGAAAATTAGTGAGAGAGAACGAAAAGAGAGTGCAAAGAAAGATGAAAGAATGTATGTCAGACAGACAGACGGGTGTGGCAGCAGACAGGGCGGGTGCTGTGTGTGTGTGCTGTGTGTGTGTGTGTGTGTGTGTGTGAGGTGTGTGTGGGGGCGGTTGGGGGTGTTTTGTGTTTTGACTGCAGTAAAAACACACTCAAAGTGTGTGTGTGTGTGTGTGTGTGTGTGTATGTTAACCTGGTGTTTGCAAACATACAAGAAACACATCACATTCAGTTAATGAGAGCGGTTACCATGGTTACGGCATCCCGCTGAGACACAGTCTACAGCACAGAGAGAGAGAGAGAGACAGAGAGAGAGAGAGGGCAGTCAGGGAACTGTGTGTATATATGTGCCTGAGCATTATTACAATAAATATATTACAATACCAACTCATATTAACATTTAAATAAATAAATTATATTAATAGAACAGTCTGATTTATTGTAATAATAATTTGTAATAAAAGTATTATAACACAGGTACATATGGGGTATCTGTCGAGCACATGGCTGATGGACTGGAGGAGAACCACATTCTTTGAAGTGATGAATCAGCTCCACCCTCTGACGGTCTGACAGGAGAACCTGTGTTTGGTGATGCAGGGGAACACGAGCTCCTTGAGTGCAGAGTTCTGTAAAGTTTGATGGAGGTGGAAGGATGGGCCTGGCTGATCTTTAGGATTCCAGTGCAGGGAAATCTTAATGCTGCAGCGTACAGTCACAATCTAGAGAACTGTGTTCTTCCAGCTCAGGGAAGACCCAAGACCCTTCCCTATTCCAGCAGGACAATGATCCTGCCCCCCCCCCCACCACCACCACCAAAACAAGAAATGGTTTGGTGAGTTTGGTGTGGAAGAACTTAACTGACCTTCACATAGTAGATAAGCAATGAGCTTCAATGAATCTGGATTTGAGTGTCTGTTTTTCTCTAACAAACAGCATTCAGGGGGTCCAAGAAATTAATTAGGAGGTCCTGGACACCCCTATATTTTGCACTTTGAATGTAATGCTTATGTCTGATGATCCCATGTTTGGTAAAGTGATGCCATTTGTAAGAGTGTATTAATGAATTACATGACATTTCTCTGAACACAAAGAAAACAGAGGGATCATTTCACAAGCACAGGAATGGGCAAGCTGGCACATAAAGAAAGCCCCCTCTCTCTCTTTCTCTCTAACACCTTTTATATTTTGTACGCTCTGGGATGATCAGTGTGCGTGTGGTTTGTTGTTTGTACGTTAATAAACCCACTGATAGTGTGAAACAGCTCTGTCGTTAATTACAGACTAATATCACAAACATCAAACCCACATCAGAGATTCTCCCGACCATAAACAGCAGCTGCCACTCAGCGGGAGCTGCTTTGTTAAAAACATGCAGGAAGTCATGAATTATGTGTGTTTATGATGAGGTGGAGTGCTCACACTCAGGATCTGTGCAGTAAAGAGAGAAACACCTGCAGGCAGAAGCTCTGCAGCATGAACACGGCCTTCACTACTTCAACTCTGAGTTCAATGCTGTTCAATTCAGATTTATTTGTGCAGAGCTTTTTAGAACAGGTCCAAGATCTTCTGAGTAGAACAAAGACTTAAAAGGAGAGACTACAAAAAAGCATGAGGAGAACCACTAATAGGAACTGTGTCACAAACAAAGAAAGTCACTAAGACCATGAGAAGAAAGCACTGAGAGGAACCAAGACTTAAAAGGAGAACCTCCCGAAGAGCATGAGGAAGAACCACTGAGAGGAACCAAGACTTAAAAGAACAACCTCTATAAGTGCAAGAGGAAGAACCACTGAGAGTAAACAAGACTCAAATGGAGAACCTCCCGAAGTGCATGAGTAAGAACCACTGAGAGGAACCAAGACTCAAATGGAGAACCTCCTGATGAGCATGAGGAAGAACCACTGAGAGGAACCATGACTCAATCAGAGAAATTCCTACATTTCTCCTGAAAAGAATGGAAGCTGTCACAAGGGTTCAGAGTGACATTGAACACTCAAACAGCTGAGATTAGATTTGACTGTTGTGCAATTTTCTGTGAAATACGAGTTTTCTGCTTTTTTCAGATGCTCAAAAATTAAAAAAAAAAAGCTTATTCTTATTAGCCGTTTGACTGGAAATTAAATAATGAAGGGGGTCTCTGACTTTTGCACAGCTCAGTCCAACATAATATATACAGTTTTGTCCTTGGCCATGAAAACAGAACAGAATTAAATTTTTGTCTCATTTATGTTTCTTTTCTGCCACTGTGTTGGACTTTTTCCATCCTGCAGGATTCCTGATGTCCACCTTTTCCACTCCTGCTCCATGAAGCGCAGAAATCAATTATCGTTGCTGTCTAAGAGCAGGCAGGTCATCTCGCTGCCCATACATCCCTCTGCTGCTTCTTATCTGCCTGCTTCTGCTCTTTTCTTATCTGCTCTTTCTATTCACTGTATATTTTTGTCCTCAGGATTCGGGGCGACTTACCCCTCCACTTGTCCCTCCGCCTCTCCATTCCAGCCTGTGTGTGTGTGTGTGTGTGTGTATTCGTTCGATTAAACACTTTTATTATTCTGTCCACATCAGCGGCTCTGCAGCAGCTTTCACCCTTAAATTAGATAATCATACAGCAGGAGAGACACACTTCAGCAGAGCTGCTGCTGAAACAGTAACCGTGGCAACTCTTCTAGCCATCAATGTCCAAACCCAAAATATCACCCACCCCTCAGCCTGTCTTTCTCTTGCTTAAAGACACATATCCAGTGATTAGTTCAATACACTCCATCAATAAATGCTCAGATACTGTAGAATAGGAGATATTAGTCCTTAAATTACTTCAATAAATACTCATATATGCTATTAAAGGAGATGCCAATCCATAAATGATCTTAATAAGTGCTCCTTTATGCCACAAAGGCGATATTAGTCCATAAGCAACCTTAATAAGCGCCCCTCTATAGTATAAAAGGAGATATTAGTCCATAAACTAACTTAATAAACACTCCTCTATGGTATAAAAGGAGATATTAGTCTATAAACAAAATTAATAAGCACACTTCTTTGGTATAAAAGGAGATATCAGTCCATAAATAACCTCAAAAAATGCTCCTACAGACTATAAAAGGAGATATCTGTCCCTAAATGACCTCAACAAAGGTTCCTCTGTGCTAGAACAGGAGATATTAGTCCATAAGGGACATTAATAAATGCTCCTACAGCTAATATTGGATATATTAGTCCATAAATGACATTAAGAAACACTCCTGTGCACTAGAGTAGAAGATATTTGTCCATAAACAACTTCAAAAAACACTCCTATACGGTAGAATAGGAGATATTTTACCAAAAACAACCTTGAAAAACGCTCCTATACACTAGAATAGGAGATATTAGTCCATAAACAACTCAATAAATGCTCATATATGCTACAAAGAGATATTAGTCCATAAACAACCTCAATAAATGCTCCTATATGCTTGAATAGGAGATATTAATCCCTAAACAACCTCAATAAATGCTCCTATATGGTAGAATAGGAGATATTAGTCCATAAACAACCTCAATAAACACTCCTGCATGCTACAATAGGAGATATTAGTCCATAAACTACCTCAATAAATGCTCCTCTATGCTAAAATAGGAGACATTAGTCCATAAACAACCTCAATAAATGCTCCTATACGCTAGAATATGAGATATTGGTCCATGAACAAACTCAATAAACACTCCTATGCTAGAATAGGAGATACTAGTTCAAAAACAACCTCAAGAAAAGCTCCTATACACTAAAATAGGAAATATTAGCCATAATTGACCTCAATATATGCTCCCACATACCAGAATAATAGATATGAATCCATAAACAACTCTAATAGACATTCCTATATGCTAGAATAGACCATAGACAACCTCAATAAACATTCCTACATGCTAGAATAGGAGATATTAGTTCATAAAGAACGTCAATAAACACTCCTATACTCTAGAATCTCCAAGTGAAATGTTGCTGAGAGTGATGTTTGCACTTGTGATCATCTCACTCAAACAGCTATAATGTGGTCCAAACACTGGAAGACAGAAGACTGAAGATAGAGAAGCATCTCTTACCTGGAACATGACTCTGCAGTGCTCCTCAGGCTTCTGCACTACACACATGTTACACCCCATCCTGAAAGTTCACCTTCAGCCTCACACAGTCCAAACGTCTCCCTGTGTCTCTCTGTCTGCCCTCCTCTCTCACAGGGCTGATTATAGGGGTTAATTCCGTGGATAAAAACCAACAATCAAAAATCTCCACAAGCACAAAATGAGGTCACAATGTCTCAGGAGAATCCATCTCAGCACTAAAGCTTCTCATAGGTCTGGAATTACATCATCTGTTCAGTCCGGCATCCAGCCAAAGGAGCTCCAACCTGCAGGAAAGTTCACCTGCAGCTGAAGTTTGTAAATCCATCTGATTTTTGTTCTGGAGCAGTTTGGTACAGTCTGCAGTTATGTTCACAGTTTGCTTATCTTCTTCTGCTTCTCACGTCCAGCTGATGTATATGTGGTTTACGCTGCAGGTAAGAAAACGTTCAGAATGTTCCTGAGCCTGTTTGAGAATGTGGATGGAGGAGCAGCTCTGGTAACTCTGGTGGACTTAGGAATGATTCCAGACTTGTCGAAGCATTTGGTCTCCAAAAGATCTCAGCACTGCTTAAACTGTCAAAACCTGTTCTCCTAAAGAAAGTCTCGTGTGGTGATGTTGCTCATTTTTCACTTTATTTTGTTTTTAGTTTTACGGAATATTTTTAGTTTACCGATCTTTTATGATTTTGTTTTTATATGTGCTTAATCTTTGAGCTGGATTTTAATATCCTAAAGGTGCTGTATAAATAAATAATTAACTAATTAATTATGCAGCAAGTAAAGGCCACATTTCATGCACATAATCCCCTTAAAGTGAACATTTTTCCCACTTTTCACATTCTGATCTTCTCTTGAGCAAATTAAAAATCTGTTCTCTCAGTCATCCTTTAAATCCCCGTCTTATGTCCTAAGCAGGTCTGGCACTAGAACTAAATCATGATTGGACCATCCGAAAAACCAGAACAAATCAACAGGAGAGCCACATTAACACCAAATTACAAAAAAAAACCCCACCCCTTTAGGACCTCCTTCGACTGATTTTGCTTGAGGCTTGTAGTAGAAGTTTGGACCTGCCAGCACCTCCTGGCCAATTAAAGGGTTATTTTTAAGGGGTTAATTTCTCCTAATTAACACTCACACTAGTTGAGTCCAAAGACTCCTTTTTCTACCTTCCCTTTATCTCTCTATCTCTACCTTTCTGTTTCTCTTTCCAATGTCTTTTTTCTCAGTGTCTGGACTTTCTCAGTGTCTGGACTAATGCACCCAAATAAGCAGAATAAATCATAAACTTAACGTGAGCTGCTGATTCACTGTCTGTCTGTGGTCATCACCTTTCCAGGCTACAAATAACAGACAAACATGTTGTTTACTGCACTAACTGTGCTAAAGCTAAGTTTCAAGTGCAGTTAGCTTATTAGCTTAGCTCGTCTTTCACAGTTCTAATCGGATTAGAGATGATTTGTAATGAAGTTTGTGCTTCGTTGGTTATTATTGATCTGTTTCAGAAGCTGTGGATCATAATTAAATTACACCATTAGCACTGACTAGGATGTTCATGCTCTGCTGAAACAGATCAATAACTAATTCAATACACGTTCAATAAGCAGCATGTAGCCCCATGTGTGCATAGATCGAATACTTGCGTCAAAATAAACCGAAAATGTCGCCTCCACATGAAATAAGTTGCGATTTGTTGTTTTGTTTGTGCTCGACATCCTGTAGCTATGCTAATCTCAAAGAACTTTGTAATTGCCTAATCAATAAGAATAATCTTTATATATTTATACAGCACTTTAGATTAGCAAAAGATAAACACAGCCAAGCTGCAAATTAACAAGTTTTGTTGTGCTAATGCTAAATATTCAGTGCATTCGCTTATTAGCTTATTAGCTTTTCACAGTTATAACCAGTTTTGCAGTGAAGTTACTGTATCGTTAATATCATTAGTGGTTATGCTGTTTACCCAATTAGTTATTATAATATTTATTTACATAGCGCCTTTCTTTAATTAGAAAATACAATTAGCAAAGCTAGCTACCATTTTTATCAGAATGTATAAAACAGCACAGTTATGAAACACACAGTACAAAGTAAAAGAGGCTTGCTAAACTTAGTATTATGCTAGACTGAACAAATATGTTTTAATCTGGATTTATAAACATCACTCATTGCTAATGTTTTCTGTGATGGTTTGAGAGTTTTTGTTCCAGAGTTTGGGAACCAAACTCCTCCAGTGTTTTAATTTCTTTTTAGTTCTCACATCGCAGAATGTTTACAAAGCTCTCTCTCTCTCTCTCTCTCTCTCTCTCTCTCTCTCTCTCTCTCCTTTTTCTATCACTGTAACCCCTTCTGTGGATGCTGGTTTATCTAAAGGTTATTATCTGGTGAAGATGCTCTTTTTTCTGGTTTTATTTTTTCAGTGTTGGTTTTGTTCTCTTTATCTCAACCTCCTCTTTCTTTCTCTCCCTCTTTCTTCTCTCTCTCTTTCTTATTTATCTCTACTTATCTTTTTCCTCTTTTTCTCTATCTCACTTTCTTTTCCCTGTTTTTCTTTCTTTGTTTTTCCTCCTCCTTTTCCTTCTCTTTTTTTATCTTTACTTCGTTCTCTTCTCTTTCACTTTCACTCTTTCTGTTCCCTCCTTTTCTTTCTTTCTTTCTTTCTTTCTTTCTTTCTTTCTTTCTCTCTTTTTATCTTTCTTTCTTTTGTTCTTTCTCTCTTTCTTTCTACTTTATTTCTACTTCTTTTTCCTCTCGTTTTTCTTTCTTTTTCTCTTTTTCTCACTTTTTATCTTTACTCTTCTCCTTTCTTTCTCACTTTTTTATGTCTTTCTTTCTTTCTTTCTTTCTTTCTTTCTTTCTTTCTCTTTCTTTCTTTCTACCTCTCTACTTTTTGTTTTCCCCCTCTCCCCCTACTGTCTCTCTATTTTATCTTCTTCTTCTCCTTCCTCTTCTTTCCTTTCCACTTCTCTTTCTTCTCTTTCTTGCTTCCTTCCTTTCTTTCTTTCTTTCTTTCTTTCTTTCTTTCTTTCTTTCTTTCTTTCTCTCTACCTCTCCCTCCTTCTCTGTCTCTGTTTTCTCTTCGTTTTTTTATCTCTCTCTTTTTTCCCTCTCTCTGAGATGCTGTAGTTCAGTGCAGGTGTTCAGAGGAGATGAAAGTCGAGATGTTTTGCTTTTGAGCTGCTGGTGCGACAGTTTAGTGTGAGACAGAAGCTGAAGCTGCTCTCACCGCCCTGCCCTTCAACACAAAGACCACCACACTGCAGAGAGGGGGGGAGAGAGAGAGAGAGAGAGAGAGAGAGAGAGAGAGAGAGAGAGAGCATGCTGAGAAACACTACAATTAGCATCCAAATCCTGCCAACTTCTAATCTGATCTGACTGCAAACAAACAAACAAACAAACAAACAGACAGACAGACTGAAGAGTGTTCAGACTCACAGCTCAGCCGGAGTTCAGCTCAGAGAGAAATCAGAGAAACTGAGAGAAGATCAGAAGTCAGGTGTGGAAGAGAGAAGTGTTATCCCTCCATCAGTTAGTCTTTCTGTCTTTCTCTTTCTTTCTCTCTCTCTCTCTCTCTCTCGCTCTCTCTCAGTTTAATCCGTGCAGCAGTAAAATCCATAAAACAGTGTTAATCCGACTGCAGCCTCCAGAGAACAAGTGTAATAACAGTGTAATAACACAGGTGAGGGAGTGAACCCCCCGCCGTCTGCTCTCCTCCCTCGCCCGTCTGAGTGTGTGTGAAGCTGAGCACGCTACTGCAGAGCACACACACATACACACACACACAGATGGGCGAGCAAGTCTCCTCCCTCTACTGAACACTCACAATACACCACATAATCACATCCTCTCTCTCTCTCCCTCTGTCTCTCTGTTTCCTTTTCTCTCTCTCTCCTGTTTCCTTCTCTCTTTCTTTATTTTTATGCATTCTACCTTTCCTTCATTCTTTCTCTCTCTCCTCTTTCCCACTCTCCTTTCTTACTTTCTCTCACTGCAGGGTGTGGTGGTGGTCCTCATTTTCTCCCAACACCTTCTTATCTATATACATCCCTCTCTGCCTGTCTCTCTCTCACTCTCTCTCTCTCTCTCTCTCTCTCTTTACTACACATACACAAATGATATTTCAGTGTATAAATATAAAGAGTGATTAATGTGATTAGGGCTTTAATTCTGATGCACTCAGTGTTTCTGTAAACAGTGTGAGCTCTACAGGATACAATGTGATCCAATCACTGCACTACAGAGAGAGAGAGAGAGAGAGAGAGAGAGAGAGAAGAAAGAAGAGAAAAGAGAAGAGAGAAGAAAAGAAAGAGGAGAGAAAAGGAGAGAGAGAAGAAGGGAAAGAGGAGAGACAAGGAGAGAGAGAACAAGGGAAAGAAGAGAGACAAGGGAGAAGAAAGGAAAAATGAGAGAAGAGAGAGTTGAAAGGGAAGATGAGAGAAGAAATAAAACAGGCAGGAAAGAGGAGAGAAAAAATAGAAAGGAAATAGGAGAGAGAGAAAAGATGAGAGAGAAGAAAGGAAAGAGGAGAAAGAAAAGATGAGAGAGATAGAAGAAAGAAGAGAGAAAGGAAGGAACAGAGAGAGAGAGCCAAAAGGAAAGCTGAAAAAGAGATGAGAAAGAAGAAAGGAAAGAGGAGACAGAGGGGAAAGGAGAGAGAGAGAGAGAAAAGAGGAGAGAGGGAAGAAAGGAAAGAGAAGGGTACGAAAGAGAAAGAGGTGTATGCGGATAACAGGTGTGAGACTGGGATGAAAACTGACAAAGTGCCAACACACATAATGTAATTTGTGTGCGTGTGTGTAGAAACTGAGCAGTGGTCCGGATGGGGGGTGTTCTGGTGATACAGGGAGATTTACTGTTCTCTCTCTCTCTCAGAGCTGAACAAGGAAATGAGTGTGTGGTGTGTGTGCATATGTGTGTGTGTGTGGGTGTGTGTGTGTGTGTGTGTGTGTGTGTGTAGAGGACAGAAGAAGGTGAGAACAGTGTGAAGAATTTTGCATGCACACACACACACACACACACACACACACACACACACGCACACACACACACACAGCAATCTGGGGAAGCTAAGATGGACTCTAAAGAGGGGGAGCTGAATCTGCAGAGGAAGCTGGGACAGAGAAGAACCCGGGAACCAGCAGACTGGATAGGAACTGCGACTGAGATGATAACAGGAAAAGGGATGGTTAAAGTAACTGGGACAGGGATGCAAACATACATGGTGACACTGACTGGGACCTGAACAGTAATGGGCACTGAAGCAGGACTGGGGGCAGGACATGGGATGGACACTGGAAAAGAAGAGACCAGGCTGACACCAGGGCAGGAGATGGGATGGATTTGGAGGCAAGTGTGGCAGAGAACAGGGAGGCTGGCTGAGCAAGAAACTGTATTAGGGTGGCCAAGTGAGACAGCGGGACCACTGATAGCTGGGCGGGACCTGGATAAAGGCTAGAACAAGAATGGAGTTAGACTAGGCAACAGAAGCCAATTTAATGACAACAGAAGCTGGACTCAATGGCTTCAAGTCTGGCAGGTCAGGAGACTCGGAGGTGGAATATCAGGTGACTGGGAGGAGGTAGGTCAAGAGAAAGGGAGACCGGCAGGTCATGAGACTCGGAGGCCAGCCTGTCAGGAAACTCAGAAGCTGGTAGGTCAGGAGACTCAGAGACAGCAGATCAGCAAACTTGGAGGCTGGCAGGTCAGGAGCCTCAGAGGTGGCAGGTCTGGAGACTCAGAGGCAGCAGATCAGAAGACTTGGAGGTGGTAGGTCCAGGGGCTGGGCTTGGAGGTCAGCATGACCAGCGCAACGGAGGCTGGAAGGGTAGCAAAACCATCATGAGCCAGCAGGGCAGCAAAAATGTCTAAGGCTGCTGATGGTATTTTGGGACACTGACAGGCCAGTGATGACATATTTAAGAGCAGGTGGGCCTGCAGGGAGGGTTGCACCAACGTCTTTGGGAACAGGAAAGGCTGAAGACATGGCTGCATGTATGTTGTGCAGTCACAATCAGAGGCCTTAGACAAGTAAGGTCTGCATGATGGCTGGAAAAATCTTGTTTTTAACAACTGAAAAAATCCCTCAAAAAACATTTCTATCTATAATACTTAAAGCCTCAACCCTGAGAGAAGTCTTCAAGGACAGTGTTTTAACTATATCAGGTGGTTTGGGGCTCTTTACATGCCCAATGGTAATGTCTGTACTGTGGAGAGTGGAGAGCAGGTCCATATCTCTTTCCTGGGAAAGAATCCACCTTGCTGCATCCTTGTGGGGCTTAGCATTCTGTGACAAAAGATGAGCAGGAGAGGAAGCAGGATACATGGATTGATTTTATTGAAATCCATTGAAACAAGAGAGAAAACAGACAATGAAAGTGAGAACAGGGAATCCATGAAAACAACAAAGAGAAAAAAATAATTAGACTGGGAAAATGCTAAACAAGGCAAGCTAACAGAACTAACAAACACAAAGAACAACAGTGTTCCACTGGGTGCCACACAGGCCCAAAGGATAACAGTTTGCATAGTGTTCCTTTCACCAGATGCTACTCCTTTTTTCTCCAAAAATACTTTTACTTTATCAGTCCACAGAACTTGTTTTCAGAATGCCTCTGGATGATCTAGATGTCATTTTGAAGGCTTCTGATAGTGACCTTCGTCTTGTTTGTGTGAGCAGTGCTGCTCAGTAAAATGGGGCTCCACCACTCCTGTATCAGCTAAACATTCTTTCTGTCCAACATATGAGCAGCTCTATCTAAGGTTTTCCTGGTCTTCCAGATCTCACCTTGACTTCAACAGTTCCTCTTAACTGCCATTTTTGAATGGCATGTCACACAGTGGAGACTGCAAGCTGGAAGTGCTTTGATCTCTTTATATCCTTCTCCTGCTCTGTACACTGTTAGACATAAAGGTACTGTGCAGGTGCATTTCTCGTTCATCAGGGTACAAACAATGTAAATGTCCCCTCAAAGGTACAACAGTGGTTTTAAAGTCCAATAGTGAACCTTACATAAGTTTTTCCAGGTGAAAAGTATGTATTTGTACCTTTTCATAACCTAATGTTTTAAAACAGAACAATAAGATAAAAAGCCTGGAGACGAGACAGGGTGTGTGGAGTCAATACCACTTAGAAAATATCATTTCAGTACAGTTATGTTACCTGACTAAAGGTACTGAGATGTACCCTTGAGGGTACCACCCCAGTGACAAGAGGGGTACTGCTCCAGTGACAATTTCATACCCTTATTTTCTGAGAGTGTAGGCATCAGTTAGCTTCATTTCACATCCTCATCCAGCTGCTCAGAGGAGCTCAGAGTTGTTGAGTGTCAGCAGGTTTGAAGAGTCAGAGAATTAATTAAGCTTATCAGCTGACAATTCTGAATCTGCCTTACCAGTGTACATATACCAGAGTATATCCGAAAACAGCGATATATATATAAATATATATATATATATATATATATATATATATATATAGCGATATGAGCCGAGCAGAACTCTCAGATCAATAGGAACTAGTCAGTTAGTCCTGCTGAAGGTGAAGACTAAACATGGAGGAGGAGCATTTAGCTACTATGCTGCTCTTAAATGGACACAGTTCACAGAGACATTAGAAGCCCTGACACTGGACACTTTTAAATCAGCCTGAAAACTTTCCTATTTGAGCAGCTTTCAGCTCAGTTTAAACACTGTTAGCATTTCTAAACCGTTTTCCTTGATAATGGCACTCTTTTATCCACATCTAACTTAGCTTAGATTTAGCTTAGATTTTTTAGCTATCCTAATTTAACTTCTAATTAGATTTTTAATGTAATGATTTTCTCTTTTAAATCTATCATTTTAATCATGTTTTTAATTTCTATTCTTCTTTATCTCTGTATTTTCTGACTGTATTTTCTCATCTGTAAAGCACTTTGAATGACAGCAGTGTATGAAAGGTGCTATATAAATAAACTTGACTTGCTTTGCATTAATTGTGGTAGAAAATGCGACAGGCTGTATATAATTTGCTGCAGAGGTCGTGTTTACTTATATTCACTTCAACAAAATAGATTATTTAGCCAGAAGTGCCCAAACTGTACACACACACACATAGTGAGAGTGTTTTTTGTGTGTCTGTGTGATTTAGAGAGAATGTATTATGTGTGTGTGTCTGTGTGTGATTTAGTGTGTGTGTCTGTGTGTGTGTGAGTGTGGTGTAGTGTGTGTGGTGTAGTGAAGGCTGTAACAGGATTATGAGGCTTTTCTGTGCTTTCTTGGCAGAACGATGCGGTTTACAGACAGCAGTCTAGACAGACAGATCTCACCCAGAACAGCGCTGTGTATTGTGACACAGGCCAGGAGAAATGACCTCTGTATGAACACAAAAACATCACAGCCGCACATCTGATAGACCTTTGTGTCAGTTCGAATAGTTTGTCAAATCTGAGTGCTCATGGAAGCTGTAGTCATTTACTCATTGCCAGTTTGTGGGGTGTTGTTGAGACTGAGAGCAGCAGACACCACGACAGACTGGTAGAAGCTGGTTCAGCAGCCCTGTCAGGCACTTTCAAACCAAGTGTTACATGAATGAAGTGATGTGTCCGTGCTCCAGTGGGGGAGGTGGAGGTGAGCAGAGGCTGGAGGGAGCCAGCGACTGAGTTTCTGCCAATCCTCCGGTAGGTTCTGTGCGTAGCCATGAAGGAGATGTCAGTCTGCAAGAAAAAAAAGAGGAAAAACAAACAGTATTAATGTGTACTCCGTGTGGAGCTCTAACACTCACCCCACTGAGCAGAGAGTGGTGTTTTCATTGCGACCGTAGGCAGCCGGGTGAATGCCAGTGGGATAATCACTCGACACCTGCCATACACTGTTTCCCAGCTCGGGCCTTGAGCCGTGCTGCTTCTGTTGTCCTAAAATGAAATGCCCTTGCTTGGCACCTTGACCACTACTCCGCTGGCATGGAGGCTCAGATGGTTTGAGTTTTATCTGGCAAGAGTCCCTCCACATGAATATTCCTAAGCTATTCTCACTACGTGGTGAGTGTAATATCAAACATTTCCCCACTGCCCAAACTAACTCCTTAGCTCAGTCGAGTGCAGCAATGCAGGTTCAGTTTTGGAGTGTATGGTAGTTGTAGTCCATCAGGTAATATGAACACTGGAGAACAAATCCAGACATTTGTAAACAAAGGGCCTCACAAGGTACAAAACGCTGAAAACCTGTTTAGTTTGGAGCTGTAATGTCATATTTAAAACCAGCCTCAATTTAAGGTTTTATGAGGTTTTATTAAAAAAATAAAAACAAAAAAAAACATCATCCTAAAGCGTCTCTGGAAAGCGTATATAGTATGTGTAGGGTATGTACTATCTTTAGCCTGTTTTGTAGAATAAACCGATTAAATTAAACTCCACATGTTTAATAACACTGAGCCTTACCTTTAGATGATAAACTATTTTGTTTTTTCATTTTCAAATTTATGATCACTCCCATAAGTGCATACCTGCTTTTGTGGGTTTCCTCAAACTCATAGATTCAGAAAAATGCTCTTTGAGTGCAAATAGTGCCCTCTTGTGGGGAATCTGAATCATTGTGGTGGCAGGAAATACCCTGGACAGGTCACCAGTCCATTGCTGGGCAGACAGACAAACACATACATTCACTCACATACTCACACTTAGGGGCAATTTAGCGTGTCCAATTGGCCTGACTGCATGTCTTTGGACCGTGGGAGGAAACCAGAGAACGCAGAGGAAACCCACGCAGACACAGGGAGAACATGCAAACTTCCACACAGAAAAACCCTGGTTGCCCTGGCCGGGGAATCGAACCCAGGCCTTTCTTGCTGTGAGGCGACAACACTGCTAAATAAACATTAAAATGCAAACCTTTCATGTTAACAACATGAAGGAAAACACAAACAAGTGATTTTACTGTAAAAATCTGAGCTATCATGCAAAAAAACAAAACAAAAAAAATAAATACATATTAAAATACAATTTTTTGTAAATACATATTTTTACTCAATGGAATAGTTTTGATAGACATGTGTTCGCTAGATACTTCACCCAGACTGGATTTATCAGATTTTCCTAAAGGAGCAATAAATGATGTTTACAGAAAAAAAAAACCTTATGTATGAATGTGATTTGTGATTTGTTACTTTCTTTCTTTCTTCTGCGTGTAAAGAGCAGCGATGGTCATCGGGCCAATGTGTGGACCTGTGATCATTTGTGATAAAATGCTTGACATACAAGCCTATAAAGTAATTTGGGTCTTTGTCTCAGGCGAGTCTACATTATGAATGTAGACTCGCCTGAGACAAAGACCCAAATTACTTTATAGGCTTGTATGTCAAGCATTTTATCACAAATGATCACAGGTCCACACACTGGCGATGCCATGTTTCGATCATGTGACAACAGCCAGGCAAACTTGCAGCAGAAGAAAATCGGTAAAAATGCTAAAGGTCCGCTAGTCGCTTTCTCACAGGTTGTTTAAAGCAGAACCTGACAGGTGAGCTGTGTGTTGCTGAGTATTAAATGGGAAAAATGATCATAGATGACCATCGCTGCTCTTTACACTCAGAAGAAAGAAAGAAAGTAACGTTAGGCTGTATAAATAATGAAAAATAACAGAAGGAAGAAAGAGATCAGCGTGAGCAAAGAAACAAATCCAGGGTGACCATCAGCGGTGCTGTTTTCTAATCAGAAAGCCTTCATGAAGGAGAGAGGACTTCTGAGTGATGCTGAAGCTATTTGTTTTCTGCTGACCCTGATGGGTCATATTCTGTATTTGTTGTGAAGAACGGTCAACATGACCAAAGGTTTATGCTGTTAAATATTTAAGGTATTAATATTTTACCTTTATAATAATATTATAAATATTATTTTAGTGCTAGCATACATGTTAACAGCATTTCTGCTAAATACAGAGTGAATGCAAGTAACTGATCTAAAAATGTAAGCGATTCAAATGACTCAGTGTTGATGTAATAGTGCCCGGTCTACATCAGGGAGAGTGAATAACTGGCTAAGCTGCGCTGCTGTCAATCTGATATGTGTTTGAAGTCAGAAATAGCTCAAACATTGTAAAACGCTGCTCAATGTGTTTGGTGGCTGTTGTGAGTTACTTACACAGATAACTGGTACTGTCTAAACAGTTACTGACCAGAAAAACAAACATTTCTTACAGTCTCAGTAACTGACTTCTGACCCTGACACTGATAACAAAGCCGTGACAGTTGTTCTGCTCTGTAATGAGAAGGGGCCGACTGCCTCTCCACAAAACCAGGGGGCAGTACAGACACTTTGCATCACCCACACTGACAGGTAAACAGTGTCAGTATACAGTTCCTAGAACACGGCCATACTGGTTGCTTTATAAGGCAAAGAAGAAAGTCGCTCACCTTTGAAAGTTAGTTAGCTAATGCTAGGCTCCTAGCTAAATGTATGTATGTTGGCTCAACGTACTGCTCTGCTCCCTCTCTCTCTCTCTCTCTCTCTCCTGAGAGTTTGCAGAGTGATTAAAGTAATGTGTAAGTAATTTTGTGAGTTCGGTCACTAATATTTAGATACTGTCCAAACGTGCAGTGCTGCTTTTATTTGCAGCTCGATTTACATTCAGATGTTTATGAAATTTTACATGAATTTTAAATTATGCAATGCTTTGAACTAAATCTACATTTGTCAACCCACTGTGTAAATCTCACTCTGAAAAACTCCTCACAGCGAGCAAAGTAGGAAACTACTTTTGTACATGTGTTTCCTCTCAGACAGATAAGGCCCACTGTGACATCACTGTGCAAGCTATCAGAAATAAAGGAAAATCCTCCAGGAACAGAAGTGCCCAGATTTTTGACTCTCACTATTAATAACTATAACCATTAATGACCATTCCTCAGCATCCTCACTATGAGTTGAGTCATCCCCCTGATATTAGGATGTGCTGCTCAACAAACAGAAAAATGGTCACAAACAGGCTATTTGTGGAGTTACAATAATCCCAAATATCACCCACATATTTCAGGGAAAAACAGATTCTTTAACCAAGGTTACAGTCTGGAGTCTGTTTATATTTCCTAACACTGACTGCAGAGCTGCACAAGCTGTTGATACCTCCAAATTCTTAGTTTACAACATGTTTCTTGTGCTCTCTTTCTCTTACATTTTGGTGTTTAAATGAGTAAAGATGACATAAAAAAGACAGCCTCAAATAATCACTAGATTATGAGAATGTATACTCCAATTATGAGTTTACTTGAGGTCGTATTTGAGAATCTGAGAAAAATATAGCCTCTCTAGGTGTGTGTTGCCATATCAACCATATATTTTTAGAAAAATGTCCTACATTTTGGAAGCTGCCTACCGAGTTGAATTGCAGTGAAGATGGTTCACTGCTCGAAAGTTCTTTTCTCTGAGTAACCCTCAGCTCCTGCCAAACACCTCCTCACCTGTGTACTGCATGACTAACAAGTGAAATGTGCCAAAATGCTCCTGAAGTGCTTTAAAGCTCAGTCGATTTATATTCTCTCCTTCATGCACTCAACTTCTATCCCCCCTACACTCATCCCAGAAACACATAATAACACACTGTGTCTGTTTGTCTGTATACATAGTCCTCATTACTGCATCCTGGCACGGGTAGGTGGTCTTTACACGAGGCACAAGGCAGCCACTTAGGGCCCCCATGAAAATACAAATATACTGCACATGCTGATGTTAAATAACCTATTGTAAAATATATACACATTTTCGAAATAGCTGTTAGTTGCAAATGTAGTGATTATTTCCTTTTTTTTCTTACCATTTCCTTCTTTTCGTAAACAACAGTCACATTTAACAAAAACATGGTTGCCAGATGGCAAACAGCCTACAAATTAGAATACAATACAAGTGTTCTAGGTTTATATATATATAACCTAGAACACTATATATAACCTATATATATATATATATATATATATCCAACCCCATTTCCAAAAAGTTGTGACACTGTGCAGAATGTAAATAAAAATAGGATGCAATAATATTTTTAAAGGAAAATACTACAAAGACAACGTATCAAAACTGAGAAATGTTATTGTTTTTTTTTTAACTATATGCCCATTTTGGATTTGATGCCAACAACACATTCCGAAAAAGTTGGGACGGGGGTATGTAACCACTGTGTTTCATCACCTCTTCTTTTAATGTTATTACGTACCATAGATAATGAAAAACAAAAGCTCTTTGCTATTTTACATTGAGAATCATTATTCTTGAATTGTTGCACTATTTGCCCGAGCAGTCTTTCACAGAGTGGTGAACCCCTCCTCATCTTTACTTCTGAAAGACTTTGCCTCTCTGGGATGTACCCAATCATGTTACTAATGTTTTTAGCATTACACAACTTTACTAGCCTTTTGTTGCCCCCGTCCCAACTTTTCTTGGAACGTGTTGTCGATGTCAAATTCACCCCCCCCCCCGGGTCAGGGTTTTAATGGATTGTGCCATGTTGTTACATGATGACACAGCTGTGTAAAGATGGACTAGCATGAAGAAGGTGCCAAGATATTTTTTACAGCGTTGCCCACTCAGGAGCCCAGAACCTCAACTAATTTAAAAATGTGCATCCAGGGGGCTAAGGGATAATTTTAATTTAATATAGAGGACTTTTTAAACAATTATTTTAATAAAACTATTATTTTAATCCTAATTAATAAATTATTACAATAATAATGAATCATATTATATTATATCAATATTGTATGTCTCTCTCTGTGTATGTGTGGTTTTCTACCGGTGAGAGTGTGCCAGTGTGTGACCATAAGAATGTTGCAGGTGATGAGTGATGTGTGCTAAGTAAATTTTTCCCAGGGGAGGCACACACTTGATGACACCTGCTTATTCTTTATAAGTATTAATGACACCTGCTTATTCTTTATCAGTATTAAAGACATCTGCTTATTCCTTAACAGTATTAAGATGTCTCTAAGGGGGAGAACACACATACATAGAGAGACTAAGTTGTAAGGTCAAGGCCTTGGCCTGCAGCTATTTTTAAAAATATGTTACTTTTGGGTTTAGAAATATTGGGGGGAATTTTCACGAAGATAATGGTGGCAAATCAGAAAAGAGATGACAAAACTGGGAGGGGCAAGGGGGGAGGCAGGTGCAGGGCTCCCTTGCCCAGAAGAAGTATAAAAATTGTAACTTTTTGCGAGTTGGTCAGTTGCGGCCTCGGGCAACTCAGGTTAATGTTTTCATTTGTGAGGCCTTAATCTTTAACAAGAGATTGTACTTTTCCCTGCAATTCTTGGTGTTTAACTGTTTTCTGTTTTGTATTAGCTGAAGTTTATTTTTTAAATAGAAGCATGCCGTTTTAGCCACGACAGGGCGCCATTCCTCTCTTTTGCCTAGAGCCCCAGAATCACTAACTCCGCCCCTGCAGCCTGATTTATGATGCTTTGTGAAGTCCACTATCCTGTGATGAAGAACCTGCAGGAATTCTTGCAGCATGCTAAACATGACCTCCACCTACAGACAAGAGTATTTCAAACAATCTTCATTTGGTTATTCGGATGACGAAGTGAAGGTTTCAGAAGTGTTAGCTGAAGTTCTGAGGAAGGACCTCCAGAATACAATGCCACAGTGCATCCTAAAAAAACAAAAACTCATGATATTTAGACACAGGACCCATGGGCCAGATCAGGCCTAAGACACAATCCTTTTAGTATTAACCCATTTCACAATGAGCTGCACTACAACATAATGTGCACTCCCACCCCCAAACCCAGCAACAATCTATGGGACAGCACTTGCACACAATTCTACACAATTCGACACCAGTCACATCACCAAACACACCAGCTGAGTTTCAGCTGCAGTTCAACATTATAAACACTATAAACACTATAAACACTCTGATCACAAGAATGAATAAAGTTACAGATGAAAAAAATGAAATGAAAACAGTTGTTCTCTGGCCCACTGATTTGTGGAGATTTTTTAATTTGGCCCTTTTAGTGGTTGATTTTGACACCCCTGATCTAGCTGTAGGTATTGTGATATAAACTGTCTGTTTAAATAAGTCTGTTCTACAGTTTCTCATAAGGTTGAATAAATAACTGGCTTTAAATCCCATAGGTCAAACACAAAGCCTGCTGGCCAGATTAGGCCCAAGTCACAATCCTATCTGGCCCACAAAATTATTTTAATTTCCTATTAATGTTAGCCTTTTTCAAAATGAGCTACACTACAATCCCCAGCATGCACTCCAAGGCAATATTGATGCACATTTAGTCTCAATGGTTGTGTACTGTTTTGCTACAGTTTCTGGGTAAAGCGACATGTTTTGTGGAATTTACGTGAAACAGTGTGCATGTATATGAACTTTGCTGTATCAAAAAGGCAGCATACACAGTGAAGTCTAATAAAGTCCTCTATAAATGCGGGTGCATAGTGTAACTTTTTTTAACTCTGTATTGCATGATGTTGCCTCAGGACAATAAACTAATTTTCCTCACTTTACAATAACATTTTACAAATTTAAAGACAACAGCAGGGTTAACAACAAAGGGAGGAGTTTGAGTGAGTCAATAAAAAGCACATACTTGGTCATACTATGTTTTAATGGATGCGTTTAAACCTCTTTTTTAACGTTCAGTATTCATTTTCTTTGTTATGAGAAAGGCAACACACTCCAAAAAGACCCATACACACATTATTATTATTTTGAATTTAATATTCAGGTCCATCAAGGACCATTTCATGCAAGAAAGGTGAACTGAACATTGTTTTTTTTAAATTGCTCTCATAATGTGTGCAAGTAATTTGAACTTACTGCATGGGGTATTGCATGCATAGGTTTCCACACTCTTTATTTCATTTTTTTTGAAAGCATTTTAATATATAGTTTTTTTTATATAATTAGCTTCATTCATTTACTTGAAGGTAGGAAGTCCTTTATTAATGATATTGAGCAATAACTTCACTCTCAAACATGGAGAAAAATGGAAGAAAAAGGACAGATGAGAAAGAGGACAGACTAATTTAATAATAAATCAAAATAAATTGCTAATCATTTTTGTGTTATTTAAAGGCTGTGTCAGAATATGCCAAGAAATGGGTGCTCATAAGTAGGTCAGTTGATCAATAGCTGCACTACTACACCAGATCCTAGGATTCCCCACCTGCCAAATCCCACGTTTACCACTGGTGATCGGCAGTGATAAGGGTGAAGAGATGGAGGAGATGGTGGAGAGAGTCCACCGTAAAACCTCCTCTTTAAAATGTTAATTGAAAAAATTATGTATGCATGACAGGGACATTAAAACAGAGGGCTGAGCGAGAGGAAGAAAGGGAAGAAAAGAGGGATGGAGAGAATTAAACGAGGGGAGAGGAGAGATTAAAAATGAGGGACTCCAGTTGATAAAATATTCAGCGGCCACACTGTCAGGATTTAGAGGTGTCGCTGCACACTTTCCCCAAAGGCTTCACCAGCAGGTTAACATTCAGGGTAGAGACACAGAGACCTTTAAACCTTCAACTGAGAGAGAGAGAGAGAGAAAGAGAGAGGGAGAGGGAGCAGTACCAGCAGAATTTTAACAATGTTCTCATCATTTATTTACTGCTCCAGGGGACGAGACCATCAGTAAATAATCCACTTCACACCGCAGTGAGTGTGTATGTGTGTGTGTGTGTGTGTGTGTGTGTGTGAGTGTGTGAGTGTATGTGTGTGTGTGTGTGTGTGTGTACACCTGGTTGTTAGATAAAGCTGTAATATCTGATTTTGCAGTTGCCAGCATTAAAGCTGCACTGCGTAATAATTTTTGTTAACAAAATCCTACATATTGTTGCTTTAACAGGCTGTTGAAAAAGATGGTTCTTCAATGATTATTTAGTAAGAAAAAAGGGTCTATATAGAACCACGAACACTCATAGAACCCCATTTACATGATTAAAGGGTTATTTGCATCGTGAAGTGTTCTTCAGATTGATGGAAAATATGCTGTATATGGTTTTATATAGTATTTTATTGTATTACTGAGTTTGGAGAAAAAAGAACACACTGAAATATGGTGAGCGTGCACCGGTGTGAGTCACCCTGTAAAGCCTGAAATAAACATTTAAAAGTCAGAGGTACTGGGATGCAGGAAGTGGGGGTGCCACACCTCTAGATTTCAGGACTGCAACTGCTAATCCTTTATACAGGATTTTGGAGTGTGTGTGTGGGAATTTGTGCCCATTCATCCCGAAGAGCATTTGTGAGGTCAGACACCGATGTTGGACGGGAGGGCCTGGCTCACAATCTCCATTCTAGTTCATCTCAAAGATGTTTGATGGGGTTGAGGTCAGGTCTCTGTGAGGGCCAGTCAAGTTCTTCCACACCAACCTCACCCATGACTTTATGGACCTTGCTTTGTGCACTCAGTCACAGTCATGCTGGAACAGAAAAGGGTCTTCCCCAAACTGTTCCCACAAAGTTGGAAGCATACAATTGTCCAAAATGTCTTGATATGCTGAAGCATTAAGGTTTCCCTTCACTCGAACTAAGGGGCTTAGGCCAACCCCTGAAAAACAACCTAATAGCATTATTCCTCCTCCACCAAACTTCACAGTTGGCACAATGCAGTCAGGCAGGTAACGTTCTGGCATTTGCCAAACCCAGACTCATCCATCAGACTGCCAGATAGAGATGTTGTATGCCATAAGAGGTTTGAACTCTGCAGTTATTGCAGTCAGCAGAGTGTTGGCGACTTTTAGGCACTATGCTCTGTAACTTTACATGGTCTGATACTTCGTGGCTGGGTTGCTGTGGTTCCTAAACGCCTCATCTTTTCAATAATACCACCCACAGTTGAGGGTAAATGCTAATATCCATGGCATGTTGTCCCGGAAGGTCCCCAGTTTGACATGCTTGGATTATAGCAAAAAGTTGTTTAAAATTTAAGTTAAAAAATAGGTATTCTCTGGCCCACAGATCTGTTGAGATTTTTTTAATATGGCCCTTTTAGTGGTTGAGTTTGACACTCCTGGTTTAAATTAATGAGCCAAATCATTTCCTTTGCCAACTGCTATCCCCTTTTGGGGGCGTGTTGCTAAATTTTACACAATTTGCATTGCAAAAAGTGAGAGTGTGTGCAGAGTTAGAGGCCAGTTCTAAACCCCAAAGCAGGTTAGCAGGTTAGCATTGCTTTTAAAACAAATAATCTAATGTTCCAGTCCAGTTCCAGTCGATTGACTGTGAGTGTGACACGATCGGTTACTGTATCACAGATCAACAATCTAATCAGAACGAGAGAGCAGAGAAGTGATGTGCGTCAGTTATATGTGTATATTGCTATAGTGTCTCTCGCCTCATTATAGCATCTTATGACATGCTCTGTTTGATGTAATTTAGCAAAAGAATTCACTTAAAAACAGGCAAATAATTTTATTTGACGTCAGCGCTTACATCACATTTACACTGCTTAAAATTTTTGCAACCTCAGCTTAAAACAACTCAATAAATAAAATAAAAGGAAAAGTCTGTCTCCCCACCCTGCTCGCACTGTCCTCATTCTGAGACAACTAACCAGCAGCACACCAAGCTTACCCAAAACCTAACCCTAAACCTGGCCCTAACCCTAACCCTAATCTTAACCTCAGCTCAAAACCTAATCCTTAACCCTCAATCTGGCCCTAATCCTGACCCCAACATTAACATTAACCTCAACCCAAAATTTAATCCTAACCCTCACCCTGGCCCTAATCTCAACCGTAACCTTAACATCAACTCAAAATTTAATCCTAAACCTTAACCTGGCCCTCATCTTAACCGTAGCCTCACCCCAAAAACCCATTCCTAAATCCTCATCCTGGTCCTAATCCTAACCCTAACTTTACCTTATCTCAAAACCTAATCCTAACCCTCATCCTGACCCTAATCCTAATGCTAAGCATACAGTGAAGCTCCAGGTACAGAATGGTGTCAGTAGGTCTATAACAGCTTGTTGACGATGTTGATGGTCTGCCTGTTACATGTTCAGGTCCTCTCAGGTTAAACATATATAGATCTGAAATTCGACCCAAAATAAAGTGAGAAACAGCTGAATTCAGCAGATTATAAACACATTTTATTTATGCAGTTAATTAAAGGTCTCTTGATCACCTACTGAATGTATTTACTGCTGCTACATTATTGATGTGTTGTTGATGGTACTGAGAGTCTGTGTTTATTTAATCTAAAAAAGGATCTCTCAAAATAAATTGCCAACCTGTTTAAGGTACACTTAAAGACCTTAAACCCATACAGTTCCTTCGCTGCATATAGAGGTTCCCCTCTTTCGAAACAGTCCGTTTCCTGAAACAAGCCCAATATCAGCAAACCTTGGCATCATAATCAATGTCAAAATAGTCATCTCCCAAATAATATTGGGACAGATCTGTGCGGTGGGGGTGGGGGAGCTGGTAAACTGTACAATAACAGATTGGCTAATCTGTGGCTAGAGTTACCACCTGTCCAGGATTTCCCTAGATCGTCCAGGGAACGGACTTTGGACTTTGTTTGTCTGTCCAGTAAAAATGTATTCCACCCAACAGGGTGGTCAACATTCCCAGTCCTGGTCTGGAAGTGGGTGTGCTGGCCGCAGAGAAAACAGGTTACAGTCCTGTGTATTCTCACTCAGCTAAAACAGCATTAGCATTAGCAGAAAGCTAAGCAGTACAGCAGTAAAGGCCGTTGCCAATTACCGAGACATTGATCCACCATCCAGTTAACAGTGTCTGTATTGGTCAGTCGGGGCGAACCGAGGGTCATTATCTGCTCTGGAGGAAAACAAATTACCGCTGACAATGTTTATATCTGTATCATTTCCACAATAAACAGGACATACAGAGAAATTACAGATAGAGAGAGTGAGAGAGAAAAAGAATAAAGGGAGAGAGAGAGAGAGAAAGGATAAAAGTAAAGAGATTAAAAAGAGAGAAATAGGATAAAGGGAGAGAGAGAAAGTGAAACAGAAAGAGAGTAAAGGGAGAGAGATAAAAAAAGAAAAAGAGAGAATAAAGGGGGAGCGAGAAAAAGAATAAAGGGTAAGAGAGTATAAGGGGAGAAAGAGAGAGAGAATAAAGAGAATATGAAAGGAAAAAGGGAGAGTGAGAGAACAAAGGTGGAGAGAGTATAAGAAGAGAGAGAGAGAGAGAGAGAGAGAGAGAGAGAGAGAGACAGAGGTTAATTGGGTTTGAAATGCAGTCCTTGATGGTTAAAGGTGTGAAGCTGGTGAGTTGATGAAGGAAAGAGGGTTTATTGAAGGTGAACATGGTAAGATGGTATTGACCTACACAGGAGAGGAGATGCAGGTCCAGAGAGGAGCGAGAGAGTACAAATGCCACTGGTTGAGCACTGCTAGGCCATGCATGCCCTAGTCTGGTCATGGAGGAACTCCTCACGTTATACAGAGCCCCAGCTACTGCGAAGGGCAGGCTGTTTGGTGTGGCGAGCTGCACATGAGATCCCCAGTGTTAACCCCTCCTGTACCGACTTCTCGAACACCAAATATGCCCACCGAACCTTCACACTCTGCACTGCTGCAGCTCCCCTGTCTGCTCTTCAGGAAGCAGCCAATCACGCTGCTCTGTCTGCAGGTCCTCGCAGCCACACAGAAAAACCTGGTGGAGCACAATAAACTGTAGCGCAGCAGCTTACTCGTCAATGAAACTGCACTCACACAAACCTGATCCAAACACAAACGCACTCCTTCAATGAAATCACACATTCACAGATTAACGTCACATGGTGCAGGAGTTAGTGGAAGTGGAGACAGGAATATGAGTGATGAGATAACGATTTTAGATCTCACAAAACCTTGTTTTACAGCATTGCATTAGAAATTCACAGTTATCTAGCAGTGTACGATCATTGTGGTCTGCAACTACATATCCAAACAACATATCAGATCAGGGGCATTAGGAATAACGTGCCTTCTAATAATGCAGAATGACTCACCAGTAGAGATGAAACGGTTACCGGTTTCACGGTAAACCGCGGTAAAATTAATGACGGTTAGTAGTACCGTTTGAACTTTACAGTATCGTTAAAACCGCGGTCGATTACCGCGGTGTGAAAAACTCGGAGATTCGGAGATATTTCAGCCTTCTAAGAAGACCATCTGACGTTTGGTCATATTTTGGGTTTTATAAGAATGCAGAAGGAAAGTTGATTGAAAATGACCACCCTGTCTGCAGAACAGGCCGAAAGAAAATAGCGGCGAAAGGGGGCAACACATCAAACCTTACGAGTCATTTCGCGACCACCACCCGCTACTTTTTAGAGAAGGCAAGGTTAACTTTAACGTAGAAGTCTGTGGGGACTTCGAAATAGAAGAAATGTCACGGTTTGTGTGGTTTAACTTTTGCTTATGGTTCGTTAATAATGTTAAATGAAGCTTTTAGCGTCAAAAAAAGAAAAAAAAGAAAAAAACAATCGGCGACTCAGCTGTGAATCGAAACTAAGGCTTGTAACACACATTTCTGTGGAGCAGAGTCTCCGAAATGAGCTCTGAGTTAACAGTCACACAAGCTCCGGAACGAGACGCTGCAAAAGTTCTGCACAGCTCCCCTTTCTCGTCTCGCGTGCAGTGTTTACTGTCTGAGAGGAGAATAACACCGTCTCAAATCACTCAATGTCCCCTACGTAGTGCGCTACTTTTCAAACAAACACGATCATCATTAACAAGCAGCTGAGTTTTAAATAGGGAGTTTGTAACCTGTTGTTAATGTTGATTATAGATGACTGACTCGAACATTTCCTGCACTCGTTGGGTGAAGGATTTGCTATTTCATGATCCACGAAGTGCACTGCGTAGGGAACATAGTGTGCTTTGAGACGGGACCTCGCGAGTAAACGCTGTGTGCCGCTTTTAGGAAAAGCAGAGTTTCAGAGATTAAACTTTAGGAGTGTTGCTGCCGCAGCTCAGATGCGCGTTAATTTTAAGTTATGTTTTAGTTTTAAAATGCTTTTAGAGAAGCAGCTCCACAGGTGAAGACACGCTGTGTGAGTTCTACACTGTCTGCAGCTCACAGCGCGGTCACGCAATTCCTCTGTGATTTTGGCTGTTTTTCCTGGTGCACTGTGTTGATTAGGGGTACAGCGCCACAACGGCACAATAATGCTGCAAATGCAGTTCGGACATCCCCCGAGTGCAACACTTCTTAGAAGTAGTCATTTTCCATTAAGACCCATCTCAGAGTTGGTCGAGATTTAATTCTCTATGCAGGGAAATCCCTAATTATTGTAATTATTACTACTACTACTACTACTACTACTACTACTAATAATAATAATAATAATTACAACAGTAATAATAATAAGAATAAGAATAAGAATAGTAATAATAATAATAACAGTAATAATAATACATTTGCTATTCTTTTGTTTACAGAGTATTACAAGTATTGTAAGTAATACAAAAGTAATACTAAAATTGTATTGACCTTATTTTTTAATGTTTATGCAAACAAAAAGTGCATATTGCTGCCAATTCTATTTGTGTTAATATAAAAGTTGGTTAAACGAGTTTCAGTTTGTGTATCAGTATTTATTTTTTATTTATTTTACTTTTCAACACGTGAACAATATCGCGATAATACAGATAATCGTGATAATTTTGGTCATGATAATCGTGATATGAAATTTTAATATCGTTTCATCTCTACTCACCAGAGACGTTCACTGCTCGAAAAGAAAAGATGCATGACGATCTTTCATGTGGGCAAACTTGTCAAAAACTTTTCTTTTTTTCCTCTCAAAGTTCACCAATCCATGAATAAATTCAAGTGATACTATAGCAAGGGCAGGCAAGGAAAGCAGAAGAGTGTTTTTTAGATACACTCGCAGTTCGCCATGTTTTTCTCTTGAACCTCTCTGGACTGAATGAGCAGGTTTTATCCTTGTCCAGATTGAATGATGTTGAAGTCGTCTGGCTCCTAATGTTTAATTTCTAATTTCTGCTCTAATGGCAGGGTATCTAATTTAACTTATATGACATTTTTGACTTGACTCATTATATTGCCTTGCTATTATGAGTGTCAGCTACAACTGATGGGGAACAATAGCTAGCTGTGTATCAACGCCCATACCTACATTTACTAAACATCTGGACATATGTGAATTTATTATGTTTGATTGGCTGCTTTCAGCATGGGGCCAACGTGATCATGCCCCACAACTGGTTATCACTGCTCACTTGGTTAGACAAACGCTGACAGGCCGCCCCCACGCTCACCAAACGAAGACTGCTAGGAGAAGTAGGTAGCCTACTGGCATTTACACAACAGGTACAGGAACATACTTGGAATGTATCAGACAGCCCTACCACTGTCATAAGTAATAAATGCACTGCAGTGTTAGGTATGAAAATATATATATATATATATATATATATATATATATATATATATATATATATATATATTAGTTATCCTGAATTATTGATTGTGTAGTGCACTGCTCCACAGAGACATCTGGTAGGGCCGGGCCCCTAATGTGGAGACGCCACTGGTAATACTAGATTAATGATATTCTATAAAAGAGAAAATGGATCACAAACCAGACAGTTAGCATCTGTAACACACTCAGAGAACAGAACAGCACACATACATTACGTAAAACAAGTAAAACTGTAAAGAAACAGGCAGATTTATCCTATTCTTACAACAACTTCATAATGAGAAATATTAGATATATTGGCTACATTTAAGATGTTTATACTGGCTAAGATTTATTTTTTTTTTTTGCAGTGTGCTCACTAAAGGAAAAGGAGAACAGTGGAATTAAAAGGGGATAAAGGAAAGGGGAGCGAGAGAATAAAGAGAATGTAGCATGAGAGAAAAAGAAAGACACAAAGAGATTGAGAGAAAGATGCAGAATAAAGAGTGTAAAAAAGAAAGAGACAGAGAGCAGAGAGAGAGAGAGAGCAGTAGTAGCTGAGAGTAGTTGCGGTGATGATACGTGCTATGTGTG
Source organism: Colossoma macropomum (assembly GCF_904425465.1). NCBI lineage: Eukaryota > Metazoa > Chordata > Actinopteri > Characiformes > Serrasalmidae > Colossoma > Colossoma macropomum. Next base: position 23,984,668 of record NW_023494802.1, on the reverse strand, counting down.
ATTACAGGGTTCAGATTCTGAGGACATGAACAGTCGAGTGAAGATTTACAGAGCAGCAGATACTCATGGCTCATGGGTCAATTTCTTCATATAACTGCACTGACCAGACAGAGAGAGAGAGAGGGAGAGAAAGAGGGAAATAAAGAGGTTTGACGAGTTTGGTGTGGAAGAACACGACTGGCCCACACAGAGCCCTGACCACAACTCCATCAAACACCTTTGGGATGAACTAGAATGGAGATTGTGAGTCAGGCCCTCTCGTCCAACATCAGTGTCTGACCTCACAAATGCTCTTCTGAATGACTGAGCACAAAATTACAGAATTAAAAAAATGCCAACTGACCTTTACAATGCGACAAAATTTCATGATAAACGGACCAACAGAAATGCTCCAGAAGTACTTGGAAAAAAATCTAGTAACATCGAATTAACTGTCATTCAAACTTAAGAACGTTTTTTCTTTCTCCTGTAAAGTTAACGTTTTGGAGATACAAGGTTTATGAATAATCAGTATTAGAGGGCTGAAATCTGACTGTGTGCAGTGTGTTGGTGATTCTGTACAGGACTCTGTCTCTGATGTGGTGGTGTTTCTGGTATCGATGCACTCCTCTTTAATATGCCTGCTCCATTTCCATTTCTCCAGAGAGTGCAGGATGAGACGCTCTTTGATAACACTGAGAGCAGCTCATGTAATCCTGCACACAGACCACATAAAGACTGCAAATGGCCTTTCAGACAGAAATGAAAGTCTCTGTCTGCTTCTTTATGCTGCTGTGTCTCCGCTGATCAGCATCTCGTGTGTGTAAGAAACTCAGACTCAACTAAAGCCAGTTATGTAATTATAATATTCACTTATCTTAGTGCATTACGATTCTGCAATGTGTGTGTGTGGTGTTTACATTTCCTCATGCTTAGATTTATTTTGTGATCGATGTTGGAGTGGAGGTGGGGGGTTATAGGGGATCATTCCTGATAAATGGACAGAGGACTCAGGACTGTTTGGTAGTCTGATGGTGTTTGGGCCAACATGCAGTATAGATCTTTTCATCCCTATATGCCCATCTACCCCATTACTGCTTTAAACGCTTATTCAGGAGGAAGACCCCCAGGGGCTGCGGCATCAACAGGTTCTAACTAAGACTGTCTTAACTATGAAGTCGGTTGTAGCTTAGACTAGTTTTCAGAGAGGACTTTAGGCTGTTGCACCAACCAAAGTTAGCTGCTACTAATGCTGCCTTCACATGTTAGCGGTTGATGTATGATGGCAAATTGAATTTTTATTTGTTTTTAATGAAGCCACAATGGGAATTTCTGCCAGTGGTAATCTGAGAGTTCTGTCAGTTCAACTTTCCCAAATTTTGCCATCAGCCGTGAAGATGTAATGAAGCGGATGTTGTTGTTTTTTTGTAGCCATGGATGCATGGCAAACATCTCACTGTTGAAATCGACGATTACCCAGTACTGAAAAATAAAAAAAATCAATAAAATAATAAAAATAAATAAAATATACATGAAAAATAAATAAAAATACAGATAAAAGAAATAAATAAAACAAATAAATAAGTAAATAAGAGCATTTGTCTTAATTTTATTTTACCTTAAATAAAGAATTAACACTGCTAAACTCTCATCTTATTGGCCAGTAACACTGTCACCATGGCAACGTTTCCATTCCTATGTGGTGCCGTCAGTCGCCTGAGGCACAGAGCAACAGTCTTTTCAATGGCAACATGTGAATGTAGCATAGGACCAGCCTTATGCTGCATTCACATTTGCATTGAAAAGCACGTTGTAAAAATAACGGCATGAAGCCACCAAATGTCAGCATGGTGATAGATTACCAGCAAAAATGGCCAAGCAGTGTTGCTGATTTATTTAAGAAAGGCAGGAGGACGTTCTGTACTCTTTAATTTTGTGTTGTGTATTGCTGGCTCCACCTGGAGTTCAACATCAAGGCATTTGGCATCCACAGCCTACAAAAAAATCTGTTATTGCTAAATAGCATTAACAGCTGTTTACTTACCAGTCTAGAAGAAATGTTGCGAGTTCAGCATCAAACTTCCTCCCTTTACTCGCCAAGAGCTCCATTCTCCAGCAGTGGAAAGCAGTGCCAATGTTAACTCTCGTTTTGCTTCTATTTATGTTGCTTTTTTCTTTGCTGCTGAACGTGGTTTCTTGCCATGAGTGGCCGGCAGCATTGGTGTAAAGGTCGCCTGCCGAGGTACTATCACCTCTTGAAGTACAAAGTGGAATAACGAGACAGGATGGGCTGGGGCTAGCTGGTTAGCATGCTAACTTATATATCTCTGTAATACGATATAAAGACATCTTTGACAATGTCAAATTCTGTAGATAATTTTAGTTAATTTTGGAATGTTTCAAACTAAAGCACCTTTAAAGTCGCATGGATCAATAATAATCTTAACAGCTTAAATTAAAAAAGAAAAAAAAAACAGTATCAGAATCAGATTTAGTTTAAGGATCAGTACCAGAATCAGTATTAGAATCAGTGGCAAAAGCACAATTAGAATCAGTATCAGTATTAGAGTCAGTAGCGGAATCAGTAATAGTATTAGAATCAGTAGTAGAAGCAGAAGCAGTGTCAGAATCAGTATCAATATTAAAATCAGTATCAGAATCAATATTAGAATCAGTATCAGTACCACATTTAGAATCTGCAGCAAAAGCAGAATCAGTATTAGAATCAATATTAGAATCAATATCATTATCAGAAATAGTATTAGAATGAGTAGGAGATTCAGAATCAGTATTAGAATCAGTATCAGTATTAGAATCAGTATCAGAATCAGCACCAGAATCAGATTCAGTATCAGCACCAGAATCAGTAGCAGAAGCAGAATCAGTATTAGAATCAGTATCTGAATACGTTCTGAGTCAGAGACGGAATCAGATATCAGCTAGAAGCTGTGGAGGAGCTGAGCTCAGTCTGAATATAGTGCAGGTTCACCATAAATCAAAGCCTCATTAATCAAAGCCTCTCACATAATGAGATCCTCATTCATTCATTCATTCTGTCGTCCCACTGCCACAGGAAGTGTTTATATTGACATCACACACACATTAAATACATTTACACACATACCCACACACACACACACACGCACGCACACACACACAAATACACTCACACAACCAGACCACATTCTGCTTCCAGCCTGGAGGATACACACCTTACATACAAATACAGTCTCATACACACATACCTCTCTTGCTCTCTCTCTCTCTGTCTGTTTTTCTCTCACACTCTCTCCCTCAGTGTGAGCAGAATTTGCCCTGGGGCTGCATCAGATCAATATGTTGTTAGCCCCTCTCTCTCTCTCTCTCTCTCTCTCTCTCTCTCTCTCTCTCTCTCTCCATCCATCTCTTCAGCAGTTCCCTGCCTAGATCAGCACTATTAACTCTCCCCACCCCCACAGCACAGGCTTTATGCTTTATTGTACAGATATTGGTGTGTAGTTGTGAAATTAGTGTGTATTAATATGTCATAGCAACACAGGTACATTGTAGTGATATAAACATGTAGTAGTGATGAATGTGTAATAATAGGGATATGAGCATGTAGCAGTGATATGAGTGTGTAATAGGGATATGAGCATGTAGTAGTGTGTAGTAGTGATATGAATGTGTACAATTAATTTGTAATAGTAATATGAGTGTGTAATAATAAAATGAGTGTGTATTAGTGATATAAGTGTGCAATAGTGCTGTAAGTATTTGAATCTGCGTGTGTAATGATGATAGGAGTGTGTAATAGTGGTATGTGTATAAAACTAATTAGTGTGTAAGTAGTGATATGAGTGTGTATAATAATTGAGTGTGTAATATTGATATGTGTGTTTACAATGCATATGTAATAGTAATATAAGTATAAAATGTTGCAGTGATATGAGTGTGTAATAGTGACATTAGCATGTAAAATAAGTGAACCTGCACTGTTTACCCATTTCACACACAACCCCTACAAAGATGTGTGGTGATAAAGTGTGGAGATGATGCTGTACGGATGTTTACAGTGTTACAGTGTTACAGTGAGCAGTGCAGTGACTCAGAAGCTGGATATCCTGCTGTTAGTCCGCCAGTTTTCCCGCTGAACTGTGTCTCTGTGTGGAAGCTGTAGTGATTCAGCAGCGTCTGGTTCTCTCTCTGCTGGAGGCCACGCCCATCACACATGCTGATCAATAACTTGCTCACGCCTCCCTGCAGGAAAACACACAGCAACCAAAAACCCTCTCTCTTTCTTTCTCTCTCTCGCTCTCTCTCTCTCTCTCTCTCTCACTCTCTCTCTCTCTCTCTCAGTCTGTTCAGTGTTCAGCAGATCTTCAGTGTGGTTGGTGGTTAATGGTGAGGTTCTGTAAAGTGGAATAAATGGATGTTTTAATTAGTCAGAGCAGATCAGAGCCGTTTGTCTTTGGTGTGATTTTAATCATCAGGTGATTATAAACACATTCAAATCTTTCTCCAGAATGTTCCAGAATCCAGAATGAGATATGCCGTGGCGTACTTTAGTCCATGTTTGAAGATAACAGAATGTCAGAAACCACACAATCAAGCCTATTAGAGATACTGATCCAACCTCCTGATCCTGGTTTTTTAAATAATTAACTACTCCTGATGTCAAGCTTGAACCCTTTTTTGGTGCAATATAGAACCATATACAACACATTCTCCATCAATTTGAAGAACCATTTCAACCATTTAATCATAATTCTTGATTCTTGATGATTCATGATGATTCTTTGAGTGTTCACGGTTCAGTATAGAACCATTGTCTTTGCTAAAGAACCCCTGGAGAACTGTCTTTTTTAAAAGTGTACTTTAACACCTCCACATGGTTTGAGGCCATAATGTGATCGTTCAGATCTCTGTGTTATTAAAAAAATTAAATAATGTATTATATGTTATTATTGTTTTTATTATTGTGTATAGAAATTGCTTTCTTGAATTCAGCCCCCCCCCCCCACTTTCCACATCCCACATCCCACTTCCCTGGTTAGCACCGTGCTAATTGGTGAGGCTCCCATTGATCATTAGCTACATTAGCCTAATAGCTTCAGTGCTAAACCACACGTCTCTGCTTTTATTCTCTCTCTCTCTCTCGCTCTTGCTCTCTCTTTCTCTCTCTATTCTCTTTCTCCTTTCCCTTATTCTTATAAAGTAAGACAGGGGAGGTCATGATTTCACCATGAGAAATGCTTTTATTAAACACCAGGGCAAAAAGACACATACAGAAACCTAGCGCCAGCCAGTAGCAGGTTGCCACAATTAGATAATATTACTCAAACAAGTACAAATGTCTAGAGATAAGAAATAATCTCATAATATTCTTAACTATCTCAAAATTAGAAATATTAGTTATATTCACTCAATTTAAGTTGTTTTTCGCTTTCTAATTTGTAATTTTTTGCAGTGTGTAATGAAATTTCTTTGAACAGGTAAAAAAAGTTGCAAGCGTAGCAGCACAGAATAAAAACTGTAGCACTGAGATAAAAAATGGCATAATAAAACATCTAGAAAGTGTTAATTGCAAGAGATGGATCAATCTGTCATTTTACCTGTGGAAAAACACAGAAGCAGCATGTAAAAGATTGCAAACATGGTGGTTCTATTAGCACTCAAATAGTGTTTTTGTTGAATTTATAAGCCCTTTTCACACATAAAACCCTGGGATATTATCAGGACATCTTTATGCTGAGAATGTTTGGATTTTGTGTGATGCAAATGCAGTTTTTGTTGTGTTTAATCATTCTTACCTGTCATAAAAAAACTTAGTCAACAGGAGGAGACAATCTCAGCATTAACAGCTCCATCGTTTCTAAATCGTGTATAGAATAGCAGCCATGCAAGCACACAGTGTACACTTCTACTGCTTCTCTCTAGAATCATAAACTCCTGAGATGTTTTCACTCTCAAAACTATACTAATAAACTGAAGCATCACTGAGACAGTTTTGTTGGCTGTAATCTAGATGGCTGGGTATTTCATGGTTCTGTATCAGCGTCTGTTCATATGCGCCCTCTCGGTAAGTTGTGCTGATTAACTGTCATGTCAACTTTAATGAGATTTTGACTCTGGCTGACGCTGAACCTCTCCCTGTTTAAATATGGTTAGATTCCCGAATAAAAGTGCATGTGTGAACTTGCACCCACAGCAACTGGAGCTCACCAATGCATATATGGTTGAAGGCACAACATTCGAGTGATCCTAAAAAAGTCATATCTTCTTCTCAAAATTTCCTTTTCTAGTTATAAGGTGTTATTAGGTGAATCTGCCTAGACAACTTCGTTCATCAACTATCCATCCCCCTAAGTATTTATACAGTCTGTTCTGCAACAATTGAGGGGTATTCCACAAACGCACGCACACACACACTCAGAGGTCAGTGTGCGGTGAGTCGGAGCTGAACAGTCGAGTTAAATTCTTAGCTGATTTCATGCAGAGCTTCAGCCGCATTCACCGTATAATACAGCAAAGAGAGAAAAATACAACCATTAAACTCCCTCTCTCCTTTTATTCTCCCTCTCTCCTTTTATTCTCTCTCTATCCCTTTATTCGCTCTCTCCTTTTATTCTCTCTCCCTTTATTCTTTCTTTAATCTCACTCTCCCTTTATTCTCTCTCCTTTTCATTCTGTCTCTTCCTTTATTCTCTCCGTTTTATTGTTTCTTTCTCCCTTTATTCTCTCTCCTTTTATCCTCTCATTTTTTCCTTTTTATTCTCTCTCTCTTTTGCTATCTCTCTCTCTTTATTCTTTCTCTCTCTTCATTTATTCTCTCTCTCCTTTTTTGCTATCTCTCTCTGTAACGATCTGACAGAAACCAGACGCTCGCAGATTGAAAAGATCACAGCAGTTTTAGTCACACAAGGCAAAAACGTGGTTGAGTAACAGGCGTGGGTTGAATCCAAAAAACAAAAGAAAGGTGATCATAACACCAAGCGAACAAACCAACAGGCCAAAGGGTTCAAAAACACAGATCAGTCGAGACGGGCAAAAGTACAAAAAGGGTTAGGCAAAAAGCCAGAATCCAAATACACAAAGCAGTGGTCAAAAACAGAGTACCGGTAATCAGAATGTAAACGCTCAGTAGTTCACCGGGAAACAATACCTCACAACTATTCTACCTAAAGCCTGGGCTTTTAAACTGAACAACACGAGTCATATGACAACATACGAAGGTGCGACATATTAGTATTCAGAGGATTGAGATCTCTGATAGGAACGCATCCGAGAGTCGGAGGTCACATGAGTTCCCCTAGAACTCTGGGTAATGGAGTCCGTGTCGGCCTCCGGCTCTGACGGAAGTTGTGCAGTGACGTGATCTCTGATAGGAACGCGTCCGAGAGTCGGAGGTCACATGAGTTCCCCTAGGACTCTGGGAGATGGAGTCCGTTTCCTTTTGACAGCTTGCCAAATGCGCGACACTCTCCCTTTATTTTCTCTCTCTCTTCCTTTATTCTCTCTCTCCTTTTATTCTATCTCTCTACCTTTATCCTTTCTCTCTCTTCCTTTATTCTCTCATTCCATTCTCTCTCCTTTTATTCTCTATCCCCCTTTCTTTCGTTCTATTTTTCTTATCCCTCCCTATCTCTCTTTATTTTCTCTCTACCCTTATTCTCCCTTTCTCTCTCTCTTTCTCTCTCCCTTTATTCTATCCCTCTCTATTTTACTCTCTCGCTTTATTCTCTCTAGTTCAAGTTCAAGTTTGCTTTATTGACAAATGTACATTTGTATTGTCAAAGCACTACAAAAATGATCTATATATAGTTTATAAAAATAATACAAAAACAAGATTAATATATAACAATACAACCATTAAGAAGAGGAAATGTTAATCAATTAATAATATAAAAGTATATGCAACAATTAAACAAAATCTATTTAGTGTGTGTATGTAGTATATGGGAAAAGAAGAAAAGAAAAAGAAAAAAAAACACATCTATATTATATATATATGCATATAGAACAGAGAGTAAAAGAGAGGGTTGAGGTGTGGTGGTCACTCACTGTCCCGGAGTGTATGACACTCGTCCAGTGGAGTAGACACTGATGGACCCTGTCCTAATATAATTACTAATTTATCTTTATCTCTCAAATTCCTGAAGTTACTCTCTCTCTTTATACTCTCTCTCTATCTTTTTCTCTCACTTTATACTCTCCCTTCTCTCTCTCTCTCTCTCTGCAGAGTGAGAATACTAATATAAAGCCATTCCTCTGATGTGTGTTTAGTTCTGAGTGGTTGAGTGTCAGTGAGTGTCAAAGCTCTGATTTCTCTCCTGTTGTGAGATAAACAGTCTGAGTGTGTTTACAGCTTTGTTATCGTGTCTGATGTCTGGATTTTTTGCTTTATTCCATTTACACTGCAGTGTCTCCAGTGTGAGCGGATGATGCTGATGAGTAAAAGCACATTAACACATCTGTTGCTTCTGTTTCAGTTCTACTTACTTTTCCTGCTGCTGCTGTACGAATTCACAATCTTAGCTTGGACTCCTTCATCATTCAACTGGGTAACTGTATGCTGATATGGAGAACGCTGTGAATGTGGCTGAGATCTGTCTCTGTTTACCTATGTAAATATATACATATATGCGGTACAGTCAGAGAGCTCACTCTCATATATTTAGCAATTAGTAAAAACAGTAAAATGATCCGTTTTCCAGCATCTGAAAAAATCTACAAAACATATTTACCAGAAAATCACAGAAAAGCCTCAACAGCTAAATCTAATCTCAGCTGTTTGAGTGATCAGTGTGTCATTCTTTACCTTTATTACAGCTTCCATTCTTTTCAGGGGACTCACTTTCAGGTTCTCAAAGAAATCTGCAGACATGGTTCATTCCTAATCAAACACATTCAGTGATGTTGAGGTCTGGACTCAACGAGGTCTGGATGGTGGTCAGTCCATTGTTCAGCTTCTTTGTTTGATGTCTCCTTTTCTCAGAGAGGCTTCTTGACAGCTACACATCCTTTCAGACCCATAGCGCTGAGTTGTCTTCTCACAGTGGAAGGATGGACAGAAACACCTGTGGATGTTTTTCGGATCTGAAGCAGCTTGAGCATCTCCTCTCTCTCAAAGACGAAAGGTTTAAGTGCTGTTTATCTGATGGGAGCAATTTTGGTTTCTTCCAGGTGGTTGTTAGGAGTTTAATTTTCTCTGTAGCTTTCAACTGCTGCTTTGGAACTCACTTTTTTTTCACTGTCTTATATTTAACCTGCTCATCAACATCTCCTGAAAAATCAGTAACTTCTACTTAATGGCTGTTTTGACTGGAAATGAAATAAATGAAGGTGCTCTCTGACTTTCACTCAGAAATGTAATTAGTTTTACAGAAGTAAGAAAAGTGCCTTGATTATTTTTAAAAAGGTCGGACATTTTTGTTGTGGGGGTGTATCTGCTGTATCGTGGTTAACTTTACCAACTGGAGTGTGTTGATGGAGTGAAGCTTATTTTGTCTGCGCTCCCTCAGAGACTGTCTAACAGCGGCTTATCAGCCGACTGCACTCACCCACAAACCCACTGTTTTAATGGCATTATCTTTCAGCTGCAGAATTCCTGCCAAATAAACCCAGCTGTGTTTATAAACTATGATTTTATTATTGACGGTACACTCACCCACACCCCCTCCACAATACCACATGGCCTCATTAGGATCAGCGCTGAAGGGTAAAATTAGCAGAGGGAGGGGTGAGGGCGTGTGCAGCAGGTCAGGGGTATTATGGGTAAAGTTAATGCGTGTCTGAAGGTCTCTCAGCGGGAGGTGTACATTATCACACTACACAGATTAATTAGTAAAGCACTACAGCTTCCCTTTGTGCAGTCATTATAGACCTGATCTCCTCACAGCGCTCTGTTACAGAGGCGCTGCAGATGGTCATTCTTCATTCTGGATTCTTTACAGAAAAACTGTCCCATGAGTGATTTTTATTAGCATGTATTTTTTAATCTGAATTACACACAATGTGGGCAAACATAATTAAAAAAACGAATAATCATAATATTAATAATAGTAATAATAATTAGAGGTGGGAAGAAGTCACAAAGCTGCAAGTAACAAGTCTCAAGCCTTCACACTCGTGTCCCGAGTCAAGATAGTCAAGTCCCGAGTCAGTGAACGCGAGTCTATAGTCGAGCCCCAAGTCAACAGTCCTGATCTTCGAGTCCTAAACAGCTAATTTAAGGCCACAACACTGAATAATGATAACAGTACTATAGCCTTCTAATAACAGCATGGCAGTAGTGTATGGCTGTATATTAATTTTTTTTTTTACCCCTGTAACTAAAATACAAAATCCATGGTACACAAATAACCATGAGATGCATTCTGTATACACACAGAATAGTGCAACTACACATAAAAAGAATTTTAAAAGTACTACTGGACATATATATATATATATATATATAGTAAAATGATGGTGAATGTATGAAATGTATGAAGCTGAAGTTGACTTTTTTCGCCGGATTCTTATTTGAATTTTCCTTTACACTTTGAATAGTGCAGCAATCTGGCGCCAGAATGTAACTGCTATACCACTTAACGTGGAACGGCAAATTCCAAAATGAAGCTGGTGAATAAAAAGTCAACTTCAGCCTTGCGGCGAGTGCTGCACTTGTTTTACCTGCAAAAGCTGTTAAAATTGGTCGAATAGAGAGAGCTGTGTTTCTTTTGTTTTGCTATCATGAGGAAAATGGTCAGGTTGCCTGGTGAGTTTCTCCAGTCAGACTGCATGAGTTTAGTGCCGAGTGAGGGCGCATTGATGCGGTTGATGCTTTGCTTGTTTCCAGCTTATGGAGGCGAACTTGACCTCTAACACTACACTTGTCTTCCGAAATAAAATAAACTGAGTATAAGCACAGTGATGGACATTTGACAACATTGCTGTTTATTCAATTTACGGCAGGAAACAAATCCATTCACATGAAAAGTAAGCAGCTGTGTAGAGTCCCGTCTGCAGTCAAGACTCTCAAAATCTCTTCCACTTTGGGTCTCGATTCTTTCTGAGTCATGGCGCTTAAGAGTCAGAGTCACTGGTCAAGTCAAAGTTGAGTCCCAAGTCTTTCTTGATTTTCTCAAAAATCAATAAAAAGTCATCAAATTCGTGACTCGAGTCGCACTAGGGTCCAAGTCATAAGACTCAAGCCCACACATCTAATAATAATAATCTAGCACCCAGGTACTGGCTGGCGCTGGCCTCCACGGAGAACTTTGTCATCTTCTAGACGTTCATGACGAAGAAGATGATGCTGCATGGCTCCATGGAGAAGACAGCCTGGTGAGGGTTGATGGTGAGACCAGCGCAGTATGGCTTGAGCCAGGGGCTCAAAGGTGGCACCATCGAAGGCCCCAGCACAGGAGTGCTATGGTGACCAGAGGAGCAGTTGGAGAGCCGGCATTGTGGAGACAGGGGGGACCCTGCACTGTGCAGCACCACCGAGAGCTTCAGTGGCAGCTGCAGGCTATGGTTTGTTTGCAGTGTGCAGAGCAGACGGCTCATGGCCCTCACCATCGCGGCTTGCCGATAACCGCACTGTGACCAGCAATGCTTGTGGACACTGAGAGAGGCACAGCAAATGGCTCCCAGCTCAGTTCAGTCCCATTCATGTCAGCTTTGATGGCACAGTGGGCAGCAGAGAAAGTGGATGTTGGTGGTTATACCACTACTGCTATATTCCCTACACACTTGAGGACAAGATGAGGGTTTATTGGGTGTGTTCTTTCACCTTCCCTTGTGTCGCCTAAATTTCTCAACTTTTGTGGTTCAAACAGATCAGTACTGATCTAAAATCAGTGATGAAAGAAATGAGTTACTAAATTTTTTTATGCTAGGTCTGTTTTTTGCTGTGGCTTAATGCTGTAGAGGCTACATCTGTATTCTTGACTATACTGTCAAGTATAGTGTGGTGGTCTGTCGTGATATTAAGGTGGACAAGACCTTGATACAAAAGTCTATGATTATATCTTTGCAAAACAATAAATTACAACATGAATTTATCAAAGTAATAACCTAGTAAAGAATTTAATTTACAATTACTTGATTATATTGAGTTAGAACAGCTTAAACCTAAGTCCACAGTACTCAATCGTTTTAATATCAACAAAACAAATGGAGTTAGTACAGTTTACTCAATTTACTTACGTGTAAATGGGTTATTGAACTTAAAACATTAAACATCAGTTTCCTCAAATCATTTGAGTTGACGTAACTCATCAGGTTTTACAGTGTAGTTTTGAAAGTGAAAATGTTTTTTATTCTTGCTTGATACAGGATTTCAGCTGCTCAACAGTTCAGAGTCTCCTTTGTCATATTTTTTTGTTTCATATTGCGTCAAATGTCAGGTCTGGACTGCAGGCAAGTGAGTTTAGCACCGAGACTCTTTTACTACAGAGCCATGCTTTTGAAATACACGCAGAATGTGGTTTGACATCGTCTTGCTGAAATAAGCAAGGCCTTTCCTAAAGAATACGGATTTTGATTCATTGGACCACAGAATACTTTTCCAGTTCACCTCAGTCCATTTTAAATGAGCTCTGGCCCAGAGAAAGGCAGCAGTGTTTCTGAATCCTGTTTATATATAGTTTCATCTGTGCATGGTAGATTTTTAACTTGTATTTGTGGATGCAGCGACAAACTGTGTTAACAGGCAATGGTTTTCAGTGATTTCCACTACAGAATCATGTCTGTTTTTAATGCAGTGCCATCTGAGGGCCTAAAGATCACAGCCAGGCAGTATTGGTTTTTGGCATTGTCCCTTGCATTTTCTGAATCTTTCAATGATAATATGTACTGCAGATGATGAAATCTCCAAGCTCTTTGCTATTTTATGTTGAGAAATGTTTTTCTTGAATTGTTGCACTATTTGCCCGCGTAGGTTTCACAGAGTGGTTAACCCCTCCCCATCTTGAGACTAAGCCTCTCTGGGATGCTCTTTATACCCAATCATGTTACTGACCTGTTGTCAGTTAACCACCAGGTGTTTTTAGCATTTAACAACTTTACCAGTTTTTGCTGCCCCTGTCCTAACTTTTTCTTAAATGTTTTGCTGGCATCAATTAATCATCATTTTTCAAAAACAACACATTTTCTCAGTTTCAACCTTTAGATATTGTCTCTGTACTACTTCCAATTAAACATAGAGTTTACATGATTTGCATATCATTGCATTCTGTTTTAAAACTCAAGTGTGCTTATTTTGTGGTAAGAAAAAACTCAAATAAACCAGTACTGAGAGTAAGGGGGTGGAGTCACCCAGAATTCCTATGAGGTTCACTGAAAAAATGACTTCATGTGGTAACAAGTTAATTAACTAGTTTTAGCCAATCTAAATGAATACTACAAGTGAATGATTTTTATAATCAAAGTAATTTGTTGAGTTGAGGAAAATTTGTTTAACTGCTTGTTACCACATGAAGTCATTTTTAAAATTGGATTATGAAACACTTTTACCATGCAGTTTTTCTTTCAGATGTTGTTTTCAAACAAACAACATATTCACATGTGTATGGGTTAAATTTAAATTTGGATGCACTTTACATGTTTTTGGATCCTATTCATGAGTGTGTTAGTGTCTCTGCTGTGTCATCAGTTTGGACTTTTTTCCAAAGCATTACAGTATGTAACTTCAAAAATACTCTTTGGAAGAATTGTTTTGAACATCTCAGTTTGTGATCATTATCAATTTGTCAGTGATGTAAAAATGAACAAACTAAACAACACAATAGTTACTGCAACTATAAATCTCAAGAATTTAAACCATTTAAAAAACTTTATTAATTTGAGGCATCTGGTTTCCTCTAAAAGTTTGAGTAAATTGAAGCTTTTAAGGTTTACAGTGGACGGTTAGTGTATTTTAATGTGTATGTTGTTAAAATGTGATGAGTCACCCTAACCACGTTTTAATTATGAAATCATATAAACTGCATTGACATTCAAATGACAGCAGTTTTAGGTATGTGGTTAGTGCCCTCTGCTGGCTAAGCATCTTTACTGCAGCCTTTCCTCTCCTTTCAGAGCTTTTATTTCAAATATAAAACTAAATTGTTAAAAACTTTCCTTCTTAAATTAGATACAACAAAATTTCAAATTCCATGTTGAAACAAAGCCTGGTATGCAAAAACCTGGGGTAAAGCACAATCAATTCTGTATGCTGCATTCATGAATATCCAGCGTCTTGTAGAGATCCAGGTCAAGTGAACTTACGATTTTCTGGGGAACAAAGGAGGCACAAAATGCTGATAAAACCTGTAAATCAGTAATGCAGTGTTAACACTGACATTATGACAGAGATTAAAACAAAAGGGAGAACAGAGTTCTCTTAAAAAGAAGAAAAAAATTTAAACAAATGCAATCTGTGACATCACCATAACTCTACCCCTCCAATATCTTCGTATTTCCATACACCAAACCCACTACTGCAAATTTATCAAATTTCTTTTATATGACTCCAACTTTCCTCAATAACAACAACTTCATAAGGATGACTAACACAATCAAATTGTCCTATGGATCTCCAGTCTTGTTAGGCAGTTTACTAATCTCCTTCCACACTTTTATCCAATTCAGATTACTCTCCTTCCGCACTTTTACTCATTTCAGACTGCTTTCTACACTTTTACGCAACATGGATTACTCTTCCACACTTTCACTCATTTCAGACTGCTCTCCTTCCACACTTTTACTCAGTTCAGATCATTTTCCTTCCACATTTAACTCCATTCACACCACTCTCCTTCCACATTTTACTCCATTCAGACCACTCTCCTTCCACACTTTTGTCCAATTCAGATCACTCTCCTTCCACACCGTTACACAGTTCAGATCACTCTCCTTCCACACTTTTGTCCAATTCAGATCACTCTCCTTCCACACTTTTGTCCAATTCAGATCACTCTCCTTCCACACCGTTACACAGTTCAGATCACTCTCCTTCCACACTTTTATCAAACTCAGATTGTTTACCTATCTTGCATTAGTCAAATACACATTTTACACAAATCAAATTACACTCCTTCCACACTTTTACCCCATTCAGATCATTTTCCTTTCACACTTTTACAGCATTCAGATCACTTTCCTTCCACACTTTTATCCAATTCAGATTACTCTCCTTCCGCACTTTTACTCATTTCAGACTGCTTTCTACACTTTTACGCAACATGGATTACTCTTCCACACTTTCACTCATTTCAGACTGCTCTCCTTCCACACTTTTACTCAGTTCAGATCATTTTCCTTCCACATTTAACTCCATTCACACCACTCTCCTTCCACATTTTACTCCATTCAGACCACTCTCCTTCCACACTTTTGTCCAATTCAGATCACTCTCCTTCCACACCGTTACACAGTTCAGATCACTCTCCTTCCACACTTTTGTCCAATTCAGATCACTCTCCTTCCACACTTTTGTCCAATTCAGATCACTCTCCTTCCACACCGTTACACAGTTCAGATCACTCTCCTTCCACACTTTTATCAAACTCAGATTGTTTACCTATCTTGCATTAGTCAAATACACATTTTACACAAATCAAATTACACTCCTTCCACACTTTTACCCCATTCAGATCATTTTCCTTTCACACTTTTACAGCATTCAGATCACTTTCCTTCCACACTTTTACCCCATTCAGATCACTTTCCTTCCACACTTTTAACCAATTCGGGTTGTTCTCCTATCTTGCTTTACTAAATTACACACTTTTACGCAATGAAAATTACTGTCCCTCCATGCCTTTAACCACCTCGGATTACACTCTTTCCATGCTTTTAACCATCTCAGATTACTCTCCTTCCAAACTTTTGCTGGATTCAGTCTGCTCTCCTCTCTCAGAAATTTTTTCATGGTACAATATTCAAGCACATCTACCACCTTGTAGATTGCAGAACAATTGAATTTCTGATTTTCTGGGGGCCAAAGTAGGCAAATATCACCACTAGATACCTCATAGTCAAAGTCAGAATTCATTAATATAGAACTTTTTACAACATTGTCAAAGCAGCTAATAAATGAGCAATGAACTACAATAACATGACCAAGAAGCAAATGCGGTCTGTGACATCACCATGACCCCACCTCTCCAAAGCCTTCACATCACCATATACCACACCCACTACTGCAAAGTCATAAGATTTTCTTTTGTGTGACTCTTCCTTTCCCGAATAGTGCCATCACAACAACTTTGTAAGGATGACTAACACAATCAAATTGTCCCAAGGATCACAAGTCTTGTTAGGCAGTTTTTGTGCCGAAAATAAAATTAACCATGACTTAGTCAGGCAGAGCGGATATCGTGAGATTTAAGCTCTTGGTCAGACTCCTTATAAGCAGTGGGAGGAAGCTCACTCCAGAGGTCACACACTGAGTGTTAATCACTCCACCCTGAACCTTGGGGAAGGTCTGAGACAGGAGCCAATCGCTGTCCTTGCAGGGCATCACCTGATCCAGGTGAGTGAGTACCCAGAGAAGCTGGGCCTCAGTGGAGTGTCTTCATAAGAGAAGTCAGTTAGTGTGATTAAGCAGCACAGCTGATGGATATGACTCCACTGGCTTGGAAATGCTCATGGCTGGCAGCAGAGTTCAATGTGTGAGCTGGAGTTCGGCTCCAGAACCCAATTCAGACTACTCTCCTTCCACTCTTTTACTCAGTTCAGATTTCTCTACTTCCACACTTTTACCCAATTCAGACTGCTCCCTTTCCACTCTTTATCCATTTCAGATTACTGTACTTCCATGCTTTTACCCAATTCAGTTCACTCTCCTTCTACACTTTTACTAGAATACGACCGTTTTCCTTTCACACTTTTACTCGATAAGACCCATCTTCTGCCACACTTTTACTCGATTCAGACTACTCTCTGTCCACACTTTAACCCAATTCAGCTTACTCTACTTTCATATGTTCAACTTATTCAAATTGCTGCCTTTCTACACTTTTACGCAATATGGATTACTCTCCTTCCACACCTTTACTTCATTTAGAGCTATGAATCTTTTTACTCCATTCAGACTACTCTCCTTTCACACTTTTTTTTTAATCAGTGTGATCACCTATTAATTGCAGTGTTACTGAGCTCTGCTAAAGCCTGAGTAGATTGATAAATCAATGTGATCAGTTATCAACCTAAGTATCACTGAGCTCTGCTAAAGCCTGAGTAGACTGCTCCAGAACCCAATTCAGGCTACTCTCCTTCCACACTTTTATCCAATTCAGATTACTCTCCTTCCGCACTTTTACTCATTTCAGACTGCTCTCCTTCCACACTTTTACTCAGTTCAGATCATTTTCCTTCCACATTTTACTCCATTCAGATCACTCTCCTTCCACATTTTTGTCCAATTCAGATCACTCTCCTTCCACACATTTACACAGTTCAGATCACTCTCCTTCCACACTTTTATCAAACTCGGATTGTTTATCTATCTTGCATTAGTCAATTACACATTTTTACACAAATCAAATTACACTCCTTCCCTGCTTTTAACCAACTCTATTTACTTTTCTTCCATGCTTTTACCCAATTCAGATCACTCTCCTTCCACACTTTTACCCCATTCAGATCATTTTCCTTTCACACTTTTACAGCATTCAGATCACTTTCCTTCCACACTTTTACAGCATTCAGATCACTTTCCTTCCACACTTTTAACCAATTCGGGTTGTTCTCCTATCTTGCTTTACTAAATTACACACTTTTACGCAATGAAAATTACTGTCCCTCCATGCCTTTAACCACCTCGGATTACACTCTTTCCATGCTTTTAACCATCTCAGATTACTCTCCTTCCAAACTTTTGCTGGATTCAGTCTGCTCTCCTCTCTCAGAAATTTTTTCATGGTACAATATTCAAGCACATCTACCACCTTGTAGATTGCAGAACAATTGAATTTCTGATTTTCTGGGGGCCAAAGTAGGCAAATATCACCACTAGATACCTCATAGTCAAAGTCAGAATTCATTAATATAGAACTTTTTACAACATTGTCAAAGCAGCTAATAAATGAGCAATGAACTACAATAACATGACCAAGAAGCAAATGCGGTCTGTGACATCACCATGACCCCACCTCTCCAAAGCCTTCACATCACCATATACCACACCCACTACTGCAAAGTCATAAGATTTTCTTTTGTGTGACTCTTCCTTTCCCGAATAGTGCCATCACAACAACTTTGTAAGGATGACTAACACAATCAAATTGTCCCAAGGATCACAAGTCTTGTTAGGCAGTTTTTGTGCCGAAAATAAAATTAACCATGACTTAGTCAGGCAGAGCGGATATCGTGAGATTTAAGCTCTTGGTCAGACTCCTTATAAGCAGTGGGAGGAAGCTCACTCCAGAGGTCACACACTGAGTGTTAATCACTCCACCCTGAACCTTGGGGAAGGTCTGAGACAGGAGCCAATCACTGTCCTTGCAGAGCATCACCTGATCCAGGTGAGTGAGTACCCAGAGAAGCTGGGCCTCAGTGGAGTGTCTTCATAAGAGAAGTCAGTTAGTGTGATTAAGCAGCACAGCTGATGGATATGACTCCACTGGCTTGGAAATGCTCATGGCTGGCAGCAGAGTTCAATGTGTGAGCTGGAGTTCGGCTCCAGAACCCAATTCAGACTACTCTCCTTCCACTCTTTTACTCAGTTCAGATTTCTCTACTTCCACACTTTTACCCAATTCAGACTGCTCCCTTTCCACTCTTTATCCATTTCAGATTACTGTACTTCCATGCTTTTACCCAATTCAGTTCACTCTCCTTCTACACTTTTACTAAAATATGACCGTTTTCCTTTCACACTTTTACTCGATAAGACCCATCTTCTGCCACACTTTTACTCGATTCAGACTACTCTCTGTCCACACTTTAACCCAATTCAGCTTACTCTACTTTCATATGTTCAACTTATTCAAATTGCTGCCTTTCTACACTTTTACGCAATATGGATTACTCTCCTTCCACACCTTTACTTCATTTAGAGCTATGAATCTTTTTACTCCATTCAGACTACCCTCCTTTCACACTTTTTTTTTTTAATCAGTGTGATCACCTATTAATTGCAGTGTTACTGAGCTCTGCTAAAGCCTGAGTAGATTGATAAATCAATGTGATCAGTTATCAACCTAAGTATCACTGAGCTCTGCTAAAGCCTGAGTAGACTGCTCCAGAACCCAATTCAGGCTACTCTCCTTCCACACTTTTATCCAATTCAGATTACTCTCCTTCCGCACTTTTACTCATTTCAGACTGCTCTCCTTCCACACTTTTACTCAGTTCAGATCATTTTCCTTCCACATTTTACTCCATTCAGATCACTCTCCTTCCACATTTTTGTCCAATTCAGATCACTCTCCTTCCACACATTTACACAGTTCAGATCACTCTCCTTCCACACTTTTATCAAACTCGGATTGTTTATCTATCTTGCATTAGTCAATTACACATTTTTACACAAATCAAATTACACTCCTTCCCTGCTTTTAACCAACTCTATTTACTTTTCTTCCATGCTTTTACCCAATTCAGATCACTTTCCTTCCACACTTTTACCCCATTCAGATCATCTTTCACACTTTTACCCCATTCAGATCACTTTCCTTTTACACTTTTACAGCATTCAGATCACTTTCCTTCCACACTTTTAACCAATTCGGGTTGTTCTCCTATCTATTGCTTTACTAAATTACACACTTTTACGCAATGAAAATTACTGTCCCTCCATGCCTTTAACCACCTCGGATTACACTCTTTCCATGCTTTTAACCATCTCAGATTACTCTCCTTCCAAACTTTTGCTGGATTCAGTCTGCTCTCCTCTCTCAGAAATTTTTTCATGGTACAATATTCAAGCACATCTACCACCTTGTAGATTGCAGAACAATTGAATTTCTGATTTTCTGGGGGCCAAAGTAGGCAAATATCACCACTAGATACCTCATAGTCAAAGTCAGAATTCATTAATATAGAACTTTTTACAACATTGTCAAAGCAGCTAATAAATGAGCAATGAACTACAATAACATGACCAAGAAGCAAATGCGGTCTGTGACATCACCATGACCCCACCTCTCCAAAGCCTTCACATCACCATATACCACACCCACTACTGCAAAGTCATAAGATTTTCTTTTGTGTGACTCTTCCTTTCCCGAATAGTGCCATCACAACAACTTTGTAAGGATGACTAACACAATCAAATTGTCCCAAGGATCACAAGTCTTGTTAGGCAGTTTTTGTGCCGAAAATAAAATTAACCATGACTTAGTCAGGCAGAGCGGATATCGTGAGATTTAAGCTCTTGGTCAGACTCCTTATAAGCAGTGGGAGGAAGCTCACTCCAGAGGTCACACACTGAGTGTTAATCACTCCACCCTGAACCTTGGGGAAGGTCTGAGACAGGAGCCAATCACTGTCCTTGCAGGGCATCACCTGATCCAGGTGAGTGAGTACCCAGAGAAGCTGGGCCTCAGTGGAGTGTCTTCATAAGAGAAGTCAGTTAGTGTGATTAAGCAGCACAGCTGATGGATATGACTCCACTGGCTTGGAAATGCTCATGGCTGGCAGCAGAGTTCAATGTGTGAGCTGGAGTTCAGCTCCAGAACCCAATTCAGACTACTCTCCTTCTACTCTTTTTTTTTCAATTCAGATTACGCTCCTTACACTTTTTTTTTTTCAAATTCAGACTACTCACTGTTCACACCTTTACTCATTTCAGACTGCTCTGCTTCCTCATGTCAGTCCAATTCGGATTACTGTCTTTCTGCAGTTTAACCCCAATTCTGTTCACTCTCCTCCCACAATTTTACTCGAATATGACTGTTTTCCCTCCCCACTTTTACTCAATAAGACTGATTTTTTGCCACACTTTTACTCGATTCAGACTGTTCTCTGTCCACACTTTAACCCAATTCAGATTACTCCACTTTCACGTGTTTAATTTTGTCAATTGCTGCCTTTTGTTCGGTTTTACGCAGTACGAATGACTCTTCCACACCTTTACTACATTTAGACTTATGAAAATGTTTTACTCGATGTAAATAACCAATTCAGACTATTTTCCTTCACCTATATTTACACACTAAATAAATTATAAATCTTTTAAATAAAAAGAAGCCTGAGTAGACTGATTAATCAGTGTGATCATTTATTAATCTCAGCATTACTGAGCTCTGCTAAACCCTGAGTAGACTGATAAATCCATGTGACCATTTTTTTAATCTCAGTGTTACTGAGCTCTTTTGAGGGATGATCAAGTTAATAATCTCAGTAGTATACACGTTTCTGAGTGAACATCTGTGATGTACTGAACTTCCTTTACATGGTAAGTGAATTTTTCATGAAACCTATTAAAAATTTAAGAAATTTTACGAAAACTCCCAACCGCTAATAGCAAGGAACATTGTGAAGTTTAAAAAGTTTTTGCCATTTGTTTTCTAAATGTATTCTAAATGTTTTCTGAATTTAGTCAACGTCCAATGAAAAAAAGGATCTCTGATTTTTTTTTTTTATTTTTACATAGTTTGAACACAGCAGTTGTCCTTTACATTGTGTGAAACTTTTTTGAAGAATGGGCCAACAAAAATAATCCAAATGTAGCCCGTGTGTACGAGTTACTATGTTTGGGACTCAGTAAAGAAGGATAATGCTTGTCCTAGGTTCGTGGGAGGGGTTTGAATCACTCACAATAATACAGGACTTAATATAGGCTTAACTTGCACATTTGCCAAGATAGCACTATGGACATAAAAGTAATGGGTTCAACGACTAACAATAAACAAACAAAAGGCAACTGGAAATCAAAGAATAATCTTGCATGAAAAACACAGCTCCGATTGGTCTACATGAGTCCTCTCATGTGATTATACAACCTGAACTATGTTTCTCTTATTTGGCTGGTAATCAAATTCATTAAGAGTATTTATTGCTGTATTAAACCCTTCAAATAGGACTTGGGCAAAGGAGATCAGTGGCTTTCCTAATAATGGATAATGAAAACTCCTGGGAGCTTGTCTAGATCGTTCAGATCTCCTTACATTATTGTATGCCCCTTCTGACTGATTCAGTCCATCTGGCATTTCTTCTGCTTGAGCAGGGTCCATTTCATCTAGATCACTCAAGTCTAACAAGGGGACATAATCATCACTTGAGACTTCTCCATCAGGTTTCTTGAGCACTCCTTCCTCCTCCATGGCTTCATCCAATATCTCACTAACTCTTTGTGCTTGATCTTTTTCCTCTACAGGTTTCCCAATAGACGTTCCCTCATCAAGATTGGATTCAGGGAGTAGGCCCTCAGCAGGTAGGTTAGGTTCATCAGGTAGGTTCAGGTCTTGATTCTTATTACTAGGGACGTGATAGATTTGGGTAAATCTCTCTTCAACAGCAGGGACAGTGTTGCCATCAGTGAATACAGGACAATCATCCTCAGACTCTGAATTCTCATCTTCACTTCGGGGAATGGGGTTCTGTCTTGTTTGAGGTCTGGGGTTGGACCTGGGCGTGGTAGAAGCTTGTTCATCCTCTGCAGACAAGAACCCACAGGGCAGCAGTAGATCTCTATGCAGAGTCCTTACCGGGCCATCTTCAGTCTCAGGCTTTACGCTGTAAACTGGTAAGTCTCCCATTTTCTTAACTACTACATAGACAATTCCCTCCAAGCGATCAGCTAGCTTGTGCTTACTTCCTAACCTGAGGTTCCTCACTAGAACTCTATCACCGATGTCTAATGTAGACTCTCTGACCTTTTCATCTAATCTCTTCTTATTCCGAGCCATTATTTTCTGAGCATTTTCATTGGCTATCTGGTAGCTTTCTTCTAAATGAGCTTTTAAGTTACGCACATACTGAGAATGAGACTGGAATTGTTTGTTTCTGACTGGCAGTCCAAAAGCAATGTCTACAAGTAGCCTAGGCTGCATACCAAACATCAATTCATAAGGAGAAAACCGTGTGACTTCATTTCTCGTACAGTCATATGCATGTGTTAAGGGCTTGACATAGTTACGCTGCTGGCTCTTTTCTTTATTCCTCAAGGTGCCTAACATGCTTAAAAGAGTACGGTTAAATCTCTCTACTGGGTTCCCTCTGGGGTGGTATGGACTGGTTCTCCCTTTGCGAATGCCAGCAATGCCACAGAGTTCTTTAATTATCTGAGCTTCAAAATCCCATCCCTGATCGCTATGTAAACGTTCCGGAAAGCCATAATGGACTAGAAAGTGTTCCCATAAACACTTAGCCACAGTGATAGCCTTTTGATCCTAGGTCAGTACAGCCACAGCATATTTTGTGAAATGATCAGTAATTACAAGGATGTCTTTAGTATTATGATCATCAGGCTCCAAAGACAAGAAATCCATACAAATTAATTCCATTGGCCTGGTAGTCTGAATATTGACTAATGGCGCTGCTTTTTCTGGTTGAGCTATTCGTCGGACAGAGCGCCCACAGCTCTCAATCTTCTGCTCAACATCTACCATCATCCTTGGCCAATAAAACCTGGATCTGATTAAATCGAGTGTATGATCAAATCCCATATGTCCCATATCATCACGAAGGGATTTCAGGGCTGTAGACTTCAAGGACTCAGGCAATACCAACTGATAGACTATCTGATCATCACACTGTCGCTTGCGGAAGAGGAGACCATCCTTCAATTCTAATCGATTCCACTCTTTTAGCATGAGCTTGAAGTTGAGACATACGCCTTTCAGATTGCGTAAGGGTGGTTCTTCAGCATTCATCTGGGCTAAGACTTTGCTGATAACTGGATCAGCATGCTGTTGCTGCATCAATTCAGTTGCAGTGTAAATCGGAACTGTGAGGTGCCCATCACTTTGTTCCTCTGCCTCAAAGATGGTTGACACTCCTTCTGATTGGAGAGATAATGATTCAACCAGGACAAGAGAGGGAGAATCTTTACTGGCATAAACTAACTGGTGTCTCTGGCACACAGCAGTGACAACATCAGAACTGAGAAATTTGGAATCGTCACAGGAAGGTGATGGGAAGTGAACTGGCTAAAATGCTCACTCTCTCCTTGTGATTCAATGTCATTAAGCAAAGGACTATGAGGGCGTCTAGACAACCCATCCGCATCCTGATTTTCTTTACCAGCTCTATACTTAATGCTGAAAGTGAAAGTAGACAACGCAGCTAACCAGCGATAGCCGGCAGCATCTAACTTGGCGGAGGTGAGAATATAGGTAAGTGGGTTGTTGTCAGTTACCACTTCGAAAGTAATACCATACAGGTAGTCATGAAACTTATCAACAATGGCCCATTTTAGGGCTAGGAATTTTAATTTGTGGGCTGGGTATCTAGACTCACTGCGGGATAGACCTCGACTTGCATAAGCAATAACCCGGTTCTTTCCATCTTGGACTTGGTATAATGCAGCTCCAAGTCCAGTTGTGCTGGCATCCGTGTGCAGCGTGTAAGGTGACTTGGGGTCTGCAAAACCTAATACTGGAGCTGTTGTCAGCCTCTCTATGATGGTGTCAAAGGCTTGCTGGCATGTTGGGGTCCATCGATCTGCAAAAGGCTCTTTCAAGTTGTAATATTTACCTGGACTTGCTGTCACTTTAGCTCCTTTCCTGAGAGGAGGATAGCCTGCTGTTAAGTCATTTAGCGGCTTAACAATTTTAGAATAGTTTTTTACAAAGCGCCTATAATAACCTGAAAATCCTAAAAAGGCCCCGAGTTCTTTCAGGTTTTGTGGCTTTGGCCAGGTTTTCAGGGCACGAATCTTTTCAGGATCAGTCTGGACTCCTTCTCAGGACACGACATGCCCAAGGTACTGCACCGATGTCTGGAAGAAAGTACACTTCTGAGGGGATAATTTGAGGCCATATTCTCTGAGGCGAGTGAGTACATGCAAGAGCCTTGCTTCATGTTCCTCCAGGGTCTGTGAAAATACTATTAAATTATCAAGGAACACAAGTACCTCCTTCAAAATTATATCACCCATGCACTTCTCCATCAAACGTTGAAAAGTACTTGGGGCATTCGTTACTCCCTGAGGCATCCGCTTAAATTCCCAGAACCCTAGAGGTGTCACAAAGGCTGTTTTGGGTTTATCTTCCTCTTCCATCTCTGTTTGATAATATCCAGACTTTAAGTCCATCACCAAAAAACATTGTGAGCCAGTGAGAGCAGTGAATGACTCCTCTAGATAAGGTAATGCATATGCATCTCTGACTGTTTGCAAGTTCAATTTCCTATAATCCACACACAATCTTACATCTCCGTTCTTCTTCCTAACAACTACTATAGGAGAAGAGAAAGGTGACTCAGACTCACGTATAACGCCTGCCTCGAGTAATGTCTGAAGATGCTTCCGGACAGCTTCATAATCACTGGGGTGAATAGGCCTTGCTCTTTGTTTAAAAGGAGTCTCATTTTTCAGTTTTATGTGATGTTTAACCTTTGTGGCATGTCCAAAGTCGAGATTATGTTGTGCAAATACATCAGCAAAGGATCTTAACTTCTCAGTGATTCTGGTTTTCCATTTCTCTGGCAAAGGAGAACTCCCAGAATGGAAACTAAGGCCTTCACTCTCAGTACTGTTTGTCTGACTAGTTGATGTGCTACCACAGTGAACTGCGTGTGAGGAAATGCCTTCTTTCTCTGAGCTACTAAGAACTTGCTGAGGGACACTGAGCTCAGCAATGATACAGCAAGTAGGTAAAGTTATATCTTGGTCAGTCTCATTTCGCATCGTTACAAAGATTTTGTGTGCATACTGCCTTGGCAAAGTTACCAGACAAGAATCAACAAAGATTCCACCAGGCATGACTGAAGTGCTTGGCTGCTCTAGTAGGGCCCATTCCGAAGCAATGACAGAAGTGACATTCACAAAGCCTTCAGTAAGACTCTTCTGGCCTGCAGGAATAACTTCAGGCTGTTTACTCCTCAGCCTTACAAGACCAATCTTCCCACTTTTCATTTGCTTACTTCTCAGCTTCAGAGTTTTCAGAATCTGACTATAACCATAGACAGATGTATTGTGAGGGGAAATTTCTTGTTCACAGTACTGGTCATAAAGCACATCAAGAGCGTTAGTACCTATAAGAAGAGGCAAATGACTATTGCAAGGGGTGTCAGGTACTACTAAGGCGAGGGTAGTGATTTCTGGCTTGGTATTAACAAGGTTTTCTGGGAAAGTAATACTAACCTCTACGTAATCTAAATATGGGACTGATAGACCATTGGCTCCTTCCACTTCCAATAACTGACTGACAGCGTTGATAGGCTGGTTAGACAAATGATCTTGATAAAACTTCCATGACACTGTTGTGACTTGTGAACCGGTATCAAGCAAGCAGTTACAGTCTATGCCTGATACAGTTACATTGGATGTACATTTCTGACCAATTAAGCCTTTGGGTAATTTCATGTGACTTTCTCCTTCCTGCTTGAGGTTTACTGTTTTTGACCAAGAGCTCAGCATGGGGCATGTCTTATTGTCTTCAGTTCCCATTAGCCCCGCAATGGGAACATTTTTCGGTTTAAAGAAGAATCAGTGGCATTCTGTTCATCCCAAATGCGTTGTTTCTTTCGCAACTCTCCTTTCTTAGCATTCACAAGAACAGAATTTGGCTCGCTACTGCAGGAGGACGCTATGTGCCCGTCTTCTCCACAGTTAAAACAGTACCACGGCTTAGGTCTCTGCCTGTTGCTTTTTCCTGCATTAGGCTGTGACTGATTGTTACTAGCATCTTTTGGTTTGCTTTTCCTCTCTTGGCTTTTGCTCACCTTATTGATGACTTGAGCTGGAGGTGGTTTCTCAGAGGCTTTGAGGTCAGCTAACTGAGCTTGAAGGGCTGCAATTTGCTTCATCATCATTTTGGTTTCTGAGGACAGCTCTTTAGTTTCAACCAAAAGTGCCTGGGACCCATGCAAACTTCCCTCTGAATCATACACCGCTTGAAAGTGACTGTGGACTTTAGACTTGGGAATGCCAAGATGATGCTTCATATGATCTGACTTTGAAGCTTGTTTGTCTTCTTGTGTACGGAGAAGCAACAGAAACTCAGGAAATGAAGGGGGCTTGTCTTTCTTTTGTTCCAGCTGAAGAGAAGAAATAAGACTATTGTTCCAACAGCCTCCGCAGAACTGCTTCAACAACTGGTTGTCAAAATCTCCAGCAGGTACGCCACCTCTCCTCACCACACTGTTTAAAGCAGACTGGAGCCTGTGCAAGTAAGACGAAGCCTTCTCGTCCGCATTTTGAGATTTAAGAAATTTGGCGAATAATTCATCCGTCTTCCAGAGTGCCATATGCAGAATCAAGCACATTTAAATATGCACTGGGTGCTGAATGAGGCCCTAGATACTTGATAAGATCAGCTGCAGGCGGCAGCAAACTCTCAACAATTCTGCGAACAGCTTGTTGGTTGGAGAGACCAGGATCAGCAAGATAAAATTCAATACTGCTTTGCCATATGTCGTAATCAACCTCATGACCTGGGCACGGGGACCTGCCTGAGAATGGTCGCAGCTTAGCACCAGAATGTGATGGAGAGACTATTTCACTACTTTTTACAATGTGTACCACCACCACCCGATGCACTTCTGGACTGCAGAGTTGATCAGGAGGTAATGGGTAAGTAGGATTCTTCTTGTGAAATCCTGCTCTAGGCTCAGTGGACATTGTTGAGCATGATCATCTGCAGCGGGGCAATTCGGAGCTTCCCCTGCTGTGGGTGAAGGACAACAATCATCTTTATCTGTTCCTACAGGAGCTCTTTCACACTGGAGTGAAGTCTTTGCCACTTAATTTTGCCACATCTTGAAGCTCAGCAAGGTTAGATTTTGTTGCACTACTGCCCACCCAACTGCTATAGACACCTGCTAAGGTTTGAATATAATGACTCATATGTGGTTTCGAGCTGGTCCTGCAGTAAGGTAAGCAGCTCTGCATGGCTTGGAAAATAAAAATAAAAATAAAGAGTAAAATAAAGGTTGAGAGTTCACTATATCAAAATAAAGGAATCAAACATTTTTTTCCTTTGTGTGTGTGTGTATCCAAGTCCATCTACCCGGGTAGTTTGTTATGAATGTATATCTTATCTGGTTCCAAAAAGTCTTGGATGCACTGAAGATGAAGTTCAGTCCGCTCGTATCGCAAGGTTCCAGGTCTCTTCGTTCAAGTCCAGGGCTAGGCTCACCATCCAAAATCGTCAGTACAAAAACCAATCTGCGCTCGATAATGCAAACAATTACAAATTTCAACACAAAAAGAGAGGTGAAACTCAAATCTCGCTATGAGAATTCAGCAAAACCAACTACTGGCACAGTTCCAAGTAGCCTACATGCACAACTGCACATGCATTTTAGCTCAATTAAAATTTCTGCATTCTCTACTTACAAAAGCAATCAAAGTTTCCACAATTGTTCACTTAAACGTATCTACATGAATTAACCTGCAGCTGAAATAGACAGCTTACCAAGAATACAATTAAAATATTGTGTTTTTAACCACTCAATAGGCTTAACTTGCACATTTGCCAAGATAGCACTATGGACATAAAAGTAATGGGTTCAACGACTAACAATAAACAAACAAAAGGCAACTGGAAATCAAAGAATAATCTTGCATGAAAAACACAGCTCCGATTGGTTTTCTTAGCTTCCATTATCCTGAACTTAGGGTAACAACTGAATTCGTGAGTTAGCCATAGAAACAACATAAGGAAATCAACTCACCGGAGTTCTCGTGTTCAATGGAATAATTCAGAAGTACATTCGAAAGCTTGATAAAATAGAAAGGGTACTATTCACTTCAGGTGCATAAATAACTCAAAATGTGTAAATTATTCCAGTATTTCACAGTTAACATTGGTTTTCTTTCCAGTTAACTCAACAGCCGGTTCTTAACACGTTGTTGGAAAATGGAGACTCTCTCTTCTTTAGGCGGAGCCTTGTTTACTTAGCTGGTGATGCAAGAGCGCACCGTACTGGTTAGTTAGGATAAAAAAACTTTATTAAATAACCAAAATAATGTATAGGGGTTACACAAAGTTACATGAAATAAAATTTGTTTGCACTGCATTACTTTGAGTGTTTACATGCACCTAATAATCCAATACCTGCAGAAAATCAGATTGTGTTAGTAACTGGTTCCATGTATTTACACTTAACAATCTGATAACTGCATTAAATCAGATTATGTGAGTAACTGTAACCAGTGTGTGTACACTTAATATCTGATAACTACAGAAAATCAGATTGTTTCAGTAACTGGTTCAGTATATTTACAATTAATAATCTGAGAAAATCAGATTGTGTCAGTGATTGGTTCAGTGTGTTTACTTGCTTTTAATAATCAGATGACTGCAGAAAATCAGATTGTGTCAGTTACTGGTTCAGTGTGTTTACACTTAATAATCTGATAACTGCAGAGAATCAGATCATGTCAGTAACTGGTTCAGATAATGGGGAAACTCCAGGTCCACATGAATCAGGCAGTAATCGGACTTCTGCTTTACAACCGGCCACAAACTCACAGAATAAGACGTGACGTACGGTTAACATAAAACTTGTTTTCCAGTCACTTTAGCAGGAAATATGAACATACATCATGTATGTATTGTATTGTACTATGTATTGTAATGAAATATGTTATTGAAAACATTTAGGGCAGTTTGTTCAGTATTCAGCCATTGTAACACTGCACAAGCACAAGAAGACGCTCGTGGATCTTAAAAACAAAAGTTGCACGTGATTGGAGGAATTGGTGACATCATAGGGACTGGAATTATGGGAAATGGAGTCCTGGAGCGTGCTAAGCAAGGAAGGAGAACCCGGAAGCGTGACAGTACTCCCCCCCCCAAAAAGTCTGAGACAGCTCGCGAATGAGGACGACCACGATGACCAGCCCCCACCCGGATGGGAACCCCAGCAGGAGGGCCACCCGAGCTGCCACGACTCCGGACAGATCCACTGGAGCGCCTGTGACCTTGAGAAGTACCTAGGGACCGGAGCTTGGGACGGCCTCGCCGACGACCACTGGGAGGACTGGAAGACCACGGGGATGACCACGGGGACGCGGTACGGGGCGTGATGGATGACTCCGATGGAATTCCTCCAACAAAGCCGGATCCAACACATCCTCCGCCGGTACCCAACTCCTCTCCTCCGGTCCGAACCCCTTCCAGTCTACAAGGTACTGCAAGCCTCCTCCGCGCCGCCGAGAGTCCAAGAGCCGGCAAACAGCGTAGATGGGTGCACCCCCCACGATCACAGGTGGCAGGGAGCTGGCGTCAGGCGTGACCTCATCCAGCGGACCAGACACCACGGGCTTAAACAAAGACACATGGAAAGTATTACAAACACGATACTGAGCAGGTAAATCCAACTTGTAGGTAACATCATTAACTTTCTTTAAAATCTTGAAAGGACCTATATACTTGGGCAACAGTTTTTTACTTCCCTCAGAAACCTGAAAGTCTCTGGTCGAGAGCCATACTCTGTCTCCGATGGCATAAGTCCACGTCGCCGATCAGCGTGACGCTTCTGTCTCTGGAGTATGGCTTCAATCTGTTGGTGGGTCTCCTCCCAAACCCGTTCGCTGCGAGACATCCAGGCCTCCACAGCAGGGATATCTGAAGGATTAGCTGTCCATGGCATAAGAGGGAGTTGGTAACCATACATACACTGAAAAGGTGTGAGATTAGTAGTTGAACTGATGAGAGAATTTTGTGTGATCTCAGCCCATGGTAAGTATCTGTGCCAGTCATGCTGATTGTTATAACAATAAAGTCTCAGAAACTTGACTAGTTCTTGGTTTGCTCTCTCACATTGACCATTAGACTAGGGATGGTAACCAGAAGTTAGACTAACTGTGACCCCCAGTCTCTCCATGAATGCTCTCCACACCTGAGAAGTGAATTGAGCGCCTCTATCAGAAACAATGTCTTCAGGGATACCAAACAGGCGAAATACACGATTGAACACACATTCAGCGGTTTGTAAAGCATTAGGTAATTGGGTGAAAGGAACAAAACGTACACCTTTGGAAAATCTATCAACCACAGTCAGAATAACAGTGTATCCAACAGATACAGGCAAATCAGTGACAAAATCCAAAGCAATATGCGACCAGGGGCGAGAAGGTATGGGCAAAGGCATTGTGCATTGTGAACAAATAGAACAGGATGCTACAAACTGATGAATATCAGCGACCATACTTTCCCACCAGTATTTTGACGACAATAACTGGTGAGTACGAGTCTCCCCCGGATGCCCCGAGGTGAGTGAGGAATGAGCCCAGGTAATAAGACGGTCTCAAAATGGAGTAGACACAAACCTTTTATCACTGGGGCATGAGGGGGGCGGAGCATTGCGGTTATTGTACTCATCGATATCAGAATCTATTTCCCAACGGATAGGAGCGAGTATTATTTTGGGTTCTAAAACTGATTCTGGTGCACCAGATTCTGTAACCTCACTATCATAGATAAGAGATAAAGCATCTGCTTTCGTATTGCGTGAGCCTGGACGATAAGTGATTGTGAACTGGAACCTAGAGAAAAACAGTGACCACCGCGCCTGCCGTGAGTTTAAGTGTTTGACGGAGCGCAGGTATTCAAGGTTTTTATGGTCAGTTAGCACCAGGACCGGATGTTGAGCGCCCTCTAGCCAATGCCGCCATTCTTCAAAAGCCAATTTCATGGCCAATAATTCCCCGATCTCTAT
The DNA here is from genome assembly GCF_904425465.1 of Colossoma macropomum. Taxonomy (NCBI): domain Eukaryota; kingdom Metazoa; phylum Chordata; class Actinopteri; order Characiformes; family Serrasalmidae; genus Colossoma; species Colossoma macropomum. The sequence continues at coordinate 23,952,961 of NW_023494802.1, read as the reverse complement.
GAACCTGCGATAAAAGTTAGCGAAACCAAGAAATCTTTGCAGTTCTTTCACAGTGGTAGGTACAGGGCAGTCAACCACCGCAGCCACCTTCTTGTCGTCCATGAAGACACCCTCGGCGCTTATGACATAACTTAGGAAGGAAGTTTCTAACAGATGAAATTCACATTTTTCACCTTTAACATATAACTGATTCTCCAGCAGACCTGGCAAACCTGTTGGACATGGGTAGTGAAGTCAGGCGAATAGATCAAAATGTCATCAATATAGGCAATCACAAATTTTCCCAACATGTCTCTGATTACATCATTAATAAAAGATTGGAACACAGAGGGGGCGTTTCAGAGGCCGAACGGCATAACAAGGTACTCATAGTGCCCCCTAGTGGTGAGAAAAGCCGTCTTCCACTCATCACCCATTTTAATCCTAACCAGATTGTAGGCACTGCGTAAATCCAGTTTGGTAAAAATCTTGGCCCCCCGCAACTGCTCAAGGGCGACAGGTACTAAAGGAAGTGGATAAGGATAGGCTTTAGTGATGTTATTCAACCCTCTATAGTCAATACAAGGACGAAGCCCTCCATCCTTCTTTTGCACAAAGAAAAATCCTGCAGCTGCCGGGGATGTGGAGGGACGAATGAACCCTTGGTCCAGGGCTTCTTGTACATACTCCTCCATGGCTGCCTCTTCAGCTTGAGTAAGAGGATAGACACGAGACTTGGGGGTAATTGATTATCAATGAGTTCAATAGCACAGTCATAGTCTCTATGAGGTGGCAATTTCATGGCATTAACCTTGTTAAAAACCTCAGCGAGATCAACATATTCAGGTGGAATGTTAACTGGGGTGTCCACAACAGGACTCTCCACAGAAGTTGAATTTGCACTAATGGTGGGGATTTGCAAACAGTTCTCAAAACAATAGGAGGACCAAGACAAGATTTCTCTGTGGGACCAGGAGCTATTAGGATCGTGTGTTTTCAACCAGGAGAGACCTAAAATCACAGCATAGTCAGTAGTATCGACCACAAAAAAACAAATGTCCTCAGCATGGAGAGCACTAATGTTCATTTTAACAGGTCGTGTTTTGTGAGTCACACTTCCTGGTCCGATAGGTCCACCATCCACAGCCGAAAGACGTAACGGTGTTGTCAGTGTCCATCTCTATTCCCAGCTTGTTCATCAGATCTGCTTGGATGAAACTGCCTTGGGCCCCTGAGTTGATTAAGGCTGAAACGACAATAGAAGAATCGCGACAGAACAAGGTAACAGGAATCAAAAAGGATTTACTAATCATGGTAAGTTTATGACCACTCACTGCATTAGCATGCTGGGACTGGCGCCTGAGGTCTGTTCAGACGGTGGCGACAATCACGTAGCACATGACCCGCTTCTCCGCAAGCACAGACCCCCAGAAAGCCTGCGTAAGCGTTCCTCCTTGGACAGACGGGAGGTGTCCACCTGCATAGGCTCAGCAACTGGGACATCGCGTTTCACAGGTTTGGGTGATGGGCCAGTTCGTTGAGCGGTATGAAGTGAGGTGAGACGATGTACTTTGGGTTTTGAACTCTGCTTTAACTGATCCAAACGAATAGCAAGAGCAATGAGATCATCCAATGACAGTCCATCATCCTTACAGGCCAGTTCAGTCAAAATCTCAGAATTAAGTCCATTTCGGAATGTCACAATCAGCGCTGGCTCATTCCAGCCACTTCCGGCTGCTAATGTTCTAAATTCTACAGAATAATCCGCTACAGATCGTGCACCCTGGCGAATGTGTGATAACAATTCACCTTGAGAACGACCCTCATGACGGTGATCAAAAACAGCCCTAAAGCTCTTTAAAAATTCTGCATAAGTGCTCTGTTCAATGGATGGCCATACTGCTGTAGCCCAATCTAGGGCTTTACCAGTAAGTCTGGAAATCAGAAATGCAATACACCTGCTGTCAGAACTAGCTGGGGAATTAGAAAAATATAACGAGCACTACAACAGAAATCCCTTGCACAATTTAGGACTCCCGTCATATTTATCCGGTTTGCTTACCGAGAAATGTTCATCACGGTTGGGAGCCGGTGCAGGTGCTGTGCATTTCCTACAGGAGTTGAGGGAGTCAAGGGTTTAACAACTAACTGACTCAACTGGGCAGACAGAGATTTGATGTCAGAAGCAATTTGTAGAAGCTGATTGTGTTGTTCCAGTTGTTGATGAGTGAGTGTCCCCACAGTCCCAGACAGTGAATCAAAAAGCTGGTTATGTTGTGCCAACAACTGACCTTGATTGGTGACAGTACCGTGGAGCTCTCTCAGATCCGCCATCTTGGTTGTGGCAAGGTATTCTGTAACACTGCACAAGCACAAGAAGACACTCACGGATCTTAAAAACAAAAGGCTGTTTAATGAGAGAGGTAAAGATGGAAAGGCAGTTTCAGGGCAAATCCAAAATCAAGATCCAAAAACCAGGCAAGAGTCAAAAACCAGAAAAGACAAAAAACATACAGGCAACCAGATCAGAAGGGCAAATACAAAAAGCAAAATCCACAAAACAGGCAAAGAGTTCAAAACACAAGTCAAAAGATCAGAATAACAATGCTCAGTAAACCAGGGAAATGGCAATACCTCGCAATGAGGGGAGCAAACCAAAGACTATTTAAAGTCTGAAACAAACAGACACAGGTGAATCGCATTAAAACTCAGGTGACTGAGAACGAGGCAGTTGCACGTGATTGGAGGAATTGGTGACATCATAGGGACTGGAATTATGGGAAATGGAGTCCTGGAGCGTGCTAGGCAAGGAAGGAGAACCCGGAAGGGTGACAGCCATCACTACTTTTTCAATGTATTCTGCCCAACGCTGTGAAAATATGAACGTGTTCAAATGAAGTGATTACAAATATCTAAACAAAAAAGCATTTTTAAAAAAGAGGCAACATCAGTAGCTTTCAGTCGAATGGACATCAGATACACATGTAAGTTAACTAGTTTCAATTCTGCAGATAATCCAGACTTTTTATGATGATGGAACAATGGATTTTTTAATGCTATGATATGAACTGATCAAGCTGCCGCTTTGTTGATTTCCGGGCCTCATTATTCTGTTTTTCTCAGCCCTGATTGGCTGAAGCATTTCACAAATTAAATAGGGAATTAATGTAAATGTAGGTGCCAGTTTACAATGTGTTAAACTGGTCATTGTGTTTCATAATCTGGGGGAACCTTTTCAGCATCAGGTGAGTTAAAAGATTTCTGCAATCAAAAAGCTGTTAACCACAAATCAGCAAAACATTTTTATTCATATTTTTCAGTACAGTCATTCACAAATAAATTATCGAAAATGTTGCAATACAGACACCTGATTTCCTTGACAGAAAGTGTTTTAAGCATGAATAAACTTTGTGATTAATAAAAGGAAAGTTTCAGTCTTAATCAGAAGAGATGTGTAATTCTCAAAGTGTTTATATATGTACCAGAAAAGAAAAGTAAAAAAAAATTAAATCTTGTATATCTTGACAGTATAAATGAAATGGTATATGAATAACCAAACTAAAAGTTTCTTAGCCACTTGTTTCTTTGTTTACAGAACTAGCTCACACATATGCGTATGGTCTGGTCTACACACTAATTAATTATTATATAGCACCACTTCAGGCATGTGGTGGTCACGCTCTCTACACTTTAGCCAAGATGCAACAAAGTCTTAATTACATGAATGCAAATATAGTTTCACATTTTATGAAAAACCTGAATTTTTTGAAGTGCTCATCTGAGCCACACACATGCTAATGCTAACACCACCATGCCTCAGTTATTACTTTAAACTCCACAGTTATTACGACGCTCCAGAATTAAATGTCTCTGTTAAACAAATATCAACAGCTGCATTAAAAGCCAATGTTGCTGTGAGATCATTTTTTTCTCCTTAAAGCAACTCTTGACTATAAAATTCAAAACCGTCCAAAGTAGTCAGAGGAGCTGAAGGCTCAGGCACGGGCGCGAAGGGCAGGAAATGTGGGGTGGATATTAATCCAGTGGTATTTGGCAGTTTCTGGGATTATGGAATTTTGAAGACTAGGACATTTTAGGAATAAGGCATTTTAGGCATTAGAATATTTTTGACATTATGGTATTTCGCAGATTAGGGCATTTTGGAATTACAGCATTTTATGGATTAGGGCATTTTGGGATCAGGGCATTTTGTGGATTAGTGTGCATTGTGGATGAATATGTTTTGTAAATTAGGTCATTCTGGAGATTACAGTGTAGATTAGGATATTTTGTAGATTAGAGCAGGATTAGGATATTTTTGCATTATAGTATTTTGGGCATTGTGCATTTTAAGGAATGAGCCATTTTGTGGATTAGGGTATTTTGGGGATGCAGATGTTGCATATTAAGGTATTTTTAGAAATAGGATATTTTGTGGATTAAAGCAGTCTGAGATTAGGGCAATTTGGGATTAGGGCATCTTGGAATTAGGGCATGTTGTGGATTAGGGAATTTCATCATTAGGGTGTTTTGGGATTAGGGCATTTTGAGAATAAAACAGTTTGTGACTAGAGCACTTTGGGATTAAAGCAGTTTGGGATTAGGGCATTTTGTGATTAGGGCAGAGGGGACACACTGAGTCTGTGGTGAGATCTGGGGCTGGAGGGCTCAGGCGTTGAGGCGGGTGAGACTTCCAAGACGTCTTCTCTGAATAAAGGGGAGGACGGACTCTCTGGAGACTCCGGGGGTTCAGAGCGATCAGATCTGGCCTGGATTATCTCCTCTGGGGTCTTCAGAAACCTACCAGAGAGAAAGAGACAGAGAGAGAGAGAGATAGAAAGAGAGAGAGAGAGAGAGAGAGAGAGAGAGAGAATCGAACATTTGATTCAGTGATTCACTGATTCACATTCATTTATTCATTTGATTCATCTGAGTGATTCTCTTTTTTCTCCTCTAGATAAAGAGGCTGCATGTTATTTTCTATAGAAAGAACATATAAACGTATTCAAAGAGGTCATTCTTAATGGCTACAAAGTGGTGTTTTGTGATTTTTATTACATGGACATAAACATTGCGCAGATGCTACGAAAAAAGTTTTAGTTGTACTTTAGACCGATGACCCAAAAGTAACTGATTCAAATGACGTAGTAGTGAATGAGTGTAATAGGGCTGCTCTGACTTAGAGAATCGGGTTTCGGTTGGTCCCCCACCTGAAGAGCAGTCTCTGTCCGGACTCTTTTTTGATGATGTTGAGTTTGTAGTAGTGACGCAGCGCTCGTGACATTTTCTCATACGTCATATTGGCTCTGTTCTGAAAAGCAGAGGAGGAACGTTATTGAAATGATGAAAGAATCAGACAATAAATCATGAACCGCCCCACCTCTGTGCCCCCCCCCCACTGACCTTATGGTTCCCCCACAGCCGTGCCAGTCCGTTAGGATCCACCACTCTGAACACCATGGAGTCTGGATCCTCCCAGCGGATGTAGGACTCGTACCGGCGGTCCAGCAGCAGGTGGTACACATAGTCCCACAGCAGCCTGCAGTCTAGAGAGAATAAACACACGGTTACTCAGAAGAACCCACAAATTTAACACGTAAAAAAGACAGCACAGGTGCTGTCACCAGGCTTACTGAATTTGTGTTGCCAGGTCTACTGTACTGCTCATGGGAGGTGCGCACCCTCTGGAAAAGGGAGTTTTTATTGTTGTTAATGTGGTGTTCTGTTAGTTTAAAATGTGTGTACATGTTATCTGTGTAACTGTGTGTTGGGCAGTTTGCTTAGGTAGGCTGAAAGTTTGCGTAGGTGGGCTGAAAGTTTACTGTGAAGCAGAGATGTACGACTGGTGATGAACTCCTCACTATTCGTGCTGTTATTATTTGCCTTTGTGCCTAGGTCAGCACTTTCACACAGGCTGCACATGCAAAGTGAAAGAGTCCCAGACTTTGCACTGAAGCGCTGCGGTGTTTATAGAATAGACCAGAAGCTGTTTTTTTCCATGCGCTGCGTACATTGCGTGGCAAAATACACTGAAATAAGCCATGAAAATCAATAAAAATTAAACAAAAGACTGTATACAAACTTAAAACACAATTTTTAAATTCAATTTAATTCATTATGAAGTGCTAGGTAAGGGGGGGTTGCATTAGCAAGTTAAATGTCTCTTACAGCCCACCAAATGTTCAGAAACAGCCCTGAAACCACAATATAACCATCTCTACATCTGTTCTCTAGCTGTAGATATAATACTACCCTCTAATAATAATAATAATAATAATAATAATAACCTCTACAAATCATTCACATACAGACAAATCATAGACGTAAAAGGCCAATATTTGAGAATTTTTTACAATCAAATCATTAGACTGTTTCCTTAGCGAGCAGCAGCAGTAATATGACAGACACTGTGTTGTCTTTATAATAACCAAGACTCCTTCATGTTCACACTAGAGAACTGACACGAGCAAATTCAGCATTTAGCCTTTTGGAGCTTTGAGATGAAGCATCATCATTGTTGTACCTGCAATCTTTCCATCAGCCTCAGAGGTTTCTGTGGAGTTCCTGGTCGCTTCTGGTCTGTTGGACAAGTTCAGCGGCTCGTCTTTACTGCTGAGGAGCGAGGGCCGGATGAGGGCTGGAGGGCTCACCTCTTCAGAACCAAACAAAGAAGAACCAAGAGTTTCAATTGTGCTTGGGGTAACATTTTGACTTTAGTGTACAAGAATCAAACTCTAACATTGTTTCAAAATGACTAATGAGCATTTGAGATACTTTGATAAAAATAATTACGCAGTTCTGTTTATCCAGTATTGGCAGCAAAAACTTAAACAGTTGCCACTTCTGTGCACTAGGTGTCAGTGTTTCCCCTTTGCTTTCTAGACTGAGAGGGGTAAGAAGTGTAGCTGTTTCAAATACCACTTTTTTGCTTTAAAGAAACAAATGGCTTTTATTTCTACAAGTTTCAAAGTATCCCAAACCTAATTCAAATACTACTCCTAATACTATGCTAATTTGAAGACATTACCCTGCTAGTAAAACCAGCGTAGACTAGCTTGGCTGGTCACTAGAAAAACTAGCATATGTTGTGTTTTGTTGCTGGTATGCGGGTGAACCAGCATGACTATGCTGGGGTGACCAGCTACACTAAAACCAGACCATCATGAAATTCTTGCTGGTCTGTGCTGTGTTTTTCAGCAGGGTTGGAAATTATACCTCAATAAATGCAGTTAATAGTAACAGATAATTACTGATATTAAATCAAATGGAAATCTAAACTGTGTCCTCCAATAAAAATTGCAGTCACTGTTATGCAGATGTATTTCTGGTAGCCCTGTTTGGTTGCTGACCTGAGTGTGTGTGCAGTGTGAGACTGGAGTGTTCTCTGGTTTCCAGGTTGTGGTCAGTATCCGGCACAACTGAAGTTCGAGCATTCGGATTCACTGGACAGATGGGGACGGATCTGTTAGCAGCAACACAGGGACCTGCAACAATCAGATAAGCTCAGACAGCTCAGAGGAACGTTCAGTAATGAGGGTGGTAAAGGTTCTGCAGAGAGCCATTAGCATTAGCATTAGCTCTGTTCATTTCAGTGGGATTAGCTCAGTGTGGCATGGACCATCATGGGGGCTTCCTTCTGGCACCAAAATCTGAACTAACTAAACTAACTAAAATCCGACACAAGTTGTAGGTATAATGACTGACCACATTATCAGCCTTAATACACTCACAAAAATGAAATGTTGAACTTACTCAAAAATATTATGTCAAAAGCTTCCACAAAACTGTGATAACACCTTCATTCTGTTGTCATCACCTACATGGATGAAGGTGTACCTGTACCTGTACTTAACATTGATTGATTTGTAGAAGAGTGAGCATCTGACTTCAGTTTTTACGGCAAGCCGTTTTAGCTTTAATTCTACTTTTCTTGATATTAGGAATTCAATTCACGTGTGAACATTGAATTTATACTAGTAAAAATTGAATTCTTGATATCAATTTTTTTCACCAGTACAAATTGATAGTAACAATTTAATTTGTACTAGTAAAAATGTGTTTTTTGAGATCAAGAATCCAATTTTTACTAGTAAAAATTACATTTTTGATGTCATGAAATTAATTTCTGCTAGTAAAAATTTTTCTAGTAAAATTGTATTTTCTACTAGTAAAAATGACATTTTTGATATCAACAATTGAATTCTGCTGCTGTAGAGTTACAACTCTCACTCACAGCCAAAGTGGCTCAGCAGTTCACTGTGGAGCTTAAGAAAGATGCACACCAAAGGAAAAGTAGGGCAGCAGAAAAGACAACATGAAGAGGATGAATAGATAGCAGGAGCCAACAGGAAAGATGCTGAGTTTTACTCACCAAAATTACACTGACCAAAAAAACACTTATGAAATAACTTACTGAAGTTCACTGAAAGAACACAACTGAACAGTCACATAAAAGTGAAGTGTCTAAACACACATAGCATCACAAAGCACTAAAAAGGGTTCTGCTATTGTTATGATGTCAGTCTTGTAAACAATAGAAGAACCCTTTTTGGTGCTTAATAAAACCCTTTTTCATAACACTTTACTTGGAGTGGTCCTTTGCAGATGATTAATAAACTCTTAACAGATTATCAGTAACACATTAACAACATATCAATGAAGTAGCAGTAGTGCAGCATCTGAATACACTGTAGTAAATATCTTGTAGATATCTTGTAGATACATTACTTACGTTAAGTAGAAGTATTGTTAATACATTACTTCCATTATGCAAAACCTAATCTTACCCAACCTTACCAAAACCTAACCCTAACCCTGGCCATAATCCTAACCCTAACCTTGACCTCAACCCAAAAACTAATCCAAACCCTCACCCTGGCCCTAATCTTAACCCCAACCTTAACCTCAACGCAAAACCTAATCCTAACCCTCGTATGTTTTTGACATGTTACTGAGAGTCCGTTGAGTGTGTGTTTCATTTAAAAGGACCACTCAAAATAAAGTGTCACCCCCTGTTCAAACTGGTTCTATGTAGAACCATATGTGACAGATTCTCCATTAACTACCATGCAAAGAAAATTTAATTATGCAAAGGGTTCTTTGAGTCTTCATGGTTCTATATCGATCCATTGTCTTCACAAAAAAACTTTGAAGAACCATCTTTAAAGTCCTGTTACTGCTGTAAGTGAAAGCAAAGTTTATAAAAAAAACCTTAAATCTGTGTAATTTATCTAAATTTGAGGCATATGATTTCAGTATGTTGGCAAATAATTTGCCTTGTTGTGTTCTGCCAGTTAGAAATCATTTCACCCAATAAAATAATTTTAAACACGCAAACAGCATCTACAAATGAGAACAATAACCTCATAATATTAGCACAGCCATCTAAAAATGAGAGATTTAGATTAGATTTAAGATGATTTCTCTTGTTAAGATGTCATTTTTTGCAGTGTGGGGTGTGAAGAGAACACTGATTGGCTGATGGCTTTGTTTTTAGCTTTAACAGCCTGTTACTTTGAGCTCCTGCATGAGTGATAAGAGTCAAAAACAATATGCAGTTTTTTAAAGTGTCATTAAAACAAACTGTAACTGGAAAAAGAAGTAGTGTAAGAAACCAGAGACAAGGACACTGAAAAATCACTTGTAAAAAAAACAGATAATGTCACAAAAAGAAGGTCATTTTGAACGGAAGTCTATAGAGAAACATACTTTGTTACTGCAGGCAGGAATTCTACTATTTGGCCACGAGGAGGAGCCGGGTACATAAGACCATATTTCATTTAGTTTCATTTTATTTTAACGCAATTCTATTATTGTTTTTATTCATTTATTTTTATTACTCTTTATGATCCTTTTACTTGACTGTGTTAAATTTTAGTTTGCTTATTTATCCTTTTATGTTGAAAACGTATTCATTGGTTTATTATCTTGGTTTTATTTTAGATTTCTCCTTCTTAATCAAATCTTAATTGTTCTCTTTATTCTTATGCCATTTATCTTCTCTTTTTCAGTTCATTTGTTTATGTTGGTTTAATCTAATTAAATTCCATTTTAATTTCTTTTTCAATCCTTTTAATGTTGTAAATCACTGCTGTCAGAAGAAAACCTTGTATCTCCATTTTTGATGTTTTTCACCTTTTGACAGAATTTGTTGCCCTTTACATTGTATGTAAATTTTATGATGAATGGACTAAAAGAAATGACCCAAAATGACTTGGAAAAAAGTCTGTTTCCATTGACTTACATTTAAAGTAAAGTAGAGTTTTTCCTTCTCCTGTAAAGTTATCATTTTGGAGCTACAAACTTTTTTTTTCCGACAACAGCGAAATGCTCAGCTGTACTGAATGAGGATCACTTTTAATGTATTTCTGAGTGAAAATAAGTTGATTGATAATTCAGCTTTCATTATCCATGTAAATATGCATATATAATGTTTTTTTAAGAAACAGCTCAGATGAAGTGCTCTGGACTGGAGAGACTTGCTAACACTTCCTAAGAACACTGTATTAATGCATTTATAATATGCTATATGGTGTACAACGCAGCTGATTTTCTAGCACTACTTACTCTTGCCGTAATCCTGCACAAGTAAGTAGTTACAAGTAGTTATTTTAATAGGCATAACAAATGGAGAGTGTATGACCTTCTACATTCAGGTTTCATAACACATTATAACCTCATAAGAACCAAAGGCCTCTGGTTCAGTTGCAGTAAATACGGTTCAATGTTTAACAAAGCGCTTTTTTTTTTTTTCAGAGAACACAGAAAGGTGAGTTTCTACTGGACGTGTCGGGGAAGCACCTGGACCTGAGAGTGAAAGGCTGCATTCAACACTCATTTACCAGGAGCAGATAAACCACACCTACTGGCAACGACTCAACACCAAACCAACCAGCAGGTCACAGTGAAGAGCGTTTAGACACCAAACTGCAGAAGTTTCTCAACAGAAAGTTCACAAAACAGCCGAATGTGAAAAGTATTTTGAAAGGTGAATCGACACTCTGCCATGCAGTGACCCTGGCTTTATAGGTGCCCACTGTTTCCTTTCAGCTCCTTTGAAGGAAGATTACGTTAATAACCGCAGCGCAGAAGGAAGAGTTTTATTTCCTTTCTCTCTTAGGCACGGTGAGATCATTACCTGCCCATACATGCCTCAAACTTGCTGTTCATCAAAATTCTGGCATCTGTACAACTAGGAAGCTTTCAATAAACCAGCAGACAAGGAAATAAATGAGATTCGACTGTACTGAAAATCCTCACAGCATCTAACCTCACTCTGCATCCTTTAACTATTGGACAAGTCAAATATCCATCCATCCATCATCTAAACCGCTTATCCTTCTGGGTCGCGGTGACAAGTCAAATATATCATATATATATTTCTGCAGTGTATGAAAATGGCCAAAAAATGTATTTGTTAAATATATTTTAAAAAGCATTTATTTATATTGGTTATTATATTTGTTCAGTTGTGTGTAGTTGTTACAAATGCTACAGATGTAACTAAACGGTACTGACTTCTGTTACGCTGCAATAACATGTGGCTCAAATGCGTCTCAGTTCACCTCCTGAAGTGGTCTGAGTGATCAGATTTTTATCTGTCTTAAATTCATCTTTGGTGCGTTAACACTTGCATGTTTATGTGTCTTGGCCTCATCCAGATATAATCCTGATACTCAAAACGCATGAAGTGACCAGGCGTAAACAGGGTCTATGTGTAGATCAGGAAGAACTGAGAAAGAGTCTGACGGCTGAGAGACGTCGTGAGGCTAGAGCGAACTGTTAGAAAAGATGTATACATACAGAAGAACAGATATAAAGGCAAATGCAAATGAAAAGCCATTATTATACCAAAAACATCACTGCCAAAAGCACAAGGGCGCAGGCTGTTACTGAAACCACAATAGCAACAAAATGAAGTGCAATATAAACAGCCTCAGCTTGGCTAGGGCTGGACCTGAATCTTAGACTACTTGGAACTGCAGAACACTATACTGTTCAGGATTCTCGGGAGAAACTCAGATGACTCATGGTTTCGGTCCATAACACAGATTTATGTGCTTTCAACTTGAGTATTGGACACAGATTCTCTTTAGACTTTCACTGTATGCCCCCCCCGCATAACACATCTACATGCAAAGTGCATCCGCTACACCACGAATACCTGTAACTGAGTAAAAAGAGCACACCTGTGGTTCCAGTCTCACCTGCAGCGCTGACCGAGGTGTGTATGTGCTGGCTGAGGGGGGGTGCTGAGGACGTGCAGGCCAGACTGCGTCTCTGCTGCTTCACATGCTGTAGGAGCTCATAGAGGACATCTCCTAAACATCAAACATGACATCAGTACACAGATCCAGGTCATCTGTAAGCTACACTCTCCAAACATATCCCTACTTTCAGATATTACTGCTGAAAAAACAACAACAGAGAAACCATTAAGTGTGTCTGTTGGTTTCTGATGATTTCAAAATTACAGTCTGAGAAAAAATTACAAATTTACAAAATTATACAGCTTATATGTCTGAGAAAGGCTTCTGCTGACTGAATCATGACTCACACTGTTATCTGTAAACATGGACTACAGTACCTACAAAATGCTACTACTGTGTTTAGCTATGCTAACATACTTCAGTCCATGTTTATAGATTACAGTGAGTCAGAAAACATAATCAAATCTATTAGAGATACTGAACACCTCCACACGCTTTGAGATGAGTGTAGTTACAGTTAGCATGCTAACTGGTGGGGTATAAGTTTCTATTACTCATAGCTCCAGTGCTAAAAGTAAAGAAGCAAACTTCAGACACTGAATATGTTTGGATGATTGAATACATTTGGGAAAAATTGGGAAAATCTGTTTTTTGGCTGAACTATCAGTTTAAATGGTGTTTATTTGTGTGTAATGTTGAACCTGAGCCCGGACAGCGGAGTCTGAAGTCCTCTTTGGTCAGCAGACACAGCGCTTTACCATTCATCTCAAACTTTTCATGATCAGCACGGCGTAAGGAGAACTCCCTCTGAGCCCAGCGCAGCCACAGATTAACATCATCCTTATCCCACAGAGATGGGTTAATACCTACAAAACAACACCAGCACAGGCAAAGTCAAATATAAAACTGCAGTAGATAACAAATCTAACAAATACATACACCCTGTCTGTCTGAAAGTTTATAGACACCTGCTGATCCAACGTTTCTTCTAAAATCAAGGGTATTAATCCTCTGAGGTCATTCTCTCGATTTGTGCATATCCTTTTAAATTCTCCTTTAAAGGCTTTTCATAGAACATGACACTCATATGTTTCATATCAAAATGCTCCGTTATCTTCATCACTACTTTCCAAAACTGCAACTTTAGCAACTGTAAACTGCACACCACTTCACATGTGTCTCCGATGTGGACTGAATGAAGAATGAAGGGTTTTTGACATGATGGGTCAGTCCTTAGTGATTTCCAGAGTGTCCGTTGGTCAGTTTCACACAGAATGTAGACGGACACACGAATCCACCAGTTCCACATGGTGAGAGGCAGATGACGTCTGTCTCAGCCCCTCTTCATAGCCTCATAACTCCGTATGTGAGTCACGTACAATCTCGTGATAAAATGGAATTGAAAGGGCGACTCTACAGATTCAGGAAATATTTGTACTGTATTTCTGTGCTGGATTATCACAAAAAGAGAAACAGATATAGAAACAGAGAATTTGATGCACAGATGAGTTTGTAGATCCCAGAGGATTAATAGGGAGTTTGTTTCACCTTTGCTGCAGTCTTTTCACTTTGTACTTATAAAGATGAACAAAAAAGTATGTATTTATAAGCACAAACAAAGACGAGTTTAAAAACAGCAAAGTAAAGAAGTCACAAATTAATGACATTAGTACTTTGTTACAAAGCCATTGGCAATTACAGCTTTAAACATCTGTAATTTGCTTTTTGCAGTGCTGTGGTTCAGTTTTGGTCTGTTCTTTATGGCAAACCTTCAAATCTTCAGTTCCCCTGAAGGTTGTGAGGGTCTGATTGTGATTTGTCTATAAACTGTTCATAAATTTTCAGTGAGATTAAAGTCGGAAGACTGGCTAGACCGTGCAGCACCTTCACCTTCTTTAGAAACTAGAGTTGAGTTATTCTGGCTGCATGACTGAGGTCGTAGTCTTGTTGAAATGTCCATCTTCTCCCCAGATTCATTTTCCTGGCTGATAAGATTAAATTCTTCTCTAATATCTCCCGCTACATTCATGTTTCCTTTGATGGCGTGTGATCTTACAGTGTTTACAGAGAAGCAGCTCTAGATCATGTTGCTCCTACCACCATACTTCACTGGGGGAGCTTTCAGGCTTTGTTCCTTCTGATCAGAGAACATTGTTCCAGAAGAGTTCAGATTTGTCTCAGTGCTTGTTTGCAAACTTTGGATGATCATCTCTTAGCTTGTTTTTTAGCAAAGTAGTTTAGCAGGATATAATTCCTGTGCTTATTGTTCTCGGTGTGGCTTTTCTGCTGCTTTCAGGTCCTGCAGCTCTTTTCTATTGATTGCTGAAATTTGATCTGTTTGGGGACAATCAGTTGTGGTTCCATGAATTTTCCACTTGCATATTATCTAACCAGTTGTATGGACAGAGATGTTTAAGATCTTTGCTAAGATTCTGTACCTTTTACATTCGAGTGCTGTTAAATAATGTTTCTTCAGAGAACTTAGGAAGAGCCTTCATCTTCACCGTGACTGCAAATGGCAACCAATGGCAGGGTCTTTTGTGATGACTCCAGGTGCAATTTGAATGAGAACATTTATATTTTTTTATACACACAAAAATGTCTGAATACTTTTTTTCTCATTGTATATTAAGTTTCTCAGCAGCTTTAGTGTGCCTCCACACTAGAAGCTGATGTTGCCTCCAAAAGATGCAGCTCATTCAGTGTATTTCAGTCCAGATGCTGCCGGCATAGAAACCAAAATTGAAAATGTTCAAACCATTTCAGCTTTTGCTGCAACAGTTGTTGACAGTGGAACCACCATGATTCCTGCTTGAATTTGGACAATGCAAACCCCATCCCTGCCCCACATTGCATAGATGGATGAGATCTGCATGTATTTTCATCTGCTGTCTTGCTTTGTCTGGTGTGTAAGAACTTTAGTCTTCTCCTGCAGCACTGCTGATAATGCCATTACAGTGAAATCACTGTAACGCACAGCTCAATGGATTACCGCTTTATGAGACACTAACAATATACAATTTGATAAAATACACAAATAGATAATTTGATGTTAATAAGTAGTCCTCTTAATTATACTCAATGATATATTAGTTAAATCACGTACGTAATCTTCCTGGGAGTTTACAGAGCTCATCTGGAGGTTCAGGGTAGACGGAGGGCAGGGGGGCCGGAGCTGCTGAACACACAGGGGTCCGAACTTCACTGGAGTCCTGCACACACACACGCACACACACACACACACACACAAACACACGCACACACACACACACACGCACACATCATAAAATTAAATTCATGAATATAATCACATTAACCCCTTAAACTCTAAATGTTTGTATGTGAGTCCACATAGCTCTCGGTCATAATAGATACTGAATAGTTCACAGTAGATACTGAATAGTTCATAGTAGCTACTGAATAATTCATAGTGGATACTGAATAAGTCATAGTCGTCACTGAATAATTCATAGTGGATACTGAATAATTCATAGTAGTTACTGAATAAGTCATAGTCGTCACTGAATAATTCATAGTGGATACTGAATAATTCATAGTAGTTACTGAGTAATTCATAGTAGTCACTGAATAATTCATAGTGGATACTGAATAATTCATAGTAGTTACTGAATGATTCATAGCAGATACTGAATGATTCAAAGTAGATACTGAATGATTCACAGTAGATGCTGAATGATTCATAGTGGACACTGAATGATTCATAGCGGACCCTGAATAGTTCATAGTAGATACTGAATAATTCATAGCAGTCACTGAATAATTCATAGCAGATACTGAATAATTCATAGTAGTCACTGAATAATTCATAGTGGATACTGAATGATTCATAGTATTCACTGAATAATTCATAGTGGATACTGAATGATTCATAGTAGATACTGAATAATTCATAGTAGTCACTGAATAATTCATAGTGGATACTGAATGATTCATAGTAGATACTGAATAATTCATAGTAGTCACTGAATAATTCATAGTGGATACTGAATAATTCATAGTATTCACTGAATAATTCATAGTGGATACTGAATGATTCATAGTAGATGCTGAATAGTTCATAGTAGATACTAAATGATTCATAGTAGATACTGAATAATTCATAGTAGATGCTGATTCATAGTAGATGCTGAATGATTCATAGTAGCTACTGAATAATTCATGATTCATAGTGGACACTGAATGATTCATAGCGGACACTGAATAATTCATAGTAGATACTGAATGATTCATAGCAGTCACTGAATGATTCATAGCAGATACTGAATAATTCATAGTAGTCACTGAATAATTCATAGTGGATACTGAATAATTCATAGCATTCACTGAATAATTCATAGTGGATACTGAATGATTCATAGTAGATACTGAATAATTCATAGTAGTCACTGAATAATTCATAGTGGATACTGAATAATTCATAGTATTCACTGAATAATTCATAGTGGATACTGAATGATTCATAGTAGATACTGAATGATTCATAGTAGATGCTGATTTATAGTAGATGCTGAATGATTCATAGTAGCTACCGAATAATTCATAGTAGTCACTGAATAATTCATAGTGGATACGGAATAATTCATAGCATTCACTGAATAATTCATAGTGGATACTGAATGATTCATAGTAGATACTGAATAATTCATAGTAGTCACTGAATAATTCATAGTGGATACTGAATAATTCATAGTATTCACTGAATAGTTCAAAGTGGATACTAAATGATTCATAGCAGATACTGAATGATTCATAGTAGATGCTGATTTATAGTAGATGCTGAATGATTCATAGTAGCTACCGAATAATTCATAGTAGATACTGAATAATTCATAGTAGAAACCGAATGATTCATAGTAGTAGATACTAAATGATTCATAGCAGATACTGAATGATTCATAGTAGAGGCGGAATGATTCAGAGTAGCTATTGAATAATTCATAGTAGATACTGAATAATTCATAGTAGATACGGAATAATTCATAGTACATACTGGATAATTTGTAGTGGATCAGAAATCATTTAACATTACAGTTCTCAAATTTCTTTTACATTGTGATTATTGATATAAAGATGATATAAAGGTTGATTCACTGTGAAGAATGAAGTTATTTATCTATGATATTATCAATGCAAAGTTGTGAGTGAGTGTGTGTGTGTGTGTGTGTGTGTGTGTGTGTGTGAGTGTGTGAAGCTCTGCTGGCTGTGTGTTTTCCTGCACTGTTTCAAACCGAAAGAATCCTGAAGACAAAAGTGAAAGCAAAATATGGCATGAAGCTGTTGGGCAATGTTTACTTTTAAATTTAATTTTGAAACAGTCAGTAAACTCAATTTGTTTTATTGTGATCGAAAGCTCGATTTTCTCCTGGTAACGCGGTCTGAGATTGAGCTGGACACTGAGGTCCACTGTGAGCGGATGGAGAAGTGAACGCAGTGGTAGCTGCAGTTCAGTGAGATATGAAGCGCATTCAGTGAGTGTCAGTCTGAGTTTACAGTGAAGGAGGTTAAAGGGTGATTAGCTCAGTAGAGTTAGTGGTCAGTATTGAGAAAGCTCACCTGCATCTCAGCTGGGCCGGACGTGTTGGTCATTATTCTGTCCAGACTGTTTTACTGTGACATTTCCTCTTCAGTTACTGAGACGATGGCGCAGCGAGTCTCACACACACACACACACACACACAAACACACGCACACACACACACACACAATCCTTCCGGGAAGCGAAAGTGAAAGGATCTTCAGGAAAGAGCAGCACATTAAACAGTCTAAACTTAAAAGGCCAGTTTACTGAGTCGAGAGCTGCCCAAAGTGTCACCCTCCCAAAAAAGACTGCCACCCCCCCCCACCCCCACCCCACACCGAAAGAACAAACACATTTTATACTCTACTGCACTTTTAAACTCTTCTTTTGTCTTTTAAATTGTTATTTTGAAGTGTTATAACTATTAAATGTAGTTCAATGGTATACAACACAGTTTTAAAACTCCACCCTCTTTCTTTATTGTTCTGTCTTTTTGGCCCTTTGCCCCTCAAAAACTCTGTACTTCAAACCCTCAAAACCAGTATGTTAAAGATCACACTGAGGCAGAGCAGAGCTGCAGCTCTAGTTAGTTAAGAACACCAAAGACAGAAGCTGATTGTAGGTGAAGCCGATAAACAATGATCTTCACTCAATCTGGATTTAAGTGTCAACAGATAGCAGAACATCATATTTTATTTTCAGGGACCCCCAGACATTTAGGGGGTCCATGAGGTTAATTATGGGGTCCTGGACCCCCCAGGACCTCCTGTGTTTTGCACAGACAAAAAGTCTGAGGACCCGAGCCTAGACTTAAAATCCTTTCAATCAAGAATCAGCATTAGCACTGCAGTTCAGTCTAAGACCAAGTTTAATCCCAGTTTGTTACAATAATAATAATAATAATAATAATAATAATAATAATATATGTATATTATATATATTATTATTGTAACAGACATTAGTGTCATTAGTTTAGTTTATTAGTGTGTGTATTAGTATGTGTATTAATTTATTGTGTATTAATGTATATTAGCATGTGTTAGTGTTTAATTGTGTGCATTAGTGTGTGTTAGAGTGCAGCGCTGCCCCCTGCTGGCTGCTGAAGTATGATCAGCTTTTTAAGCTTTCAATTCAGTTTCCTGAAATGTTATTGTTATTATGTTATTAACCCTTGTTAACTTATTTTAAAAAATAAATTATATATATATATATATATATATATATATATATATATATATATATATATATATATTTCACTTTGTAAATCTATTTCTGACATGTTAAATTGTACCTTTTACTAGTAATTATGTTTCAGCATGTAAGATTTTAGTTGTCCACAAAAACACAATTAATATTTGCTTAGTTAATATCAATGAGACAAACAGTTTTTCAGGTATGAATTCAATTTAAAGATATGGAAAACTCTTTACTGTTAAGAGTGCAGTCGAGGCTTTACGTCCTTGTTGCCAGTGATAGAAACAAACGAATGTACCTTTTACCTTTCATTCATCTCTCACATCTTTAGGTCGGCCCTGTTCCAAATAAGGACCACTGTTACTTCTGATGGCTCTTGGCTCCTGTGGTGGGCTGAACCCTGTTGAGTGTTCAGGTGTGGGAACCAGTCCACTGGCAGGCTCATGCTCCTGGACCCAGGTGTGGACATCATGTGGCAGGACCTGTAGCAGCTACGATAATCCCTCTGATCTGCTCCATACTGTCCAATTCCAGCTTCATCCAGCGGCAGTAAAGTCCTTCCAACTTGTGAAAGGTCTCTTTTGGTGTCTCCTCAGTTGATCTTCCTGAGACAGCTTAAGAACTTCAACCTGCCACAGAGCCTGATGGCCCAGTTCTACACAGCGATCATCGAGTACATCCTCACATCATCCATAACCATCTGGTTTGGTTCCTAAGCCTCACAAGAATGAGCAAAACTCCAGCGCATAATCAGGACAGAGGAGAGGATCATTGGATGTATATGCCACACTTTGAGACATGTACAACAGCAGAGCGCCGGCAAAATTACAGCTGACTCCTTTCATCTTGGACATCACCTCTTCCAGACTCTCCCCTCTGGTAGAAGATTCAGGACCATCAAAACCAGCACAGCCAGACATGCTAAAAGCTTTTTTCCCAGAGCTGTAGATCATTAACCAGAGTGGACACCTCAGACTTTACACTTAAACTGACTATCAAACCTCCTCACTGTACTACAGTAACTCCTCTGGAACAGAACGATTATTTACTTGTGAGGAGTATATAAGTATGTGGGCTGTATTTTGTTCTTTTCTGTGATTTGCCCTCTGCGGGAGTCAGGTCTGTGGGGTGGTGGGTATTATTGTAGTGGTAACCAATCGGATGCGTTGTTAACTCTGCGAGACGAAGCTACAGAACAAGAGAAAAGAGGTGCCGATGTAGTTCGGAGAGCAGCACAATTACACAGGTTTTTTTTTGTTTCCTTACTAACCTAGCTCGCTGATTTTAAGCTGCAAAAAGCCTTTTAACTTTAAGCATACATCTGGGAAGGGAGTTGAGGTGTTCTAGGAACTCGTTTGAGCAATTTCGCGGGAGATTCGAGTGAAAGAACCGGCTCCAAAGACGGCTGCGTGGAGTATGTGAAATGGCGGACATGATAAACTTTGTCATGGACTGAGAAAAAGTTCAGAGCTCCGTCAGTGCAGTGAACCGAGCTGAGGACATTCAGTATTACTGTTATGCAAACCCCGCTACAAAAGTGGCGTCACGAACAGGATTTTACTAGGTGTATTTGTGGTAGATTGCAGCTGTCGGTCATAGGTCTTTTAGTTCCAAGATGTCGGAGCTGGAAGAATTGAAGAGAGAGTTTGCAGAGATGCAGCAGAGGTTTGCAGAGCAGTCTGGAGCTTTGCAGCGGGCTCAAACAGAACAAAGGGAGGCCCTTTCTCTAGCAAAAGCTGTTACAGAGCAACAGGTGGCTGCTCAGAGAACCCCAGCTGCTGTGTATATCCCCTGGGACCGCAAACTTCCAGAGTTTGGTGGGTGTTCCACAAAACCAGGTGAATTGAGCATTGAAGAGTGGGTTACAGCAATGAAATCTGCCTTTAAAGTCATGAAAGTAACAGATGAAGACCGTATTAAACTGGTCAGGCAGCAATTAAAGGACGAAGCTAAGATGACTGTAAAATTATTGCTAAAAGGAAAGGAAAAGAGTGTGGATAAAATATTCTCTGTCCTTTTGCAAACTTATGGAGATAAAGTGCCTATAGGTACAAGGTTAAAGGAGTTTTATGAGAGAAAACAGATGTCTGGTGAGACAATACACTCCTATGCGTATGATTTGCAGGAGAAACTGAACCGGGTCCTGAATAGGGATGCTGACCGCGTTCCGGACGCTGATGCTGTGCTTAAAGAGCAACTGGTCCTGGGCTTAAGAGATGACTTTTTGAGACGTGAAATGAAGAGAAGGGTCAAGGATGAAAAGGATTTGAGTTTTGCTCAGCTGATGCAGGCTGCCATCACCTGGTCTGAGGAAGAGGAGGTGCCAGCAACATGCAGTATGAGAAGTACCCGCTCTAGAGGTGTTGTAAATGCTGCTGCAGCTATGACAGACACTCCTACCAAGCTGACCCTTGAGACACTTCACGAGGCTAAACAGAAGATAGCTGCTCGCCAGGAAGAGTTGTATCAGGTTGTTCACGGTCAAGATAAAGCAAAGCTTCAGCATAGGAAACCAAGAAAAACACCCCTAAAGGACAGTGAAGGGAGATATGTTTGCTACATATGTAGAGAGCCAGGGCACACCAGTCATCACTGCCCACATAATGAAGAAGGAAAGAGCCCAGACGTTTCACCCAAGTGTGATGAAGCAAGCGGAATGGTCAAGACTCCTCTGTGATCTGGAGCAGAACAGCCGAGACCATTTCACAGGAAGTATCTGGCACTCTTAGAGAGAATGCATTTGGAGACTGCCTTACCATTGAAGTTAAGACAGCTGGCGTAAAAACAAACTGTCTTTTAGACACTGGATCAGAGGTTACCACAATAACCGAGTCTCACTTTAAGAAGCACTTTGGAGAAAGAGAGCTGACACTATCATCGGCTGATTGGGTGAGGCTTACAGCTGCAAATGGCTTGGACATCCCTGTGCTTGGGTGTCTAGCAGCGGACATTGAGTGCATGGGAAGGACACTTCACAAGCGGTGCGTGTTTGTGTTAACTGACGCCAATCCAGATGTTAAAGACATGAAAGGACTTCCCGGTATCATTGGGATGAATGTGATCAGTGGACGGGATCTTTTCATGGCTGGAGAAGGAGTGAGGCCGATGAATAGGTATAACCAACACGCAGGGGAGGCTAGTGTACGACGTGTGCTTGCCAAAGTAGAGAAAGAGTCCCAGTTTTTTGGCCCTGGTGGGAAGATTGGTTTTGTTAGAGTGGCAGGAAAAGGACCAGTCACTATTCCCCCATTTACTGAAAAAGTGCTGGAAGGCCGCTGCACAGTGCCACCCAAAGTGAAGTACCAAGTCCTGGTTGAGGCTACACCTAAAGCGAGTATTCCAAGGGGGCTCATGGTTGCGAATGTGCTAACAAAGACAGTAGGTGGCAGAGTGCCAGTGAGGGTGCTGAACGCGAGCGAGAGGCCCATTACATTAAAGCCTAGGTCCATGGTGGCATCAGTGCATAAGCCACAGGAAGTGCTGCTAAGGAAGATTGTGGAGCTGGAGGAGAGCGAAGGGGTCCTGCATGTGAGAGCAGTTGAACAAGATGATAGCCACCCTAAGGGATGTGATGCAGGTCAGCTCCCTGTCCCAGTTCAAGTGAACTCTGATGGCCTTACTCCATCACAGTACAAAGCACTAACCAGTCTGCTTGAAAAGCATAAGGATGTTTTCTCAAAAGGTGATCATGATTATGGCTACATTGGCTGTGCTCAGCCAAAAGCAAGGGGGATCCGAACGTGTAATAGCCTATGCAAGTCGGGGGCTGCGAGGATCCGAAAAAATTGACAAGAACTACAGTGCATTTAAGCTAGAGTTGTTGGCACTTAAATGGGTTGTAACAGAAAAATTCAGAGACTACCTGATGTTTGCGAAGTTCACTGTCATTACAGACCACAACCCCCTGCGCTATTTGGGAACAGCTAACCTAGGGGCAGTCGAACAAAGGTGGGTGGCCCAGTTGGCAGAGTACAATTATGATGTCTACTACAAGCCAGGGAGGCAAAACACCAATGCTGACACCCTGTCGAGAATTCCTTCCCTGGAAGAGCCTGAGTGATGTGGGCAAAGATTTCATACTGATAGAAACTGAAGAAGTGCGTGCATGCTTGTGGCCGGCTGCAGACAAGAAAAGAGAAAAGTCTGCTATACAGGCTGCTGTCAAGGCCTCAGTCAAAAGAGAAGTCTGTGGGTACAGTTGGAATGAGATTATGGAACAGCAAAGATGTGATTATACCATCCAGTCAATTTACAACGCTGTGCGGAGTGAGAGAAAACCTAGCCCTGTTGAACAACGTGCTATGGATTTGAAACAGAAGAAGCTTTACAGACAGTTTGACTGCTTAAAGCTACGCCAAGGGGTGTTATTCCGCTGTATATGTCATCCAAGAGATGGGGAGGATGTATGGCAGCTTGTTGTGCCAGAATCTCTGCAGCGCAGGGTCTTTGAGAGTCAGCATGAGCATGGTGTTTTGGAGAAAGAAGTACCCTTGAGATGATGAGGCAGGGTTACTATTGGCCGACTATGGCTAGAGATGTCCAGAGTTGGATTAAGCTGTGCAGACGGTGTGCACTTGCAAAAGATGTACTTCCACGGATTCGTGCCCCCATGACCTGTAGTAAAGTTAGTGCCCCATTGGAAGTCCTTGCGATGGATTATACTCTGCTGGAGAGATCCTCAGGAGGTTACGAGAATGTGCTAGTCCTCACAGATATGTTTACCAGATTTACCATCGCTGTACCAACTAAAAACCAGACAGCTCATACAACAGCTAAAGCTCTTCTGAAGTATTGGTTTGTTCATTACGGTTGTCCAGCCCGATTGCATTCAGACCAGGGTTGAAACTTTGAATCTAGCGTAATCAAAGAGCTTTGTAAGATTTGTGGTATAGCCAAGAGCCGCACAAGCCCGTATCATCCACAAGGAAATTGACAGTGCGAAAGATTTAACAGGACAATGCATGACATGTTACGGACTTTGCCTCCTGAAAAGAAGAGAGACTGGAAGGAATACCTTCCTGAACTGGTGATGGCATACAACAGTCATGCACATTCCTCCACGGGCTATTCACCTTTTTATCTCATGTTCGGAAGAGCTGCAAGGTTGCCTCTGGATGTGCTTGGAGGAAAGGACTTAGAGAACAGTGACATCGATAATCTAGATGACTGGGTAAGGAATCACCGTGAAAGGCTGAAAACTGCCGTAAACATTGTGAGGGCGGCCACACAAGAAGCTTCCAAGAGACGAAAAAGGGCCTATGATCGTAAATCTTTTGGGGCTCTTGTCAGACCTGGTGACCGCGTGCTGCTGCGCAATCACAAAACTCGGGGCAGAAACAAAATACAAGACAAGTGGGAATCACAGCCATACATTGTACTAAAGCAAAATCACACAGACATACCAGTATTCACCATACATCATGGATGTTGGCTTTTAAATTGCATGCTGATCTTTAGCCCAGAGGATGCAGCGTCCATGATTTCCAAAAAGAGTTTCAAATTTCAAAGATATTCCAATGGTTTCTTCTTTGCATGGTGGAGTTTAACTTGCATTTGTGGATGCAGCGCCAAACTGTTTTCACAGACAGTGGTTTTCAGAAGTGTTTCTGAGCCCATGCAGTGATTTCCACTACAGAATTGTGTCTGTTTTTAATGCAGTGCCGCCTGAGGGCTGAGAGATCACGGCCAGCCAGTATTGTTTTTTTTTGGCCTTCTCTCTTACACACAGAGATTTCTCTAGATTCTGGTTTCTCCTTCATGATGAAATCCCCAAGTTTGTCTTGAATTGTTGCACTATTGCCCACTCAGTCTTTCACAGAGTGGTGAATCCTCCCCATCTTTACTTCTGAAAGACTCAGCCTCTCTGAGATGCTCTTTTATACCCAATCATGTTATTGACCTGTTACCAGTTAACCTATTTATAAGTAAGATGCTCCACCACGTGTTTTTAGCAAAAACAATTTCTTGTTTCTTTATTCGTTTTTGATTCTGATACCAAAAAACAACTCAACAATTTGTGTTTTGTAGTTTTGATTTTATGCTCAAACTGAATTCCCCTATCAGTAAATAGTTTAGTGAAAGCTCTAACATGTTCTTTGAAATTTGCTCTACACACCCCCCTCACTCCTGTCTGTATTGATCCGCCCTTTCAGTGTATGCTTGCCAATTTTCACCACCTGTCAGTCGCAAATAGTTTCATGCACAGACGTGTCCAGACTGCGGCTAACAGAGAGTTAAACCACCTGCAGCACATTTCATAAGGTAAATTGTCTTTCTGTGCATGTGTATCTTTGCTTTGTCTATATGTTGTAAAGCTTTAAACTCTACTGTTGGAAGGTAGAGGCTAAAGTAGCATGTTCAACTGTCTAATTCAGTAGTTCTGTCTGAGAGGTGTAGCTGCTGAAGGCTGGTAGTGGTGGTTAAAGTGGACCTAAATGAAGGGGCTGCTTATGCTAACTATACACTAGAAGTAGAGGTAGGATTAGGGTTAGGGTTAGGTTAGCATTATGTGACAACCTCCTAGAATCCTCCTAAACTCTGTTATGTTGTGAATGGAATGGAGATTTGCTAAGTTGCCAACAGGTAGTCACAACACCGTATGGCAACGTTACACAACATTGTAAAAAGGGAGACAATGTTGTGACAGTGTTGTGTGTATGCTGGGGGTCTCACACCATCCAGCTGGGTTCTGAAGATGTTTTTGGGCAAGTGAAATATTGGGGATCACACACTGCACAACTAAGTTGCTGCTGAATCAAACAGAACTTACTGAACTCAAGCACGTGTTCTCCTGTTACTATACACTTAAAAAAGATGGTTCTTCAGGGGTTCTTTAGTACAGAGAATGCTTCTATACTTTACAGTTTCATGAACAAAACATAAAATCAAATAACAAACTAACAACAACAGATTAAAGGTTCTGTGAATGACTGTACTGCTGAGTTGTATGTTACTATATTCAGTATTGTGTGTGTATATGTGATGTAATTGTACCGAGAACATTCTGTTCTGCCTATTTCTGTCCATCCCTACATAGTCATGTCTGACACAACTGTCACTTGTAACATAAAGGCTGGGTCTAATCTTGGCATTAGTCCAGCCTATAAAATTGTGACTGTCCACTGTTTAAAGGACTGCCTAAATGTTTGGAAAACAAGCTAGTGAGACTAGTGAAGCTCTCATATTCTCAATACGTCCTACTGCATCTACATTCCAGATAATTATGAAGACACTGAGTATGTTTACATGCACTCACTAATCCGATCATAATCAGATTAAGGTCTATAAATTGCGAATGTGCCACCACTCTAACCTCTAAACGTGACTAATATTTCAATCAATCAATCAATCAATCAACCTATTTAGCCTCGGAAGTACACTGAGGGGGGAACCTCTTTTACAATATAGCCAGTAAATTACAAGGGACTGAAAAAGTTTAAATGTAATTTAACAACTAAAACAAATGAAAATCATCAGGACCAAAGATTTATAAAAAAAAAACAGCTCAAATAAAAAGCAGGCATAAAATATCAATAAAATGAAAACACATTAAAATGCAGTAAAAGAACCAACTTAGATGTTATTATTCTTATTATTATTGTTGTTATTATCATTGGGTGGCACGGTGGCGCAGTGGGTGGTGCTGTCGCCCCCAACCCCCCAACCCCCCCAAAAAGGACCTGGGTTCGGCTCTCTGGCTGGGCAAACGGGTTACTCTCTGTGTGGAGTTTGCATGTTTTCTGAGTGAGTTTCCTCTGGGTGTTCAGGTGAGACCAGTGAGACGAGTTTTAGAGACTCCTGTAGTGAATTCCAGCTCACTGGTGCTCTGAGCTAAAAGCAGCTTTTCCCAGTTCAGTAAAAACTCTCGGTACCTGACAGGTCTCTCAGGTTTAAGGTAAGAAATTTTAGTAAATGGCGATGTCATTCATTCATTTGGGATAATTCACAAAAGCAGAGAATACTGTATTTCATGTGGCCAATCGGTTTAAAATGACCAAGCCATGTGCTGCACCAAAGGATTCAGAGGCGTATCGCCTGTGATCAACTGTTGTTAGAGCAAAAACAAACACACCCCTCAGGTTTTATAGTTAATACAACTACAAGTCAACTCGGTGAACACTGGCTGGCTGTTTTGATTTTGCTGGGTGGAAAAGTTTTTGATTCCGCCTGACTTTGAATTTTTTCCCAGTTACATCATGTTTTTTCTAAAAAACTATTCACAATGTAATCTCCAATTTGCAAGAAAAAGATTGTACCATGTGCAAAGATGTGCTTCACACACATTCACTACATTTAAGATGTTTACACTGGCTAAGATTAAATTTTTTGCGGTGTACAGCAAGTGGGAGATACAAAAAGTGCAAGCTGTGCAACTGACCTACAGGAAGTTGAATCCACGAAACAAAACAAAAGTAATAAACTGAGTTGAACTACAACAAAAGATAATTATTAAAAAGGCATTCTGTATAATATTATAATTTTGGTTTAATTCGCATTAATCAGATTCTTTCTAACTGTAAATGGAAATGTCCAGAAATGTTTGAAATATCTTCAATCTCTCTGAATGATCAGCACTGATTGGTCATTATGAACGAAGAATTTTGTGATCATTATTGATCTTTCCTGTTGACCCATCCTCTGGCCCTGTCCTGAAGAATGCTGGGTTGGTTCGGTAAGCAGCTCGCTCGGCCCACTCAGTCCCTCTCCGGGTGGCTGACTACCAGGTTCTTCAAATTCCACAACCACCTGCTGGAGGAGAACTCAGTGAAGCTCTGCGACCTGCAGCCTGATGAGACGGTGCTGGAGATTGGACACGGACCGGGGCTCGGCCTGCAGCATGCGATCCAGAAACTGACCGGTACGGCTGCGCGAGACGCACTCATGTTCATAACCAGATAATAACAATATATTATCAACATATTCAAAATAACAGCAAGAGCAAGGCTGATGTAATAGGTACAGTTCATAAAGAATCTGAGAGGGAAGACATTTCCTTTTGCTGTCTAAAATAAGAAGCAAACTGTAACTGACCATTTTAAAGCAGTCAACATCACTGCTGGACTGCATTCAGTAACATTGCAGAGCAGCAGATTTACACTATTTGAAGAATATTTCAAGAAAGTGTGATAGAATTAAATAACGGGGAGAATGAAGCGATCCACACACCTCTGTGTGATATTTATTGTTTGTATGATGTTTACTGTTTATTGTTTGTGTGATGTTTACTGTTTGGATATGACCATGTGGTTGGTGAAGCACAGAGAACCTGCTGGTGTGATTGTTTTTCCAACACACCATCTCACGCACACCATCACAGTTATTAAATAGTAATAAAAGTTGCTGAGAGTTGTCAGTGCAGCCTGGATTAATCTGTGTCTGAGGATTATAACAAAACAAATTTGGTGAAAATCAGTGGAGCAATAAGGAAGTTGTGGCTGATTTAATCCTGAGAACTCATATCGCAATACAGTGTATTTGTTTACAAGCGAATCTTGACCTCTCCAACATGGCGGACGCACAGATGTATCGCCTCAGATAGAACAACAGACAATGCGGCATCTGTGTGTTTATATCTATGTGTAACTGCTGGACCATTTAGGGTGGAACAGAATATTCAAATAAGGTGCTAAAATCAGCTTTGTATTAGCCAGAACAGTTATGTTAAATTATATTATTTTATATTATATTATATTTTATTATGTTATATTATATTACATACAGTTATATTAACTATAACTATTATGTTGGTGAATGTTATTATATTTTATTATATTGTGTTTTATTGTGCTATATTATCTTATATTGTGTTATATTTTGTTATATCATAATATTATACTGTGTTTTATTATATTGTGTTGTGTTGTGGTGAGTGCAGGGCCACAGGGGAGGCTGCTGGGGGTGGATTACTCTGAGTATATGCACCTTATGGCCTCGGAGCTGATGAAGGAGCAGATCTCTGCTGGTAAAGTGAAGCTGTTCCTCAGTGATGTTGCAAAGATGCCCATAGAAGATAACAGTGTGGATAAAGTGTTCCACTGTAACTGCTACTACTTCTGGCCTGATCTGAAGAGAGGAGCTGCAGAGATACACCGAGTCATGAAACCAGGTGAAGCTCTTCTTCAGGATGACTGCTTTTTTTATTGGCCAGCTTTGATATAAAATATAGACCTCAGATCTTTAGAAGTAATGAAAGGATATTAACATTTAGCAGAAATAGAGCGTTGCTAAAAGGAATATCTGAAAAGTCAAACTTTATTTCAGTGTGCACAGCAAAGCTAACTAACAGGGATAACAGGGATGTTGACTGATTTTGATGTTCCAGTGTCTGCCTTCCTCTGCAGAGGGAGATAATGAGGACTCATCATCTTCTAGACAAGGTTTTTCTTCTCAGTGGACAATGAACCTCCAACACGTTAGTCTGTTGAGGGAACACTGAGAACAAAGTAATGCTACCTAGCTAACAGCAAGAAAGTACAGAGTTGTGTCACAATGTGGGTGGGGTTGGTTGGCACATTAACTTTGGGGTTGGGTGGTACATTGGTTTTGTGGTTGGTTGGCACATGGACATTAGGGTTGATTGGCACATTGACTTTAGGGTTGATTGGCATATAGATATTGTGCATGATTGGTACATTGATTTGGGGTTGGTTGGCACATTGAATTTGGGGTTGGTTGGTACATTGAATTTGGGGTTGGTTGGTACATTGACTTTGGGGTTGGTTGGCACATTAACTTTGGGGTTGGTTGGCACATTGACTTTGGGGTTAATTGGTGCAATGACTTTATATAGATATTGTGCATGATTGGTACATTGATTTGGGGTTGGTTGGCATTGGTATTGTGGTTAGTAGGCATGTTGACTTTAGGCTTGGTTGGCACATCGACTTTGGGGTTGGTTGGCATATCAGTATTGTGGATTATAGGCACGTTGACATTTGGATTGGTTGGTACTTTAACTTTGGGGTTGATTGGCACATCAATATTGTGGATAATTGGTACATTGACTTTGGGGTTGGTTGGCACATTGACTTTGGGGTTTTTTGGCACAGGTGTCAGCGTGTCCAAGTGCTGAGCTATTCCCACAAACATACATTGTTTTATATATAGGCTGCAGTCATAATAATCTGCACACTTACTCAACATAAGTTCAATATAACACTGTTTATATTAACCTTACATTAAATATGCTACAAGTTGTTCTTGTCTCTGATCTTTAAGCCATTTGATGAGAGAGTCTGTCTCAAGACCAAAATAACATAAATTTGAACATAAACTTTTTATGTGAAAAAGATTTTTATTAAAAAAAATGATTTAAAAGAAACAAATATTGTATCATAACAATGAAATTGCTAAATGGCAAAAATATAATGATTTGTGGTGTTTTAATACAGACTAAGAGGAATGAAAAAAACATAAAATAATTGTTAAAGAGACCCAGTTTTATTTGTCTTATTGTAGTTGTTGTTCAACACAAGCCCATAAAATACATAAACCATTTTAACTTAGACGACCACTGGTTTAGTCTATATTAAAAGGTCAGCTTTTTTGTTTGTTTGTATCTTAATTGATTGAAACTACTTTTAAGACTGTGCCAACTGTCCCCATTGCATGCCGATGTTGAGGCTGGCAAGTTCACAACAGGAATTTAGACATGAATGAAGTTTGAAGTTTCTACCTAAATCTGAATTGTTGTTTTTTCCATGTTTACAGGATAATGTTTGTTTCTGTTGGGTGTCCTCAGGTGGGCTGATGGTGACGACTCTCCGACTGGACAGAGTAATTTTATTTGCCTCTAAGAAAATAATGACCGCAGAGAACTGGCGTCCAAAGGACTATATGGAGGCTCTGGAGAGCGCTAGGTTCATAAACGTCAGGATGGAGAACAGAAAACCCTCAGAGCTTCAGCTACAGTGTCAACTCACTGTCAATCACACTGACATCACACTGAACACTGAGCCCTTTACTCTGAGAGGACACCCCCAGACACATAAGCCCCACCCACTTTATGCAGACAGAACACGCCCAGACATGTAAACCCCGCCTACTTTGCTCTGACATGACCAACCAGATACATAAGCCCCCTCCCATTTTACTTTGATAGAACACGCCCAGATGAACAAGCCCCACTCACTTTATCCCATAGGACACAACCAGAAGCATAAGCCCCGCACACTTTACTCTGATAGGAAGCACACAGATTAATAAACTCCACCTGCTTTACTCTGATAGGATGCGCCCGGATTAATAACCCACATACTTGACTCTGATATGACATGCCCAGACGAATAAGCCCCGCTCTGATAGGACACACCCAGATACATAAGACGCGCCCACTTTAACTACATAAATGCAGATATTTCAGTGAAGTCACTCATTGTCACCTGAAGACTCTGCTCTTCAATAAACATCATCATTATTAACAGCAGATGTATTTTTATCGAGTTAAACTAAATGTTGTCAGTAGGGGCCGCTGCAGCTCCTTCTGCGGTCCTGTCTGTGTATTTCAGTGCTGCTCGCTCTAAATCAGGCTTTTATTTTCACCTATTTGTTTGTTTTATTTGAGTTTGTGCTGTTATTTTTCAGACTGAGCCAAGTGTAAATCCTGAATGTGATTGTGGATGAAAGCAGTGGAGTCTGACCAGATATGTATAGATTTATTGTTTTATTATATAGGTTATTATTGATCAGCTGTATGAAATTTTCTCAATTTTGATCAGCTGTATGAAAGCCAAACAGCATAATCACACACTAAATTTAATTTATAGCTGAATTTCACATTCATACATTTTCAAACTCATATCTTTTATTCTTTCATAAGAAACCTGATTAGCTCATCTGACAGAAAACAAAGCTGTTAAACTGTTTGGAATTATTTCATCTGTTACTCGTTTATTTTAATTACTTTGTTTGTTGTGTGTGCCTTTTTCTTTCTCTACCTCTCTGTGTTCTTCTACTTCATTCATATACTGTATTCTCTTTATTCTGATATACAATTTTCAATAAAAATAATAATAATAATGATAATAAAAAAAGCATTTTGAGTTTGGTGGTCTGAAAACAAAATGAACAATTGATGTTTTACTATTAATAATAATACTTGCTAAGATTGAACTTGTGATAAAATTAGGGGTTAAAAGCTGAAAGTTAATGTAGAGCAGGAAGCCCCGCCTCTTCCGGTCAGACGAGAATCTGGTTTCCTGCCTAAGTGACCAAATTCAGGTAATCAGATCAGATCGTTTGGTTTTTACAGCCGTTTTTAAAACAGATAGAAACACTTTATTATATTTATTGACTGATTGATTGTTCGACTTATTAGAATCTCAGTCGTTTGAACTCTCTTTGATCTTTCTGATGGTCAGCGCTGATGAGTTGGTAGAAATGAAGAAGACTGGGATCATTGGGAGTTTTATTATTGATCTCTTATTATTCTAATATTCTATCATTATTGATCTTTCTTGTTGACCCCCACTCCGGTCCTGTCCTGCAGAATGCTGCTCCGGTTCGGTAAGCAGCTCGCTCGGCCCACTCAGTCCCTCTCCGGCTGGCTGGTCAGTAAGTTCTTCAAACTCCACAACCACCTCCTGGAGGAGAACGCAGTGAAGCTCTGCGACCTGCAGCCTGATGAGACGGTGCTGGAGCTCGGACACGGACCGGGGCTCGGCCTGCAGCGCGCGCTCCACGGGCTGACCGGTACGGCTGCGCGAGACGCACTCAGATTGTAATAAACACCAGCAACCCAACCGTTACAGTTAATAATTAAGTTTAATCTCAGACAGAATTACACGGAGCTTAAACTCATTTCTCACTCCAATCCTCCGGTCCACCTTAAATAGCGCTGCAGATACACTCTGGAGCCTCGAAAGTTAGAAGGTAATCGCTGCGCCATTTAAGGTGGAACGAGGAGTTCCAGTGAGAAGCCAACTTAGAACCAGCAGAATGTCACTGTTACACCTCTTAAGGTGGACCGGTGTTGCATCGCATTCAATTCCCCGCAAATTCAGGCTCCCTTATACACGTCAGGTTCTCGTGTGCACATTCACTGAACAGAAGCCACGCCGAGCAGCGGTGTAACTACGGAGAGCCAAAAGGTTCAAACAAAGTTGGTACGACTGTGAGTGTTTATCCAATCAGAGACCAGCAGCCCTGCTGACTAAACCATAGAAACCATTAAATGTGTCTGTTGGTTTCTGATGGCTTTGTAATGTGTTTTGTCTTTTTAATGGCTTGATATCACAGTGTAAAGGATCCTAATGGTTTAACAGGTGACCACTGGCTGATTCTAAATGCATTCGGATCTAAAGATGCTCTACAGGCAGGGTTGGGATAGCTACTGAAAAATTAGTAGTTAGCTACTTTGTAGCTACTTTCCCAAAATTTGTAGCTGCTGCAATTTAGCTACTTTTCCAGAAAAAGTAGTGGCTACTTTTTAGCTACTATCACCAAAAAGTAAGTGTAACCAACAATCAAAATTACACAACCAAAGGCGTGATATCCAACAAATAATTTGACTAAGTAAGGCAAGTATAGGCCTAAATAATTTCTCCACTGCTGCAGAGCTGTTGCAGCTCCACAGCAGAACTAGATTTTTAGGTAAAATAACATAATCCTTTTTTGCTGTAAAATCGTTATAACACACAGTTCCAACACAGTTTTCACAATAAATGGTCTTAAACACTGGAGGTAACGCACAACTGCTAATTTATCAACCTTTAATGCTGAAGTGTCCTGATACGTTTAATCTGCAACAACTCGCGAAACTGAAGTCAGCTTCTCATTCGCCAGCTTCTCGTTCTAATTTTCCCGCAGCAGTCCAATCTGGCACCTCGGGCACCATTTAAGGTGGAACGGGACAATTCGAATGAGAAGCGACTTCAGCCTTGTAAAAAGTTGAACATTGAGAGACATTTTACAAGAAACTCGGGGAAAAGTTTCCTGAGATGCGAGAGAAGCGGCTACAGCTGACCTAAAGCTTAAAGCAGAGCAAAGTATGTCTGCGTTTCGTTTATATTATATTTTTAGCCTATATTAGAACATAAGCACATACTGAGGCATATTTACAGCCAAGATGGTAAAATGGACATAAAATGTTGTGGCTCCCAAGGTGGTTTCATTTTTGTTGAAAGGACAAAATGGCTCTTCTTAACATTTCGGTTGCCGACCCCTGAGCTAAGCCTACTAGTAAGGGGTGATCAGCGCATGAGGCCAGTGCGTGACCATTTGCTCAAACTGTTCGCGGCTCAGTCAGGATTGCACAATTGCCACCAGCCCAGTTAACGACCGTAGTCTATGGTTAACATTTTTCGCAGGTTGCCTGAATCCTATAGTGAAATTGTAGTGAAA
Organism: Colossoma macropomum; assembly: GCF_904425465.1. NCBI lineage: Eukaryota > Metazoa > Chordata > Actinopteri > Characiformes > Serrasalmidae > Colossoma > Colossoma macropomum. The sequence goes on along the minus strand of NW_023494802.1, from coordinate 23,918,701 downwards.
ATTATCGCTATAGTCACACAAAAATTTGTAGGCGTTACAGCTATTAGCTACATTTCATAAAACTGTAGTAGCTACAGCTATTAGCTACAACAATTTGTAGTTAGCTACAAAATGTAGCATGCTAATTAGCTACACCCCCATCCCTGTGTACATGAAACTAGCCAATTCTCATTAGAAAGCAAAACCATTATCCTAATGGTTTCTGATGGTCCTTTTTCAGCAGTGCAAACAGCATTAACACGACTTTTTACCATTTACTGTTTATTCAGATTAAAAATATCGGCATCACACGGCACACAACATAAAACTTTTCATCTTTTTACCTTTAATTCGATTTTGGTATGTTTTGGTTATTGCATAAATCCGATTAGTGTCTGACTCATGTAGACCTGGAATTTCTTCATTATCTGATTACTCAAGTGCATGCAAATGCATTAATCAATGCAGTTATCTGATTATTAAGTGCATGTAAACACACTCATTGTTGCACTTTTAATGTTTTATTGATTTTTAACCTTTTATACTATTAAATTTACTATTATGATTATTATTTTTTTTTAGAATTTGTTTGTTTTACAATCTAATTTTTTCAATCCCTTTTTGACTTTGTTCTGTATAGGTTAGGCTACACTGTAAATCAGGGCTCCCTCAGTGTAGCCTGAGTTTAAATAAAGGTTTATTGATTGATTGATTGATTGATTGAAATAATAAATGATAAATAATAAATAAAACAGCATGATTGATTTCTGATTAAGAGTGATTACACTGATAATAAACACTGCTTTACTGACCAACATAAACACATTTTTATTGGATCTGTTGTTAACACAATTTTTAGAAACACAGAGAAGCTCAGTGACACACTAAACATCTCTGCTGAAAAAAATCATAGAAACCATTAGTTTCTGCTGGTTCCTGATGATGTCTTATAGGTGCTAATGGTGTTCTGTGTTTTTCTGATGGGTTGATGTCACAGTGTAAAAGACTTGTCTAACAGGTGTTCTGAGGCTGATTATAGATGTATTTGATGGTCTCCTAATGGGATCTAAAGGTGTTCTACAGGAAACCTGTGTTCTCTGTTGGTAACCATTAAGCCAATTTCCATTAGAAAGCAAGAAAGCATGAAGTTTTAATCCTAATGGTTCTAATGGTCCTTTCTCATAAGGGGTGTGGATGAAATATATAGTTATATTAATCTGATATACACCAACAGATGTTTTGGAACTCAGAACAGTGTTTAGTTACGGGCAGCATTAGGAGTAAAAAGCCTGGCCTCGTCCTGTTCTCAGAGTAATAATCCAAGTTTATCAATGTTTAAAATGACCAGAGATTTTGTCCAAACAAATGATGTTCACTTAAAAAATGAACTTGGCCTTTAGTAAATTTTACATAATAAAATTGTGCATGTTTTTCTCAATTTAAATGTGTTTTTGCTTCAACTAACTAATAATAAGCAATGTTGAAAACCAGTAAACTAAACATATGAAACATGCTTAAAGTGAATTAGAAATAATTATGTTGTGTCAGGGGGTAGAACCTGCGCATGCGCATGCACAACTTTTCCGGCAGCCATTTTCTACACCTCGTCTCTGGGAAGATTTGGATTACCTGAGAAGATTCTGTCATCTCACATTCACAAGGTAGGATATTGTATATTGTCTATTGTTTGTCATTATGGACATATAACATGTTCATGACATTTACGCAGAAAAATATTGGCAAAAACGTAAGGTTAAGGGAGGACTTAGCATGGCTTAAAATTCGCTATCTTAGCTAACCTAGCTAGCCAGTTTAGTTTAAACCGACACATATTCAAAGAACACATAACAATACTCTGTCAAATAATCACTGAACTTACTAAAGCTGATCGCAGTGTTTTAATTGTAAAGGTCAGTGTTTTAATTTAATGTGTCCTTCATAAGTATCTGTCTATGTTGAGGTCACTTGAGGTCCTCACTAAGTATGCGCACGAACACAACCGTTAGCTAACGGTACTGTGGACCTAGCCTGCTAGCTAGCTAAGTAACGGCGCCATTTTCTAAAGTTCACTGCAGACGAGTGCGTTTAACTGCTGTGTCATCGTACAAATACACGGTAAAATATTGTTTAGATGGTTGTAGACGCACACACAACGCAGCGTTGGGTATAACAGATGAAAACGTACAGTTAAGGTACGACTAGCATAGCATAAGTTTGTGAGGGGCTCAATTCAAAGCATATTCGAAGTAAACAGACCTAGTTGTGTGTCCTTGACATGATCTGTAGGTTAATAATTTTTCCCATGGAGGAGGCTGTGCTCGCTTTGCCTGTGATTTCAGATATGATATTTGGGTAATAGGTGTCCACAAATCTGTGTAATTTCAGCCTTTGTTAGCTAGCTAAGCTAGGTTAGCTAGCTGGCTCCACCGAGCCTGGAGTTTGGATATGGAGCCAGAGCCGGTTTCTGATGGAGCCTGCAAACGCTATTGTAGCTAGCGTTAGCTTAGCAAGCATAGCGTTAGCAGCTAGTAGGTTACAGACATCAGGTAACTACCTGGTTTAATTTCAGCGTTTGTCCATTTAAGACTTAATGTTCTGTTCAGTGAACCCAGTTTGCAATGTGTTGTTCCAACATGGACTCCGATACCGTTAGCGCAGCTTGCTAGCGTTAGTTAGCTAAGCAAACGTTAGAGTTAGCAGCTAGCTGGCTAACTTAGCTAGTAGGCTACAAGCACCATGAAGCAGGTTTAACATTAATTTCAGCATTCTGTTCCTTCAACACCAATCGCTCGACTTTGCTCTAACAGAATTGTCAGTGGAGATTTAGTTTGGCATAATAGAATCCATTATCTTGTTAACTATCAAGCTAATGATAACTGTTCAGCCCTATAGTGGAAAAGAGGTTTATGTTTGCCCATATAACAGCAGAGTGTCACTGGTCATTATTATAATCAGAATATCATTTTGTATATAAGATGGTGCATGCACACACACTCACAAATGTATTTTGCTCATGTAACTCCCCTGTCATTGTTACCAAGATGTGGTTTACCTAATGTTTAGTCAAACTGCATTTATGTTAAACGTTATGGACTTCAAGTGCCAAGTGGTATAATAATTACTTCTACATTGATTTTGATGCTCAATAATGCACAAACCCTAGACAGGGAATACTGATAGCCATATTGATTAAAAGAACCATGATGTGACATCATGTCATAGTTGGTAGTAAATGTCATAGTTGGTTTCAAACTAAAATAATGCTCAAAGGATTAAAACAAATAGCTAAATATGAGTAAAGTAATATATATTATTGTAAGACTTTTAAATTTCAGCCAAAATAATGCACTGTTGTGTCCTTCCACATGGTGAGATAAAACATTAAGGTAAAGCGATAAAACATTAAAGTAAAGCTTATGTTTAAGAGAAAATGTTAGCATGGTTTTTCATTTAATTTTATTTAAATGCCCTCTTTGTTTATAGGTTAAGGCTTACCAAGGTTGTTGAGTGCCATGTTTTAAAGGATTCTCTGGCATGTTCTAAGTCTCTGGTAAGTGCATTTTTATGACCCAGATTTGATATTTGTATTGAACTCTGTACTTTTTTATGTATTTCTTTTATTGTTCAAATTAGTATCATTTTTCAGTGTCTAAGATGATCAGGATTTTGATGTTCATATGTTTCTTTTATCTGTTCCTTGTATGCTTGTCAAGTTAATGTACCAATTTTTTTTTTTAAACAGTTGAAGGTATATTCGAACAAGTGCATTCAATATGTGCAGGCAGAGGATGTCCACCGTAAAACAGAAGCCATCATAAAAGCTCTTTGTCCGCGCCTGAATGATGATGATGGATTTTTTAATCAAGGAGTACATGGTAAGTCAGTATGTGACCTAAGCACATCACCATCATTCTAGTTCAATTCTAATTTCTAACTAAGGTAAATTCATTTTATTTCATATTTGAGCTCTTTAAAATACTGTGTGTCTTCCAGGCACCTCAGTTCTTATCAAGTGCTTATAACATTTGCTTAATAAAATCAGCCCCCTCCCATCTGTATAGTAAATCCAAATCGAAATGCGGCATTGGTGTTTTAGTATGTTAGCACCAACCATAGATTGTAGGTGCTAGTGTGAGAAGGGTGAGCTAGAACTATCCATTTTGTAATGTGTATTTTACCATTGAATGGAGTTTTGTGAAGATGGGGGCTGATTTTATGTAGATTCATCATAAAATAAGTATTTGATATTGAAAAAACTGTCTTTAGAAGAGCTCAAATGAGAAATAAACTGAACTTACTGTTTATGGAGCAAGAGTACAATGCAGTTTATCATTAATAACAAGATTTAATTTGTAGGACATTCATGGTGAAGGCATCTTGAGAGACCAGCACAGCACTGAAATGGGCATTTATGTCATCAGAAGAGGGTGGAGCTCTAGGAGAATATGAAGACGTTGACGCTGATGGAAACATTATTGTAGGAAACATCAAATCAGTCGCACCGGACTGCAGTAATGCTTGGAGTAATCTATGCACTGAATATGGCTCACCACAATGGGCGGAAATGCTGCTATGAATTTGTACATTCCTCATGCCAAAGGATGGTGCAAAGCTCTCCCCTAATATTCTTGGTTTGGAGAACAAAATCTTGGGATAGTCAAAGTAGGCTGTCCATTCTGGAAATATATGGAACTTTTCACACCAGCTTCTACTTTGATTGAAAAGCAATGGACTTTTGAACAACGCTTAATAAGAAATAAGAATGAATTTTAAGAGATGTTGACAAATACAGCCAGTGACATTTCAATGATTTTCTATACAGTATGTCAAGATCCTGGTCATGTTTAAGAACAATATGTCTTAAACAGCATGCAGTTAAATTTTAGAATCTTTTTTGCTAAAATTGTACAAAGTAGCCTTTTGAACAATTTGAGCTCTATAAATTTTCACCTGCAATTTGCATTGTCTCACAAGCAAAATAAGGTTGTGCTACAGGCAGTGCTTTGACAAGAAGGTTGTACTCTGTAGGCACTATTCCTGGGGCATTATTTTGATCATTGATGACAATTGGATGTTGTATAAAGTCATATAACATTAATACTGTGTTATTGTGCTGTTCTGTTTTAAATATCTGCTGTTGTAAAGTTGCACTTAAGGTTGGTGTTATCATTACATAATTACTGAATGTTACTTCATTGTTTCACAAATTCTGGGCCATTACTTAAGACTTAATTAATTGTGATGAGGCACACACATTTAGGTGAATGTGTTTATAATTGCAGTGTTCTGTTTGAAGCTTATTGTTGTATGTAAAGTTGCATTTTAGCTTGTGTTGCCTGCAAGACAAGCAATAATTGATTGATACCTGTGCACTTTTAGAGAAGTATTTAGTCTATTTTTTACTACTCTGCTTTATTTTGTCTATAGTCTAGTTTTATTACTTAATATTCAGTGTTATTCTAGGGTGATAAAGCAAATGTGTATTTTAGTTGATCCTAATATGCATGTGTATTTGATGTACCTTAATAAAGTCACTGTAATTTTTTTATTGTCATGAGTCATTGTCTTGACCATGTGTTTAAATAGATGGAACATTAATAAGTGTAGCTGAAGTTAAATATGTGAAAATTAACATTTAAACATTGTACATTAATAAATGCTCTGTGATATAATTAAGCTGTTGTATCTAATAAACAATGAGTAACTATTTGGAAATACAAAAGAATTGAGTAGTTTTACTAAAAAGTTATTTAACATTCTACATAATTTAATGAAATAGCATGAACATGATTAAATTTAGTTAAAATTACACTTCAAGAAAAAAAAAAGTATTCATAATCTACATAATTTGCTTAAGTAGAAAGAACATGATTCATTTTAGTTAAAATTACACTATTGAAGTAAATCCTGCAAAATATAGTTAAGTTGACATTACTTATAGGTAATAAGTAAATGTTACTCAAATTATATCTCTGAATGTAGATAATTTAATTTCGTGCAACACTGATGAAAAAAAATTAAGTAAATTCAAAGAGTCATTTTTTTTGATGATGTTCCTCTAGAAATATTCTAGAACATTAATCCTTTTTGAAAAGGGTTCTACATAGCACCAAAAGGATTCTTCTATAGTAACAAGCTTGACATCGCAACAATAGCAGAACCCTTTGGGTGCTATATAGAACCTTTTTCAAAAACAACACATTCTCCATCAATCTGAAGAACCATTTCACAATGTAAACCACCGTTTAATCATGCAAAGGGTTCTTTGAGTGTTCATGGTTCTTTATAGAACCATTTGCTTTACTGAACAACCCTTGGAGAACCATCTTTTTTTAGAGTGTAGCATTGATTATTATCATTAGATATTCCATCAGCATGTGTGATGTCCAATATGGAGCTTATGTAGCTGTATTATTGTGTTTGGGAGGAGAAACAAATTTAGGGCTTTTACATGTCTGTAATTAAACTGATCTTCTAAGTTTCAAAGTAACCAACGCTACCGTATTGTAAATTAATATGATTATATATTTCATCCACATGCATATTGTCCATTATGGAGCTTCTCTCAGCTGTATTTGTGAGGAAAAACAGAACTGGATGTTTCTGTGAGGTAAAACTGTTTACCTCTAAACGGTCTGTGCTTCTGGATGATTATGTAGAGCAGTGTTTCTCAGCGCTGGTCCTGAAGGCCACTGCTCTGCTCTCTTTAGTGTTCTCCAGCTCCCAACACATCTGATCCACATAATAAGCTCATTAACAGCTCGTTATTGGGTTAAAGTGGGTGTGTTAAAGTAGAGAAAGTGCTAAAATGTGCAGGACAGTAGGCCTCCAGGACCAGCATTGAGAAACAGTGAGTGTGTTTACATGCACTTAAGAATCTGATAATTATCATATTTCTGCAGTTATTTGATTATGAAGTGATTGTGTAAACAGCACACTCTGATTTCTTAGATCAGATTAACGTCTATAAATCTGATTAAGAAATCTGATAAAGAGGCTGGATTTGAGCTCAGTAATGTTTTTTTTCAGTGCATGTAAACCCTCACTCTGATTTCTTTTGTTTCTCTCAGTCTGCGCATGTGTGAAAACAGAGGGCTGTCCCAGTAATAGCAAGCAGCATTTAACACAGCATATCTCTATGCTGGTGCCATTTAAGGTGGCATTTTCCATACCACCTTAAATAGTGCTGCAGTTACATTGCAAGAACCTGATTAGTCAAAGGGAACATGAATTTGGGGCGGGGGGGACTGAATCGGATGCGGATCACCACAAAAGAAGTTTACAAATAAAATAAGTTGGTGAATAAGAATCCACCAACAGTTAAAGAGAAAAAAATGATTCTTTTATTTTTTATGAAGAATTATTTGAGCTGATGTGTATTGGAGGGCTGTTTGTAGTCATATCCACAATATATTATATTACATTATATTGTATTTTATTGTGTTATGTTGTGTTGTGGTGAGTGCAGGGCTGCAGGGGAGGCTGCTGGGTGTGGATTACTCTGAGTATATGCACCTTATGGCTTCAGAGCTGATGAAGGAGCAGATCTCTACGGGTAAAGTGAAGCTGTTCCTCAGTGATGTTGCAAAGATGCCCATAGAAGATAACAGTGTGGATAAAGTGTTCCACTGTAACTGCTACTACTTCTGGCCTGATCTGAAGAGAGGAGCCGCAGAGATACACCGAGTCATGAAACCAGGTAAAACTCTTTTTCACAGTTTACTGGTGCACTTTGCTATAATGTACAGTCTTTAGGTCTGTGGTCTCCAACTCTGGTCCTGGAGATCTACCTTCTTGCACAGTTTAGTTCCAAACTGTATCCTATAAGCTGCCCCGTCCCCTTACTCAGCTCTAGTACACTTAATTCCCGTTTGCGGACTGAAAAAACAAACTGATCCAGTTTAGAAAGAGGAATATGTTGCCACTCTTCTGACATACAAGCTTTCAGCTGTAGAATAGGCCTTAATTGTTGTATTTTGACCTTAATCAGATGCATCTTTTCAGTGTGAGACAGTTCTGGACTGCATGCAGGTCAGTCTATCACCTGCATGTTTCTTAGTGTGTCATGTTGAAATAAACGTGGACGTCCCAGAAAAAGACGGCATCTAAAAGGCAGCATATGTTGCTCCAAAATGTGTTGAGTGTTTTTGGAGCACAGATGTGCCGGTTATCCAGTAATACAGGCGCAAGATTTAGAACTCTACACTGGTAACAAACTTGATGGTCCTTTTCTACTTTGGCCTGGAGAACACAACATCCATTATTTCCATAAACAATCTGAAAGGTTGACTCGTTAGACCACAATACACGTTTCCACTGAGCATCAGTCCATTTCAGATGAGCTTGAGCCCAGAGAAGTCGGCAGCATTGTTGAAATATGACTTCCACTGTGCAGAGTACAATCTTAACTTGGTGATGATCTTCATCACAGAAACATGTCAGTTTCTGACAAAGTGCAGTTTGATAAAAATAATTATTTGTAACTTTTACTTGATTGAAAATTATTTGATTTCTATTCGACTGAAGAGAAATAGATGAGTTGAGGTGAGATCTTTCTGACCGGTCCTGTGGTTTTAAAACCGTTAAAACTGTTATTGTTGTTTTTTCCATGTTTATGTTTATGTTTCTGTTGGATATTATCAGGTGGGCTGATGGTGACGACCCTCCGCCTGGACCGAGTGGCTTTACTTGCGTCTAAAAAGATGCTGCCTGCAGAGAACTGGCGACCGGAAGCGTATATGGAGGCTCTGGAGAGCACTGGATTCAAAAACGTCAGGATGGAGAACAGAAAACACAAACTGATTCAGTATGAAGCGATTTACGCCACCGCTGCCAAATAAAAGCCCTCAGAGCTTCAGCTGCAGAGTCAGCCCTGAGATAGGACACACCCACAATAATAAGCCACACCCACTGCTGATTGGCTGCGCCCAGATGAGCAGTTTTGATCATTAACAGGTTTCAGAGAAAGTTTGTAAATTAGAAGGTCTTAGATTCTGTTTCTGCAGCTCCTTCAGCACTTATGTCTCTCTGTGTGTATCAGAGAGTAAATCAGGCTTTTATTTTCACCTGTTTACTTCACCTGTTTTATTTGAGTTTATGCTGCTGATTTTTAGACTGAGCCGACTGCAAAATCTTACCACACACGAACAGATGTTTTAAAGAGGAAGTTCACATTCACTGAGTCACTCACACACTTAACTACAGATCTGCTCAGAAACAGAAATAAAGAGAATAAACAGAATAATAAACAGAATTGCAGTAAAACACCACGTCTGGTTCAATGTGATGGGAAACACTCCGTTCTAGAGAAACCTACAGAGTCAGAATTGTTCACAGTGGTGGTGATAGGAACCAGACGTCAACCTCTAAAAGCTCCCTCACAAAAAGGTATTACATGAAATGGTTATGAATACACTGCCTTATGTCTGAGACGTTTTTTTATTATTGTTTTGAGAACTTAAAACTCCATTCATGGTGGAGGGATACATAGTATAATGTTCCAAAATAGTTCCCAAAGAAAACAAATAATTTCAGATTTTCCACTATTTTCCCATCATCAACATTCCATATAAACCTCAGAAGACACATGTAGGTTCACTGGAGGTTTTGGATGGTAAATAAAATGTCTATATTTATGCTGTAGTCATGGCGACCCCTGGTTCTTATCACCACCACTGTAAAGAAATCTGAATCACCACTCTGAATCACTCTGATCACTCCTCTCACTTTGGAGCTTTAGGGTTCTATTTTCAGACCAAAAGGATCCAAAAAAGAGAAGAACATAGTCTAACAAGGCACACAGCTACACCATTTGAGTTTCAGTTTACCATAAAGCTCCAGACAGCTCACTTGTTATTAGTGTAAATTACATTAATTGATCATTACAGCAGGGGCGTGGCCTGGCCTGGGCTTCTGGGGCCCAATATACAGCCTCAAATATTTTTGAACCAGCCCCGAACCTTCACCCTCTCCTCGAGAGACAGAGAGAGAGAGAGAGAATATGTGTGTGCACCGTGAGCATGAGTGTCTGAACTTTCTGTAAAAAAAGGCAAATCTACTACAGAATGACCAACACTGACCACTTTGTTTTACTGTGAGCTTTTACATTTAAAATAGAAAGATAAGTCTCACTGAGTGACAATTCAGCTCCTAAAACATTTAAAAAGTGTAGATAAAATGTCTAGCAGGATGTTAGAAAGGTGACAAGTAGAGGAGAAAATGTGCAAAGGACTTTAGTAATGGTGTTATTGGGAAAAATTTGTTTATTAATATTTAAAGACCCAAATTATCTTTCAGATTTTGCCAAAGAATACACTGACCAAACTCTTCTTTAGTTTTTATTTTCCTTTCCCCCCTTTTTTTCTACAATGTTGTCTTTAGACTACAGTCTTAAAAATGATAGTTCTTCCAGGGTTCTTTAGTGAAGATTCTATATTGTCCCGTGAACTCTGAAAGAACTGTTTGCATGATTTGTGTAATGAAGTTCTTGGCATCCTTAAATGGTTCTTCAGATTGAAGAAGAATGTGCTGTAGATGGTTCTATATAGCACCAAAAGCGGTTCTTCTATTGTTACCATGTCAAGCCTGTAAACATAGAAGAACTTTTTTGGTGCAGTATAGAACCCATTTCAAAAAGGTTCAATATAGAACCACAAAAAACATTCTTCATCAATCGGAAGAACCATGTAACAATGCAAAGAACCATATAGTCATACAGAGAGTTCTTTCAGTGTTCATGGTGCAATATAGAAGCTTTTTCTTTACTGAACAACCCTGGAGAACAAACAACAAGTAGGGCTCAAAAAAATTCAGAAAAAACAGCTTTATGACTGATTTGGGCTTTTCTAGTGAAAAAAAAATGTTTATAAAATTCTTTAAAAATATATCAAATATTTAAATGTATAAAATTGAATTGTTTGCATTGGATTATAAAAGTTTACAAGTAAGTTATGAGATTTGAAAATTGGTGAAAATTAATGATGAAAATTAGCAATTTTTTTTTTTACTTTCTGTCACAAATTGTGTTTTCACTCCTTTTTCTTTTGCTTTTTTATGACATCATTGCTGAATCTATGCATTTTTCTGACGTGTAAATCCTCACAGTAATTAAAAACTAGCAGCTACACACGGTTAATTAAAAATATATCCCAAAACAATCCAGCAGCGCTTTATTTTAAACTCAGGCGAAAATACAAATAAATCAGTGCTGAAGCAGCTCCGAAGTGTTTGATAGGAGAGTCTGTGCTGCCCCCTACAGCACAGAGAAGGTATTACAGTCTGATTTACATTTAGACGAGCCGAGCGTCTAAACACTATTTTCCCTTCTCGGATATAAACACCAGCGAACGACTTTTTTCTTTACAATGAGTTTTTGGCATTAAATTCAGTCTGATTTATAAATAAACGACAGAAAATCAGAAATTACTACTGTCTATCCAAAGTACAATTACACAAACTTTCATCACTTTACACCAATCGAAACCAGCCCTGTGACATTTTATCACATAAATATACATAAAAATCATTTTACAGGAGTCTTTATTATTAACAAAGAGGCACCTTTCAAAACAAAGTGTTTCGTATCCCATACCAAATGTCGTTTTTACACTTGAATACGGTATATATGAGAACTACAACTCCCACGATGCACCGCGTGGACGCTCGTATGACGCCGTACGTTTTAGCGGGAGAATCGAAGCGAGAGAAGGAAAAACAAACGGGTAAGCTGAAATAAAATCTAAATCACATTAAAATAACTTAAGAAATAGCCTTAACAAGAGTTTACGCGGCAATTTTAGCGGAAAAGTCAGCGATTTGGCGCTGAAAGAGTGACAGTTCGTGACGAAACTGAAGTTAGCTTTGTTAGCCTCACCTTAAATGGTGCAGTAGTCGCCAGAATGTAAATGCTGCACCATTTAAGGTGGAAAGGAAGATACGTAGAGTCAGCGGTTTAAGCAGAAATCTGTGTTTACTAACTGATTAAACTTACTTTTTGCACTTTTAATGTTGTTGTTGTTGTTATTATTTATATTTTTGAACTGTATGAATTCACATTGTTGTTAACTATTTAACGATTACAGAGTTTGTCTTTTGTTATTGAGTCTATAGTGGTGGTGGTGGTGGTGGTGGTGGTGGTTGTTGTTGTTGTTTATTGACTCAGTTTGACTATTTAGCATTAGGATGCAGAGAATCAGCCGGTTAAAGCGAGAACTTAAGCTTCTGAACACAGAACCACCTCCTGGAATCCAGTGCAACTTCAGTGAGGAGAACCTGGATAACATACAGGCCCGTTAGTACACAAATACACAAAGAGCATTCATGTTCACCAGCTCCTTCACTGCTTTAACTGCTGTACCTGGTCTGCTGATCAGTGATGTTGTGTTCTCTCTCGTACAGAGATCATTGGAGGTTCTAACACGCCGTATGAAGGTGGAGTTTTCCAGCTGGAGATAAAGATACCTGACAGGTGAAGCTCCTTGGATACATCACTAGAATTCCTTCCAAAGATTTATAAATAGTTTATTGATTTAAGCTGTGTAAACGGCAATTGACAGTAATATTATGACGTTGACTAAACTTTAGTTTATTGATACCTGAAATTTTGCATACTTTTTTAAAGGTATTGTCACTTTATTTTTGTATTTTTTATTGACACTCTTCAGTCACTCTTAAGCCCTTTATGTTTATTTTTCCTTTTGAATTTATTTTTGTTTTGCTTTTATGTATGTAAAGCTCATTAAATTGCCTTCATGTACTATAAATAAACTTGCTTGTTAATAGCATTATCAATGTTTATTGTTGAGTTTTGCAGGTATCCATTCGAACCTCCTCAGATTCGCTTCCTGACGCCCATCTATCACCCAAACATTGACACGGCTGGACGCATCTGCCTGGATGCTCTAAAAATGCCACCCAAGGTAAGAACACGATCACTTATAGCTAAAACGCTGAGTCAGCTAATCAGTCACACAGGGAAACAGAGAAACACATTTGTGGCAGAAAACCTAAACCTAAACAATAAATAAACACTAAAGGTGGGCGATATGGCAGAAATATTACAATATCTTGTGATATTTATATATTCAGACATCTGATCAGTTGGAATAGAGGAAAAAAAGAGCCAGCAGAGCTACATTCTAAAATACTATCAGAAACTGTGAACACAGTAGTTAATTTTTTTTTTTCTTCAGTATTTGTCACTAAATCCAGGTAAACGGACTAATTTTAAAATAACTTTATTTTTAAAATAAAACGTGCAGTTGGTCAGTGTCTGCAAGCATATACATGATATGTTCAGAAAAACATAGTGTATTTTGACGGTTTCTATAATACAATATTGATATATATTGTCTCATTGCCCAGCTCTAATAAACATTGGTGAGCTGCACTTTTGATATAGCACATAGAATGATAATAAATGTGACAAATCCAGCAGTCCTGTTTAAAAACCCAGTGAACATAAATATTTTTTTCAGGTTAATCTTGTTCATGCAGGTAAACATTTAGCATATACTAAGTTTATCCTATGAGTAATGTTCCAGTGACCAATAAGTGATCCATATATTTCACCATGTTTCTCTCCTCTCATTGTAAACTGGGCGGTCCTTATCTTGGGTAATCCTTCCGTAAACATTCCCCTGACCAATCCCAAGCCTGCGCCTCTTGGCCCACCTTTCATGTGTTGCTTCGACCGTTCGTCTATGACTTTTTTGTTTAGTTACCATCACATAAAAGCTGGATAATGATTTTAGTTCTATATGAGGGGTGGAGCAGGCTAGGAGTGTTGGACAGAGAGCTGTCAATCAAGCTGCTCACCGATAAGTCTGATTAGTTTTAAGCCATGTCTTATCATATTAATATCTTATATTTTTTGTTCAAGCTTTGCTGGATGTTTAATAGAACACTGAGGTTTACCTGTTTAAATATTTTACATGTTAATGTTTATATGTTTTACTCTGAGACTCTAACGGCTCAGACTGTGACTGTTTGTTCTGCTACAGTATTACTGTCTAACCGTAGTCTTCATCAGGGTGCCTGGAGACCTTCTCTGAACATCTCCACTGTGCTGAGCTCCATCCAGCTCCTCATGGCTGAACCCAACCCAGACGACCCGCTGATGGCTGATATTGTGAGTCTTTTCATTCTTTTCATTAGAATCCCACGGTTCCTCATGTCTCTGATGCCATTCAGTCTTCATCTGGTTATTATTTTTCTCTTTCCCTTTTATTTCTTTCAGTCGTCTGAGTTTAAATACAACAAAGCAGTTTATTTGGAAAAGGCTCGAAAATGGACATCAAAGTACGCAACACAGAAGAACAAGGTAAGGATTTTGTTATGCTTATGTTTTTTCAGCTAACAGTAAAGCAGCGTATTTTGATGTTTCTGGGTTGAACTGGAACTGTTCTGTATTTACAGTTACATATTTAGCTGGTGCTCTTATTTACATGGATCTTATTTGCAAAATTTTGAACAAATTCCATGTTGTTGATTTTCTATATGTGAGAATTAGTTGACCAATTCTCTACAGAGAACACACTTAATTTAGCAAAAATTGACACATTTTACTGCATTTTACTTCTATTTTAACATATTTGGAAAAAAATATTATGATGCTATAATATATATATGCTATTCATTTATTAGGTACAAAGCAAAGTGGAAATCTGCTCTGTTTCAGTCCTCTCCGCTTTATCTGCACTTTATTCTTACTATTACACAGTGACCTGACCTGAAGAAAACACTAAAAATCTGTGATTTTAATCCTGCTGTGAGCATAACTTTACTTTTTTAACAGCCTTGTATATCTTTCTACTGTTTACTTCTACTCCAAAGTTAATATTCTATGATGATAGTATGAGTTACTACAGAGTTGTTTTTTTAACAAGCTGATATTTTACTCAAAAAATTTAAGGATTCGGAAAAGAAATGTAACTAAAAAGCAAGTATTACTCATGAATATCATTACTACTTATAAACATGAACTTTCTGACTGCTTTAGAATTGAATTTACTACAGTTTAAAATAAATCCGTTAGTAGACTTAATATGAGAAGAGTTTGCTGGACTTTTTAAAATGAAATTAACAATTAGTTAACTTTTAATAAAAAGTAAACTGGAGTAAACTTTATAGAAAATTCTTGTAGTTCATATGAGGAATGTTGAAAAAAGCCTCCTTCAAATTTAAGTTGCAGTAAAGGTTCAAATGTTGAAGAATATTTATGACAAAAAGGCTCCCTATGACACGGTAAACACTAATTTTGTGCTTTTAAAACAGATATGTAGGGCTGGCAGGATGACAAATATCATTATTGGGATAAATCACAGTACAGTCTGCTTTTCTGAACATTTCGTGTATATCGTCAGTGCTTGTAGACACTGACCAACTGCATGTTTCATTATAAAGACAGCAAAATTAGTCCTGTTTAACTGGATTTAGTGCCAAATTCTAAATAAAAATCAGTGTTCACAGTTTTTGATACTATTTTAAAATGTAGCACTACTGACTTCCCCCAGCTATAGTTTCATATTTATCAGGTCAGTTTATTTGTATGTTCTTATATTTGCTCAGCAGGGGGCACCATTGCCATTTTCACAGCCTTTACTGTTTATACGTTCCTCTTGGTTTTGAAGGGCAATGTGGAGGCAGAGCAGAAGATTCCTGAAGATGGAGGCAGTAAAACTTCACGGAAGAGAGAAGCACTTTCTGCTCAGGAGAATCTGGAGCAGCCAAAGAAAGTTTGTCTGTAGTTTGATTTATAAATGTCTGGTTTGATTGCTGTAGATTGTCATCTGTTGTTCATGTACATATGTCATTTGTTTTAAGCTGAAAATGTTAATAAAATTCCAGAGTTAAAAAGGATTACTCTGTGCTCAAAAGACGTTCAGCAGTCAGCAGGACGTGTATGAAACTAATAATTTTATTAAATCATTCTTTATCACATGTATACAGAAATATGAAAATATATACATCCAAAATATGTCTGGTTTGCAAATTAAGGGCTTCAGATTTCAATATAAAAATTATATTTTTCATATAAATTTTATATAAAAAAGAGCAGAAACAAACTGCACTCTGGGTAAAAAAGAAAAAGAAATTAGCATGCTAGTTTCAGAGGTAGTTATAGTTTATACATAATAGCTAGCTACTTTACAATTCTGAAAAGGAGATCCCCAAGCTGTATCACAACCTAAGCAAAGCCCACTCCATGGCTTATTCTTTTACAACATTTACACATGAAAAATGTCAAAAATGATTTCTAATCATGAGGATTTTATGAATCTGCCTATAAAACTGTTGCACCTTAAGCTTTGATAGACTGATTTTAAGTTAGATCACTGCTGAATGTGAATGTTTATTTTCCTGTAGAATATCTTAAGTTGTCTACAAAAACAAAGCAAGTTGAGACCTGCAAATCTTTAATGAGCTATAATTATGAGCCAGAAATACATACAGTCTTGGAAATGAATGGTATATGATTTGGAGTGAGCGTTTGACACGGTTGATATCACTTTATGGATGAGTGTTATTCAAAACACCTATAATGAGCAGGTGTGCCAGAGAAAACATTTTCACATTTAGACACATTTCTTCCCTGCACACTGCCGAACACCCTGTTTTAGTTTCTCACTGTTTTTTACGTGACTTTGCACTGCCAGTTGATTGTACACAATTATGAGTGATTGATATATAAATTAACCTGTGACTCGGTATATCATGTCACAGTATTATATTAGGCAACTTTCTTTGTATCCATGCTACGAGTCGCTGGTGGTGTTAGGAATAGTTCTCTTCTACAAAAGTCGTCCTCTTAGGAGAATCGTCCGTTATCTGATGGTTAGGTACCGTGTCCCGTGAGAACTTGTCTGTCTTTCTCAGAATCAGAAGGTTCCTGAGAGCTGAAGATCTTGCAGCAAAACTTACGAATGGCATGAGGAGTGGAAGACCCCAGCAAAGAAAGTGGTGTTTCCTTTCTGAACGTCCATCCTTTTGCTCTTTGTGTCCTCCTCCTCCTTGTTAGCCCCTAACCCTGATGTTGTCAAGCCGACCATGTTCTCTTTTATGTTTTCTCTGGGAGCAGTCGTCTGCAGTTGGCATGGGATGAGTGGCACAGAGGGCTGACTGCCCAAATCCGAACCCTCAAACATCACGTCCACTTCTGAAGCGAAGGATACCAGGGCCTGTGTTGAATCGTATGAACTCTTCTCTGTGTCCACTGAACCGAAGGAGTCAAGGGTTTGGTCTTGGTCCAGTCGAGTTCTGTTCAGGAGGAGTCTTGCGTCCTCACGGAAGTGAGGGTTGAACAGGAGGTATAGCAAGGGGTTAATGCAAGCAGGAAGGGGAAGCAGTACCAAAAGGACCGACTTGACCACTTCCTCACTCACTGGGAAGAGTCCCATAAGGGAAGAGAAGGTTAGGAAGGCCACCGGGCAGTACAGGATACAGTTGGTGAAAATCAGCCAGGCTATGTGCTTGATCATGGCGCAATCCCAGACACTGTCGAAGTTCCCCTTCATCAGGTCCCAGTAGAGCTTGATGTAGGTGGTGGTGATCAGCAAGAAGCACAGAGAATTCATCATGATTACCGCCACCATGAAGCCCAGGGTGGACGGCTGGGCCTCAGGCAGAGGTGAAGGCAGGCAGAGTGGTGTTGTTCCATATTCACCAACCCCAACCATTGGGAGGCTGGCAGCTGCTAGGGAAAGAACCAAACACACAAATGCGGCCACCCTCACACTACCATGAGACGGAGACTTTCCGTAAGCTCGGACACAAGATACAGAAATGCTGCACTGCACTGCTGCTAGCGTGAGGAGGAGGATGGAGGCCTCTGAGGCCAGGACAGAGATGAAACCTGTCGCTTGGCACCCAGCACCTGTTTCCCAACGAGCCCCGTACACAGCAAACTCCCCAAATGTCAGAGCATCCACCACCATCAGGGTGCCCGAGCAGATGCCCATGAGCAGGTTGGCACCGCTAATGGCGCCAACTATGAACTTGACCGGTGAGAGATAACTTGGGGAGGTGAAAACGGTCAGGATGAGGAGAATGTTGCCCAGCAGAGAGACCAGAGAAATGAGCCACATGCCCAGACGTACCACCCAGCTATCAAAGAGGTTATCACAGGGCTTGAAGGGACCTGCAGGAGTGGAACAGCAGCATACATTCAGATTACCGATGTTCACAACGGTCAAAATGCATGAAGTTGTCTTTAAAATTTTGCCTTCAAGTTTCGCTTGCTGTATATGCATAGAAGATCAAATTAAATCATTTCATATTTGGAATAGACCAAGATAATAATTGAATAGTCTAGTTAAAAAGAATGTTGGTCAAATGTAACTTAAATTCAAAATTCACCTTCTGTCTGATTAAATAATTTCTAGAATCTAAAAAGGAATCAGCATGGCTTTGGTTTAGTGTTAAAGTAACAGTGATGACTCTCTCATGAAAACATGTCCAGTCATGGAAATATTTTTATTTTGAGTACCTGGGATGGGGGTGCACTGGATGCTAGTTTGGAGTTTGGACTCTTCAATGGCCAACTGGAATTCCTCCAGATCAGGGTCATCTGCAAATAAAAACACCACAAGACGTAGAAGGCCTTACTGCACTTCAGCTACCACCACACTTAACTTTTTAAGCATGAAACGATGATGAGATTGTCTGTGAACTGATGTGTTTCATCTAGAAGAAAACATAAATAAGAATCTGACATTATCACTTCAACATGAAAACAGATTTTGTAATCTTTCCAGAGGCTTCGGCTCCAGGGAATATCCAGTAAATCTCACATGCAATTCTCAAACTCACTTTACCTTCTCGTTCGGAGAACAGTTAACCCTAATCGTACTTTGTTTTCTTTGCTTTCAAAGGGCTAAATGGAGCTTTTAGATCTTAACTCGTCAATCTCACTCTCATTCCCTGTAAAGCATAATTACTGAGCTCCTTTCAAGTCAGAAACCTGATCAGATTGCTTACAGTGGAATGCATGAAGAGAAGACATGCTTTTATTTCATCTCTTGAGTACCTGCGGTTACTGTACAGCCCCGACATGTTTTTACTGTTCTAATTAAAGATGAACAGACAGGTAGAGGAGACAAAAATAGACAAAGACGCTCAACCTGTTCCCAGAATTACAGTGTTAGAAAACGCTACAAGAAAGGCTTTCTTTGAGTTCTTTCACATAAAGAATGAACACGGTTTCAAGGAATGTCAGCTTGATTGTGGACTTGCTGGTGTTTTGTACGATTTTAGATCACATTTGCATCACAAGAATTAGAAACTATCAGGAGACAATTGTTGTAAAATACAGCTGCATCTAATTACAAACCTGCAATTAGCAAGTAATCATTTTTAGAGGTGTAATTAGAGATGTAAAGAATTAAAGGTGTAATTAGGTGTAAATAGAGGCTTTCTGCCAAATTGTCTTTTAATAGTTTAATAACAGTGGATGTATTTTAACACGCATCCAGAGGTGCAGTCTGATAGAGGGAACTTATTTTGGAAATACTATTTTTGGAAAAATCATATTTTGGTGATTTTGCTCCCAAAATATATGGAATACATATCAATAATGGAAGAAAGCATGAAACCAATGAAACAGGTGCAGTAACGCCTTTAGAGGGCGGCGATGAGTTTTTTAATAAAGTGGTGGAGACATTTGTGTATTTGATGTTCATTAATGACGCCTTTAGAGGGTGGTGATGAGTGACACTTGTTTACAACAAAAAAAGTTGGGATGCTGCAAAATGTAAATAAAAACAATGCAATGAGGTGTAAATAATGTAAACCTTATATTTAATTTAAAATAGTACAAAGACAACATATCAAATGTTCAAAGTGAGAAATTGTACTGGTTTTTGAAAAATATTTGCCCATTTTGAATTTGATGTCGACAACAGGTTTTTAAAAAGCTGGGACAGGGTCATGTTTACCGCTGTGCTGCATCGCCTCTTCTTTTAACAAAACTAGCATTTGGGAACTGATGAGACCAACTGCTGTAGTTTTACAAGGAAATGTTTCCTATTCTTGCTTGATACAGGATTTCAGTTGCTCAGCAGGGTCTCCTTTGTCATATTTTTCATTTCATAATGTACCCAATGTTTTCAGTGGTGACAGATCTGGACTGCAGGCAGGTCAGCTTAACACCTGGATTCTTTTACTACAGAGCCATGCTGCTGTAATACGCGCAGAATGCGGTTTGACATTGTCTTGCTGAAAGAAACAAAATCTGTATATATCATTCAAAATTAATGGTGCCTTCACAGTCAGCCTTCACTTCATACACAAGTCACCCATGCCATGTGCACTAATGCCCCCCCATACCATCTTGGATGCTGGCTTTTGAACAGTGGGCTGATAACAAGCTGGATGGTCCATGATTTCCAAAAAAAATTTCAAATGTTGATTTGTCGTAGCACAGGACACTTTTCCACTTCACCTCAGTCCGTCTTAAATGAGTTCGCCCAGAGAAGGCGGCGGCATTTCTGAATACTGGTTATATATATAGTTTCTTCGGTGCATGAATTTTAACTTGTATTTGTGGATTCAGCGATGAACTGTGTTCACAGACAGTGGTTTTCAGAAGTGTTCCTGAGCCCATGCAGTGATTGTGTGTTTTTATGCAGTGCTGCCTGAGGACCCAAAGATCACAGCCAGCCAATATTGGTTTTCAGCCTTATCTTTTGCCTACAGAGATTCCTCTGAATTCTCTGAATCTTTTAAAGATATTATGTACTGTAGATGATGAAAGTTCTTTTTTTATTTTACGTTGAGAAATGTTATTCTTGGATTGTTGACTATTTGCCTGTGTAGTCTTTCACAGAGTGGTCAATCCCTCCACATCTTTACTTCTGAAAGAGCCTCCCTGTGATGCTCTTTTTATACCCAATCATGTTACTGACCTGTTGCCAACTAACCTAATTAGTTGTGAGATGTTTCACCACATCTTTTTTTTGGAATAACATAACTTTACCAGTCTTTTGTTGCCCCGAACCAACTTTTTTGTAATGTGTATCCCCAGTTACAAAATGAGCTACACCCTTGTGCACATCTGTATACTACATTAACGGTTATTTGTGTGCCATTCTGACTGGACACTGATAAACACGCCAACATGTGCGCCAACTAGTAGCCGTGATTTGATCAGGAGGTCTCCAGTTAAGTAATCTGAGCTAAAGTTTGAGATGCTGATGGAGCTGTGCACTTACAGTCGGTCTGGACGGGGAACAGGGCTAACGTTCTCTTCTGGAGTTCGTCCTCCTCACTGCCCATCACTTCCTCCCACTGGTTGGCTGCTCTGTAGCTGCTGCAGGCTCCAAACACACAACACTGATAGGCGTGGGGCATCTCAATGACCCTGCAGGACAGCAGTGGACATTCAGGAGAAGACACAATGCTCCAGCTGCTGAGAACATGAACGATGGTCTAATTGGAGAACTGTCTCCGAGGCCAAAAGAATCAGTGATTCATAAAGAAGTTCTGGGAATAAAATAAGGATTTACATGCTTAAACAAGTAATAAAGCTTTATAGCTCTTGGCATTCAATTATAAAGACCTACTGCAGGTCTCAAGCTTTGACATGAGCAGGCCTGAGAAGAGCAAACTCTTAACCCTGAACACTCAGACTTTCAGCTGGGATGCCACTTTATTTGGGTCACAACTCTAACCACATGTTTTTTTCCTTCTTTAATCAGAGCTTTTCTGAGAATAACACCATTTGGATTCTCTCCTCTTAACCTCAGCAGCTCTCCAGGCGCTAATCAACCAGTTCGAGCCAGAAAGTCTCAGCTTCTGGAGGTTTTCCATCCCCCTGAGCTGTGGGTGAAGGAGATATTTATATCAATCTCTTTATTTTTAGATTGTGTTGGCGAGAAAAAGGGGCTCCAAACTGCCTGTTCTGGCTAGAAGCAGGCAAATGTCAAAAAGATTAACCCCAAAAATTAATTAACGGAAATAATACGGTTGTATTGAAATGTTCCTTAAACCACAGAGAGCTGCAGCTCTACTGAGTCACCGAGTTAGAAAACTGTATACCACTGCAACTTTTAGTGTTATTGATCTCTTTGAAATGCACTGAGCACGACACTTTTACAGCAGGAGAGTCCGTGAGTGAATGATGAATGAGTGGATGGAGTCAATGAGTGACTGAGTGAGGAAATGGAGAGTCAATGAGTGAGTGAGCGAATGGAGATTTGGTGAGTCAGTGAATGGAGAGTTGGTGAATGAGTGTTTGGTGAGTGGTGAATGAGTGACTGGAGACCTGATGAGTGAGTGAGTGAATGAGTAAATGGAGAGCTGATGAATGGTGAATGAGCGAGTGGAGACCTGATGTTGGGGAAGTCCTCATGTGTGAAGGAGCTGGACAGAGCCGTGTTTCCTCTCAGTTTGAGGTGAGTGAGGCTGCTCAGCCCAGCCAGTGGCAGAGCACTCAGCCGGTTACCAGTCAGATCCCTGCAGAGAGAGAGAGACAGACAGACAGAAAGACATGGGGTGTAATAGGTAATGGTAAATTAATGGTGAGAAAGTAAAGGATGATGCTGTAGATGCTGTTGAAGCTGTAATGTTGTGACGTCTGCATTAAACACATCCTTTAACCCTCAATGTATCGAGTTTGAGTCCTAAACGTTTAGTACTCACACTTAAATCAGAGTGAGTGAATGAGTGAGTGACTGACTCAGTGAGTGAGTGAATGAGTGAGCGCTCACAGTTTACTGAGGGACTGCAGTGATCTGAAGGCGTCGGGGTGAATCGTCTCGATCCTGTTCCAGCTCAGATCCCTGAATCATCCAGAAAGAAAAAGAATCAGTTCCACCTCCAGCAGCTCAGTCTGATCTGTTTAAATTCCATTAATCTTACTATTATTAATCTTAAGCCTTATTACTCAGTACCTACTATGAAATGAGTTGGTAGAGATGAGAGACTCAGACAGTGAAGTTTGTGTGTTTAGTCTGAATAAAGTGATTTTAATGTTTTGTGATAATTAAATGTGAGTGCAACTCACAGTGAGCGCAGAGAGCTGAGCTGCTGGAACGTGTTCATATCGATCCATCTGATCAGATTGTGCTGGAGTCCACTGAACACACACACACACACACACAAACACTGCTATTACCTCAGCAATGCACAGTCACACAGGTACACGCATTATGTGCAGAAGTTTGTGCACCTCTGGTCAAGTTACATGTTGAATAAGTTACACCTCCTCTACAGGGACACACTTCTTAATACACAATTACTGTTTATTTACTGAAGTTATTTATTTACATAGACGGGTGGGGGTGGTGAGGGGTCCTACTGTGAGAAAAGGAGCAAAACTAGGTTTCATGTCATATAATAGATAAAAGCTCAGACTCACATCTCCTGCAGTGAGGTGCAGTGGAAAAAACTGGGCAGCTCCTCGACTGCGTTGTGGGATAGTTCACTGTAAAAATACACACACACACATGATTACATGATTAAATGTTTTTTTGCATGGTGAAATGGCTCTTTAGATTGATAAAGAATGTGTTGTATATGGTTTTATACAGCACCAAAAAGGGTTCTGCTATTGTTACAATAACACCGCAACAATTGCAGAACAGTTTTTGGTGCTATATAGGAGCACTGTCTCTATTAAAGAACTTTTGAAGAACCTTTTTTTCACTGAAGTTACTACAGTTACTCATTCATGCTAATGGATCATCATTATGAGCTTCTAACAGTCTGCCGTTCATGGTTCTCTGAGATTCACGCCTGACAGCGGTTACCGGTTTTCACTTGTAACACTGACTGATTCTCACAGACCCGGCCCCATATTACAGAAATCTGAACTCTGATCTGTTTAGTCTCCATGACGACTTCAGTATGGACTGAATTTAGGACAGTAGCTATTACAGGATATCAGTTTCTAAATTCACAAACTTATCATTATCTCCAGATAAGAAAACAGTATGACACAAACATCCTAACTAAATCTCCTAAATACTATCCTAACTTTAGGATAAACAGTGTCCTAACTTCTGTTTAAGCATCCGTTTGTATCGTTTTTAGGCAGCTGTGTCAGGCAGCATAGTTCACTACTAGCATAATGACATTTATTTATATTGTAAAACGCTACTTTACTTGTGAAATGTTTTTCTTTTCTAACTCTGCATTTTAAAAATCTCAGACACTGCAGACTCAATCTCCACTGTCCCCTCTTATTACCTTTGAATGTTGATGATAAAATATTACAGTGATGGTGGTGAATAATGAGTAGACAGAGCTGAATGTGCATCTGTCTTTTTAGAAGGAATAACGTAAGTGCGCTTGGCTAAAACGTTTGGGAAATAGAAACTGGGGAGCGTCACTCTGATAAATAGCAGGGGCGCTTTACAGTATTCATGACTTTTTATCACACTTTAGTTTAGTTTGACCTTTTGTACATCAGTAACAGCAGCTGTAACTTACATTTTAACATTATTTTGATTGTGTGTTTCCGTTTTAACTGTGCGCAGATTGTTTTTTTTGTTTGTTTATTGTTGTGTTATAGTTTTGCTATCCGGTGTGGACTAGAGGACGACGGGTTCCCCTTTTGAGTCTTGGTTCCTCTCAAGGTTCCTTGTTTTACTTTGTGGGAGGTTTCCGTGGCAACACTCATGGGGGCTTGGACTCTGATTCTCTGTAAATCAGCTTTGTGAGAACGTCTACTGTAAAAAGCACCGTATAAATAAACTCTGACACGTCTAACAGTATAGGTAAGGGATTTCTGATAAAGTGGCCACAGTGTGAAAGCTGCGCTTGACATACTTGTACCGGAATGGTCCACCACCTGAATAATAATCTGTTCAGTGGTGGTACCGCAGTGGTCTCTGTCCACTGATGAATGGTGTAGGGGGGGCTGGTGAACCGCTGAGCCTCAGTCTGTAACTTTTGTCAGTTTATGCACTTTGTTCTTCCTTTTAATGATCTGTTTTATCACTTTCTTTTCCTCACAAAGCCGGAGAACGTGAGCCCAAAGTAAAGTCCTGTTCAGTTTTTACTGTGTTTGATCATAAATCGGGCTTCCGGCCGCAGCTACACATTCTCTTCATAAACGTGACAGCAGCACTGCATCTCTGTTTAATACGCTGCGGCTGCCAGATGTGTCACCGTAACAGCTGCATCACAACAAATGACGTCAGCGTGAGCAAAAAACAGATTCATTAACAGAGTGTACAACAGCTCAGACGCAGCGATCCAGCCTGAACCGTCATACACGCTGAGAGTGAGAGAGAGAGAGAGGGGGAGAGAATGAGAAAGTGTGTGTCAGAGAGAGATTGAGAGAGAAAAAAGGAGTGTGTTGGATAGAAAAGAGAGAGAGAGAGAGTACTCATTAGTGTGTAGTTTTCCTCGCTGCTCTAATTAATCTATAAATAGCTCTGTGTGTTTCTTCTGCTGCTGGATTTTCTACACGTTTTCTTCAGGAATTCTGAGGCTGGACTTCCACGAAACTCCTCAGTCATGACAGAGAGGCTTACAGAGAGAATTCTGAGAAAAACCCAATTCACTCACTCACCCATACTACCCCTCGTCCCCCCCTTTACTCCAACAGTCGATCAGCCCAGCAGGTGTGGTGACCTGTCTGAGGAAAGCTGCTCTGAATGATTAAAGGCCAGCGGCTCTCTCGACCCGTGTGACAAAGACCCTGGAAAAGCTGGTTTTAGGCCACCTCAGACCTGTGACTTGCCCATATCTAGACTCCCTGCAGTTTGCCTGTCAACAGCTTGTAGGTGTTGAGGCCACAATCATCTCCCTGCTGCAGAGCGTCCACTCTGACCTGGACAAAGCAGCTAACCGTGTGAGGGTCAAGTTCTTCATCTTCTCCAGTGCTGTGCAGCCTTCCGTACGAGGTGAGAAGCGAAGGTGGAGACCACCATTACCACATGGACCACTGACACCCTGGACATCCAGACCTCACCTGTCTGGCCAGGTGGTGAGCGGTCCAGAACTTTGGACTTTTAACTTTTGGTCACCTTTTTTTCATGTTTTTGCCTGAAACAGCATTTCCAAACTAAAGGGGGCACTGTTCCCACATGCTTTGGGCAGGAGTCATGATCTTGGTCTCGTTTGAAAGCAACACTCTGAACAGTCGGAATAACTGTCTGATTTACTGAAAAAGAGGAACAGAGTCTAGAATGGAGGAGTCAGAGATCTGCAAACTGATCAATGTCTGTTCCTTTCGGCTTGCTAGCCTACAATCTTAAAAATGATGGTTCTACACAGAACCATAAACACTCAAAGAACTCTTTGCATGATTAAAGGGATCTTTGCCTGTTGAAACAGTTCTTCAGATTGATGGAGGATGTGCTGTAGATGGTTCTAAATTTTGGAAATGGTTCTATAGAGCACACAAAAACACAAAAACGAGGTAACGAGGGTTATGATGTCAAGCTTGTAATAATAGAAGAATCCTTTTTGGTGCTAAATAGAACCATATACAACACATTCTCCATCAGTCTGAAGAACGATTTCACCACACAAAAAACACCTAATCATGGAAATGGTTCTTTGAGTGCTCATGGTTCTATGTAGCCCCCTTTTTTTTACTAAAGAACCCTTTAAGATCCATAATTTTAAGTGTGTACTTCACTGTACAAACATAACTGAGACACAGCTTAACCAGTATCTTGTAGCTTTGCTCATTCGCTGCTTATGTTACGAATGAGACGATGGTTACTGCTGTGAATAACAGATCATAAAATGTTTTGCAGGAATCAAATCCAGAGATTTGGAGCTTTCTAACGGTGTACTGCATCACTGCGTTGCTAGACGATTTGATGCAATAAATGATTTATAAAAAATGGAAGTACAGCGATTTAGAAAAAGTTAAAACCTAAACATGCCCGTGAAGTCTCGCTGCTTTAGTGTGCTTTAGTGCTCCTCCTGGTGGAATGAACTGGCCCCCGAACTCTAAGCTGCAGTCACTCAGTTTCGGTAACACCTTTTTTGCTCTTATTCACCTTCATTTCTGAATCACTGTCATCTCTCTTCAGTTAAACTTTGTGTTTTGTTACTTTATTAAACAGAAAACACTAGGTGATGCTATGCTAAACCTCGGGTCTCTTGTAGATTCTCGTACTTACAGAACTCTGAGACTCGGCAGCTGCTGACAGAGATCAGCTGGAAGAGTGGACAGTCCTGCTCTGGTCAGCGTCCTGTAAAAACACAGAAAACAGACACAATTTGAACACTGAGTGTGTTTACACGCACTTAATAATCTGATACTTGCAGAAATCTGATAATGATAGGGTCATTAAGCACATGTAGACACACTCAGTGTTAGCAGTGTATATAGAGTAGTGGTCAGCAGCACCCCCTCTTGGAGATTTACAGTAGTTCATTACTAGCAGTAGTTATCTCACCTGTGCAGGACGATTTCACGATTATTAAACTGCAGCTACTAAAAGAAACGACAGAACTATAGACCAGTGCAGTAAAGAGCCGCAGAGCTGCAGGTCAGTTCTAATATTGAGTCTAATATTGTTTATTAACCTTTTTAAAAATGTAATAACATCACACATTTTGAGTTCATGATTTTTGTCCAGTCAAGTGTTGAATCTCAGCGACACAATCAGTTACAGCGCCACACAATTAGTAATCTGATTGGTCCCTGATCAGAAAAAGAATCTTCTAAGACTCTTTAAAATTTCAGCACCTCAACTCAAAACATCTCCCCCACTTTAGTGTGCAAAATATCATATATAAAAATAATGTTGTATAATATGATTCTGTATTTTTTCTGTCCTCTCTCCATTTCTCCACATTTCTGTTTGTACTTCACAGTAAACCTTTTTTTTCTATATTTGAGAGTTTTTAAAGTGAATTTCTATAAAGGTTATTAATTCGAAGCTGATCTGGAATTACAGTCACTCTAATACTGAACTTGAACTGAATTCGGTGTTAGTGTCACTATACTTGTGAGGACCTCCATAGACTTCTGTATTACTGTAATACTGCACCTGCACCTAATCTCCACCTTAACCTCAACCTTAACATCAACATCCAAAAAGTCAGTCTGCTCTTTTAGTTCTTTTAGTTTTTCTCAAAAAAATTTGTGATGAAAACAGCACTTTTTTTGTGGAAAAGCAAACAGGTCCTCACTTGTACCAAATTTCAAGGTTTTCTATTATTGTAAGGGCATTTAGTCCTCATAGTGTTAGCAAGACAAGTGCACACAAACACACACACACACACACATTGAGTTGTTGTGTAGAAGCTGAAACACTAATTAACTAATAAACACTAATTAACATTGCTGACCGTAAACCGCTCTAATTTTAGCATCCGGCCCAGATTACACTTTCAGGAAGACCAACAAACATACACTTACACACACACACACACACACACACACACACACACACACACACACACATTCACATTTACCGTAACAGTGTGTGAGTGTTATTGAGGCTCTAATGAGAATGAATGATGAGCCTTGTTATACTCTGTGTGTTTGTGTTTTTATTCTTTGTTAATGATGTGAAACTCTCAGCGAGTCGAGCTCAAAGGAAAAGAGCCTTAATGTGAACGAAACCTAAATTAATTTACAGGATGTTGCACTTTTAGAGAATGTCTGAAGGAAAGTGAAGCCTTACAGTGTGCTGATCACTCTGTGCTGATCACACTGAGCTGATCACTCTGTGCGGATCACAGTGCAACACATTTCACCTGTTGATCTTACTGTCATCGTAGCGACGTGAACACAATCACAGATGAGACTCAAACACTATAACACCTGGAGAGATCCGAGACTACACACACCTGATCACACACACTATTACACTGTCACATACTCTCACACTCTTACACACTCACACACACCTGATCAAACACTCTTTCATACATATATATATATATATATATATATATATATATATATATATATATATATATTGTATCTGTGATCAGTGTACCGGCTGAGACAGTGTGAGTCTCTGGGTGGAGCTAAATTTACACATATTTAAGTTAAGTGTAACTCTGTACTTACAGAATCTGCAGGCTGGTGGTTCCCTTCAGATCCGGGAACTCCCGAATTTCAGTGGCGCCATTCAGGGAGCTAGAGCAGAGTTACAAACTCATTACTCATCTCATATGTTCATTACTACAGTACATAATCAATATTAAATCAATATTAAAGTCCATTAGTAAAGTTTAATATTAAAGTTAAACATGAAAGTTCATCGGGCGGCACAGTGGCGCAGTGGGTAGCGCTGTCGCCTCACAGCAAGAATGGCCTGGGTTCGATTCCCGGCCAGGCGACCAGGGTCATTTCTGTGTGGAGTTTGCATGTTCTCCCCGTGTCTGCGTGGGTTTCCTCCCACAGTCCAAAGACATGCCGTCAGGCCAATTGGACATGCTGAATTGCCCCTAGGTGTGAATGTGTATGTCTGTCTGTCTGCCCTGCGATGGACTGGTGCAGATTAGGAGATTAATGAGATTACTGAGCTAATCTGTATGAAGTTTATGATGAACTGAAATGTGAAGTATAGATGTTTTCATGGTTCTTCTAAGTCTGTAAATATTGTTCTTGGCATGTAGAAATGTAAACAGTGTGACTGACACCTGATGGCTGTACTTACAGAGTGTGTAACTTCGGTAAGAACTGGAAAGCAGATCTTCCAACGAACTGGATTGGATTCTCATAGAAATGACTGCAGAGAGACGGAGAGAGTCCCATGCTGGAGATGATTATCAGAGTTCATACGGCACAGCGATCACGTTATGCAGAACTTTTTTATTTTTAAATTGGTGGAATTCGATTATTAAGAGGGGTATACACGTGTGAAATGTAGAATGATGTATTCACAACATTAATCTTTATTCTTTGAGCAGATTTGAGAGCAGAACTGAGATAATAGAGAGCAATCGCATTCCCATCACTCATGCAGGATTAGCGCAAGCGCGAGTAAAATACTCACATGGTCTGCAGCAGTGGGTTCCCCACAAATGCTCTCTCAGGTATGGCTCTGATATTGTTGTTGTGGAACCCCCTGATAAACAGACAGAAAGAAACATAACAGTTCCTAACTTCATAATCTTATCATTAACTCCAGATATTGTATTTTGGGGGTATAGATAGATAGATTTACAGCTTCAATGTTCCAAAAATACATTATGTTCCTCATACTGTTCATCTCTATTCACTCTCAGTCTGAAACACTCTGTTAGAGCTCCTGTGTCTTTAAGCCCCGCCTTCAATAGAGCCCAGCGTGCTCTGATTGGTCAGCTCTCTGCAGACAGACCCTTCTCTCCTGAGCAGCTGTAAACTCGGCTGTGGCTGTTTCTCCAGCAGCATCGGTTCTGCCATATCATTTTGATCCAGAGTGGATCCTGAAAGTCCAGTCAGTGTCTCTCCACATGGCTACAACACTGAACACACTCTTCCTCCTCCAGTAGCTGCTGTGCGCTGTGTGAGGGTGTGCCAAGCTCGCCGGTAGGTGGGCAGTAAGGACTGTGTTATGAGATTGTGTCATCTTGTAACAAAGGAAAACGGCTGGAATACCAACGAGGTGTTTCAGGCAGCTGAGAAAAGTGGTTTCTGTGGGAGACAATTTCTGCCATTTCTGTGAATTTGCAGAACATTTACATGCACAAAAAGCTACAACACACCAGAAAGCATAATAGGTCCCCTTTAAATACTTCACTTTAGGATAAACCCCAACAGAATCCTAACGTCTGTTTTAACCTCCAGTTTCTACTGTTAGGTGTTCTAAGGAAAAGATAATGCTATTGTTTTTACAAGCAGCATAACAAGTTCACTATAACTGTCATAATGGCTGTACAATTATTCATATTGCAAAACGTTGGTTTCAGTTGTGAGAGTGATGTTTATCTCTGACTCCCCAGACAGACGCCTTCAGTCCAACTCCTCTCATTACCTGTACAGGTTAATGAGGGTGAAACATCGCCAAATAAAACACTGCAGTGATGGTGGTGAATAAAGAGACACAAAGCTCAGCATGTAGCGTTTGATTGGGCAGAATAACAGTCGTGCTGCTCGCACTTGAGAAATGGATCTGCAACTGAGAAGCAGCTACAGGAAGTGTAGGGGGTGATATGGCTTCTATTGTTTCATTTAAAAAGTGCTCTATAATGTTCATATGATCCACACAGTCATTCTGACAGACTGTAATACACTACAGGAAGTGTAGGGAAGACAGAACATTGAATGATGGTGGCAGTAAAGAGAGGAATTGCCAAAGACAGAATAGTTAAATTAGTTGATGAATGAAATAATATTAAATGAATGTAGTTTTTCTTATTGATTAACATCTAGACTATTTAAAAATCTTAACTGGATCTTGAAGATCTGAGTGATGTGTTTTTGCTGTGAGATGTTGAGTAAAGCAGGTCAGCTAGTTCCTCCCCCAGCGGCTGTTTTTTACTCGCTGGGCTGCGTAGCTGCTCGTGGTCACTCTGTTGCTGTTTGCAGAGATGTTTGTCTCTGCAGATGCACAGCGAGGCTTTAGGGAACACGTGTTGTCCGGAGGATCCGCTGATGTAAACACGCTCGGTATGGTGCAGGAGCACCTGTCAGGGGGCCAGAGCTCAGACCCTGAACGCTTCAGGACACTTGAGACGGAAGGACTTACGCACTCGTCCCACTAAACATCTGCTGTGGCTGCCAGAGGTACGGAGATACGATCTGACCGCCGCTTTTCTCTGCTCTCGCCGAGCTCGCGGAGGGTTAACAGGCCGGATGGCGCTCATAGAGGGGACTCCGTGAACAGATGCATGCTGGGTAAAGTTACTGTGGGTTACTCACAGCTCCTGGAGCTTGGCCAGCGCTCGGATCGCCACGGGAAACTCCTGCAGGGCGTTAAAGTTCAGCTCACTGCAGAGAGAGAGAGAGAGAGAGAGAGAGAGAGAGAGAGAGAGAGAGAGAGAGAGAGAGAGCAAGAGAGAGAGAGAGAAGAGTCAACAAAGGGTGGAGGAACACTGCAGCTCCAGCAGTTGTTTTTTTTTTTTTTGTTTGAGGGACACTGTAGGTCTGTAGTTTTTATTCATTTGTCTGTTTATTTATTTTTAAGGGACATTTAAGTTCTGATGGTTGATGTTTTGGTTTTTGTTTTTTTTTTTTTACTTTATGTCCACTGGTTGATTTGTTTTTTGGGAGAATCTGTAGGTCCAGTGCTTAATGTTTTGGTTTTTGAGGGGAATCTCAGCAAGTGAAAACATCTTAAATGGTTCGTCAAGGGTTTTTTAGTAAAGACAATGGTTCTATATAGACCCATGAACCTTCAAAGAACCCTTTGCATGATTAAATGGTTCTCTGCATGGTGAAATCGTTCTTCAGATTGATGGAGAATGTGTTGTATATGGTTCTATATAGCAGCAAAAAGGGTTCTCCCACTGTTACAAGATTGACATTATAACAATAGAAGAACCCTTTTTAAACACATTCTCCATCAATCTGAAGAACCATTTCACCATACAGAGAACCAGTTAATGCATGCTTATGCTTCTTTGAGTGTTCATGGTTCTATATAGAATGACTGTCTTTACTAAAGAACCCTTGCAGAACCATCTTTTTTTTTGAGAATGTAGTCAATATATCTTTCTCATTATGAGATTGCTGTTAGAATATTATAAGATTATTTCACTTATTTCTAGACGATTTTTCTAGTTTTGAGTAATCTTATGAAAGTCTCTTATTTCATTGGCAGATCATTTTACTTGTGTTAAGCATTATTTCATTAATTGGCAAAATTATGCAGAAATAGGTGGAATAATCTTATAATATTCTTACAACAGACTCATAATGATAAATATTAGAAATATTTAACTACATTTAAGATGTTTTCACTTACTAAGATATGATTTTATTGCAGTGCAACAGTTTTTTTTAAAGACTCTGTAGGTCAAGTGCTTGTTTTGGAGGTACACAGTGTTTTCATGTTTAACCTTTCGTTTTTTAAGGGTTACATTAGGTCCAATAGAAGATTAGTTTTGTTTTTTGAAAGGCTCTGTAGGTGAAAGTGGTTGATGTTCTGGCTTTTGAAGGTGACTGTAGACCTGATGATTGATTGCTTTGGTTCCTGAAGGGTCTCTGAACCTCAACTGGTTGATTTTGTTTTCTCTGTCATTCAGAACATCGTCCACAGTGACGCTCTTACGCTCTAATTCCATCGTTCAGACTTCATGTCCATAAAATAAGCGAACAGCTGGAGAGCGTTGAGATCGCCAGGGCCTCGGCGGCTTTACGGCGGGTTCTCCCGAGAGACGGAGACAGCTGTTCTTAGCTCTGCGTGACGTGACCTTCCCAGCACGCGCGTTATTTTTGTTGTATCGTTTCATTAGCCTTCCAGGAGAGCCCGGTCCGAACAGCGAGACAGAACCAAAACAAGGGCGGTCACTAAGGTCCGGTTCTCCACGGCACAGGTGCCTTCTCTCTTCTGTTGGTTTAGTTTGGTTCTGTTTGATCTCTGCGTCCAGCAGCAAGTCTACAGTGAGTGATTACGAAGAAACTCCTGCAGTGGAACCCGAGACCATTTCAGAAAAATCTGGTAAAGAAGCCTTTAGAGGGAAAATAAGGTAAACAGAGCCGAATTTGGCCCTGATTTGTCTGTTCTTAGTCACAAGGCCTAAAGTCTGCACTCAGAGCCCCTCATCAAACCCGTAATTACGCGCTTTAGCCTCAGCGCTAAGTGTGAGCTTTCAAAGCTTTCTAAACGTTTATATAGTTCAGCTCTTTCAAGGAGAAGGAGGCGGCTGGCAGGCGTTCAGAGTTCTGAAGTGATTTTTGAGAGCGGAGAACACATACTCACTCGGCTTCATCCGTGTGTGTGTGTACTGCTGTACTTGTGAGGACTTTATTGCAGTAAAATGTCATAAAAACAATGTGTGAGTTTTTCTGGAGCTCTGGTTTTGCACACATTTACACTAAGACTGTTTATGAAGAACTTTCAGCTCCAGACTAAACCATGCCCACTCTCAGCTTGACCGTAATGCATAATTAATGTCTAAAACATGAATATTCATTTACCTTAAGTTGAGAAACTGCAGGTGAATACGGCAATTTTTCAAAACAACAGAGCTGAAAGTGAATCTTTTACGGTCTCAGAAGTTTATCTAAGACATTATCTACTTAAATATTGATGAGCGGCATATTTTTCAAAAATGTGTTAAACGAGTTAAAATGTTTCTTTCACTGTGAAGAGAAACTTCAGAGAGTATTTAACAGAAGAGCTCACTGAGGATGTTTTATTGTTTAATCAAGATTTATTACAAAATGTTTTTAGGCTATTTTGTATAAAAATAAAGATATGAACACCGCAATCCCGCATTTTGTTTTAACTCAAATAAATGAAGTCAGTTGTACATAAAACTCAGTATATCCCACACATTGCTCAACAATTTTAAGTTAAGGGAACGTTTTTGATGATTTTGTACACCCAAATGGCATTTTTAAGTTGAATTAACTTATTGCTATTTAGTTTAGTCTGTTGCTATGGCAAACCCCACATTCAAAAATTGACGACATTTCTGTTGGTTTTAATTGTTTCTTTCTCATTAAAGTTGCTGAACAAATGTGTGAAACTGAGTGAAACTAAGTATACTGTGAAATACAATTATATGTTTGTTTTGTTAACACGATTTTATTAGATAAAATGTATATTTCTTTCCCACTGGCTCCTGGCTCCATATATTTGCATATTGAGTGTTTCTTACCCTTTGTTTTACTCACCGTCAGTGTGCTTTCATTCCACCCAGGCTGTCTTTCCTCAGGCAAATGTTTTTTATATATGCTTCAATCAACTGCCTGGCATTGTATTGTGGGCCAAGAATGAAGATTATCGTTTTCATAGTTGATGGGTGGGTATTTGTATTCACATTAAAGTGGTATATGTTCACATTAAAGGTTAACCTTTCGGCGTGTAGCTAAGTGGATAATATCACTTAAAAGAAAAAAAAAATCTCAATGGCTAATGAAACATATAGTTAAATTGCAATTTCAAGATGTTAAATTAAAATAATTAGAATTTACGAGTTGTGCAAACTTATGTTTGTGTTAGCCTAACTCAAAAATTATAGTTATTCTAACTCAAGTTTTCATTACACATTACTTAATCTTTTTAAGGCAACCGGTTTCCTCAATTTTTTTAAGTAAATTCAACTTATCCGGGCTTACAGTGAAGATAAAATCCAGAATGACACTCTAATAACATTAATATTCATTCTTAATGTTCTAATAAATTATGTAAAATTAATATCCAGAGTGAAGTTCAATAAAACTAATATATCTGAAATCTCAGGCAGATACATTATCAAGGAAATACTACAAATAGACAAATACAGCATATTATTTATCATTTCATAACTTTTTGATGTTTCACACAACTTGAAATATTGAATAAAATACCTTAAAATACAGGTGTTTGGCTTTTATATTTTAATCTGCACGGTTTGAGTTATTACTGATTATTAAAAAGATAAGTAATTCCAAACTTCTGAACAGTACACTCTTAAAAAAGATGGTTCTTCAAGGGTTCTTTAGTGAAGATAATGGTTCCATATAGAAGCATGAGCACTCAAATAACACTTTGCATGATTAAATGGTTATTTGCTTGGTGAAATGGTTCTATATAGCTCCAAATAGGGCTCTTCTACTGTTACAAGACTGTCGCAACAGCAGACCCCTTTTTACACCCTCATTAATGTGCACACTCTCTTATTAATTATTGATTTTTAGTATATTAGTATATAGTTTTATACTTTCCTGTGTTTCACTTTAGGGATCAGTAAAAATGATCTTATCTTCCGTTTAGGGAAATAAAAGTTAGCATTTGCTGTTTAAGCTGCTTGTCTTATTTTGAACTCCTGGCTGCAGGTTTTAGTTCACTGATTAAAGCTGTAATAAAGTCTGACCGCAGCAGGGTCACTCAGGTTCAGCCCTCCTGTTTACACTACAGAGACTGAAAGTGGATCCTGACCTGTTTTGAGTTTCGTTAATGACAGGTGTGCGTCTGTAATCTTCCTGCATGCATTACAGATCGATTATTACGCCATCAGCTCTGCTGTTTAACCGCTGAAGAGTCTCTATTAATTTCACATCATCGCATTAAAGCTGCCGTCGGCGCCGGTGCGCTGGAGCTGCAGTGGAATTACAGAGAGACGCGCTGATAGTAAACGCAGGAAACGCTTTAATCTCCGATCTTTCATCTTTACACTCACAGGGTCTCCAGACTGCGCAGCCCCTCAAAGCTGTTCTGCCCCAAACTGAAGATCTGATTATTATGAAGATGCCTGAACACACAAAAAACACAAAAACATCATTAAATCACACAAAGTTCATTACAGAGCAAACACAGTTCATATGAACAGTAAACAGATCAGGAAAATATATATAACATGAAATTACTCTGTTCAGTTCAGCAGTTTAACACCCATGTATGCAAAAGTTTGGGCACCCCGGCCAACACATCATGTTGTTTTTGCATAATGTTAATGCACAAATTATTTGAAAATTTGGAAAAATAAAAACATTACTGTGGCATGTGCAAATGTTTGGGCATCTACTAAAGCTCAGAGCTTCACTGTATTTAGCAGATAACATAGTTTGTAAATGGTTCAGCCAGCTACGACTTTTTCTGTTCTTGCTTTACGAATTTTCACCCTCTCAGAATGTTTTTAGTTCTGTAATATTCTTGCATTCACAGCATGTTTAAGATCTACCCACAGATTCTCAGTGATGTTCAGGTCAGCTGACTGTAAGGGCCACTCCAAAAGCTTTAGCTTCCTTTTGTGAATTAGTTTATGGTGGATTTTGAGGTATGTTTTGGATCATTGTCCTGTAGAAGCCTCTTTTCAGCTTCAGTTTCTTGACTGAGTCACATTTGCTGATATTTAGTTAAATCAATTATTAATGTGTTAAAAGCATAACAGATCCACCACCATAATTAACAGTCAGCACAGTGTTCCTTTCATCAGATGCTGCTCCTTTTTCCCAAACACACCTTTGGTGAATGTGGTTCCACAGTTTTTACTTCATTAGTCCAAATCACAGGCTGATCTAAATGTTGTTTACACATGTTGACTTTTGTGAAGAGGTCACAGATAAGGTATCCTCCTGATGCAGATCATGTTTGTGAGCGGCACTGCTCAGTAGAACGGTGCTCCACCACTTCTGTATCAGTTAAACCTTCTCCTGCTCTGTCGGTATCAGCTAGCTTCATTTTCAAATCCTCATCCAGCTGCTCAGAGGAGCTCAGAGTTGTTGAGTGTCAGCAGGTTTAAATATTTAAATATATTACTCTTATCAGCTGACAATTCTGGACTGGCCTAACCCAGCCCTAATGAGTCAATTAAGGCCTAATGATTTAAATGAGAGATTTTACAACTGGAATAGTCCCCAAATGTGCACTATTACTAATATTATTTTATTTTTTTATGAATTAAGTACAAAGTAACTGTGCAATAACACTTCAAGAAAAATGTTTAAAAGGTTCACAGCAGAGGTTGTGTTCACTTCTTTTCATGTCAAAAATCAAATATGTAATCTGCCCAAACCTTCACATGCATCTGTAACTTCACTAGCAGTACTGCTAGCTACCTGGTTTTCTTCTGTATTCACTATCTAACGAATAAAAACATTTAAAAACATCCCCAAAAATTCACCCTAAAGTGCTAGTTGTTTATAAATGCACCTCCCACCTTTAAGATACATCATCAGAAGGTGGTTTCCTAGTCTGTACACTGAATATAGTGTAGCACTGCTATAGGAGCCCATATGGAGAACACTATACTCCAAATATATTTACCAAGTATATTTTTCCAATGTAAGAAAATAGCCAAAAATGTATTTGTTAAATATACTTTAAAATGCATTTATTTGTATTTGTTATTAGATGTCAGCATTTCAGTGGTGTGTAGTTGTAATAAAGGTTACAGATGTAACTAAACGGGACTGACTTCTGTATCTGCATTGTACTTTACATTAACCATGTATGTATGCAGTAAGACAATCACACAATGTATTTCAAACAAACAAGATATCAAATTATAAATGCATTTTCACAGAGTATCAATACATTTACGGCATTTGGCAGACGCTCTTATCCAGAGCGACTTACAATTTTTAATAATTTTTTGTTACACAGGTAGGCGAAGGTAGTGTTAGGAGTCTTGCCCAAGGTCTCCTATTGGTATAGTGTAGGGTGCTTACCCAGACAGGGGATTGAACAGAGGCAGAGGTGTTACCCACTACACTATACCAACAACACTTGCTTTTGTCAAATTAAAGGTTCATTTGCTAATATTTAAAATGAAGATACTGGAATACAAATTCATGTCAAAAGGTATCAGACAGTAAAGTGCATTAGACAGGATTTTGGCTATTTTCATACATTTTCAAATGGATGTGATAACCACATTTACATACATTTATTTTTGTATGGTACATTTCTATGTGTAATATTTCCCCATAGGCATGCAATGCATTTTAAAATATAGTTGGTTAATATGGCTATATATTCTGAAATACATTTTAGTGTTTGAATGTATTTCAGTGTAGACTGCCTTGTGTTTGAAATGTATCTCAAATATATAAACATACATGCTCATTTTTTTTTCCATATGGGAGGAGATTAGAGGAGATTGTGTTTACAGTGGATGTGGTGATTGTTTTCGTTTTGGTCTGAGTGTCCCTTGAAAGCTTTGGAATATACTTTTGTATTTTATACTTTTGTGCCTGATTGGATAAACAGTTACAGATTGTAACACATTTGAGTGATGATAAAGTCATGCAGTTAGCACTATGCTAACTGGTGGGCTATAAGCTTCCATTACTTGTTAGCTACATTAGTCTCGTAGCTCCAGAGCTAAAACTAAAGAGGCCAAACTTCAGACATTGAACAAGTCTCAGCTGATCTTCTACATTTGGGGTAAATTTAGGGAATAATGTATAAAATTTAGAACAGATGTGTAGGTATGTGTGTACATACAGGACAACGAGGTTGGAGAGGTTTCTGAAGGCATGGTCAGGGATGTGAGTGATGCGGTTGAGGGCGAGCGTCATGGCCTGCAGGGCCGAGAGCTCACTGAGCGCGCTCACTGGGACCTCCGTCAGTGCGTTATCGTCCAACCACAGGTGGCGCAATGACCGCATACCGGAGAACGTCTGGGCCAGAACCTCGACGATCAGGTTGGCGTCCAGACGGCTAAACACAGACCAACAAAACAAACTTTAACAATGTAGCATGTTAGCATGTGCTAGCATGGGCTCTTCTTCTATTTCTGTGTATTTGGCACTTTTGCAGAAATCATCACTCAAATGTTTCTAAAGCACGTTAATAAAAAACCTGCTGAAAAGAAGATGCCCCCTGCTCACCCACCTTCTGGACCAGACTGACCACCACGGAGCTTCGTGCTGTACAAAGCTGTGCAAACCTCACCTGTCCCCCCTAAGACCCTCCTGATGATGCTGCTGCTGCTGCACAGACTCGAACTATTTAATCATAGCCATTGCTTCCCCTGTTTTTTCTCATTTCTGTATTTAAATATTTTATACTAACATTAAAATCTTATTCTCTGTTCGTTTTGCTCCTGTGTTATTGTTTTCTATCCGGTGTGGACCAGAGGAAGATAAGTCTTGGTTCCTCTCAAGTATTTTTTCCTCTTGCTTTTAGGGAGTTTTTCTTGGTGACGTTCATGCGGGCTCAGAGCTAGATTTTTTGTAAAGCTGCTTTGTGACAACGCCTGTTGTAAAAAGCACTATATAAATAAACTTTGACTTGACTTCGTCTATCACAAACATTCTTTAGTAAAGACGCCAGATTTGGCTCATGTCCAGGTTGTAGTTAGCATTTAAGCTAGCAAATAAAATGCAGCCTCTGAAAGCTGCAAGCTAACGTTAGCTAGCTGTGTCTGCAAGTAGCCAGTATGCAGTACGAGAGTCACTCATATGGGTGGTGATTATTAATGTGGTAAACCAAGATGCCACAAGTATAAATGTTCAAGTCAATAGGGTAAAAAGTGGTACAGTTCCCGTCTGCTTTGGTCATGCCTTGTCTCCTCCACCCCTCCCTGTCTCCCAGGGCAACAGCCACAGATCCGAAACAAACCTGAAAAACTAAGAGACTGTAAGACTGAAAGAATAAGAGACTGTAAGACTAAATGACAGAAAGACAGAGAATGAAAGACTAAGATCATGTGAGACTAAGAGACTGAAAGACTGAGAGATTATAAGACTGAGAGACTGAAGGACTGAGAGACTGTAAGACTGAGAGACAGAAAGACTGGAAGACTGATTCTGAAAGACTGAGAGACTGTAAGACTGAGAGATTGTAAGACTGAAAGAATGAGAGACTATAAGACTAAGAGACTGAAAGACTGACAGACAGACTGAAAGATTGTACGACTGAGAGACTGAAAAACTGACAGGCTGAAAGACTGACTGACAGACTGAGAGACTGTAAGACTGAGAGACTGAAAGACTACAAGACTGTGAGACTGAGAGACTGTAAGACTGAGAGACTGAAAAACTAAGAGACTGTAAGACTGAAAGACTGAGAGACTGAAAGACTATAAGACTGTAAGACTGAGACTGTAAGACAGAGATTGTAAGACTGAGAGACTGTAAGACTGAGAGATTGAAAGACTGAGAGACTAAGACTCAGAGACTGCAATATTGTCTGTTGTGGATCAGTAAGTAGGCTGTTTCTGTTCTTGTGGTTGGTGTGTATTACATCTGCTTTTGTGGAAAGCATAATTAACCCAATTAAACTCTCCCTCTCTTTCTCTCTCACTCTCTCTCTCTCTCACTCTATTTCTCTCTCTTTCTCTTACTCTCTCTCCCTCTCTCTCTCTTCTTTTGTGTTCTCTGGTCTGGCATTGATCCAAACAGAGAGAGATTGTGTGTGTGTGTGTGTGTGTGTGTGTGTGTGTGTGTGTGTGTGTGTGTGTGTGTGTGTGTGTGTGTTCAGATGCTCGAGCTCAGACCTGTTTAATAGAGCTGGGAGAGAGAGAGAGAGAGAGAGACAGAGAGAGAGAGGAGAACAATGTGAAGTCTGTAGTTAACTGTGTTTAGATGATATAAACACAAGTATTACTTTATGATCATTAATTGTTTAAACAATGTTAATATTTGTTCCAGTTCATTATTTTATTCTTTTGTTTTATAGTTTCATTCCTTTGTAGCTCTCTCTTTGAACCCCACTGTAAATACAGA
This sequence comes from Colossoma macropomum, assembly GCF_904425465.1. NCBI lineage: Eukaryota > Metazoa > Chordata > Actinopteri > Characiformes > Serrasalmidae > Colossoma > Colossoma macropomum. The sequence goes on along the minus strand of NW_023494802.1, from coordinate 23,877,555 downwards.
TAGACTGAACGAATGAACACAACCATCAAATCTTCTTCTCTACCTCTCTTCTTATCTTTTTCTCTTCTCTTCTCTTCTCTTCTCTTCTCTTCTCTTCTCTTCCTGTCCTCTGTTGTTTTTTCTTTTCTTTTTCTTCCTGCATGTTCAGGTCTTGATGTTTCCTCAGCTCAGATGAATGTTCTCTTTCTGTCAGTTTAGCTTTGATCTAATGGATGATGTTTCCTCTGGATTGTGGAGAGCGGTGATGTATGACGGTGAAGAACTGACCGCCAGCGTTTCCTCCACATTCCTCTCACCACTGACCCTGCTCACTAACCCCCCCACCTCCCACCCACTCATACTCATTCATTCAGTCCCCACCCTACACCACCCTCCCCTACTGCTCATGGTAGTGTATGCAGAGCATTATTAGGACTTGAAGAGAAAGCTGGACAATCAGCTAAACATGTGGAGCAGCCCAACCACAGCTGAACTTTATTACATTTATTATTATACATTAATTACACTACATTAATTACGCTACATTAATTATTCAACATTCAGCATGAGCTTCCATTAGCTACATCAGCATCATAGCTCCAGAGCCAAAACTAAAGAAGCACATTTCAGACACTGAACATGTCTGAGCTCATCAGCTACATTCAGAGTAATCAGGGAATTTTTTTGGTTGTATAGCTTCAAATGTGAAAATATTCTGACTCTGCAGCGCATTTTATATTAATAGTAGTGCATGTAATTAGTGCTAGTAAGAATGGGAGCCTTACAGTGTGCAGTACAGGTGTTTAACTGTACAAGTGATTTTTAAACTTACAGGTGTTTTGACTCTACAGGTGTTTTAACAGTACAGGTGTTTTTACTGTACAGGTGTTTAACTGTACAGGTGTTTGACTGTTATCTCTACAGGTGTTTTAACCTTACATGTGTTAAACTGTTCAGGTATTTTTACTGTACAGGTGTTTTAACTGTACAGGTGTTTTGACTGTACACATATTTAACAGTACAGGTGTTTAACTGTACAGGTGTTTTGACTGTACATGTGTTTTAACCTTGCACATGTTTAACTGTACAGGTGTTTAAATTGTGCAGGTGTTTTCACTGTATGGGTATTTAAGTATACAGTTGTCTTGACTGTACAGGTGCTTTAACTGTACAGGTGTTTTGACTGTATATGTTTTTAAGTGTACAGCTGTTTGACTGTTATCTCTACAGGTGTTTTAACCTTACATGTGTTAAACTGTTCAAGCATTTTTACTGTACAGGTGTTTTAACTGTACAGGTGTTTTGACTGTACACATATTTAACAGTACAGGTGTTTAATTGTACAGGTGTTTTGACTGTACATGTGTTTTAACCTTATACATGTTTAACTGTACAGGTGTTTAAATTGTGCAGGTGTTTTAACTGTACAGGTGTTTTACTGTACAGGTGTTTTAACTGTACAGGCGTTTTAATCATACAGTTTTTTTACTGTACAGGTGCTTTAACTGTACAGGTGTTTTGACTGTATATGTGTTTAAGTGTACAGCTGTTTTAACTGTACAGGTGTTTTAACTGTACAGGTGTTTAAAGTGTACAGGTGTTTTAACTGTACAGGTGTTTTAACCGTACAGGAGTTTTAATTGTACAGGTGTTTTAACTGTGCAGGTGTTTAAAGTGCACAGGTGTTTTTACTGTACAGGTGTTCTCAGGTAAAGGTATTTTTACCCTACTGTGCTCTGTACTGAGTCTCAGTGTGAGAGGGTTTTATCTGTTGTACATTCTGAGGTCAGTGTCTAAAATTGAAAAGCTACAGACTTGCGTGAGTAGATCTGACGCTTTCAGTGCTTCAAAAGTGCTTCCTTCGTTCTTTTTGTCTGCAGCAGCAGGCGCCAGAGCCCCCCCACCTTCCCCACCCCCTTACCCTCCCTCACTCCCCCACCTGTGATTAACCCGTCCTCCTCGGAGCTTCAGACTAAATTACATGTTTGTGGAGTATCAGATGCTGCTGTTTGTGATCCACCTCGCTGAATCAGCTCTGAGCACTGAGTGTGTGTGTGTGTGTGTGTGTGTGAGCTGGCAGTGTTCCAGCTCTGTTCTGCTCTGCTGGAAGGTCTGGAAGCTTCTCTGGACTGCAGGCATGCCGTCCATACGGAAAAATCCCGGTTGGTGGTAAAAGAATTAAAAGTGAACGCCATGACTCTAATGAAAACATCCTCAGAAAGGTGGAAGGAAATGAGCGAACGGATATTTACATGGAATTATTCATTGGGATAAAAGCAGCTCTGAGGGTGGGCTCTGGACGCTTCAGCCAGAGGAACTAAAACGAGAATTGTTAGAAATGTTCAATAACACTATCTCTTTAAATTTCCAATCCAGGTACGACGTGTTCTGTTTAAACTGCTCTTCAGCAATAGTGACATTTCAGGGCTGATGTTTTTATCTGTTGTAAAGAATGTAATCTAACAAAGCTGGGAAGTTATAGATTTTTAGTTTGAACAAGATATCAGTCACACATCAGTAGTGTAATGAAGGAGCCTCGTGCATCTTTTACACAGAGATAGGAAACACCGTGTCTGATTCTGCATGCTGATACGTTTCACTGCCAAAGGGAACTATAATGCCTCTGACAGCAGAGCTAAAGGAGCCCTCGCCAAATGCTCAGGGTGGACCATCAGCGAGACGCACAGTTCCACATAGTTAAAGCAATTCAGTTACAGATAAATGTGTGAAATTATTCTAATATGTGAGACCTGTGTGACTTTATGGTTTCAAATCATTAGTAAGAAGCTGTGAAATGTTAATTGTTTAAGCAAAAACCTCATAAAAATTTCATCAATTATCATACAAGCAGAGCTATAATTAGTTTTATAATGATGAATGTTTAAAGTTTCCTCTATCAGGTTCAAAAACACACTTTAAAAAACACTAACGATAATATTTCACTTTAAATCCACTGATTTCATCTTCATAAATTCACTTATCGGGTTACTTTATTAGAGAATGTACTGTTTATATCAGAGAGTGAAGTCCTTGAAATTTAATCTTTTAGTTCATTTTCAAAATCACTTTTGCTAAATGTAGGTTTCAGTATGCATTATTAATGAATTATTAATTTCTTCATGTTATAATTAGAGCTACATAGAACTAAAAATCTATTAAATATATGCTTTCAAACCTAAATTTCCTTGAAATGGACCAATCGTGTTTCCTTTAACCTTTTCCTGAATAATCGCAGTAAAGTCTGATTAACATGTAAAAATGTAGATGTACTTTGACTCCATTATGGATGAATAATTTTATGAACATGAGGTATTTAACTAACAATCATTCTATTATTCACACAAACTCACAGATGCAGCTGCAGCAACTTATTTCATCAGATTTTAAATGATCTCCGAAAGTCTTCTGTGAATTAGATCATTATGTTTGTGCTTGTTATTAATTAAGCTACAAACACTGGAATAAATATGAATAAACATTTTTTTTAAAACACTAGATTAAAACGTATCCTGTACATATACACACAGATGGGTGACAAACTAAAGGAGAGGCCTGAATAAATGTGGTAAAACATAAACATAAAATATATGCATAAACTGCTCATTACAAAGATCAGTGACCAGTGGAGAGGTCATTGGTGTAAAAACCATCAGCACTGGCCTACAAAGATGTGGAGAATAGTGACACAGTCAGATGAGTCATCCTCTACCATGTTCTCCACTAGTGGGAGAGAGCATGTGCACCATACACCAAGAGAACTTTACAGGCCTGAATGCTGGCTCCCTACAGTGAGGGGACCAGGGGGCTCTGTTAAGCTGTAGGGGCAACATGTTAGCCTGCATTCTCTCTTACCACTAACAAAACACCAACTGAAGGAATATATTTTGGAAGAATGGTATTCCATCTCGGCATTCCATCTCGGCGGCACGGTGGCGCAGTGGGTAGCGCTGTCGCCTCACAGCAAGAAGGGCCTGGGTTCGATTCCCGAGCCCTTTCTGTGTGGAGTTTGCATGTTGTCTGCGTGGGTTTCCTCCGGGTACTCCGGTTTCCTCCCACGGTCCAAAGACATGCTGTCAGGCCAATTGGACATGCTGAATTGCCCCTAGGTGTGAATGTGTGTGTGACTGTATATGTATGTCTGTCTGTCTGCCCTGCGATGGACTGACGACCTGTCCAGGGTGTATCCTGCCTTCTGCCCAATGACAGCTGGGATAGGCTCCAGCACCCCACCGCGACCCAGAAGGATAAGCGGTTTAGATGATGTATGTATTCCATCTCTCCACTGCAGTTCCACAGACGCACATATCAGCGAATGCTCTTTTATTTTGAACAGGCACTTCAACAGACAGCAAGTAATTCCTGGCCCCGCATTAACCTAAATACGAAACCCAACTCAGGAGGACATGACATCAGGTGGTGGAAGGTGTAAACCCACCCGCTTCAGTCACAACCCCTCCGAACAGCACACAGCTACACTTATAACATCATCATCAACAGCAGCAGCTGCAGTACCTTTTTAACCCAACAGTGTGGTGCCTCCTAAAAGCTGCTTTGCATGGCGACGCCTCCATGGCCATGCTCCTTACGGCAGTGTGGACTGTGGCAGATGCCACAAAACTTTGTGTTGGATTTTTACTTTAATTTTTAACCACCTTTATGTATAGGAGGTTGTGAGGTTGGAGTGAGGATATTGTGGTGTGTTGATGTGAGCAGGAGTGAAGGCAGGAGTGGAAGAGAGTGAGAAGGGAGGAGAGGAAGAGAGGAAAATTGGCTTCCTTCACACATCATTGAGTGTGGCTGTGCTGGTTGGGGTTTGGTTACTACCGGTGTGGTCAGCAGACTCATGGCTTCCAGATGGATCAGAACAACCCATCGGCTTCAGACATGCTGATTATATAATAGCTTTGACATCAGCACATGTCCAATACATGATCTTAACACTGTATCAGATTAAAGTCGGTCATTATATCAGCTTTAACACCACATTAGCTTCAACACTACATCAGCTTCAAACACTACATCAGCTTCAACAATACATCAGCTTCAAGACTACATCAGCTTCAACACTACATCAGCTTCAACACTACATCAGCTTCAAGACTACATTAGCTTCAACACTACATCAGCTTCAAACACTACATCAGCTTCAACACTACATCAGCTTCAAACACTACATCAGCTTCAACACTACATCAGCTTCAAGACTACATTAGCTTCACATTACACCAGCTTCAACACTACACAAGCTTCAACACTGCATCAGCTTCACTCTAGATCAGCTTCAAACACACTGCCAGCTTCAACTTTACACTAGCTTCAACACTACATTAGCTTCAACATTATATCAATGTCACTCCACACCAGGTTCTCTCTACATCAGCTTTAAATCTATGTCATCTGCAACACTAAATTAGCTTTAACACTACATTAGCTTCAAACACAACAACAGCTCTAACACTGCATCAGCTTCAACACTACATCAGCTTCAAAACTTCATCAGCTTCGATACAAAACCTGCTTCAACTCTATGCCAGCATCAACATTACATCAGCTTCAACATGACATCAGCTTCAACTCTATGACAGGTTCAAACACTATATCTGCTTCAACACTACATCAGTTTCAACTCTATGACAGGTTCAGACACTATTTTCTTCAACACTACATCAGCGTAAACTCTATGACAGGTTCAAACACGTTGTTTTCTTCAACACTACATCAGCTTCAACTCTATGACAGGTTCAAACACCATATCTGCTTCAATACGACATCAGCTTCAACTCTATGACAGGTTCAAACACTAAATCAGCTTAAAAAATAATGGCAGCTTCAAAACTTCATCAGCTTCAATACAAAACCTGCTTCAACACTACACCAGCTTTAACTGTACATCAGGTCCAAACACTATCAGCTTCAACTCTATGTCAGCATCAACATTATATCAGCTTCAACATGACATCAGCTTCAACACTATATAGGCTTCAACGCTATGACAGGTTCAAACACTATATCAGCTTCAACACTACATCAGCTTCAACTCTATGACAGGTTCAAACACCATATCTGCTTCAATATGACATCAGCTTCAACTCTATGACAGGTTCAAGCACTAAATCTGCTTCAAACACTACATTGACTTCAACTCTATGACAGGTTCAAACACTATATCAGCTTCAACTCTATGACAACTTTAAACACTATATCTGCTTCAACACTACATTGGCTTCAACTCTATGACAGGTTCAAACACTATATCTGCTTCAACACCACCTCAGCTTCAACTCTATGACAGATTCAAACACCATATCTACTTCAATACGACATCAGCTTCACCTCTATGACAGGTTCAAGCACTAAATCTGCTTCAAACACTACATCGGCTTCAACTCTATGACAGGTTCAAACACTATATCTGCTTCAACACTACATTGGCTTCAACTCTATGACAAGTTCAAACACTATATCTGCTTCAACACTACATCAGCTGCAACTTTATGACAGGTTCAAACACTGTCTGCTTCAACACTACATCAGCTTCAACTCTGTGACAGGTTCAAACACTGACAGGTTCAAACACTATATCTGCTTCAACACTACATCAGCTTCAACTCTATGATAGGTTCAAACATTATTATTATTATTATTATTATTATTATTATTATTACTATTATTATTATTGTTGTTGTAGTTGTTGTTGTTGTTGTTGTTTTACATAGTATTTGCAGTTTGATGGTCCGGCAGCTCTCTTTGCTGAATGTAGCATCAATGAAGTGATTCATAAGACAGTAAAGATGTTAACGTTGATCCTGAGAAGTTTAATTTCTGCATATTTAAATCTAAATTACAGAGACTGGAGTTAGAGGTCAGCTTTGTTACTCACAGTGACAGAAGATTGGGCAGATCCCATGGGTCAGCACTGTCCAGCCTCTCCAACTGGTTATTCTGCAGCATTCTTAAAAAAAGAGAAAAAGATCAGAATGCTAAAGTTGTAAACTTAAGTACTCAATCAATCCACAAACCAAATCAGACTCTTTCTGTTACTCACTGAACAGTGTCGTATTCACTGCACAACAGATCAGAATCTTCAAGTAAAAACTTTTCTCTAAATGTGTCATTTCTAAAATGGAGTAACCCGGCCTTCTGACCACCTCCTGGCGACGCTCATGGGGGCTCAGGCCCGGATTTTCTGTAAAGCTGCTTTGTGGCGATGCCTGTTGTAAAAAACTCTGATTTGACCTGAACACTGGTCAGAATATTACCATTGTTCTCATTCATTTTGCTAAAGGAAGCAGCAGATATTGGATTTCTACAGTTAAAATCCCTTAAATAAATATCAGTATTATAAATATCTATGTCAATAGCAATATTAGCTTCACACAGAGCAGTTTTTACACACTGTGCTCCGTGTAGCTGCGTTGAAGATTTTAAAAACGTTCAGCTGAGATTTGAAATGGCACAAAACTAGACGAACAATGTTTTGGTCCAACACAGTTTAGCGAAGAATCTAATCTATCCAAAAGTAGTAGATCAGCTGAGCAGCGTCTTAAGTTTGCTTCTTTCATTTTAGCACTGGAGCTACAAGGCTAATGTAGCTAACATGTTATAGAAGATTATCCAACATTAATTAGCATGCTGCTAACTGCAGGCCTAAATCATAATTGGTCTCAAACTGTGTGTAGGTGTTCAGTATCTCTAATAGACTTGATTATGTAGTTTCTGACTTACTGTTATCTATAAACATAGACTAAAGTGAAAAGTTGTTCATTTTTACGGGAAGCAAAGCAAACATGTTTCGGCAGATCCTGGAAAAATATATAAATTAGATCTTTAACTGAACTATCGCTTTAATCAAATGCCTTAAACAGAATGTAAGGCATCCTCTTGTAGCAGAACACCACGTTCAGCTGCAGCTTCCAAAACAGTGTGAAAAGCAGAACCGAGCTTCTGAAATCAGGTAGAATTTGAGCCACTGCGTTCTGGACTATTCAGCGGAGGAAACCAGAACTCACAAAAAAGAGAGAAACTCTGAAGAATGAGAGAGGAAGAGAGAGAGAAAAAGGCGGAGGAGCTCCTTGGGTGGGCCGCTGATGTCATGCTTGTAGAACTCTCAGAATAAAAGAGGGAAAGTGCGGGAGGAACCGGCAGAACAATGGAGCTCAAAGCAAATGATTCCAACGTGAGAGAGCAGCTTTAATTCAGCAGCAGACAGCTTTATCACGGCCAATCGACTAAAACCCCTGACATCTGAGCGCGCAGCAGAGAGCGGCCTGTGTTCGGGCAAATAAACGAGCCTTTGTGGCTGAGACGTCTTTATCGAGCAGATCGTGGTGCCACAACAGGCATTGTGAAGCCAGACTTCAAACAGTCGCCTCTGACATGAAGAACAGGCCTGTGTTCTCCAGGACTCATTAGAATACAACCCAGTTTTTATTCTCCTCTTCCTTCTCCTCTCCCTCTCTCTCTCTCTCTTCATTCTTTTGACTAGAAGGTTCTCTTTGCATGAGATGGTGACCAGCGTGGTCTGTTTGTGGTTCCGAGCAGGTTTGTGAATGTGTAAATCACTTTGGCTCCTGAAGTGACGTTTTAAAGCCCACCACCTCGTTCAGGCCAGCGTTCAAGTATTTAGGTAAACAGAGCCGCTAACAGCATGCTAGAGGGAAGGAGGTGCTGAGAGAAAGAACATTTATGTACTTACAGGACTTTGAGGTTTTTCAGGCCGTGGAGGGCGGAGCCACTGATGGTCCTCAGCTGGTTCCCAGAGAGCCTCCTACAGAAGAACATCTTTTGGTCATTTACAAACACAAACAAAGAGCAGTATGTAAAGTTTACAGGCAGATAGCAGTGCTGCTAGCAAAGCTGCGTAGATGTGTTGTAGAACTAAATAAAATATAAAACATGGGATAAAAACGCCATAAAAATACTTCTAAATGTGTTGACTTCAAAATGTTGAACAATCCTTCATTTAAGAGATTTGAACGTCAATGTTACGAATTATGTAGATAATTGATTTTCTCTGTGATAGTTCAGTTTCCACACATAGGGGGCACTGTTAGCATTAGAGAAAGGAAACCCAGACCAGCATGAGCTGCACATATGATTTCAAAATGGGAAGTGAAATAGTTTATTATCTAAATCTAAAGGCTCAATGTTGTTTAATATGTATTTTAACATAATCAGTTAATTCTGAAGATAACAGAGACAGCGGGAACAGCAGGGGGCACCGCAGCCTCTGAATACAGAGACGTCTTTGAGCTGACTTTCTTTTTCAGCACGCAAACGATAAAATCCTAAATCATAGCTGGCTTTACATACAATATTCACATTATTATTGTTCTTTCCATTTAAAATTTTACTAGTAAAATATTCCTAATGATTTCCACAGATTACGTTTCCTTTCAGAAGAAATTCTGTAAAAAAGTCCTTCAGAGGAAATAAAGCTATTTAAAGGCTTTTGAAGGTGAAAGTGTGAGTGATGGGGGTCACTGGGGGTCGTACAGCTGAAGTTGGAGGAGTGAACAATGTGCTGATGAACACAGAGCTTACACACACACACACACTAATCTGTTTTACTGCAGGAGTTTAACGAGTCCCCCATTCAGTCAGATGATGAGGTGTGAGGCCTTTCTCTGCTTTTACCACCAACACTGTGATGAAATGACTTTGATGATAAAACTGAAACTGAAAACAGCTGCCAAACAGCAAATCAGGCTAAACAGCCCATTTCATGGGAAACTCAATTTTCTTCACCTTTTTAAAAATAACAGTTCTTAAATTCGTTCACTGTCCAGCATATACAAAGAAACCAAACAGCAAAAACAGCCTGTTTTGAATTCACTGCTTTTGTGATGTCACAAAAACCAAAACATTTACATATGCACCTGTTCAGCCTACCCCAGTTTAGCCCCACCCATTCAGCCTACAGCAATTTAGCCCCGCCTATTCAGCCTACAGCAGTTTAGGCCCCTCATTCCGCCTACAGCAGTTTAGCCCCGCCCATTCAGCCTACAGCAGTCTAGCCCCACCCATTCAGCCTACAGCAGTTTAGTCCCACCCTTTCAGCCTACAGCAGTTTAGAGCCCCACTCAGCCCACAGCAGTTTAGCCCCGCCCATTTAGCCTACAGCAATGTAGCCTCGTCCACTTAGTCTACATAAGTTTAGCCCCACTCATTCAGCCTACAGCAGTTTAGAACCCCCCATTCAGCCTATAGCAGTTTAGACCCCCCCATTCACACTTAAGTTATAAGGGGTGTTTCAGACTGCTTTTTGAATGAGGCACAATACAGGACAGTCAGAACAGAACTCATCATATCAGTCTTAAAGGTGCAGTAACATGAACAGTCTGTTTAATTGTAAGGGATAAAGAAAGGCTGGAAAACAATTATGTAGAAATTAACTATGACTGGTTTTGGTACATAAAACCTCACAAATGTTTGAAGCGGAGCTCAGAGGGATAATAAGATGAAAATGAGGCTTTTTTAAAGTCCAACTAAAACTTATTACAGTATTAACAACATGTTTATGAGCTGGACTTTAGGGGGCTTTTCATGGTGGAAAGTAAAGTCTGCACGACTGTAAATGTTAACTAGTAAAAAGGCAGTGACGGTGTTTTATTATTCGATTTAGAGGTGGCTATAAGAACCGGAGCGTTTCTGCTGAATTTCAGTCACGACTTGCCGTCGGTTTAGTTAAGTATTTCCAGAGTGGTGAAGTGTGCTGATCTTGGTGTTTAGCAGCTTTCTGGACTGTCCTCAGTGCTTCATCACTAAAAGGCCCCTGACCAGTACAGTGGATGTGTTATTGGAGTGGTCCAATGCAGCCACTAACAGCGAGTATCCAGTTGGAGGCCGGAGGTTTTGCTGACATTAGACAGAAGAAGTCAGCGCCTGCAGGATGGCTGGTTAGCATTAGCCCCCCATGCTACCCATCTGTCTTCTCTTAGACGCCTCATTGGGGGCCAAAATACCGTAAAACTTTAATCATGGCCTCTTTTTTTAGTTTTAATTTGGGTTTGTTTGTGGAGAGATAATTGCAGTCGTAACTGAGGAGACTATTGTGAGCAGTAAGAAAGAAAAATAGAACCTGATAGGCATTCTGCGCACTGCGATATCCTCGGTTTCCCTCAATGCTTGGCTGCAGTGCAGCAGGATCTGAGTGAGGAATGAATTTTTTCCACACAGGCTCAGATCCATGTGTATGGCACTTGTCATCTGATCATAACACTGATCTTTATTTATGTACCTCATTGCACTGTTTGTTGACTAATTCTGCAGTCCAGCTATGAAGAAAAGATTTGTTTTGCCTCGTGTTCTTTCTCTCCCTTCAAAACCGAAGCGTCAGCTGCAGAGGGAAATGGATTAACCTTGAACTGTCTTTTCTGTTTTAATTTTCAGAACAATAGCACACACACGCACATTAATGGAGCCAGTGAGTGGCTGCACTGACGTTGAACACAGCTCGTTCACTGATGTGCAGCTCAGTCCATCTTATGCTGGATGGCTGTGCTTCTACAAGCTTTGTTTAAACAGCGTTAATCACTCAGAGAGCAGCCGCTGCGTCTCCTCCAGATATATTCATGAATAATGTCAAATAGACATTTATCATCAACTAATTGATCATCAGAAATATTATTTTTTCCACAGCCAGTGAGAGAAAAGTGGTGAGTTAGTAGCACAATGTGTAAATTCACACTGGACATAACAATAATACATATATTTAACAATTTCAACATTCTACACCAGTAGTGCTTTAATCCTCCTGGGTCCATGAACATCAAATTCAATTGTTCTCGATGTTTCTATATCTCTTTCTCTCTCTTTGTGATAATCCAGCACAGAAATACAGTTCAAACATTTCTGTAGAGTCGCCCCTTCTATTCCATCTTATCACAAGATCATATGTGACTGGAGTTATGAGGCTATGAAGAGGGGCTGAGATACACGTCATCTGCCTTTCACTGGGTGGAACTGGTGAATTCATGTATCCCTCTACATTTTGTGTGAAGCTGACCAATGGACATTCAGGATATCACTAAGGATTGACCCATCACGTCGGAAACCCTTCATTCTTCATTCAGTCCACATTGGAGACACATGTAAAATGACATGCAGAGAGTTTACAGCTGCTGAAATTGCTGCAGGGGTTTTGGAAAGTAGTGATGAAGATAACGGAGCATTTTGATATGAAACATATGAGTATCATGTTATATGAAGAGCCTTTAGAGGAGAATTTAAGAGGAGATGTACAAATTGAGAGAATAACTTCAGACCCTAGAGGGCTAAGTACTTACCTCAGGTTAAACGCTTAAAAGAGAAATTTAAAGCTGTAAAGCTAAAGGATAATTTTGTAACTGTCAAAAACTGAAGAGCTGAAACTGATTCAATCAGAGCGTCCGCTGGAGAATAAAGTGTTTCTCGTACTGTCCACAGCTATGTCCACTGTTACACTTTGTTCCTCTCAGTGGTGATTTTGCTGGCAGGCCATTTGGCTCCTATGTTGCAGCATCATGTCTCAAATAGGAAGACAAGTGGAAAACCAACGGTCATTCAAGTGTGTTACTGGTCAGGTAGCCGCTGTAAGTCAGACCTATTGTATAAAAATCACCAGCTCCACTCTTTAGCTCTTCAACCAGCGCAGAGCAGAAAGCTATTAGCTCAAAACTGACAAACGTCTGGAGATCTGGACATGGTGCTTACGAATATGCAAAGCATCCATCAAATGGTCTTCATTATCTGATGAGGTCATGATTCTTTGGAATCTGATTATTTTCAACTTTGATTGGAGAAAAGAGAAGCTCTCCTGAGGTCAGATGGTTCAGAGTCTCCTGTGAAAGATCTGGAGTGGAATAATTATGGAAGCTGATTTTTACAGACAGAGGTATCATCATATGAGGCTGCTGATGTGAGAATAGCAGTAGAAACATCACCAACATCATCATCATTACCATCATTACTATCTCCATAATCACCACATCACCACCAACATCACCATCATCACATTGTCACTACCATCATCACAATCACCACGATCATCACCACTGTCATCACCATAATCTTTATCGCCACCATCACCATTATCATCACCATCATTACAATCATCATAATCACCACCCTATCACTGCGATCACCATCATCAACTTCCATAATCACCATCACATCACCACAATCATCACCGGCATCATAACCATCTTCACCGTCACCACAATCATTACCACCATCATAACTATCATTACAGTCACTATAATCACCACCGCATCATCATAACCACTATCATCGTCATCATCTCTATAATCACTACTACCATCATCTCCATCACTACTATCACTATTGGGTTCTATTTCCAGAGAAGAACCCAAATGATATGAAATCAGTACAGCCCACATTAGTGTCTGTGAGTAGGAGATATTTAATGATGATTTGAATCTGATGAAATAATATTGTTGTGTTTACAGTATTGTTTTGAATAAAAAAAAAACATTTTTTGCATGTCTGTTGTTTTTGACATTTTTTGGCAGTGTAGGCTGGAAACTCTCACTCAGAACAACCTCTAATGTAGATGTGATTCACTATGTAACTTTGCACTCCTGAGGGTTAATTCACTCCTCAATTCTGTTTCTGCTGCTGAGCTGGATAAACATATGCAGTGTGTTGTTGCTCTTGTTGTTGTTGTAGTTGTTTCCATCATTGTGAGAATTTTATCTGAGTTTCGTGCCTCTTTCATCTTCTGTGTTTGATCAGATCTGCTGTGTGTGTTTGATGTTGTGAGTGTGTCAAGGTGTGTATAAGGGTGTGTGTGATATCATGCTCGGCTCTCAGAAGACACTGAAATCAGACTTGTGGATAAAATCAGGTTTTAGTGGAGAATGTGGACGGGCTGAGTTTCAGACAGACGTTCTGCTCTGACTGATCTACAAAGAGAAGAGGAGCAGAGTGAGGAGATACTGCAGTGACCTCAGGAACACTCTGGCTCCTCAACACTGTGTCCACTCACTGTCCACTCTACTAGAAACTCCTACCTTCTTTGTCCACTTTAAAGGTGTAAAGTCAGAGATGATAGCTCATCTGTTGCTGCACAGTTTGTGTTGGTCATCCCCTAGTCCTTCATCAGTGGTCACAGGACGCTGCCCATAGGACGCTGTTGGATGGATGTTTTTGGCTCTCAGTCCAGCAGCGACACTGAGGGGTTTAAAAACTCCAGCAGCACCTCTGTGTCTGATCCACTCGCACCAACGCAACACATACTAACACACCACGTCAATGTCACTGCAGTGTTGAGAATGGTCCACCACCCAAATTATACCTGCTCTGTGGGGGTCCTGTGAGGGTTCTGACCACTGACGAACAGGGTAACAAAGTATGCAGAGAAACAGATGGACTACAGTCTGTAACTGTAGAACTATAAAGTGCTCTTCTATCGTCGATGGAGCTGATAAAGTGGACAATGAGTGTAGAAAGAAGGAGGTGGACTCAATGAAGTGACCACTGAGCATATTAAGCAGTGATTTATAAATCTACTTTGACCTGTGTTTAAACAATAAGAAGTTATGTCACACAAATCTTATTTTCACCAATGTTTTCTTATTTGGGATTTGTTCTTAGGTATGAACACGTCATAAACGTGTCATGAATCTTTCATCAACGAGCAACTGCAAGGATTTTAGGCATTTCAACCTCTACTGGGCAAAGCCAAAAACCACAACTGAATTCCAATGATATTGACCCCTCGGATGGCACTGCATTAAACTCCAAGATGCTTCTGATGCTTGTGATGGACACTGTGGTGACTTCTCTGGACTCACGCTCATCGAAATTGGACTGACACTCAGTGAAAACATGTATTGTGGTCTAAAGAAACAACCTTTCAGTTGTTTATGGAAGTACTGGACATCATGTTCTCCACGCCAAAGAAGAAAAGGACCATCTAGATTGTTACCAGTGTAAAGTTCAAAATCCAGCATCTGTCATGGTATGTGGTGGGGTATTAGTGGGTAACCTGCACATCTGTGAAAGCTCCATTACCAATGAACACATTTTGGAGCAACATATGAGGCCTTTTAGATGCCGTCTTTTTCAGGGACATCCATGCACTCTAGAACAGTCTCCCATTGAAAACGTGTCTTATTAAGCTCAGAATATGGTCCTGTACAGTCACACAGCTGCCTGTATAACAGAAGAATCGCAAAATATTCCTCTTTCTAAACTGGATCAGTTTGTGTCTTCAGTCCCCAAATGGGTATTAGGTGCTGTTAAAGGAAAGCTGATCTAACACAGTGTAAACATGCTCCTGTTCCAAGATGTTGGGAATGTGTTTCATATTTTCAACAAAACAATGAAGTTCATAAAGATCATAAACATCAAAGATCATGTTTCTGTAATGTTTTCAGTTTAATACAGATCAATACTGCAGGATTTACTGTTTCCTGTCACTTTAATTTCTGCAGAATCACTCTGGGTTATTCTGAATTCAGACACTTACTTTCTGAAGTCAAATATTACACTTTTCCCAGCACTGTTTTACCCATAATTCTATTCAGCGTACCTGCTTATTAACGTGAGCAGTGAAAGGGTTTTGGCTGCTGTGCACAAAGACTGTTTATGAGAGAAGGTTAGCGTTAGCGTTTTGCATATAAGGCTAATCATAACCTTCTACAGTAAACGGTCTTTATTCTCAGCAGCAGTAAAAGGTTTAATGATTAGTTTTAATCCACCTGCAATGCTGACTCAGCTCTGCGGCACTCGTGGTGTAATTACAGGCCGTAAAGGAGAGGATGTGAGATGAAGTGGAGTGAGTGAAGCTCCGGCTGAAGCGCTGAGGTCATTAATAACAGATAGAGTTCAAAAGGAAAAGAAAAGCAGAAACGCTGAGAGCGAAATTCAGAGTCTGTGATCTACACACAATCCTAAAGCTGGTCCACAGCCGAGGAGCTAAACGAGGATCCTCAGCAGGACTGTCCTCTGAAAACTGTAAAACAGAACAATCTGTGCTTCATCATGTCTTTAGAATCAAGCCAGAGCACAAAAAGTGATTTAGAAAATATTATTAGAGTAAATAAAATATTCATGTGTTTATAAATGTGAAAGCAGATTCAGTTTACGTCAACACTTTACGTAAACACTTAAAAAGACTCTGAAACACCTTAAACATCTTAAACACCTTAAACACATTAAACATCTTGAACACTTTAAACACCTTAAATACCTGAAACTGAAACGCATTAAACATCTTTAAACACTTTTAAACACTTTTAAACACATTAAACACCAGAAACACCTTACACACCTGAAACACCTTACACACCTGAAACACCTTAAAACACTTTAAACACCTGAAACACCAAAAACATCTTAACACCTTAACACCTTAAACACTCAAAACACATGAACCACTGTACTGTAAATTTTACCGCATGTAGCTGTATATTTTGCTGCATATTATACAGTATGTGTTACTGTATATTTTACTGGCCTTTTCAACAATATGTAATAGTTAATTTTATCAAAAACACACCGTAAACTAATCAATGTAAAAATAATATTAATCATTACGACTTACAGTTAAATAATCTTTGTTGAGAAACTGAAAGTGAGTCTCCTGAAAAGAATGGAAGCTGTAAGACAGGTACAGAGTGACACACTGAACACTCAAACAGCTGAGATCAGATTTAGTTGTTGAGGATTCCAGATAATTTTCTGAAAATGTTAAATGTAAATTATTATTTTGTAAAATATTTTTTATTTCTATTATTTTAATCTCTGTATCAGACTGAATATCGACAAGTTTCTCCTCTCAGATCTGATCCGAGGAACGCGTCACCTCACACGCTCACTAATTCACTCCATATGAGCACAGCTGTGGGTTTATTATTGTGTGGCGGGGGAAGGCATGGAGGGGCACTGCGGTAGGTTCGGACACACAGACATGCACACACACACACATACTCTCTGATGGCTGTCAATCAAACTGATCCACTAACAGCAGCCAGCAGAACGTACACTGTGACATTTGACCTTTTACCTAAATAATCCACACTACAGTTAATCTTATTAATTAAGGAAAACAGACGAGCTTTTCTTAATTACACACATTTACAACTCAGTATTATTATTATATGCTAATTAAAGATGATTAATCACACATACAGTCCACATATAGAAACCGAACCACAAAAGCAGATCATTTTGTATTCCTTTTTTCCATGATGTCATAAAAAATATTTACAAATGACCACCCATTCAGCCTACAGCAGTTTAGCCCCGCCTGTTCAGCCTACAGCAGTTTAGCCCCACCCATTCACCCTACATCAATTTAGCCCCACCCATTCATCCTACAGCAGCTTAGCCCCACCCATTCATCCAACAGCAGTTTAGCCCCAACCATTCAGTCTAGAGCAGTTTAGTTCCACCCATTCATCCTACTGCAGTTTAGCCCAGCCCATTCAGCCTACAGCTATTTAGCTCCAACCATTCATGCTGAAGTTATAAGGAGTCTTTAAGCTAGACTGTTTATTAAATGAGGCACTGCCAATCAGAACAGAGCTCATTTACACATATCAGTCTCAAAGCACAGTAACATTAACAGACTGTTTAACTGTATAGGATAAAGAGTGGCTAGAAAATGATGATGTAAAAAATAATTGATTTTGGCAAATAAAAGCTAATAAACAATATAACTGGGAAAATTAAACATAATAAAAATACAGCATATGGGCTCTTTAATGTGAAGCTGCACTAAATGATTTATCCTTCGCGCTGCTCTCTCACTGCGGCTCCAACTGTAAACACAGTTTTTGTGTGAAAATACACAAATTACACATGTAAACACACTCGGAGCAGATGTGGACTCTCGCGCGGTCAGACCCTCAGTCAGTGAGTGTGTGTGTGTGTGTGATTTTCCCTGCCAGTTAAAATGGGCTGTGATTTGCCTCCTGTCACTGCAGAGCTCAGCGCAGCTTCTTTCAGAGTTTAGAAGGTTTTTCTGCTTTGTGTCCTCTGAAACATTAGACCATCAAACTTTACAAAAACAATTAAAAACTTTACAGCCGAGCTTTCAAATTAAATCTAAACACTGTGTAACGGGGATGGTACAGAGCAGCGGTCACCAACCTAGAGATCTACTGTCCTGCAGGATTCACCTCCAACCCAGATCCAGCACTCCTCATTCAGCTCAGGAAGATCTTCTTAAGAAAGAATCTTTCTCTCCTTAAATATTTAAAATACACCTCCATTACAACCAATCAGAACTGAGGACTGGCCTGAAGACTGCATATGAGTTGGAGTGGCGTGTGGTTATGGGGCAGGGCATAGAGAGTGGCTAGATCTTCAGGAGGTGTGACCTGTCCAAAAGACTTGTCACTGTCAGCTGCACTGTTTGTGTTCATTTGTAGGTTAATTGTAAATGAATTGCAGGTTTACAGCACTGCTGCCACCGTCAAGTGAAAGGAACAGTTGCAGTGTACGGCAATCCAGGGGCCACATTCAGCCCTGGGGCCAGACTTTGGCCATCTCTGCTCTACTGGTACAACATGCTGGTGCACTAAGACTACAATGCACATATTTAAGCTGCTCTTTCACTGTACGGTACCAACTTGACTCGACTCGCCTTTCTTGGTTTTACACTTGGCAAATCTGGTACCTGGTACTCTCTTTGGTACCACCTACATCGAGGTTCCAAGCGAGTTGAGCCGATACCAAAGGGTGAGGTAAAAACACTGCAGGCTGCTGATTGATCGGACAGAATTGCTAAACACTTATGCTTACGTTGACTACCGGGTTAGCGTAGCCTCTTGCGTCACCTTTGAGCACCAGAATTGTCTCATCTTCTGAACTCTGCTGTAGTTTTTTCCAAACTCTCCTGTTTTTTCAGTCAGCAGTCTTTTGTCTTGCTGCCTCTTCTGAAGAAAACTTGTCTCTTTCACATCACAGTAGTTTCATTTAGCATTGCTATGATGACCAGCTACATTGAGGAGGTGCTATTTCTGCAGTGGAAACGAAGTAGCTGCTACTAAAATTGAGTCAGTTGAGTTGAGCCGTACCATGCAGTGGAAAAGCATCTTTACAGTGTCCAGATTGTTCATGCTGCTTTTGAGGGACACATTTAAGGGTTCGTGTGGACAGATGTTCTGTCTGATCAAATGAAGCACTGATGGAGCCAAAAAAACAGAGTGACTGTTACTGAAGGCTATGTTTTATTTCACAACAGCTTTATTTTACCAGCTCTCAGTGGTACTTACAGTTCCGTGAGGAAGGGCAGGTTCTGGAAGGTGTTGGGTTGAATGCTGCTGATGTTGTTCATGCTCAGATCCCTGCAGAAGCACAAACAGAAGAAGGTCACAACCGCAGAAACGGCCTACATTCATTAGGACCATCAAAGGCAGTAGATTCCACAGCTGATGGAACAGTTCCCCTGTTCTCCTGTTCTGTCTGAGCTTTGAGTGAAGCTTCATAAAACTGACTGTCATCTGATGCACAGTGAATTATATTTACATGTGTATATAAGAGCTAAAAGGTTCTTTAACAATGGAGGAAGCATACAGGTTCCCCTTCATGGAAAAGAACCATTTAACAAGGCTAGGAACAATTTAAGCATTCAAAGGGTTCCTTGAGTCATCATGATCATATATACAATCACTGTCTTTACTGAGGAGAACCAGAAGAACACCTTTTAAAGGCTGTACAGATCAGTCCAGTTCCGTAAGAGCATGTACAAAAACCACTGATAGGAACCAAGACTTAAAATGAGAAACTCTTTAAGAGCATGAGGAAGAATAACTTACAGGAGCCAAGACTCAAAGCAAAAACCTCATTAAAAGCATGAGGAAGAATCACTGAGAAGAACCAAGCCTTAAAAGAAGAACCTCTCTAAGATGGAAACAAAGGCTGTGAGATGAGAGTGAAGAAAGTTCTGCAAAGCTGAAGGAGAAAAGCAGTTTCTGAATCTCCATCAGTGCATATGGAGCCTTTCACACATGATTTACTGTATGTCTGAGTAATGCTCTCTCTTTCTCTCTCTCTCTTTCTCTCTCTCTCTCTCTCTCTCTCTCTCAGTATTGATGATCTCTGTGTGTGATTAAGGTGGTCTGCTGTGTGTGTCTGTGATCAGGTCTGAGAGAGCTGATTGGCTCAGTTCTCTGATTGGAGCTGTAATCAGAGCGTCTGTTATTCTCTCATTACTTCTGTCTCTCTCTGTTTCTGCTCTCGTTCATCACCGCAGAGTGACCCGGCTCGGCCCGGACCGGATGAGGAAGCCCAGCAGCGCACCGAGTATCAAGTTACCAGACGGCCAATCATGGCCCGGTATTGATCAGTCCAGCACCTGGACAGTGACCTGGAGAGCGTCTGAGAGAATCTGGCCAAAACCACCTTTTCTGAACCAGGCCAAACCGCACAGAGAAAACACTGTACTCAGATATCAAACACACACACCTGCAGTACTACCACAGAACCGCTCAGAGAAACGGAACCACACAGATGCAGAACTGCTCAGAGAAACAGAACCACTCAGAGAAACTGAACCATACAGAGAAACAGAACCACTCAAACGCAGAACCATTCAGAGAAACAGAACCGCTCAGACTGCAGAACTGCTCAGAGAAACAGAATCACTCAGAGAAACAGAATCACTCAGAGAAACAGATCCACTCAGAGAAACAGATCCACTCAGAGAAACAGAATCACTCAGACACAGAACCGCTCAGAGAAACAGACCCGCCCAAATGCAGAACTGCTCAGAGAAACAGAACCGCTCAGACACAGAACTGCTCCGAAAAGCAGAACCTCAGAGAGAAAAGGTTCTATCCTGAATGAGCGGCTGTAGGTTCCTCTGTGTTCTAACTGTTTGTATCTGATGCTGCTTCGCAGATGTTTCCGCTTCACTCAGATCAGACCTGTTTTTCTCTTGTGAGGTCACACACTTTACCCACAATGCTGTTTTGAACTGATTGCTGCAGTGACATACCTGTCCAGGTGAGCACTGACCTTCTCATCGTCCACATTTACAGACAGATTCAGATGTTCTCCTCCTCTGAGGTGTTTGATTTTCTCCCTTTTTTTAATACAGTATCAAATTCTCTCTTTTCCAGTTCTGCTGATCGTAAATCGTTTCTGCGCTGATGTTCTGTGTGTGTTCATCTTCATCTCTCAGCTTCCTCAGAACATCCTCCATCCTGAGAAGAGTAGCTTCAAATGATGATTTTACAATTTTCTTTTCTGAACTGTTGTAAAGCTCACACTGAGGTCATCAGTGCTCACCTGGACAGGTAAGTTATTGCAGTGCTCAGCTCAGAAAGGCATTCTGGGTAAATCAGGGACCTCAAAAGAGAGAAAAACTGGTTTGATTTGTGTGTGTATGTATATATATATATATATATATATATATATATATATATATAATGTGTGAGTATACATATATATATACATACATTATATATATATATATATATATATATATATATATATATATATATATATATATATATATATATAATGAGTCAGTGTAGATTTTAATGATTTAAAGGTTTAAAGGTTTAATGTGTTAATTATTTAAGGTGTTTGATAATTTACCCTTTTGAAGTTTTAATGTTTCATGATTTAATGTTTGAATGATTCAAAGTTCAAATGTATTAATCTTTTGAAGTTTTAATGTTCTAACGATTTAAGGTGTTTGATGTGAAGCTGCAGTGCATGTCAGAGGGTGTGAGGAGTGTGTGTTGGTGTGTGCACCCGCGAGTGAAACCAAACCAAACAGCATCATTACTTCATCGTGTTCTCCCCGGGGGGCCGGACTGAGCAGATCATAACCCGGACCACCAGGCTCGACAGGATAAACGGAGCGGTCTGAAAATATTCATCGCCCGCTCCGATTCACTGCTGCTTATTTGTTTTGTCGGAGTGTCGGACACGGAGAAGTGAAAAGCTCATTTACTGTTCAGAGGTCTGGAGAACGTCTGAGGAACAGCGGCAGCGTGAGCCCACCATGACACACACACACTACACACACACAAATCTACTACACCACACAAACATACACACACAAAGGGCCGTAACTAGGATAAAAATTTTAGTCCAGAGTGTCTGTTATTTTAGTCCAATTTTAGACCATTTTCAGGTCCATTCTGTAGAAATGTGACCTACATCTCATGGTAAATAAACAAAGTGCCAAATATGAGTATTACACCAACTGTAAGTTTTTCCTTTAGAGTGCCAAATCATTGCTCCTTTTTTACCCATCCATAACTGTTATGCACCTGTTCCTTTTATTTGTTCCTTCCCCATCCTTCCATTCTTCCATGAACTGCTATTACTTTTACATAAACTGATTTGACTCCACTTGCCCTGTTTAAGTTTATTTAATTAATCAAACTATTTTTATGTTTATTTTCAGTTGAAAATACATGTTAAAACCCTCACTAAATCAAGTGATTGTTTCAAATTGATTTTTTCCATTTACCTCTTTCTCTCTCTCTCTCTCTCTCTCTCTCTCTCTCTCTCTCTCTCCCTCTGCCTGTCTCTTTTGCATCTCTGTCCTCACTGATTACTGTAAAAGCTCACATTAAACATCTTTTATAAAAGGCTGTCTCTATCAAACCCCAGCTAACAGGAAAAGTAGCTACTCATACAGTTAATGAGGCAAAATACAGCCTAACATACCTTCTGATTTCTTAATTTAGTAACATGATACTATACTATATACTAAATATATACTATATATCAATATGTTAGTTGAACTTTCTCATGCTAGCTGTGGTATATTATGAGTAGGTAACACAGTACAGCTTTAATTTCTTATCTAATCACTAATATTGCCGACTACAGAGCCTGTAGCCTAACCTGAGCAGATACTGGAGCTAGACTAAAGCGTGCTGATTTAGCCAGCAACATTACGGGCAGTCCAAACAAAAAATGAAACATAGGATTTGCATTTTACAATCTTAATGTGTTAATTGTGCTCATAAACTATAAGCTAAGCATTTTTACTATTGTGATTTTATATGTTAGGCTATAGCATGTGTGCTGCATACCTGAACAGTTACTCTGGGACTCAGGTCAGAGTACCAGCTCAAACAGAGATGAACAGAGCGGGCAGTTAAGTTTGTGGCCGAGCCGCAGCTTTTCTTAGGTTAGCTGAGAACCAGTCACTGCCAATTCTGTATTTTTGTCACTTTTTTCCCACACTGAATCTCTTGAAACCCTTCCGAATCCTCCAGAAACTAAAGAGGTCTGGAACTCGCTGTCCTCATAGCGAATTACGGCCAAGCACACACACACAAATAAAGGGTTCAAGGTTCACCTGATAGAAACATAAATACCATTAAAGCAGGACGTTCAGTCATCATGACATCATCAACCCACCGCACACACACACATTGATGATGTCATGATGACTGAACGTCCTGCTTTAATGGTATTTATGTTTCTATCAGGTGAACCTTGAACCCTTTATTTACAGACCCCCAATTCAAGGAACCAAAACGTACACACTATACAGTGTTACTGTGACTTTAAGACTGATATATGTAAATGAGCTCTGTTCTCATTGGCTGTACCTTATTCTAAAAGCAGTAATGGTGCAAACACTTCTTATAACTTAGGTTGAATGGGTGGGGCTAAACTGCTGTAGGCTGATTGGTTGGGGCTAAACTGCTTTAGGATGAATAGGCAGGGCTAAACTGCTGTAGGCTGAATGGGCGGGGCTAAACTGCTGTAGGCTGAAACTCTCCTTAAACAGTAAATGCGTGATGAATTTCTTCTTATGTGCTGTTTGATTGTTTCTCTCTCTGAGCTTGACTACAATCTGAACAACAGATTATAAACACTCCCAGCTGACAGCAGCGACGTTCCTGATGAACTGGAAACAGAAGGAAGGAACGATGGCGTATAAAATCATTTAGACAAACTGCATAAAAATGATCCTCCGCAGATTTAGGATCACTGTGGTCGCACATTAATCAAAATGTTCAGAGAGAAAGAGAGAATAAAAAACCACAACAACACAAAGTTTAGAAAAAACAACCCGCATTTTTCCACAGAGAGTCATTCATATCCATCAAAGCATTCGGCGGATTATTTTATTTCACTGAACTCTCTGCTGTGAATTCATATTTCATTTACTCTCTCGAGCTCCATCTGCTGCTGTTTTTATTGGAGTCATCACAGCTTCAACCAGAGCAGCTTTATTTTCTCACTCAAACAGGAAAATCTGCATCAGATGCTGAGAAAAACTCCACTGCAGTGTCCAGTTTCTCTGTGTTTGTGTGTGTGTCAGCCTCCAGACTGGACCAGGTCTAGTCTTGGACTAAACTGCAGTAGTACAGGATTAGGTTTAGGCCTTGTCCACACGTACCCAGGTATGTTTTCTCTGTTTTGGCCTCCAGTCCACACAAAAACTCACAGAACTTCATGAAAAAGGTGTAGATTCCTGAAAAGTTTCTGTGTTTCTTTTTTGTGGACGTGCAAAACACAGTTTTTTGAAAATGCTGAAATCAAACTGTTAACTGTCGATTTGTTACTGTTTTTATTTATTAATCAGAACTGTCTGAAACACAGCTGACCAAACACACAGAGAGTTTTAATGAGGCGCTGAGTTAAAGAGCTGCATTTTCAGCTGTTCATTAAAAGTGAGCTCTGAGCTTGACTGTCTAATAAAAGGTGAACTGAGCTCCACAATTTAGAAGCAGAATAACAGAAAGAGTCTCTCCACCTTTTCTGTATTTTATGGAAGGTGTTTGCAGATGGTCAGTATCTGCAGACCTAAGATAAACAGACAGACATTCAGGAGCTTTAAGTCTAATCTAGATAACTATTATCCAAATTATTCATCAAATGTTTTGGGACCCTTGGTGTTTTTAAAAATCATATTTTCTTTGAAGGCTTTACAGTAATTTACCAAATTAAACAGGAAGATTTTGCAAAAAAATCTCCATAACTTACGGAGCACATCTTCACTGTCCAAAGCCATTTTTCAGATTTTTATTTCCTCTACATCATTAGAGCTCATGTCTGTTCTTCACCCTGTGTTAACACTTCACGACAAATGGACCAACAGAAATGCTTCAAAAATTATAATCAGATTAAAATTTCTTTACAGTAACCCACTTTAAAAGTAAAGACCACTGTTACACTCCACTGTAAAGTCACTGTTTTGGAGATGCTTGTTTTTCTTTAGACGGCGATGATCTGACGCGAGCGTTTAACAGCAGTATGGAGAAGAGTCAGAACATTATTCAGACACACACACACATACACACACACACACACACAGCTGATCTCTAATGATCACAGCGCAAACTTTACAGCCACTTTATCAGTTTTTTTCTGAAGTTTTAGAGTTTCTGTTTTTTTTAAGTTTAGAGTTTTTGGTGTTTTTTTTTCTAAAGTTAGAATTGTTGGTGTTTTTTTCTGAAGTTTAAGAGTTTTTGCTGGTTTTTTTTTCTAAACTCTTAGAGTTTAGTTTTTTGTATGAATTATCTCCTCTGCTGAGATCCTTACTGAGTCACAGCTATCGCATTACTGTAAAGCCCTGAGAAGATACAGCATGGCTGAAAAGAGCGGAAGCTTTAGCTTTGTGCAGAACTGAAAGTGCTTGAAGAAAAAAGAAACTGCATTCACACTTCGCCCTAAAGAATGTTTGTGAAGAAGAAAGGAGAGGAAGTTGCTATAGAAAGCTGAATAGATGATGATCCTGTTTGGGGGAAGTTGATACAGTCTCCATGGAGAGAAACTTCGGCCTCTTTTTGGGTGAAGTAAAGTGTGGAGGAAGAAACGGCTCATCAGTTCATCATTCACTTCCATTCATAAAGGCCTCGAATGAGAACAGAGGAACTCAAAACAATGAAGCCTCTGCTCTTTAGCTTTTCTCAGACATTCCTCGCTAAGCTAAGCTGTGTGTGCTAACAGAGAGAGGACTGAACATCAGAGGTAACCTAAAATCTAGAACCTCAGTTGTTTCGGGGTTCCTCCTTTCATCTTCTGTGTTTTCTTCTTCAAACACTTCAAACACAAACTGATAAGCTAACACAAACACTGTTGTTTCTCTCAGAGAGCTGATAAGAACTTTAGGAGGAGTTTTATTGTAGAACAGATTCTTCTGACTCACTCAGCCCATTGATGACAGAACCTTCATTCATCATCACTAGTGGAACAATCTGAACATTGTTGGCACGCATCCTGTTTTCTGCCTTTCTTCTGTGAACGCGCTCACAGGTCAGCAGACCCACTTCTTTAATGTTTCTTTGTTCCAGCTCGGAAAAGACCACCCTGGAGATATTGGGAGGAGGATTGAAGGCTCAGCCTCAAAAAGAGTGAGATAAAGACGAACAATACGTAGTTACACTTTAAAAAGCGCCGAACACATACAGGCTTTCATAATACGCTATGCCTGAACACACACCCAAACACCCTACAGTGTGGAGGACCTTCATGGGTTCTGGTTCCAAACATCTACAACAACAGAACAACGTTTTGTATTCTCCAGTTACACACCAGCCACTTTATTCGAAACACTCACCTTGTGCTTCCACTAGCAGGCCACTTTATTAGAAACACCCACTTGTGTTTCCACTAACTGGCCACTTTATTAGAAATACCCACTTGTGTTTTCACTAACTGGCCACTTTATTAGAAACACCCACTTGTGTTTTCACTAATTGGCCACTTTATTAGAAATACCTACCTCGTGTTTCCACTAACTGGCCACTTTATTAGAAACACCCACTAGTGTTTTCGCTAACTGGCCACTTTATTAGAAACACCCACCTTGTGCTTCCACTAACTGGCCACTTTATTAGAAACACTCACTTTTTGCTTCCACTAACTGGCTACTTTTTTAGAAACACCTAGATTGTGCTTCCACTAACTGGCCACTTCATTAGAAACACCTAGTTTGTGCTTCCACTAACTGGCCACTTTTTTAGAAGCACCTAGATTGTGCTTCCACTAACTGACCACTTTATTAGAAACACCTAGTTTGTGCTTCCACTAACTGACCACTTTATTAGAAACACCTAGTTTGTGCTTCCACTAACTGGCTACTTTTAGAAACACCTCCTTTACTGTACAGATGTTTAAGGTGGACAGAGGGGCCTAAACACACCCTGAAGTGTTTGTATGAGTGAAACACTGAAGAGAGCTAACAGAAACATAGTGCGTCAACAACCCGACTACAAATTATCGCCCCCTACTTAACATATTTTGTTCTGCATTAGGATCATACTATAAAATTATGATAAATTCTGAAACGGAAATATTATTATTTTAAAGGATGATTTTGAGAAAAATGAGAATGAGTATTCAAAGCCTGTAATATTCTATGAATGTGTGTGTAGTGGTTACAGGTGTGGTTGCCGTGACAATTTCAGAACAAACACTCAGTTTAAAGGAAAAACAGAGAACAGTCGTCTGCACACTCTGCCTGTCGTATGTCAGCGCTCGGCTGAAAGAAAGGAGGAACAAAAGAGAGAGAGAAAAGGAGGAGACAGACGGACAGCGTGTCGGAGAACCAAGGCTTTAGTTAAACAGAATCAGGGAGACGCCTGTTCTCTCCTCCTTCCTGCACTATTGTGCTTTTCACCGCCAGAGGAAAAGCCAAACAATGTTGTTCTTTTCTTTTCACCTGTTTTTCTTCTTCGTTTTTTGTCACAGTTTATCCCTCCATTCAGCCCGAACAGAAGATCCTCTTTCAGGCTCTGAGTGTTCTTCTGCCTCCGTTGCCTTCATCAGCTCACTAATTACGCAACATAGAAACACTCTGGAGCTTCAGCATTTAATTTAGACCAAAAGAATTTCACTTCCTGCCTGGAACCTTATTTACCTCAGACACAAGAACCTAACCGCTGCACTGTTTAAGGTGGAACAGAAAATTACAGCATAGAGAATATTTCAGCCTTCAGTGTTTCAGGGTGTGTTTAGGCCCCTCTGTCCACATTAAACATCTATACAGTAAAGGAGGTGCTTCTAATAAATTGGCCAGTGAGTGGAAGCACAAGTTAGGTGTTTCTAATAAAGTGGCCAGTGAGCTACACTCTGTCTGCATGTCACCTCACTGCTGCATCCTATCATAAAAAGTTGGTGAACTAGCCAAATAAAATAACCCAATAAACAAATAAAAGCAGTTCTCCAAAAAGAACAAGAACTAAATCAGTTATGGTGGTACATAAAATGGTAATTCTAATTCGTTACACTCTTTTGGAACAATTTGGAATACAGAGCTCGGTCCAGCCTAACAGGTTGCTGATTAGGGTGAACTTCATCCCCACGCCAGACACCCAACAACAGCATTGCCAATGCCAATCATTCATGGCTAGAACTCACCAGAATACACGAGTCTGAAGCTCTGAGATTCTCGGCCTCCTTTAGCAGAACCACCAAACTCTCTCACAGCCATCAGAACAAGGGCAGCCGAGCTATATACCTAACTGACATATTCATCAAACTTGTGTCTCTGTGGTCATCAGCCTCTTATCACTGACTCAAAGAAAGTATTCAGGCCAGCAATAAGAAAATAATAATGAAAAATGTGAAAGTTTAGAATCTGTGGAATTCTTCTCCTCTTGCATCCGTCAGAAATGATTAGCATAAAATTATGGCATGATTTTATCATCAACAAAACTTTGCATCTTGCTTTTTAGTCATTCATGTGTTTACAGAATTTAAAAACTGCACTGTCACAAATTCATTATGAATTGAAAAATCCAAAATCAGCTCTGAATAAAATCTTCTTTCATTGAAAGAATGTTTTTTGTCTCTTTTAAAGCTCCCAGTTTAGAGATTTAATTGTTGATATGATTACCTGGGAAACTGCATCTCACACACACACAGAGCTCTGATTTACACACTGTTGAAAGAGGATGTGGTTTGGGCTGAGTGTGAGAGGTCAAGGGGCACTAAGTGTGAAAATACTTACAGGAAGTGAACTGAGTGTGTAGCTGCACATGAATGTATCTGTGTTGCACCACAGTGAAGAGGATTATGGATTAGTGTAGCTCACAGAGACTATGACACCGCCACAATCTCAACTACACACTCTGAGAATCTGATTGGCTAAGCATACATACAATCAGCTACTAACTACTGGTTATTATTGTTAACGGGTTCTCTATAAATGGTCTTAATGTCTCTCTCTCTCTCTCTCTCTCTCTCTCGTTCTCTCTCTCTCACACAAACACACACACACACACACGCACACAGCAGAGCTTCTCTGTGTTTCTAATGAAGACATTCGGAGGGCCTTAGCCCAGCTGCCCCGCCCCATCATACTCCACACATTCCTCCACGTCTCTCCTCCGTCTTTTTGTTGTCACTAAGTGTGTCTGTGAGCTCAGCCTTTTCTTCCTGCTCACTGCATCCCATCCAAACTCCTTTTCTCTTTCTTCTCCAGCGCCTAATCCCCCTCCTTTTCTACCGACGGCCATTAGTGCCGGGGCTCTTAGCGTCTTTGATGCCTCTGTGGGGATTTGAGGAGGCATTAAGTGTCATTAATGGCGGCCCCATTTATCACCTGCCTGCCAGAGGAACGCTCAGCGGGCTTTATCTGCTCAACCTGGACAAACATCTGAGCCAGCAGAGGGATGAATGGATGGATGAGTGGATGGATGGATAAATGGATGGATGGATGGATGGATGGATGGATGGATGAATGGATTGGTGAATGGATGGATGTATGAGTGGATAGATGGATATATATGAGTGGATGGATGGATAAAGGGATGAATGGATAGATGAAAGGACGGAAGGATGGGTGAATAGATGGACAGCTAGATGGATGGAATGATGGATGATTGCATGGATGGATGAGTGGATAGATGGATGAATGGATGGATGGTGGATGGATGGATGGATGCATGGATGGATGGATGGATGAACAGACGGATGGAAGGACGGGAGGATGGGTGAAAGGATGGATGATGGGTGGATTTACTGATAGTTTTTGAATGCATAGATTTATATCATTCTTTAATCATTAGAAATCTACAGATATTCAATAAATGTATCTATACATTCACTTCACATTATGTATTATGTAATTAGTCAATGATATTGCATTTACATTTGATTTGCATCTGTAAACACGCTCTTATTACTTCTTTTGCTTGTTTCAATAAAATACAAGTAAAAATAATTTAAAAAAACAAAAGACATTGAGGGTGTAAACAGCTTGCGGGGGGTGGGAGGTTCTGTCAGCCTCAGTAATGTACAGTATGAGAACGCAACGTTTTCCATTTTCTAGTGATTTCTGGCTGCTTGTGGATGGAGACGGAGAACGGTTATGGAGGAAAAGGTCATCATGTATTAATTTGTTATCACTTTGTCAGCAAACAGACGTGCTGTGTGAATTCATGGCCTGAGCAGCATGCTGCTGTAATATCTGCATCGCTGCGTCCAGCTGAATTTGGGCAGCATCTCAGCAGAGACATTAAGTGAGTTCCTGTCCACATCATCTTTTCATCGCCTGCTGCCCGGCCTTCCTGTTAATCCCTCAGTACTAATGGGGCTCACTTTGCCAAACACGATTGCTCTGAGGACAGTCCAGCCTGGCCAGGCCTTTACATAATGCCCCCTTTGTGGTCCTGAAGAATGGGGGCTGATGACAGCGCCGGGGTCCAGTGGATTCCCATGGATGACGAGGAATCTGGACAATGCAAGCATGCACGGCCTGACCAGGAGGAGTGACCCTGACATGCACTCGAGCTGGACAAGGAATTCAGCTGTACAGTATGTGCTCACATGGGCTCGTTAGAATTAGAGACGCGTGTGGATTTGAGATTGGGGTTATGAAAGGATACCGATGTTTCCGTTCAGTCAACTTGAAGGACCAGAAATGGTGGAGAGGATTCTTGTAACTTTGTTACAGACGGGTTCAAGCAGAGATGAGGCTGAGGGACGTACTTTACCCCTCTGTGGTCTGAGGTCATTTTCTCGATTTGTTCATATCTTCTTAAATTCTTCTTCAAAGTCTCTTCATATAACATGATACTCATATGTTTCATATCAAAATGTTCTTCATCACTACTTTCCAAAACCGCTGCAGCAACTTCAGCAGCTGTAAACTCTCTGCAAGCCATTTCACATGTGTCTCCAATGTGGGCTGAATGAAGAATGAAGAATTTCAGGCATGATGGGTCAGTCCTTAGTGATTTCCTGAGTGTCCATTGGTCAGCTGCACACATAATTCAGACACACGAATCCACCAGTTCCACACGTTGAGAGGCAGATGACGTGTATCTCAGCCCCTCTTCATAGCCTCATAACTCCAGTTGTGAGTCATGTACGATCTTGTGACAAGATGGAATGGAAAGGGTGACTCTACAGATTCAGGAAATGTTTGAACTGTATTTCTAAACTGGATCATCACAAAGCTACAGAAACAGATTTAGAAACATCAAATTTGACGCTTTGGTGGGTTTGTGGACCCTAGAGGATTACATACATACAATACAAACGTAGCAGCACAGAGTGGACCAACACAGAACAACGACAAAGAAGCTCCAGCTTTCCGGTCCTCCATGAACTCTGTCAACCTTACAGACTCCATTTCCCAGAATGCACCCGCTAATCACATGACACAGCCAGCCAGTTGGCATCCAGTTTCCAGATCAATGTCACCTAAAGTCTAACTCATTTCACCTCTACTAGAATTTATACTTGTCTGTTTGTTGTGAAGTATTGCCTCTGTGGGTTCCAGTGCGTACCGAGCGTTTCTCTTTTTATCAGTCTCTCTGTTATGACCTTACTTTGTCTCCCGTTACTGCTTTTTGGATTTTGCCCCCTGTCTGGCTTGCTGTCTGGCTT
Source organism: Colossoma macropomum (assembly GCF_904425465.1). Lineage (NCBI taxonomy): Eukaryota > Metazoa > Chordata > Actinopteri > Characiformes > Serrasalmidae > Colossoma > Colossoma macropomum. The sequence goes on along the minus strand of NW_023494802.1, from coordinate 23,845,800 downwards.
AGAGCCTCGCTTGTTTCCTCACCACCTTTTTTTTCTAAGTATCGTGTTTTGCTTATCCCGTTTTTTACCTGACACTCTTCTTTTGGATCTTCCCCTTAAATGAACCTCACGGTTTATTTTACATTCTTTGGCGTCTGGTTTATTCACCCAGCGTTACAGACTTGGTTAAATTTTTCTTTTCCTACAAAATGTACATCTGATATGATGTCAGTTGATTGCTTAGCTAATAATAAGTAGAACTCTGTGATCTGTAGCCAGAGTGCAAAATACCTCCTGGTATTTTGGGTGTCCCACGTTGACTGGCTACTTCAATGTTAGCAATTTTCTACAGCACCACCCTGAGGCAGTGCTGCATCACTAGTTGATTAACAATATCAAAGACAGAAGCTTGTTGTTTTGTGCGTAAAGCAAGCTAAACAATGACCTTTCACTGCATTGGTATTTTAAAATAATGAATAGCATAACATCATATTAAGTTTATTTTCACTTAAACCTGTATGGACATCCTGGCTCCCTTTTTCGACGAGAACAGGAAGTCAGTTCTTTACACCCTTTGTCTCCCTCCCCCTCCCATCTGGAAGCCATTGTTGTGTGCTGCCCTGAGCTAGCGCACCTGTAAAGGTGGGGCAGGTAGATCTCCATTCTCTGCCTGCTTGTATCTGTCTGTAGGCTGAGTGGATGACCTGTCCACGAATCAGAAAACTGGCAGTAGACGGCTGAAGGCGCATTCCATGTGGTCATTTTCTGAATTATACTGCATTATGAGGAAATTATAATTTAGGCAAATGGTTGTTGTATGTTATGCACCATCTATCCATTGTCATGTATAGCAGAGGAAACACGAGCAGCCAAAACCAGACCCGACTGCACATGGAAATCATTCCTGATTACTGTAATTACTGAAGCCCAAACACACATTGGGAGTCTCTCTTAATATGAAATATAATTTGAGAAGCCGTCAACAAACTTGACACTGCACAACCGCCCTTATTTTCAGAGCCAACAGTCGTCCACTGACACAGTGATCATGAGTGGGGGGTCAACACCAATGAAAAGTCAGACTGCTGCAGCATTAGTTCAGCAAGATGCTAGAAATATACCTGAGAGGAATGATCAGCTAGGGCAAAATGCTAATCTCTGAGAGCTCCCTTAGTTGATAGCATTTCTATAAGACTACCTAAAGCAGGAAAGTCCAGCTCTGGTCCTGAAGGCTGGAGTCCAACACAGTTTTCTCTACTCTAACGCAGCTGATCTGAGGCCCTCCAGGACCAAAGCTAAACACCAAGCCTTGACCAAGTTTTCTGGTGGCATATATAAGTAATATATATATTTCTCTGGTACTGATGTTTTACAGCAGAGAACACATTGTCAATGCTTTTGAACACTGTACAGGGATTTTTGAGCTGAACTCACTTGCTAGATGTGTTCTTCACATCTGTCCTTTGTAAGGAGTGTCCAATTTAAGATACAAAGTTTTCTTGCTGTGTAATGGTAAGAGGGCATTTCCCATGATGCAGTAGAATATTTTCAACTAATGCCAGCTTGGCTTGACACCATACAGCTTCCTACGTTAGAGATATCACAAGCTATTCTGGTACTGATGTCTTACTTTAGATAATACATTGTCTACTCTAGCAATATCAATGTCATGCAGAACCCATAGAAGCCTCCGCTGGAACACTTTACTGGGATTCCAGAAGTTGAAGTGACTTGCGAGGTGGGATCTTCCACATCTGCCCTTTGTGAGGAACGTGCATTTCAAGACCACTGACACCAGGATTTGTGAGGATCAGCCATGAGGGACAACAAAAGCCAGGACAACGAAACATTTGGCACAGGACTTCCTCTCTACAGTCAGGAGTCAACATTCCATGGAGGCCAGCGTGGTGCAATCTGCACTGCAGTTTTATGGTTCCAGCCAAGCCTTGAGTCTTAAACACACCCATGAATGACTTCTTGAAGGCAATGCTAGGTTTGCCTTCACTGTCTTTGTGGATCTGTTCTAGCACGGAGGCACAGGCCAAAGACTGTTTACTCTCTGTGAACCCTGGATGGTGTAGCAATTTAATGTGGAGTCGGGCTTTGGCAGGTAATTAGCTGGTTTGGTTCTTGCATCACCCACTTTGTAGTCTTGTAGATAATGTGGGTGGTGCTGATGCACCTTCATCCAGAATTAATCTGCTCTGTGGCTGGAACTGCTAGAAATGTTTAGTTTTGATGGGTTCAGTGTAGTCTGTGTAACGTGTACATGCCAGAGCTCACATCCATCATAGCAACAAAATCTATTTCACTGCACTATTACCATAAACAGTGCTGCAGATGAGTACGTAAATAGAAAACCAGCAACTCACTTCCACCACAAGCTAAACTATGTTTATCATGTGACAAGTAATATAAGCACAGATATACAGTGAACAGACTGCGTATGTGTTTGAACATTTAGTAAAATGTATTTACTTTCATTTAACAACATAAAACAAAAAGGGAACGTCTCTCTGACCACAGGTTTCATAGAATGCTCAACACAAGAAGGATCCAGAAGGAAACGCCTTCATCTCCAACTCAGCCTTTCACACACTGTCCGTTAGTCGTTCTCACTAGATATTTAGATCATTTTTGGAGTAGAGTTTGGACAGTGATAATGCTATAATTAAATGATAATAACTGTGCTATTATGGGGTAACTATTTCGTAACCTTGTCCGACAGTTTTACTGCAGCTCAGTAACAGTTATTCTGCCCCTAATCTAGACGACATGTAGACTTAGTAAGTGTCTGTGAAATGACACCTGATGTGAAATGAAATCTCGGCTGCAAGTTGAAATGAAGTTCAGGCAGAGCTGTAATGGGTTCTTATGATTCTTTGTGTTATGACTCCTTAGCTGACTGGCTCTCAAGTAATTACAGGCATCTATCTTTCATTCAGTGCTGATCCCCACCAACACCATGCTGGCTTGCAGCCAGTCACACTCTCAGCCCCACCCAGCTCACGATCTGCACACTACAGGTGAATGAAGGAACTGAAGTAACGCTAAACTTATACCTATATTTCCTCTCAGGTCAATGATGTCGTATGCAACATCAAAGGACATCCTAGAGAAAAGATTAAATATTTTGTGAATGCTGCATGCAAGAAATGTACTTTCATTTTGCCCAAAAGGGCAGTATTGTTCCAGCGACAAGTCAGGAACACAGCCTCTGAATGGTCAATGAGTCAGGAACACAGCCTCTGATTGGTTGATGAGTCAGGAACACAGCCTCTGATTGGGCAACAAGTCAGGAACACAGTTTCTGATTGGTCGACGACTCAAGAACACAGCCTCTGATTGGTCGACAGACTCGACCAAAGGCATCAGTGGTATCAGCTAACAGCCATGCTAACAACAACAATAACTCTTTTCAACACGGAGAAACAGATAAATAGTGTAGCGAACAAGTTTTGGAAGCTCATACTCATAGCATGGTGTTGTCCGCTTGCCTAAATCATCACACACTCTCCTCAAACCATGAGGAGCTGAAGAAGCAAACTTCAGATACTAAACACATCTCGGCTGATCGACTACATTTGGGGTAAATTTGGCAAACTATCACTTTAGATCAAAAAACAAGAATAATTGTTTGCTGAGTCATACTACCCAAATGTAGCATGACTCAACATTTCCCAGGGCTGAAAGAATGAAAGACTAAAAGAGAAAGAGAGAGTTACAGAGAGAGAAAGAGAGAGAGAGAGAGCAGTCTGGAGCCAGCACGTTGATTCTGGGGGCTGATAGTGTCCGTCCCGTCGGCCGGCCTTAGTAGTGCTCCCTCTCTCAGCCTGCCTGAGTCTGAACAGCCATGTTTACATCCACCCTGACCCAGGTCACTCCTGATAGCCATCGCTCCACTAACATAATAAGCAAAGCAACACAGAATATGCTTTAAAAGCTTAAACTCTAAGGGTCTGTACGGGTCCACACTTCAGTTCCTCACCATCGTACAGAGCTGGGTAACCTGTCCTCCAGAAAAAGAAGAATTTCTACAAGTTAAGTTACGGCTAAAGTAGAAGTAAAAGTAGTTCTCAAAAACTAATGTTGAGTAAAAAGGGCTGAGGCTAAGTGTCTCTACAGAACTGCAGTGAAATTTGTTTGTGCATTTATCATCTGTCAAGGTGAGAACTGCAGAAGAGAGAGATGAAATGAAAAAAGGACAACTGTTGAGTCAGAATAGAACAGAAAAGAATAGAATTGCCTGAGGGGGAAAACCAGACAGAGATGGAATCATGTTCAGGCTCCAGATTGAAGCTGCTGCTGCTTGTGGTCTCTACTTTTTGTTGGTTGGTGGTGTGTGGGTGGTCCACACACAGACATACACATACATATACACATACACACACACACGCTCTCTTAATTGGCTTGTCGTGGTTTCCTCCGCAAGCCAGACTGGTTCGCCATCACCACTACACTTCTCAATTAACCACAGAAAAAGGGAGAGGAAAAGAGAGACTCTTTCCTTTCATAGGAAACACAGACACTAAGGGGATTTGAATGACTGTGACCCATCCTGAGCTGGAACTGGTTGAGCCCTGTGGCTTAAACTGAAAATTCTTCTTCCACAAAATTCTGTCTGAACTCAACTGTAGCCCCACAAAATTCTGTCTGAACTCAACTGTAGCCGACAAACTTCTATTGGAACTCAACTGAAGCCGACAAAATTCTGTCCGAACTCGACTGTAGCCCCACAAAATTCTATCAAAACCCGACTGAAGTCCCACTAAATTCTGTCCGAACCCGACTGTAGCCCCACAAAATTCTGTCTGAACAACTGTAGCCGATAAAATTCTGTCTGAACTTGACTGTAGTCCCACAAAATTCTCTGATCCTGACTGTAGCCTCATAAAATTCTGCCTGAACTCAACCTTAGCCGACAAAATTCTCAACCGTAGCCGACAAAATTCTCAACTGTAGCCAAAAAAATTCTAAAAGTCTGAACCCGACTGTAGCCCACCAAATTCTCTGAACCTGACTGTAGCCTCACAAAATTCTGTCTGAACCCAACTGTAGCCCCAAAAAGTTCTGTCTGAACTCGTCTGTAAGGCAACAAAATTCTCTGAACCCAACTGTAGCCCCACAAAATTGTGTCTGAACCCGACTATAGGTGACAAAATTGAAATGAACAATGAACAAATGAGTTTCATTTACTGCACGTTTTGTAGTTGTGTAGAATATGGTGGTGAGCCTTTGTCTGACGTGTGAATGGGGTTATTTTAACTTAGACTATACAGAACAAGCACATCACATCAGAGGAATAAATGAACGCAGGCGAACAGTAAAACTCCACGAACGACTGATCAGCAGCGTGTTTGCAGAAGTGCAATGAGTTTTCTTGTTTCTGCCTGGATCTTTGAGTTCAGGGATGATGACTGAAGCAGCGAGGTCACAGAGCATCTCTCTCTCTCTCTCTCTCTCTCTCTCTCTCTCTCTCTCTCTCTCTCTCTCTCTCTCTCTCTCTCTCTCTCTCTCTCTCTCTCTCTCTCTCTCTCTCTCTCTCTCTGATACACACTCTCAGGGTTTATGGGCCCCCAGCTGGCCTCTTCCTCAAATACGATGCTGACACCTGCACTCCTTTTTAATGAATAGTCCCTCGGTTTGCGTTTAGTTGTCTGATGCTGACAGTGATGTATTTCAGGCCGTGTAAAAGCTGTAAGTTTGTGAGTTATGTGGCAGATACACTCCAGACTTCATTCCTTACAAGAAACAATTTGTGCTCCCCGTGAGATTTTAGTTAAAGCTATGTGCATGTGTTTTCATTTTTGTTCTGTATTCTAAATGTTTTACTGGCGCTGCTTCTGGAACTCCTGATAAATCACTGGACAGGTTTTGTTTGGTCCACAGTCGGGATAAAACTCTTGACAGGTGCAGGTTTACTCTCTGGATCTCTCACTGTAAAGCCTTCACATAAGGCTTCAGTTGGAGGTGGACAGTGTTTTTATAGAGTGGACATGGTCATATAAAGAGGCTTGACACACATAAAAGCCAACAAGGAGAAGCCTCACAATCTAGCAGTAAGCTACTGGGCAATGTAGTTAACTCAGCTGTTTGAGTGCTAATCTTTTAATGCACATCCTGAAACTCTCCTGTTATGGGTAACAGTTCCTATATTCTGTTTGCTTCCATTTGAATGTGTATCATATCTTTGGAAGTATAAAAAAAAGTTTTCACCCTCTCCGAGTAACGAATGATGACACATTTGTGCATAAAGCAATGAGTAAAAAGTAGGATACTTTACTATACTTTTCACAAACTTTAATCACTTTAATAAAGTTCAGATACTTGAATATACTTGAATACTTGAAAGTACTTAAATATAAAATTGAGGTATTGAAATATTGATTACTCTGATTACAATGCTTCACAAATGATAAAAATTGTTAATAAATTAATCAATAAATTAGCAAAAACTGTCCTCATTACTGTACAGTCTCTATTCTGGCTGATTTCTCAGAATAACGCAGAGTAAGTCAGGACTTGTAGATTGCGTTTTTTTTTCTTTTTCTTTTTCACTCTGGGCCTGAGATTCATCTCCGTCTGGGACACCAAACTCCGGAAGCACATACAAAACATAAAAAATAAAGAGACAATTGATCCAACATCTTTACACACGTTAAAGAGTGTTCCAGTCAGCCCCTCCCTGACCTGCTCTCTCTAATCAACTATCAAAGCAAATATTTCTCAAAGCCTTTTCAAAGGAACAGAGCGATTTAATGTGTTGCCTAGAGAAACCATTATTGCAATAAATTTGCGCGTGTCCCCGGTGGCTGCGTTTGCAGCTGCAGATTGGGTCGGGAGACGCCCTACCATGCTTCTCCTTCACCGGCCGTCTGCAGCCTCTCATGAAGATGGACGAGACGCTCCGGCGAACTTTGTGAGACATGAGTCCTGGGAAACAGCACTTGAAGACGAAGGTTGAGCAATCGAGGAATTATAGAGAGATTTCTGTCAGAATATTTGCTTTCATTTCCCTACTGCGAGGCTGAGTAACCTAATCTGCATGTCAAAGCCAAGATGGAAACGCAGTAAAACTGTGTTCTGCCAGTGAGAGTTTAGGATGATATCTTTAACGGCTCTTTCGTTTTTTTCTTTGGTTCTACATAAGTCTGTTTAGTGATCCGTTCTCAAAGGCACCGTAAACTGTCCATATTCCAAACTTCAGATCATCTGCAGGGCTTTTTTTTCACCCATGACTTTGATGTTCGCCAAGAGTTTAGCGAGTAAGAACATGCAGGAGTTTTCCTCATTAAGGCCCGTTCCTCTGGAGGCCTAAAGGATCCGCCTGAAGCGGAGGAAAGCAGTCTCTTCATGCCGTCACTGGAATGTGATCAAGGGAGACTTCCTCCGCTCTGTTCGCTTTTCACATTCTGTTATCAGCATTACTCACTCAGAGATTACGCTGTCAGAAAAGAAAAAGCCTCACTAACGTGAGCAAGGGCCATAATATGAACTTCATATAACCTTGCACACCATGACCGACAGGATGAGCCATCATTTTTGAGCTTGATATTCCAATAAAGCTTCGATTTCAATCAGACTAGCAGAGGCTCTCTCAAACGTTAGCTGTTTTCTTTGAAATCGCACGTATCTGTAGCCAAGTCATTTCACTCCAGGACTTTATTTACAACGTTTTTGACAACAGACGAGGGACTCCGTTCACACTGTGGTGCGAGAGAAATGTAAAGTTGTTTGGGTAAGAGATGACGGCTTAAGTTATTGGTTTACGGTGGAGTGCAACTCGAGCGTTAAATGGGTTTGTTTGGACTGAAACTCTTTACAGATGGGACGTGTTGTGAGCAGAGTTGTGAATACCTCACCGCTTACTTGTTAAACAACCGGCCTCTGATCTCCTCCCTCAGACACAGCGGCCACCGTGGCCCAGATCCATCCCCAGAAAACCCCAAACCTGGGTGGCTTGGAGACGAACGAGCGCTAGAAATCGCTCACTGTGTAGACGTTAGACGCAGAGGAAAAGCATTACTGGGTCCATACGTGAGCATTCAAACGCTGAGAAATGTTTGCAGTTCCAGTTGCACCGTCATGATTGGTGAAGGTTCTGTGATCACCTTTTCTGGCCTGATAAGAATGCGACTGAGTGACGTACCGGCGGCTGATCTACTATTCACTGATAAACAGTGTTTTGGAATAAGAGCTGATAATTTGGTGCCCTGTTATTCTTCGTGTTGGCTATAAAAAGTGTTCAGTGTTATACTGTTACATCCCTAAATGAGAGCCTTTATTCACTCATTCACCCACTCATCATACTCAGTTATTCATTACTCATTCATTCATCACACTCCTTCATTCATCCCTTATTCATTCATCACACTCACTTATCACACCCACTTATTCACCACTTATTCATCACACTCACTCATTCATCACACTCATTAATTAATCACACATACTCATTCATTCACCACATTCACTCATTCATCACGCTTATTTATCACACTCGTTCATTCCCCACACTCATTCTTGACACTCCTTAATCACTCTCATTCATCATACTGCTTCTTTCGTCTCTCATTCATTCATCACACACACACTCATTCACACACTCATTCATGCTTTAATCACTCACTCATTCATCACACTCACTCATTCACCACACTTGTTCATTTATACTCATTCATTCATCACTCACTCATTAATCACACTTATTCATTAATTACACTCATTCATTCACCACATGCTTTAATCACTCACTCATTCATCACACTCATTTATTGACCACACTCACTCTTTCATCACACTCACTCACTTACCACATTCACGCATTAATCATACTCATTCACTGACCACCCTCAGAACATTACCATCATTATTATCTTAATCAGCCTGCCAGTTTTCTCATTATATTATTGACCCTAAATTGATATTTAATTGTAGACGAAGCTCAGAGGGAGCATGTGAGAAAGAGAAGCTCTTCTGGGTTTCTTGTATTTCAGCTTGAGACTGAGCTGGATTCCCGAGGCTGCAGATTCCACGCTGTGAGCCGAGTGCACTGCTTTAGCTCTGGATCTGTTTAAGGATGGCCTAGAGACGCATCAGTCTGCGGTAGGTCCCCCGTTTATTTATCCTGCACGGACTCCGACTATTTTTGGGTCGACTTCACAGGACACTAATTGCTCTCATTTCACTGTTAGGTAATGGGAACGAGAGGAAATGAACAATTACTCCCATGTTTGTTTGAGGGTGAGGTTGAGTCTGCATCTCTGTGGGTGTGCATGTGTGTGTTCAGATATACATGCAGTGTGTTGTTAATAAAGCGATGTTTGGAGGGCATGTATGTGTGTTACTCATTCAGCAGTGTTTTCCACCATGAAGGTTCTACATCTGCCTTTAAACTCACGTTCCTGTTGAGGATTTGTTTCACTTTTTGAGGTGGTCAAATGCTTTAAATTGATTTTAAGACTTCATCTGTTCACTCAGGCTTTTTCTCTCTCTGCTTTTTCTCTGTTCTCTTCGGTATTATATCAGATCTGTCATCTGTATATTCAGCATATCTGTTCATTAATTACTGAGCTTTATGTTGTCTGCAACTAGATTTTTCCTGCTCTTACAGGTGCTGTTGGTTTATAGAAATGTGTTAAACACATATACTGTATTATTGTGTTTCTGATGGCTTAGGAGACAATAGGTGCGTTTCCACCAAAGCTTCATCACCTTTTGAGGAACTAAAGATTCCACAACTAAAGGATGACCACACAGTTCCTGAACATGTTCTTCTGTTCCTGTGATTTTAATAGCTGGTGATCATTTCTTGCTTGCTGACAGTCTGTATCTACTTTGGAAAAGAAACATTTCTTAGCAGTACGACCCATAAACAAAAACTCCAGAGCTGAAAATGCAACTAAAGTTTTTTTTTTTTTTTAAGTTCCTGGTTCCTGCTGAGGTCACCAATCTTGTCCACAAAGGGCCAATGTGGCTGCAGAAGAACTTCTCATATAACCAGTCAGTTGAAGACTAAGACCAACTGATTAAACAGGTGGAACCAGGTGAACTTCTGCTTGTTTGGGAGGAAAGCCTGCAGCCACACTGGCCCTTCAAGGATAAGACTGATGACCACTGTCCTATACCTTAAATACCTTCAACATCATCAATACTCTCAATACCTTAATACAATCAATACCCTCAATACCTTAAAAAACATCAATATTCTTTAAAGCCATCAATACCCTCAATACCATCAATACCCACAAAACAATCAATACCTTCAGTACCCTCAATCCTATCAATACATTAAATGTCATCAATACCATCAACATCATCAATATCCTCAAAACTATTAATGCCATCAATACCCTCAAGACCCTCAGTACCACCAATACCCTCTATATAATCAACATCATCAATGACCCCAAAATCATCAATACCATCAATACACTCAATCCTATCAATACCATCAATTCACTCCATACCATAAATACCCTCAATACTATCAATACCATCAATACCCTCAATTTACTCTCAGTAAATTCAGGAGGAATCAGTTTGTCTGTTCTGCCTGTTTCTCTCACAGGTGTTTGTACCTCAGAAATCTGATTTCTTGAAACTGAATTCTTCTACAGAAACTGCAAGAGTTTACAGAACTGCGGATAGATTTCAGAAACATCTCTTCCTTTTCTCTCTCACTGTCTGTCTCTTTCTCTCATTATCTCTCTCTTTCTTTCTTTTGCTCTGTCTTTCACTCTCTCTCTCTCTTTCTCTTTCTCTCTCTCTCTCTCTCTCTCTCTCTCACTGTCGTTCCTGAACTCATTCTGAAACAGAAAGCAGGCAAGAGGCTGCAGAGTGTCAGTCTGCGGTTCTTCAGAATCAGTCTGAGCTTCTTTCTCTGCCACACACACTTCATTAACTTTCACCTGCATCTGCTTTTAGTCACACTGAAGCTTTGGCCACCGATCGTGCTCAGCTTTTCTCGCAGCGCAGACCAGGTTTATTAAACACACCAGCGCAGACAGATAGAGCTCCAGCTCAGACCTTTCTGAAATAATATATGCAGTTTGAACAGGACTGTGTTCTCCTCCTCCCCCTCAAAGACCCTACCCCGCCCCTGAGCAATAAATCTTGGGCTTCAGAGCTCGGCCAAAATTAATAACTCCATTATCACCCTGGTTTCTCAGCAGAGCCGCTGTGGTTGAAGAGAGAACAGCAGAGCTCTCAGGGCTTTAATGCTGCAGCACTTCAGCCCAGAACACTTAAGACCTGCTCACATATTCACACTGCAGATCTGAGCAGCTTTATCTGACTTCACACAACACTCTGCCCTTTAACCCACTGCTCCACAGTCCGGGACACTCGGCACATTTCTGCTTTTCCTTCATCAGGTGTGTTAGAGAAGATTTGGGAAATGGTGAGTGTGTTTACATGCACTTAATACTCCAATCATTATCATATTGCTGCAGTTATCTGATTATTAAGAGATTTTGAAAACACACACTCTGATTTCTTAAATCAGATTAAGGTCTATAAATCTGATTGTGTTAAAACAGAGCGCTGTCCCGGTAACAGCAAGCAGTGTTTAACACAGCACCCACGAGACAGAACACAACACTTTTGGAGCAATGCTGAAACCAACTACATGCTCGACAAAATGAAGGATTTGAATATTCTTCATCTTCTAGATGATATATGGTCGTATTTCCCACTAAAGTAACTCAATGTTTGCAAAAGCTGCTTGACGTTTGATTTTTATGTTACGTTTACGTCACGTCTTATTCTGTGAATTTATTTGCTGGTTGTAAAGCATAAATCCGATTACTGCCTCACTCATGTAGACCCAAAGTTTCTCCATTATCTGATTACCCAAGAGCATGAAAACACACTGAATCAGTTACTGACACAATCTGATTTTCTGCAGTTATCAGATTATTAAGTGTAAACACACTGAACAAGTTACTGACACAATCTGATTTTCTGCAGTTATCAGATTATTAAGTGTAAACACACTGAACCAGTTACTTACACAATCTGACTTTCTTCAGTTATCAGATTATTACATGTAAAAACACTGAACCAGTTACTTACACAATCTGGTTTTCTGCAGTTATCAGATTATTACATGTAAACACACTGAACCAGTTACTTACATGATCTGATTTTCTGCAGTTATCAGATTATTAAGTGTAAACACACTGAACCAGTTAATTACAATCAGATTTTCTGCAGTTATCAGATTATCAAGTTTAAACGCACTGAACCAGTTACTGACACAATCTGATTTTCTGCAGTTATTGGTTTATTAAGAGTATGTAAACACACTTACTGCTCTAATCTGTTAGGGTCCTGATATGCCAAGCCATTAAAGACAGTTCACTGTCACTTTCGCTGTTAAAATCTGTGCTGTGACTTCAGTGGACAGACAGAATTAGAGGACATAACTTTCCAGATCAGGAGGGGGCAGCAGTCTGTGTTTGCAACTGAAGAAAGAAAGCTAGACGACTTGCAAAAGTCCTGGCTAACCAGCTTGGCAGAAAACTATGAGCTAGCAGGCTAGCAGGCTAGCAGGTTTCTTCTGTGATGTTACATTTTTCTATGCAAAGATTCAAATGTCAAATGTCCGTGTTTATGCTTTATCTACCATGTGAATGTTAAAGTAAAGAACCGTTTGTTTGGTGCTAAGACAACACAGAAACCCAGCAAAAATTAGCATCTCTTTAATCAAATAAAAATGCTGCTCATGAAAAAAAGGTTTCATCAATCTGAGAAATCAGTAGCTGGCACATGTTCACAACTGTATGATACAAAAATTAATTAAAGAAGAGCATCTTGTTGTTTTGTGTTCGTGTTATCAGAGCACCTTCAGAGCTCTCATGTGTCTGTGTTTATTTATAATAACATTCAGCTTTGTTGAGAAGAAGTTTAAAACTTTGGATGTTCCAATAGCAAAAATGGTTAAATTGCCTGTTGGTAGATAAACCTTTGCTTTTGCAGATTAAAGACTGCAAAATATGATATTTTAGCCAGTGTAAACATCTTAAATGTAGTAAATATATCTGGTATTTCTCATTATGAGGTTGTTGTAAGAATATTATAAGATTATTCCATCTGTTTCTATATTTTTTACTTTTTTTTGAGTAATTTTATCTTATGAAAGTGTCTTATTCCACTGGCACATCATTTTACAAGAAATAACACTTAAGATGTAAAATGGTCTGCCAGTGGAATAAGACACTTTAAATTATTATTATAATTATAATTTAATTATTATTAAAATTATTCAAAACAAGTAAAAAAGTGTCTATAAATAAATTATTCATAATATTCTTACAAAAATGTTATAATGAGGAATATTGAACAATTTCACTACATTTAAGATGCTTACATTTGCTAAGATTTAATTTTTTAAATTTATTCAGTCGCTGTGTGTACCTGCTCTGCTCTCTTTTGCTTTTATGTGTGTGGGAGGGGGGTCTGTAGACGTTCCACAATCGACACATTAACAACCCGTTTGATTGCATAAAATGGCAAATCATATTGAATGACATCATCAGTCATGTCACACTGCTTAAAATTTCAGCACCCCCAACTTGGAACATCTTCCTGCATCTCTGTCCTCAACACTGACCTGCTGGACTCAACAGCCAATTAAAAGAATCACTTTCATCAGCGACGCTGATTTAAATTCAGCAATTAATTGACCAAAATAAAGATAAAGACTGACTGCAGTCAACGATGCACTAATCACAGGTAACACGCCTTATCGTACACAATAATATTCAAACAAAACTAAATCTGATCTGGTAGAGGAATGTCTGTTTCCTGTCTTTAAGGGAGATTCACTGCTGGGAGTTTAATTTGAATTTACTTTGGCTTTTTATTAGGTCAGAGTAGTTTACAGTAGATCATCTTTACAGTAGGGCTGCAACAAAAGACTAATTTCATAGTCGAATAATCTATCGATTACTGAAACGAATAATCGATTATTCGGATTATTAATCACTACATTACCAAATAACTTTTATGTAGCTATTAGCTTTTAAATTTAGATTGAGGTTGTTTTATGCATTTGCCAACTAACAATGAAGACAATAAAGATGAATACCATTCAAGAATTCACTGTTTTAATGAATTTTCCTGCTAATACAAAAGATAAATAAAACGCCAATGTATTTTTCCTGTCAGAATTTATAACCAAGGATGTGCAAAGTAGCAGCAATAAAATATAACAAAACTAAATCATTTTTTAATCAAGTAAATAAAAAAATCTAAAATTAAATTTAAATTTTAAACAGTGCGGTCTGTGCTCTGTGCATTCTGCTGTCTGTCTAAACTCTGCTGCAGCTAAATTCTACAGTCACAGGTCTTTACTGAAACGGAGGAAAGTCAGTATCTCTCCGTGCTCTTGTGACAGACTTGCTCTCCTCTGAGAGCAGATATTCCCAGTTGACGCGCTCTATTGGAGCAGACAGGAAAGTGGCGAAGGTTTGTGGCAAACTTGCTCTCTATGAACAGTTAAACTTGAACGATTTTGTGTAAACGCTTCGTTTCAATGGTAACCCTTGCTAGTGCTAGCTCGCTAGCGCAACTATCGCCGCGTCCCAAACCACACACTTCTGTGCTTCACACACTACACTAATGAATGCACTTCTAATGGTATATGCGCTATTTTTACACACTATTTAGTGAGCTAGTATGCGGTTTGGGACGGGGCATATCTTACCGAGCTGAATCTTCTTTATCCAGTGAGCCGACAAGTTTCCTCTTCAGATGCTCCAACATGGAGGTTGTGCTCCCATGCCAGCTAAGGTCAGATTTACAAATAGCACAACTGACAACCTTTTTCTAAGTTTAGCTCCCACACTTTTGAGGATTTTGTTCTTGAGGCTGCTATCATGCTGTTGTTAACTCTTCAGTGAGCAGTAATGTCAAAACGTTCCTAGTGTTGCCAACTAATTTGGTCGTCGATTTTAGTCGACTAAGTCGAATAATCGTTGCACCCCTACTTTACAGTGGAAATTTCTCCACAGCAGTAAACATACGAAATACCTGATGATGTCACCACTACTCATTATGTCACTGTAGAAATTAATACACTGAAACGAAACTGTTAACAGGTTCTCTGTCAACTAATGATTAATATGTCATTGACTAGTCAGTGATTTTGGTGCTATGTTTCTTTACTGATCTGTCAGCGGTTAATGAGGAGCTTCAACATATTTACATACGGCTGCTCATTCAGCCAATAGCATTTTCTCTCTCTCTCTCTCTCTCTCCTCTCTCTCTCTCTCTCTTTAGGTTTTTTCAGAGCCTCAGGGCACCTGTTCATGTCCAGTTGGTCCAGAGGCTTCTGGAAACTTCCTCCAATTTCAATAACTCATTCACACACACTCACACACCTCCATAAACATTAATCTTTTTTACCCACTCGTACTCTTTTATACTTACTCATTTCTGTTTGTTGTGCTCTGCTGATTTCACCCACTTGTTCACTCCATGTTCTATATGTTTTATTATATTTTATTACTCCTCTGAGGTCCACTTATAACTTTTGTGTGGTTTTATGTACCAAACATTAGCATTCAAAACATTCAAAAATTACTTATGTAATTAATTTTTACTTGACCATTGTCCAGCCTTTCTTTATGTCTTAGATTTAAACTTTTTCTGTTATTGTGCTTTTAAGACTGATATATGTAAATAGCACTGTTCTGATAGCTGTCCAGTATTGTGCAATCAAAAAGCAGTTGGGAAGCACTCCTCATAACTTCAGCATGAATGGGTGGGGCTAGACTGCTGTAGGATGAATGGGTGGGGCTGAACTGCTGTAGGCTGACTGGGTGGGGCTAAACTGCGGCTGAATGGGTGGGGCCAAACTGCTGTAGGATGAATGGGCGGGGCTAAATGCTGCAGGCTGAATGGCATCTATATAAAATGTGTTTATAGTGGTGACATCACAACCATGATGAATTGAAAACAGGCTGTTTTTTTACAGATTAGTTTGCATGTACAGACTGTATGTATTGAAGAGTGAACAGTACATTTTAAATCAGTTTACAGCAACAGTTGGTTTTTCTATGATTTGGGAACTCTAACACATCTCAGGGATGCGTGATTATACAATATGTGCAGTGTGTGACGTTCTCCTTTGAGCGTGAAAGCAGCCGTCCTTTGGCACAACATCTAAGTTTGAAGTGAAAAGTGTTATCAAAGGCTTCATGGAGCAGGCAGGACTTCTCCCAAACATTCTGACACCTTCACAATGACACACACATCAAAGCCGAATCAATATTTACACACGTTCACTCTCCAAACAGCAGAGCGGCTAATGCTGCACATTTCCATTTCAAACAGATCCGCTGATGGAAAAAGCTACAAGAGAAAGCAGCAGCAACCCATCAAGTGAAAATAAACCGCACTGAACAAATTCTTTTACATGAAATGTCAATACTGCCGAGAGCAGACAGTTCTGACAGCAGTGTGGAGCTCACAATCAGCCACTTTACTCACCAAGTACAGAACACAAATAAATAAACACTATTACTCACTGCTACGTACTACAGCAGTCACTACTGCTCACTACTTCTACACAACTACACACTATTGCTCACTCCCATCTACTACTACTCATTCTACCAGCATTTAGCTGGATTAACAGGAGGAACCAGTACACAGAAGCAAGGACAGTTGTGAGAATTGGAGATTTTTGAGTGTAGTGAGCATCAGACTGTCCATGTAAGTCTATGAGTAGAGCGTCAGGGTCTGGAATGCAACAAGATTTTTTCTGCGATGTAAAAAACGCAGTGTCTGCTGTTAATTTAGTGGCATGTGACTAACAAAATACTTTACACTGACATCCAGACTGATAACCATGCAACTCCTAACACTACTACGCACTACAACTCACGACTAATCACCACTGCTTACTACACATTACTACACACTACTACAAACTGCTACACACTGCTTCACACTGCTGCTCACTAATACATTACTACACACTGCTACACACTGCTGCTCACTAGCGCCAATATGTACTACCACACACTGTTGCTCACTACTCCACACTGCAGCTCACTACTTCATACTGCGGCTCACTATTACACACTGCTGCTCACTGCTTCATACTACTGCTCATTACTGCTCATTAGTACACACTGTTGCTCACTACTCCACACTGCTGCTCACTACTTCACACTGCTGCTCACTACTTCATACTGCTGCTGACTACTATGCAATACTACATACTGCTGCTCACTACTACACTCTGCTGCTCACTACTCCACATTGCTGCTTTCTACTACACACTGTTGGCCACTACTACACATTACTACACACTGCTGCTTACTACTATACACTGCTGCTTACTACTGCTCACTACTACACATTTCTATGCACTACTACAAATTTCTACTCACTGCTCACTACGACATATAATAAATATAACACAAAATAATATACATTTAATATCTTTTGTTAATAATGTGGCAATATTATAATATAATTATAATTATAATATAAATATCATGAATGCTAGAAATTCCAGAAAAAAATTTAAGCTCTGGTAATACAATTCAATATTCTGTATTGGTGATATGTTTCAGTGTATTTACAGTAGAGGATAGTCACCGTATTTACTGTCCAGCCCAAATATCCGGCCCCCGGCCCCCTCACACCCCCCAGCGGGAGCTCAGTTATCACTTCACGTGCTGAATGAGTTTTTATGAGATTTTTTATGAGGAACACTTGAGTCCTCCTGCGTCAGCGCCCACAATCAGCGGCCATCTGGCGCGACTTAGCGCTTCACATGGCTCTGACCCCACATACGTCCAGCTGACACCAGGAAACTCAATACAGTACAGAGCTCCCCACTACTTCACTACACACTGACACACTCACACACACACACACACTCAGAGCGGCAACAGAATGCAGTGAAAACATGGGTTCTGCTTTATAATATGCTAATTTATAATCAATCACTGAGCAAAAACTAAATCCCACTAAATCAACTCCAACACCATCACAACTACATTAAGCATGATGATTAAAGTTTGTATAGTTATATTTTGAATGAACATCTAACAGGATCCATCTGAGTTTTATATTATGTGTCATTTTAATTTTTATTCACAATCAAATATGGATTTTCTGTTGTTTTGGTAAAAACCAGCTGTGACCAAAATACTCAATTTAATGATAATTTAAGTGAAAAAACTCGCTTTTAGCCACATGGCTTGTTCAGTTTGAAGCATTTCTTCAGGTTTGTGCTCAGACAGAACATACGGACCAAATCATATTTAAATATTTAGGGCTGAACAACATGGGGGAAATAGCCAATTGCAAATTTTCTGACTAATATTGCAACTACAATTTAATTTGCAATTACTTTCTATAAATTAAAGACTTGTTTTTTTGCCAAGAAGACCAGAATATCCACTTTTTCTGGCTTGAGGCTTGACCCCTGAATGTAGTGTGCCAAACAGCCAGCAAGTTGTGATGTTACAACACATGGAGGTTTGCCTCTGATTGGTCTAACTCATCTAGAAGCAGTTCACAAGCTCTGTGTTATTTGACTAAATGTCCCCTCTTAAAACCTCAGGCAACACTTTTGATAAAATAGGCAATAAAATAAAAAACTGCAGCTCTTGTGATTTGAAAAATGTGATTTTGATATATAAAAAAAACATCATTTTTTCAGCCCTATCAGATGTGGACTTAAGAAATTAACTGCAATCAGCCACCAGCGTCTAACCACAGCTATTTACAACCATCAAGTCTGCAAATAAATCACATTTTAGACTGATTAGCCTTGTTGCACTGTGCTGGACGGCAGTCAGAGCGACTAAAACACCACCACGTGCTCACACTCACTCACTCACTCACTCACTCACTCACTCACTCACTGGCACAGAGGGAGGTGTGTACTCACAGGTACGAGGTGAAGGGGCTGATGTCGCTCGGCACGGCCGATAGTCCGAGTTCAGAACAGTCCACCATCATCAGCAGCCCGTCCTCCGCACACGAACACACCGCCGGACACGCTCCACCGGACCATACGCTCCGCAGCACACACACCAGCAGCAGCAGCAGCTCACGCAGCATGACCACTTACTGACCACAACACACACACACACACGTGAGAGATTGTCCAAGTGCGTCCAGAGTGTGAAACTCTGCAGAATCACGATTCCTCCTTTAAATCTTTGAATATCTGATCCCTCTCCTCATTTATTCTGTCACTTCAGACTCTCAGGGGTGAGTGAGTCACTGAGAGAGACGCACAGGTTACACACTCTCTCTCTCTCTCTCTCTCTCTCTCTCTCTCTCTCTCTCTGTCCATCTCACTTAGAAGATATTCACCTATTGTAGTGGAAATGTGCATGCCTTTTCTGATTGGCTGGAACTCTGGGGGTGGGAGGAGCTTGAACACTCCCCCCGGGCTCTCTCTCTCTTTCTCACTCTGTCTGTTCTACTATAGCAGACAGGCTGGAGGAAAGAGGAGAAAAATACACCACACACTACTACAGATTAAACCTCACTATTACTCACTACTGCACACTACAACTCACTCTTGCACATGACAACTCTATTATATATTAAAACTCACTACTTATACTACTTATACTACTTCATACTGCTACATTCACTGCTACACAGGACAACATACTACTATTTCTCACTACAACTCACTACTATTCATTACAACTCACTACTGCACACTACACCTCAATGCTACATGACACACTCATTAATATGCACTACTGCAAACTACAATTAACTGCTTCTCACTACAGTTCACTACCGCTCACTAAAACTCACTACTATTCATTGCAACTCACTACACCACAACACCACAGCACATCACAAACTACTCACTATTACTGACCACAACGCACTACACTACAGCACATCACACACTGCTCACTACTACTGACCTCAACACACCATAACACTACAGTACATCACACACTGCTAACTACTACTAACTGCAATGCACTACACTACAGCACATCACACACTGCTTATTATTACTGTCCACAACGCACCATAACACCACAGCACATCACACAGTTCTCACTATTACTGACCACAACGCACCATAGCACTACAGAACACCACGCTCTGCTCACTAGTACTGACCACAATGCACTACACTACAGCACATCACACACTGCTCATTATTACTGACCACAATGCGCCATAGCACTACAGTACATCACACACTGCTCACTACTACTGACCACAACACACCATAATACTACAGCACATCACACACTACTTACTACTACTGACCACAATGCGCCATAACACCACAGCACATCACACACTGCTTACTACAACTGACCACACTGCACCATAACACCACAGCACATCACACACTGCTTACTACAACTGACCACAATGCACCATAACACCACAGCACATCACACACTGCTTACTACTACTGACCACTAATGCACTTTTTTACTATAGAAAGGTTAAAGCTCTAGCTGGTGAAGTTCTTCACTTCCACAATGCTGCATTAGCTCAGTCTGGAGCGAGCGGCACTTTATGATGATTTTTATGTTTGATCGCATTAAGATGTTCAGGTCACGCATAGTGGGAATCTAACGTGGATCATTAACTTCAGCCTAAGTGAAAAATCATAATAACATTAATTCTTTAACAGTCCTCATGTTTTTGCAGAGTCTTTATTATGTTACAAAAAACCCTGCAGAAGCGCAGTCACGCCAGATTCACTGCCAGCACCTGCAGCCTAATCATCACATCAAACACCATCATAGCTCAGTGCTCAGGCTAATGTAGCTGTGCTGCCTGAGGACACCACTGTCTTATTTACATAAACTCTGGCATTTCTAAAACAAACCTAAGTTCATCTTTTTGCACTGAAAAATGGACGAAGGACGGTGTTTTCTGATGTTCCTCTTTTGCTCCTGCTGCCTGCTGAAAGAGAAAGGCGAGACCGGCAGAAGGGAAGAAAATCCACATTGCTGAAAAGAAGGGATTTAAGAACAATGCTGCCGCGGTAGAGGAAAGAAGTTGAAAGTTGGAGCTGATGTCACCAAACACAGCTCTGCAAACAGACCCACCTTCGGCCATCTGCTGCGGAAGCCGGGGTTGGGTTACCTGCTGTAGTGGAGCTACAGGAACTGCAGGAACCCTTCACTCTGGATCAAAGGCCCCACGGCGCTCTCCAAGCAGCGGCATCTTTAAATACACAAAAGAGAAGCTACCTGGGTCTCACCTGTCGGAATTGACCACGGGCTATTTGAGCTCCATGAAGCAGGAAGTCCACTGAATAGACAGCTGGAGATAACGGGGTGGTGAGGGTGGGGTTGGTATAGGGGGATACGGTGTAATTGGAGAAGTGAGTCCAACCAACCCAGAGTCTTGGAGGGTCAGGGTCAGGTTATTACACCACTACACCTTCACCTACCCCCCACACCCAGGCACAGCTAAAGTCTGTTTACACTGCACCATTTCTACACTGATTTTAGCTCAGACTCTCTGTCAGGCAGAGTTGAGGCTGGTGGGCTTTAGTCTGCAGATGATGAGCCAGTCAGAGTCAAATGTTTGTAAAGAAAATCAAATAATGTCTGATGGTTAGTAGGAGTTTAAGATGAGTTGAAGTGTTTTATTTTTAGTAATTCTTTGTTTGGACAGTTCACTGTAGATGCTTACCTTGCATGTAACTTACATTTAAATCCTGAATTTAAGTAATCTAACACTGGTACTAATCCTAACCCTGTTAGTTATCCTAACACTGGTATTAAACCTAACCCCAGTACTAATCATAAGCCTGGTACTAATCCTAACACTGGTATTAAACCTAACCCTGGTACTAATCCTAACCCTGGTAGTAATCCTAACACTGGTATTAAACCTAATCCTGGTACTAATCTTACTCCTAACACTGCTATTAATCCTAACACAGATGTTAAACCTAACCCTGGTATTAAACCTAACCCTGGTACTAATCCTAACTCTAGTAGTACTCCTAACACTGGTATTAAACCTAATTCTGGAACTTATCCTAACACTGATAGTAATCCCAACACTGGTATTGAACCTAATCCTGGTACTAATCCTAACCCTGATAGTAATCCCAACACTGGTATTAAACATAATCCTGGTACTAATCCTAACCCTAGATTTAATTAGTAATCTGAGCCTGTGCAGTTAACTCCCCTAAAATCACCCAAATGTGTTTGTCTGTACAGCCATGAGCTGCTAAACATGCAGGTTTGATTTGTTGTCTGTGTGTCCAAACAACGACAGTGTGTAGGTTTTCATGTTGGTTTGGTGAGTTTGGTTCAGTTCAGGGTGGCGATTGAAATGGTATCTTGGTAAATGAAATCATCCTCAATCTAGTATGTAATATGTCTAACAGTTCAATTTTGAGTTTGTTTTAAGAATATCATACGGTTCTTTGCTTTATTACTGCACATTTTTTATTGTTTTTAGATATTTTATCTATTGAATTTGTTTCATTCCAGAAACTGGCAGAGCATTTTTTCTTTATAAGCAATTAGCAAAATGATTTGCTAAAGGAATGAGAACTTTACTGGATACAAATACTGGATAAATCTAGAAATAATTAAAACTAGAAAGGAAAAGTTCATGAACAAACTTCATGAAAAAACGTCAAAACAGTAAAAGACTGTTGGTGGTTGCTAAAGTGTTGATTAGATGTTGGTAGGTGGTTGCTATGGTATCCCAGGTTGCTTCTAAGGTGTTGCTAGGTGGTTGCTATGTTATTAAATCGACTGGTACCTTAAATCCACTGCTTCCTTAAATTCACTGCTACCTTTAATCTATTTCATAATTTAAATTCAATGGCATCTTAAATCCACTTATATCTTAAATCCACTTGCTATCTCAAATCTCCTGCTACCTTAAATTCACTGGCACGTTAAATCCACTGTCACTTTAAGCACACTGCTACCTTAAATTTCCTGCTACCTTAAATCACTTGAACGTTAAATCCACTGCTACTTTAATCCATTGTTTGGGCTGATATTGTGCATTAGGCTGTATGTGTGTGAGTCTGTGTATACTGTGTATGAGTGTCTGTGTGAGAGATGTGCATTGTGACATCTCTTGTAGCAGTTAGACTTGAATGTGCCGAAGATTCTGCCATTCATTTCCTATGGGAAAAAAAACGTCTTAAAGTGAGCTCTATAAAAAACGTACATCGAACTGGTTTAAAAATCAGAAGCCACGTTATCAGGTATAGGTCCTATGATCCTGCAAAGTTTTGTGGTTCTAGCCCAAAAACTGTGGGACAAGAAACATTTTATTTTTTGAGCATAGATTAAAAATAAGAAGATGACAAAGAACAGTATGTTCGCTTTTCCAAGCCAACTGTATTATTTTCTAATATTATAATCGTTGAGAAAGTGCGAGATAATCAGTCTTTATAATCTGTTATTAATATATAATCTGTGTATAAAGTTGTATAGTGTCTCTGAGGCTTTACATTTTTCAGCTGTTTTCTGTAAATGTTTGTTTTTGTAACTAAAATACAGACAACACATTAAAAAACTAAACAACTTATTTCAACTGAGAGGTTCTGATATCAGTCACACTGCCCAGGGACAATTCTGGTAGCTGGACAAATGGGTGAAGTTCTGGTCATATATTGATGTTAATATTCTGTGTAAAAGGTACTATTTCAGTAAGTACATTACATTAGAAGCTGGTGACTCATCAGTGAACTTCCCCTAATAGAGTTTCTCTCTGTGAAATCCAGCATTTCACACAAAGCCTTCAGCATTAAAGGATTCTAAAACTCACATTAAACAGCTGAATATTGCGTATGTTTGACTTCAGAAATGCTGTAAACTCTGAGCTATGAAGAACAGTTATGAAGCTGTAAAATCTGAGCAGCTGAGCTAATTTTGCCTCTTAGTGAGAAACTGACAGTATAAAATACAGTCAATTCATACAACATACAAAAATATGCCGACTAACGTGAGGACACGCCAGAGCCTGCAGGCTGCAGCAGCAGAGAGACAAGGACGCTCTTCTTTTTGATGCTTTTTTCACTCTTTTGCCACTGGCTCTCCAATTACTCAGGCTGAGCTACGACAGGAGTTCAACAGCAATAAATAAAGATGATAAGTGTCTGATTTCCTCAAATAAGGTTCCTTTAATCGCCCCATCAGAAAAGGCAGGGTGTCATTTAAGGATCCCATGTGGAAAAAAAAATTTTTCATAAATTTTAAATGTGTCGATCAAGAATATTTTTGCAATGTATGAAAATGGCCAAAAACTATATTCATTAAATATATTGTTAAAATTAATTTATTTGTATTAGTTATTACATTTGTTCAGTTGTGTGTAGTTGTAATAAAGGTTATAGATGTAACTAAACAGTACTGACTTCTGTGATCTACATTGTGCTTTACATTAGCCATGTACATTTGCAGTACGAAACTCACACACAATGTATTTTAAATGAACAAGATATCAAATCATAACTGCATTTTCACAGAGTATTAATACCTACAACTCTTGCTTCTATCATGTTGAAGGTTCATTTGCTAATATTTAAAATGAAGATAGTGCAATACAAATTAATTTCAAAAGGCATCAGACAGTAAAGTGCATTAGACAGGATTTTGGATATTTTCATACATTTCCAAATGGATTTGATAAACACATTTACATACATTTATTTTTGTATGGTACATTTCTTTGTGTAATATTTCCCCATACATTTTAAAATAAATGCATTTTTAAATATATTTGGTTAATACGGCAATATATTCTGAAATACAGTTTAGTGTTTGAATGTATTTCAGTATAGACTGCAACGTGTTTAAAATGTATTTCAAATATATAAAAATACATGTCCATATGTGTTTTTTCCACAGGAGGACAGGGCTTTATTTTCTAAATATGAACTCTTCTCACTGGCACACAGCACAGTTTGTTTATGTTTAGCATCCAGATATTCACAAAGACCGATGTTCTAAAGTCGGACGCAGACTTTTCGTTCCGTAGTTATATCTAAAGGCCAAAACATGTCTGATATCTGATGCTTGCTTGTTTACTTTTAAACTATAGTACGTTAGCACAGCTAATACAATAGCAGCCATCTACAAGCCTACATTTTGTCCATGATTCTGTCCACAGACTCCACCATGCTGGCCTGTTAGCTACATTAGCCTCGGAGCTGCAGACAGAGGTGAAGGTGTGTTGGGCTCGGTCATGCTGAGAGAGCGCGAGAGAAAGATAAAGAGCGTGTACGATGGTATCTGTCCCGCGAGTGGTGATTACAGCTGGGCTGGAATGTTAACACGCCGTGATAATATTTTACTGTCTCCATTTCAGTTCAGTCAAGCGGAACATCTGAGAAAAGATGGATCTGAAACTGCTGGAATGGATGGAATACGGAGGAGCTTTCAGACAGCAAGTCCCGCCAACTGTTTACAAGCTAAGAGCTAGCTTAGCAGACAAAGGCTAGTTAACAGCTGTGTTCGAGCTTGGTTAGCTTGGGTAGCAAAAATCTGTCCATTTTCTTCTTCATTTCCTTCAACAGAATCAGAGAACCAACCTGAGCAGCTAGTGTTAAAATGAAACCTGGAAAAAGTCTTTCATCTTAAACGTGACATCATCATGACAGTTCATAGTGCTAGATAACACAGCCGAGGCCAGCATCGAGTCTGAGCACGTGATGTTACCTCTCCACTGCTCTTCACTGCTGTAGCGCTTTCATAGGACGACAAGAACAACAAACAAACTTGTACAAAAGCGCAGCAGTGAGAATATTAACATGGACTAGAAAACAGGATCATATTAGAGCAGTTTTATAGCATATAGAACACATATATATGGACATATATTTTATACATTTGAAATACATTTCATGCCAAAGTACATTCCAAACACTATAATATATTTCAGAATATATTGCCATATTAACCAAATATATTTTAAAATAATTTTTAAAATGTATGGGGAAATATTGCACATAGAAATGTACTATACAAAAATAAATGTATGTAATGTATGAAAATAGCCAAAATCCTGTCTAATGTACTTTACTGTTTGATACCTTTTGAAATTAATTTGTATTCCACTATCTTCATTTTAAATATTAGCAAATGAAACCTTTCAACATGACAAAAGCAAGTATTGATACTCTGTAAAAATGCAGTAATGATTTAATATCTTTGAAATACATTAGAAATACATTGCGTGTGAGTGTCTTACTGCATACGTACATGGTTAATGTAAAGTACAATGCAGATCACAGAAGTCAGTACCATTTAGTTACATCTGTAACCTTTATTACAACTACACATCACTGAAAACATCTAATAACAAATACAAATAAATGCACAGAATGCATTTGTTTTGCCATTTTTATACACTGTATAAATATATTTAATAAATATGCATTGAATATACATATTTCTCTTATGAGTTTAGAATTCACTTTATAATTTTACTATATAATGCACTATATAATATTGTTCTTTTTTGTTAGTTATTGAACTTTTTGTATTGTATTGCATTTTTTATTTAAATGTATATTTATAATTTTATCTTGTGCATTTTAATTTAAATTATTACTAATATATCCTGCTTTTATTTGTTGCATTTTTATTAGTTTGCTTTATTTCTTTATTAAGGTTTTTCCCAGTTGTTTTTCATTTTGTATTGTAAAGCACTTTCATCTTCATTTTTAATGCATTAAAGATAAAACTATACAAAATAGGATTTTATTTATTATTATTATTGTTATTATTATTATTAAAAGTATCACACAATCTTATGGCTGGAAAATCAACGCAGACAAGATCCAGCCCTGACAGCTGATGAATCCCAGACCATCATCTACCTCGATGGAGTTCAAATGGAGGTCAAGGTGTTTAAGTCTCTGGGGTCAGTGTTGAAGAAGAAAACAGCATCCACAGCTGAGATTTACAGCAGGATCATTCAGGCCACCGCGTCCGTCGCCTCAGTCAAATGGTGCCTGTGAAAGAAAATACAACCATCAGGTTTAAAACGTGCTTCTTCTGAACCCTAAATCACCAGCACTGCTCTATAGACAGAAGACATGGATGCTGCTCAGATATGAAAACGCTTGAGGTCTTCCAAACATGTTGGCTGTGATACATTCTGGGAGTCACCTTTGAAATAAAACCATCAAACCACGATCAAGGAGGAAACCCAGAGACTGTGTTGGTTTGGCCATGTGTGCAGGATGAACACCTTCCTGCGACCATACAGAAGAGTAGCTAACTATGGTCCTGTTACCATCTCTCACTGCTCAGATATATCCCATATTTCTGAACATTTCACTGCATCTTACTTAAGTGCTGCTTCTTCCTTCCGAGCGCACTCTGGGTTTTTGCTCTTTGTCATGCTGTCCATCTTCAAATGGTTCATGTGTAGAAACCTCTGCATTGGTAAGCAACGCTGAACGTAAAGCCCTGTGGAAAACTGCCTGTTCTGTCAACCAGCCTCAAAGCTGTAGCACAGCGCAACGTTATGTAGAGGCAGGTAGCGCCACGATAGAACGCCGACAGGAAGAGCCAATAAATGCCAGGTTCAAGCTCATTTTTACATTGTACTCATATAAATTGAATGAAATAAATTGTTCAGTGTCTCACAACATTTCATATCAGTTTACGGCCTCTTCTCAGACTGGCTGTTTTGCTAGCTGAAAGATATGAGCTGAAAAAGGCTGGGCTAGTAATGTTAGCTGGGCTAACTAACTCACCGTTAGCATCTGTCTGTTTGTCTAAAAGACTGGCTTCCTTTTTCTGTGTAAATTTATGGCCATATGTGATCTACTGTGGCTCTCTCTGGTCTTAATATGGCTTTGATTTAATATAGTAATGGTTAAATGCTGAGTTACGCTCCGAGAAGCTGAACAGTGTTCGAGCTTTAGAGCCGATGTGTGTACCTCCATTAAAAACAACGGTTTCAAATTTGTGGACACTACGCAGCACTGGTGTGCAATGACCTTCAGATTCATATTGACGACAACGTACCAACTCTACGAGACTCATTAGCTGACCATTTAAAATCGTCAAACCAGGGTGGTACCAGCTAAGGGGGGGCCACTGATTTAACCGCTAAATTACTACAAATATAGACTTGCTTGTAATGTTTACAGTTTGTGTTTAATTTACCAGTCTACTGGACATTCTCCCAACTCTCCCGATTACGCTCTCTGGCATTGACAGGGAGAGTGTGTGTCTGTAAACCTTGGCTGTAAATGAAATTATCTGGACTTTTTAGAGTTTAAAATTAATTTTAAATTTGCAATTTGCGAGTTCGGGCCACAGCTTCAATATATGATTGTAGTATGAGAAGAGACTGAACGACTGTAAGAGGAAAGAGAACTCTGAGAACCTGGGGTGAAGTTCTAGGGGCTTCTGCTTTAAGCTACAAGCTCAGAGTCTCCCTTGATGAACATAGGGAGGACTGAGAGATGAGACTGAGGAACAGCGAGGAGATGGGCTGCTCAAACTTTACAGTAGTATTAGATAGGGAGGAGGAGGGGCTTCAGGTGTGGTGCTCCTCTAAAACTACAGTTTCATTATATTACAACTTCAAGCACTGTCCTCTCTTCAGAAAACCTCAGTCTCCTCAGCGAATCACAATCATTCAGAGGACCAGTGGCTTCAGAACAACATTCTATCAAAGAAGATCTAAAAGAATGAGAATTAAAGCCATCGATTGCCATTTAACCTGTTAGTATGAAGTTAATGTAAGGCAGATGTACAATGTCAAATTTCCTTTGCAGGATTTCCTTGTAAATTTAGAAAGCCAACAATAAACTGAGCGGCCACCATTGGATCCATCTGACATTCCTCCATAAAAGGGTTCGAGTTTGGTGGCAAACAAGCAGGTTTTTTTTGTGAAAAACCCGACAGTTTCTTTAACTGCCCATTGGATCTGCTGCTTTTTGGGGTTGCCTTTTTGTGGGTGTTGATGTTTTCCAGCAGAGCTGAATGGCTACATTTTTCTTCACAAACTTCCACCCATCAGTTTGGAGAGACTGAAAAGGGAAATACTCACCAACTTTCCAATTGCAATTGTAGGTGTGCTCTGAAAGTGCTCCACAAGACTTCCAAATTTACACTTGAATCTCTTTCTCCTTTTCAAAATATTACATCTACAGCATTCCCAGGTTCAGCAGGTCTGGTAGGCTGGGCTCAGCTACTGAAAAATCACAAGAAACCCAACGTGGTTGGAGCATCCACAAAGGAGGTACCAAGTGGCTTCACTGCTTGAGTTTGACTGAGCAATTCTGAGGTACTTAACCATCTCCTGTAACTCACTCCAGGACCAAACAACCAAATCTAGCTGTTCTGTGTGGGGCCGTGACCATAAAGGAGCTCTACTCCCTCGTTACTGCTGTGCTGTTTAGGGGGAAGCTGTTCAGTAAAAACATAACCAAATAAATAAATAAATAAACCAACTCAAATTCTTTCTCTTCATCACTGACAGTGTTTACAGTGCTCTCTACGTAGAAACAGACATAATGTTTTGAAAAGTGCAGGTGATTAGAACTCATTTGGCTGCTCATTTAATTCTTGGTCCATGATTGCAGTTGCCTACAGTTAGCGTTCAGTGTTGTTGCTCATGATGATCAGCAGATAAACGAGTTCAGGTCTTTGTTTTTATTTGTACAATAATGCCATTTAAGAGTCTGCTAAATTTTGCTTTCATTGGCCACCATTAACATTAGCTAGCATTCCTCTGTTTGTTGTGGACTCGCAATGCGATTTGGTCCACATTTAACGGATCTAAAGTGTTGACTAGAGCATTGTGGGATACTGTAGTGCTCTCAAAATCACTCTGCTATTCCACTTTATGATTTGCAAACTAAGATAAAAATATATAGCGTATGTAATAGTGCCCTAAAACACACATTTATTTTGCAGCCTGGGTCACTTCAGGCACTCAGCGAATGAAATTCGGAAACTGACTTAACGGTTTCCAATAGAGGCCACTAGTTCCCTGCAGAACAACTTTAGATTCTATTAGAAAACCATCAAATGCATTTAGAATCAGTCACTGGTAACCTGTTAAACCATTAGGATCCTTTACACTGTGATATCATCATTAAAAAGCCAAAACACATTACAGGAACCAACAGACACACTTAATGGTTTCTACAGGTTTTTTGTCAGCAGAGAGTTGATCCGCAGTTTCCAACATTAACATATGCTAGTCAGCTAACGTTAGTCACTGAGCCAGCTGAAGGTCTGATTATGAGGCCAATCTTCAGCAGGCTTCTCGAGCAGGTTCTGGGGGTCCATTCTCTACTCTGATCCACCTTCCGCAGTGGAATGATCTCATACTGGGTCACGTGGACCTGCACAGGAAATAAAACAGAGCATCCACTCTTAGTGTTGATCCGCCGGAGACTGGACACACCAACATCGGTATTTGTTTGTTGTTAAATCTCAAACACTGCCTGTTTTTTAGATCGCTCAGTCTTCAAAGTGGCGCTCTGATTGCAGATCTAATGAGCTACAGCGCCTCCCAGAGGCAGCAGAGGGGGCCGCAGGGCTGTGCAGTCAGAGGTTATTTCTTCAGCAAGAGAACTGGAATCTGAAAACCTGTGAAAATTTGAGTAATTAAACCAAAACTAATAGATTTTGTCCGTTTTCTGAACAGAATCCAAAATTTGACTGTATGAATCGCTAAACTCACTGATAGTCTCGTCTTTGCTTGTGTCTGTTTTAAACTGTCTTAAAAAAATTTCATCTGTATGTCTGTTATGTCTGTCTTCACAGTTGTGAGTACAAAATTACATCTTCAAAATGTTTAATGTTCTATTATAAAGCTGATAGGTCCGGTCCTGTCTGATTGGCTGAGCCGCGTTCGAAGCAGTTGTAAATTCCACGACATACCCACACCTATGACCGCCTCACAACTTGTATTACTACGCCACGGCACGAAAAAAAACCCTTGTGCCGTTAATGGAATAATCTTTGACTCTCATGCTGCTCACATGAACCACCAAGTGTACTGATGAAGTAAGAACCCGTTTTTGTTTAAACTGAGGGGCTGGTGACTTATGTTCTTAACTAGAACTAGGCTGGTTAGCTAGCAAACAGGCTAAAAATAGCCAGCAGCCTAAACAGCTCCATCATTAATACTAGAGATTCGAATTAAAGTACTTACTGTATGATTAACTGTAAAACAGCGGTGTAAAAGTCTAAAAAATGTCACGAATCGATTACGCGCTTCAAACGTTCGCGTTTCGGTCAGAAGTCGCGCCAAACCTAGGCTGAATCCCAAACGGCTCTGCACTCCCTAAATAGTGTGCTAGCTATGAAAGCCTAGAAATTCTAGCCTCTATAGCCAAAAAGTGCACCATTTATCGAGCACGGATGTGGCCGAGTCCCAAATGAGTATTTGTTAGCTGTATTTTGCACCCTTGGGGTGCCGGATCCAGTATTTAAATTTCTACGTAGTGCACTTTGTAGGGCTCAGGGAGCCATTTGAGATACAGCCCCAGCACAAGAAGAGGGCACGGTTGGATTGGTGCTAAATGAGTGTCGCGGTGGTAATCTGGTGACCAAAAATACTTCTAAAGCAAAGGTTTTTGCACTAAACAGTGCTGTCTTACCATATGTTCATTTTTATAAGACAAAATCATAAAATTTCATAAAATGGCCGCTATATACAGCGATGAGCGACCGAACGTTCTCTTCACTCAGCAGTCCATGGTTGCTTGGCAACGATACCACACTCTAAGGGAACTAGCTACATTTCTTGGCGGAATACTTATGTCGATTATTTTTTATCATTTTTATTATTAACAAGAACTTAAATTATTTTCTGAAAAGTCGTGTATTTTATCATATTTTATGGTGGGTGCCGTTTTAGTGGCATTACTGCGATTTTATCATGGGAAGGGTGTTCTTAGGCACGGCGCAAAGCGGAGTGGCTTATTGCTTTAATGTAACGTTCATGTGTCATTTGAGAGGATCCTTTGCAGCTGGACGGGAATTTTCTGTCTGAAAAGTGAAATATTTATTATATGACTCGAAACGGAGCGCTTGGCTTAATAGAAATAGTTTAATGATCTCTGTTCTAATTCTCTACAGACGCACAAACGCAATAAAAATTAAGTAAGCTATATTCATAAAGAACGAGAGCAATGAGGCATCACTGCTGAAAAAACACACAGAAACCATTAAGCGGTCCTAATGATTTTATAGTGTGTTTTGGCTTTTTTAATGGGTTGATATCACAGTGTAAAGGATCCTAATGGTTTAAAAGTTGACCAATGGGTGATTCTAAATGCATTTGATGGTTTCCTAATGTGATCTACAGGTGTTCTTCAGGAAACTAGTGGTCTCTATTGGAAACCATTAAGCCAATTCCGATTAGAAAGCAAAACTATTGGGTCTTAATCCGAATGATTTCTAATGGTCTTTTACCAGCAGGGGTATTTGTTACAAACATAGTATAACATTTAGGTTATTATTTATTTATTTATTTGTTTGTTTGTTTTTTGTATGTATGTTTTTCTTTTAGAACTTCAACTGGTCAACCTAGCAGTTTTTTAACGTTTGGTAAACTGAAGTTTAAGCTGTTGCTGCCACCTTGTGTTCAGGAGGCAGTTTATCTTAAAATAATGGAGAGCATTTACAGCAGTTTCATTTATTGTCATGACTGCAGGGTGGAGGTCAGACTTAGGCGGGTTGACATCATTTCTACCACAGATACACACACGCCGCATTGTCTGTCGTTCTCTGTCTGAGTCTGTACCCAAGCGATTTTCACCAAATTTGTTTTGTTATGATCTTCAGACATACATTAACCGAGGCTGTTCAGGCTGCTCTCGGTAGCTTTTATTTCCATTGAATAACTGTGATTGTGCTGGTTAGCCGTCCGGAGCGGCAGGAAAGTATCGGAGTTTAGCGCGAGCTCCGTTAGAAACACAATCACTCACACATCAGCAAATCCATCACAGTGTGGATCACTTCTAATTTTAATGCACATAAACATAAAATAAACCCTCCAAACACAGTACAAACGACGAGGCTAAAGTTGGCTTCCTGTCCGCTAACTTCTTGTTCGAATTTTGCGGTTCCGCCTTAAATGGTGCAGCAGTTACATTCAGTTGCCTTAGGCTGCATTATTTAAGGTGGAACGGGGAAATCCGAACAAGAAGCTGGCGAAAAAGCAATCGCCGACCTCAGTTTTGTATAAGAAGGTACGGTTGCGAAAATCTATACGGATTAAGTAACGCTGTAACTTACCTTGCTTATTCAGCATTAAAATTCATTGTAAATAAATGGATTAAGATCTCCTGTATATGCCATTAAATGAAATAAGCTTAACATAAACCCAGTGGAAAAATAAACACATCAGCAGGTTCTTTGTGCTTCACCAAGCACACGGTCATATGTACACACAAAAAAACATCACATAAAACAATAAACATGAGTGTGGATCGCTGTATTCTCTTTTATATAATCACTGTTATATAAACACAATTTCTGAGTGGAAATATTCTTGAAATAGTGTAATTTTGGACAGTACCTTTATTTATCTGTCATTCTGTAATGGTACTGAATGCGGTCCAGCAGCGATGTTGACCGCCCCAAAATGGCGACGTTGTTTGACGTGCCTGCTTAAACCCAACGCAGCATCTATGTATGTATATGTACGCTTTCTACCTCTGTACACAGGCTTTATGCAAACTCAGTAATCTAGCTGTGGGCTACACTAGCCGTAGGTTCATTCTTCACTAGCCACAGGCCAAAAATAGCTGTAGGCTAAATCTTTATACTAGCTAGTTTAATTCTTCACTAGCTGTAGGCTGTTTCTTCACTAGCTGTAGGCTAATTCCTCACTAGCTTTAGGCATGGACATGCATACCTTGATGCCGCGTTGAGTCCAGCCAGGCACGTCAACGGCGCCGTCATTTTAGGGTGGTCAACATTGTTGCTGGACTGTATTCAGTAATATTACAGAGCGGCAGTTTGAGAAAGATACGGTCCAAAATTTAACTATTTCAAGAATATTGCACTCAGAAAGTGGGATAGGATTATATAACAGAGGGGACACAGTGATCCACACTCCTGTTTGTGTGATGCTTATTGTTTGTGTGATGTGTAGATATGGTCGTGTGGTTGGTGATGCACAGAGAACCTGTTGATGTGTTCGTTTTTCCTCTGGTTTTATATTAAGCTTATTTCATTTAACAATCTATTCAGGGGATCTTAACTTTATGAAGTAGTTATTTCTTTACAATTGTGGTTAATGCATTTAACTGGGTAAGTTATAGCATTCCTTAATCCTTGTAGATATTCATAATAGATTAATGTTAGCACCTCCTTACACAAAGCTTAAGTCAACATCTTATTTGCCAGCATCTTGTTCAGATTTTCCCGTTCCACCTTAAATGGTCCATCAGCCAGCTCCTTGTTCGAATGTTCCTGTTCCACCTTAAATGGTGCAGCTTCAGGCACCAGAAAGTAACTGCTGCACCATTTAAGATGGAACGGGAAAACTCAAACAAGCTGGCGAATAGGAAGCCAACTTCAGCTTCGTCCTTCTTACTGTGTTTCGGGGGTTTGTTTTATTTCTATGGGTGTTAAGATTAGAAGTGATTCGGATTGATTGGCTGATGTGTGTGAGATTATGTTTCTACCGGAACTCATGCTAAACTCGGTTTTTAACATCAGGTGCAGCAGACTGAATCCCTTTCTACTGGTGCGGATGGCTAATTAGCAGGATCATTTATTAAAGAAATAAACTGCTACTGTGAGCAGTCCGTGCAACCTAGATTAATCTATGTCTGAGGATTATAACAAAACAAATTTGGTGAAGATCGGTTGAGTAATAAGGACGCTGTGGCTGATTTATTCCTGAGAACTCATCATCTCTCAATACAAGTGAATTTGTTCACAAGCGGATCTTGATTGCTCCAACATGGCGGACGCGCAGACGTATCGCCTCAGATAGAGAACAACAGGCAACGTGGCATCTAGGTATGTATATCTATGGCTATAGGCTATTTCTTAACTAGCTGTAGGTTCATTCTTCACTGGCTGTAGGCTAATTCCATACCTGCTGTAGGCTAAGTCTGCAGACCCGCTGTAGGTTCATTCTTCACTAGCTGTAGGCTAATTCTGTACACTGGCTAGTTTCATTCTTCAATAGCTTTAGGCTAAATTGGTACAGTAGTTGTAGGCTAATTCTTCACTAGCTGAAGGTTCATTCTTCACTAGCTGTAGGCTAATTATTCACTAACTGTACGTTCATTCTTCACTAGCTCTAGGTTCATTCTTTACTAGCTGTAGGATAATTCTGTACACTAGCTGTAGACTAATTCTGTACAATAGCTGTATGGAAATTCTTCACTTGCTGTAGGTTTATTCTTCACTAGCTGTTGGCTAATTCTTCACTAGCTGTAGCAGAGCTGGTTTATGAGGAGCCTGGCCACTTCCTGTTTCCCCATAATATCAACAACATGACTGCAAAACGCTAGAGGGATGGACCTTAACGGCTAATCACTCACCCAGAACCTTCCTTTAATATTGGAAAGTAGAAGGATGTATTTCACTAAAAAAGCAAAGAAAACTCACCTGTATATTTACTTTTTTCTACAGCTAATGGGTTTTGGGCAGTAGCCATAGATATACATACCTAGATGATGCATTGCCTGTTGTTCTCTATCTTTTGAACATTTTCGCTTGTATTGAGAGGTGATGAGTTCTCAGGATTAAATTGGCCACAACTTCCTTATTACTCAACTGATTTTCACCAAATTTGTTTTCTTTATAATCCTCAGACAGATTAATCTAGGTTGCACGTACTTCTCTCGGTAACTTTTACTTCTTTAATTACTGATCGTGCTAATTAGCCGTCCAGACCAGCAGAAAAGTATTCAGTCTGCACCTGACATTAAAAACCATGTTTAGCGCGAGCTCTGGTAGAAAAATAATCTCACACACACATCAGCAAATCCATCAATGCCGAAAGGGCATCTTAGTACACAGAAAAATAAAATAAACCCCCCCAAAACACAGTAAGAAGGACGAAGCTAAAGTTGGCTTCCTATTTGCCAGCTTCTTGTTTGAGTTTTCCCGTTCCACCTTAAATGGCGCAGCAGTCACTTTCTGGTGCCTTAAGCTGCACCATTAAGGTGGAACGGGAACAAGAAGCTGTCTGATGCACCATTTAAGGTGGAACAGGAAAATTCATACAAGAAGCTGGCACATAAGAATCTAACTTTAGCTTTGTGTTAGAAGGTGCTAACGTTAATCTATTATGAATATCTACACGGATTAAGGAATGCTATAACTTACCCAGCTACAAAGCATTAACGATCACTGTAAATAAATAACTATTACATAAAGTTAAGATCCCCTGAATAGACTATTCAATGAAATAAGCTTAATATAAAACCAGAGGAAAAATAATCACATCAACAGGTTCTCTGTGCCTCACCAACCACACGACCATATCTACCCACTTTCTGAGTGTAATGTTCTTGAAACACTATAATTTTGGACAGTATCTTTCTTAAAGTGCCGCTCTGTAATGGTACTGAATGCAGTCCAGCAGCAATGTTGACCACCCCAAAATGGCGGCTCCGTTGACGTGCCTAGCTGGACCCTCTAGGTATGGCATCTAGGTATGTATATCTATGGCAGTAGCACACTAGCATTACTGCTACTGAGTGCTGATTGGTTAGCATTACTGCTACTGAGTGCTAAATGGTTAGCATTACTACAACTGAGTGCTGATTGGTGGGCGAGCGGAGCAGCTCATTGGCTGTTCACACTCACTGACATCATGGACGCACATGAAGCGCCGTTTTAAACGCCGTTCTAAACTCAAGTTTAAAAACTCTCAAAAATATAACAGCAGTGTTAAAATGTTTTATGCTGTTCTGTGAAATCTTGTGTTATGTTCAGGAAATTACTGTATTCTTTTATATTAAAATGTTTAAGGATTTATAAACTATGTTTTTGTTCAAATGCTCCATCTTAACCCATTCATTTTGGACTCACTTGGGAGCGCCCTCTAGTGTTTGACCTGGAAGACATTAAAAAGAGTTCATTCTCCTCTCTACAAGTTCTCTGGCTGTAGTCTAGTTCTTCACTAGCTGTAGATTCATTGTTCAGTAGCTGTAAGTTAATTCTGTACAGTAGCTAGGTTCATTCTTCAATACCTTTAGGCTAATTCTGTACACTAGATGTAAGCTAATTCTTCACTAGCTGTAGGTTAATTCTGTACACTCACTGTTCATTCTTCACTAGCTGTAGGCTAACTCTGTACACTAGTTGTGGGTTAATTCTGTACACTAGCTGTAGACTAATTCTGCACACTCCCAGAGCCGGTTTATGATGAGCCTGAATACTCCCTATTCCTCCTGTTATAACAAAAACAGGACTGCTAACCAGCAGAGGGCGCTCTGCTGAATGTTCTTTACTAGCTGTAGGTTCATTCCTCACTAGGTTAATTCTGTATAGTAGCTGTAGGTTCATAATTCACTAGCTGTAGGCTAATTCTGTACATGAGCTAGATTTACTCTTTACAGGCTGTAGGCTAATTCTACACCAGCTTTAAGCTAATTCTCTTCACTTGCTGTTGGCTGAGTCAGGTAATTTGTTTGCTGATAAATGATTTCTCTCTGGTGCTCCTGTGAAGCTAAGCTAACAGATTTGTGCTCTTTACCTTTCAGTTTTACCATCAAAATGCTGATCTGAAATCTGTGGAAATGGATTTGTTTGGTTAAAAAAATCTCTCACTGTTTTGATGTGTTTTGAGTTAATTTTATGTTTTTGACATCATTTGGTGTTTAAAACAAAGCAAATGTTGATTAAAGCATAGATAAGAGAGAGAGAGAGAGAGAGAGAGAGAGGGAGAGAGAGAGATTAGAGACAGGCAGAGAGTTAGAGAAAGAGAGTTAGAGTGATAGAGATTTAGAGAGAGAGGGAGAGATGGGTGTGTAAATGACATTTGCAGGCTGATTGATTTTCATAAAGCGTTTATTGTCTGAGTTCACTAAGAGAATAAAGAGTTATTGTGTTCTGAGAGCAGCAGCTGCAGAATGAGTTCAACAACCTCTCACACTGATATATACACTTTGAGTGTATGTGTGTGCGTGTGTGTGTGTGTTATCTGCTTGTCTGGAAAACAGATGATTTACACATTCATGTACTTTATGTGCTGCTGAAGATAATAAAGAAAAAACAATGGGATTGTTTGTTTAGGGAATTTTATTGATTCTGGAAAGCTGAATCCCATAGCAGGAAAACTCCAACACTAATGTTAACACTGTAATATTATGAGTGGAACATTAACAATGTAATATTAAGACTGGAACATTAACGCTGTAATATTGAGACTGGAACATTAACAACGTAATATTAAGACTGGAAAACTAACGCTGTAATATTAAGACTGGAACACTAACGCTGTAATGTTATGACTAGAACATTAACACAGTAATATTGAGACTGGAACATTAACAATGTAATATTAAGACTGGAACACTAACGCTGTAATATTAAGACTAGAACATTAACAATGTAATATTAAGACTGGAACACTAACGCTGTAATGTTAAGACTAGAACATTAACACAGTAATATTGAGACTGGAACATTAACAATGTAATATTAAGACTGGAACACTAACGCTGTAATGTTATGACTGGAATATTAACACAGTAATATTAAGACTGGAAAAATAATGCTGTAATATTAAGACTGGAACACTAACAATGTAATATTAAGACTGGAACACTAACGCTGTAATATTAAGACTGGAACACTAACACTGTAATATTAAGACTGGAAAACTAATGCTGTAATATTAAGACTGGAACACTAACAATGTAATATTAAGACTGGAACACTAATGCTGTAATATTAAGACTGGAACACTAACAATGTAAAATTAACACCGTAACACTAAAAGTGTAACTAATTCTATAGCACCATATTTATTTGTTGTTTATTTGTCTAATAATACAAGCTTATTTCTACAGCATCTTTCATAAAATATAATGCAACACAAAGAGCTTCACAGAAAAAAGAGAAAATAAAATTAATCATATAATCATAAATGTAGAAACAATATAGTGAAATAGCATAAAAAAAGAAACACAAAACAATAAAATAAACAACATCCACTGAGGAACATCACTGTCACCAGAAGCTCTCAAAGCTGTCGTGAGAGGGACCTCTGCAGATGAGGAGGCGCATCAGTACAGCACCATCAGCAGGTCTAAAATACAAACACTGTGTTTACTGTAGCATTCGCTGCTATTAAAGAAGACGCACAGCTGATGCACCACATTTCTCAGTTAAGATGCATTTAGAGACATGAGGTTTTTATGACTAAATTGATTTTAATAATTCTAGTCCATCTCACATAAAGCCACACAGGCTTGTGCTAATAAA
Source organism: Colossoma macropomum (assembly GCF_904425465.1). Taxonomy (NCBI): domain Eukaryota; kingdom Metazoa; phylum Chordata; class Actinopteri; order Characiformes; family Serrasalmidae; genus Colossoma; species Colossoma macropomum. The sequence continues at coordinate 23,806,414 of NW_023494802.1, read as the reverse complement.
ATCAAGCCAAATTTTCTATTTTCTGTAAAATTCATAAGTTTTGTTCCAGTTAGAATTTTTAGTTATTCTGTTTAAAGTTTTCTCAGTTAGATTCCAAATTGATGAATAGGGGAATTCCACCAATCTTTCAAAATTCCAGCATAATTATATGTAAACAGACTCACTTAGAGTAGTTTGTTGTAAAATGCTCTGTTCTAGAGAACTTGCTCACAGTGGTGGTGATAGGAACCAGACGTCCACCTCTAAAAGCTCCCTCACAGAAAGTTATTACATGAAATAGTTATGAATACACTGCCTGCTGTCTGAGATATTGGTTGATGATAGTTTTGAGAACTTAAAATCAATTCATGATGGAAGGATACAAGCAGGGTGCTGTGAGGCAAAATAATCCCCAAAGAAAACTTATTATTTCAGATGTTCCACTATCTTCTCATCATCAACATTCCACATCAAACTGAAAAGACATGTGTAGGTTCACTGGTGGTTTTGGATAGTAAATAAAATATCTATATATGTGTTGTAGTCATGGCGACCCCTGGTTCCTATCACCACCACTGGTGACGTCTGAACCATTTCACACCAAATCACTCTGAATCTCAAGTCTCAAACACTCAAATTATGGAAGAATTTAGGGAAATCAGTGGAATACCACTTTAAATATTGAGGTAACTCTTCACACACTGACTAATCTGAACTGAAATATGAACTGAATACTAATTAGTATAATAACTATGATTTTTATTCATTAAAAGCTCTGAAGAAATTAGAATTAGTCTCTTTAGAAAAAGACTTATTTCATGAATTTTTAGTTGATGTAGCTTCAAATATTACATGCAAAAATTACTAATTCATAAATTTGATAGAAATGTGAGAGTATTACATAAAACCTAAAATTTTAAAAATTTACTTACAGATTAAATTTTAGATTAAATAAAGATGAATATTTTTTTCAGTTTCAAATTTTTGTAAACTGTTAAGCTCAATATTTAAACATCCATGGCAATAAAACTAAGTTGGACTCAGCTTTGACATTTTAAACAGTTGAGTGAATCAAATAGAAGTTTGTTCTTGAATAATATCCACCTACATCAGTGATGATCTTATCAGTTATCAGGAGCTTACGACTGTTATAAACAAATTAAGTTCGTCCACATGTGATCTTGATGCTGTTCATAATTGTCTCCTTCAGATGGTTTTTGTATTCAAAATTATATTTTAACTATTGTAAGTTGTTCTCTGTCAACAGGTGTTTTTACAGGCACTTTTAAAACTGCCCTGGTGAAGCCTCTGCTAAAAAAGAGCAGCATGGATCCTTCTGGCCTAAATCATTTTCATTTTCAAATTCAAAATTTCATCTTTTAAGTAGTCAGTTAGAAAAAGTTGTTTTTAAATGTGTATCTAATATCTAACAGGTTATATGAGAAGTTTCAGTCAGTTGTTTTAAACCACTGCACTGAGACAGCATTGGTACCCTCGTGAATGATCTCAGGCTCAGTGCTGATACACAAAATTCTTCTGTTCTGGTCTTATTGGATCTTAGTGCAGCTTTTGATACCGTAGATCAGAAGATTCTAATACACCCTCTTGAATTCTGGGTGGGCCTCTCAGGCACAGTTTTAGAATGGTTTAAATCATGATTAATGCATAGACAATTATTGGTTTCACTGGGGAACCATTCATCAAAGAGATTAAACATTTTTCTGTGGAGTCCCCCAAGGTTCAGTTTTAGGGCCCTTGCTCTTCTCTTTTTACATGTTACCCATGTTACATCATTAGGAAACATAGCAGTGCTAATGACACACAATTGTACATTTCCATTCCTTATGATGATCAAGACTTTGTAGACAGACTAACCAGCTGTGTGTCAGATATTTCTCACACCAATTTCTACAACTAAATCACGAAAAATCTGAAATACTGATCGTTGGTACTAAAACTCAGAGGAAGCTGTTTTATGAGAAGCTCGGCTCTTGAACTTCATATACCAAACCTGCAGTAGGAAACCCGAGTGCGATCTTAGACTCAGAGCTCTGTTTTATCTGCATGTAAACGCAGTCACTAAAGCAGCTTTTTATCATGTGAGAAATTTCTCCAAAGTTCAGCCTTTTCTCTCTCAGAGCGACGCAGAGAAACTTGTTGCTGTGTTTTTTCAGCAGAGTTGATCACTGAAATGATCTTCTCACTGGAGAAAACAATCCATCCTCTATAACTCATACAGAACACAGCAGCACGGATCTTCACAACACCAACAGAGAGAGCTCATATCACCTGCGTTTACACACTGCACTGACCGCCTGGATTTTTTAGAATAGATTTTAAAGTTCTGCTGCTGGTTTTTAAAGCTCTAAATGACCTTAAAGCTCCTAAATGTCTGCCTCTTTATAATCTTAGATCTGCAGATACTGACCTTCTGCAAACACCTTCCGTAAATTACAGAAAACGTGGAGAGACTCTTTCTGTTATTTTGCTTCTAAACTGCAGAACTCAGTTCACCTTTTATTTGACAGTCAAGCTCAGAGCTCACTTTTAATAAACATCTGAAAATGCAGCTCTTTAACTCAGCGCTCCATTAAAACTCTGTCTCTTTGTTCTTTATCTTTTTAATCTGATCTGTGTTATTGTCTTATATGATTATGAATTAATACTCATAGTTTCTTCTATTACTGTTATGCTGCATCAGCTGACTGTAAAGCACTTTGAGCTGCAACCGGCACACTGTTTTCACTACCTCAGTAACTGTTTTACTACCTCAGTAACTGCTGTGTATATGTATGTTATCTGACATAACTTACAGATCACATCATTTTAAATATGTCTACCTTATTCCACTACTTCATGTCCAGAAATCTGTGCTGTGTCAGTGCTACACTGTCCGGTCTGTTTACTGTGTCTAATGTCTGTTTAATTTATCGTATTTATTGTATTGTTTCTAGCTTAATTTTTGTTTGCACACTGTCTGCATGTTTGCACTTTGTAATTTTGTACTTTTGTACTTTTTGTTCCTTTTGTTTCCTGTTGTTGTTTGCACCTTGTTCCTGGAGGAACTTAATTTTGCTCCACTGTGTACTTGTACATAGATGGAATGACAATAAAAGCCTCTTGACTCTTGATTAAAGTGCTCTAGAAATAGAGATATTTATTTATTTGTTTACTTTAAATCTGAAGCAACGCTGGACAGAGGCGAGGATGAACAACATGAGTGTTGTTGCTGTTGCAACAAAACCTGTAGAAGTTGCAGAAGTTTATTAGGGAAGATAGAGTGCGTGTATCGGTTGAGTGAGTGTGTGTGGTTTATGGAGGTTTTTGGGGGAATCCCCTCTAAACCCTCCCAACAACCTTCTCCCTGTCCCACCCTACATTCCCTCCCAACCCCCTCCCCACACACACACACCTTCTTGCAGAGTTTTCCTGATTTGTTTATGGATGATTTTCTGTAAGTTCAGTTGGGGATTCCTTATAAACTGTAAACGCTCACACCTGCACACACACACACACACACACACACACACACACACACACACACACACACACACACACACACTCTGCAGAATGGTAGATTGTTTGTATATTAGTATTATAAAGAACACATTTGCATGCTGCGGCTTCTAACCGCTGTGTAACAGCCTGCTGAGGAACACTGAGTGTGTGTTGTGAACTGAGAACTGACGCACATAATAAAAGCTTTTGAATGCTAATTTAACAGCAGGTGCACTAATGATCGTACAGCACTGTGGAACCTAAGCACATTGTTTAAAATGAGCAGTAATTGTGTTTGTGCTAATAAAATCACTGTAAAGCACAATTACAGCAAATACACTAAAGCATAAATACAGCAAAAATGTATATATATTTTCTTATTTTGAAAAAAAAAATAAGATCTTCTGAGCTAGTTTGAAATTTGGTTCCAGATTTCTCCTCCAGCATCACAGCGATTTATTAAACTCCATCAGCAGCTCATGGTTTAACAGAATGAACTACTGATTACATATAGCAGCTAATGGATGATTAACTGCAGTTTATACTGATCTTCCTCAAGGAGACAGAAAACGCATAAATAAACACATTAACACTCAGCAAATTGCTACTTACTTTACTAATGTCACTTATACTGATTGTGATATAAGTAATAATGTATAAGTATAATGTTTTTGTGGGAAAATAAGTGCTTTCTGCTCAGATATACAGCTTTTAAATATCACTGGGGTGCCATCACCTCTGCACAGTAAGTTCAGTGTTACTGATGCAGATTCAGAGCGACTCAGTGAAAAGCAGCATGCCGGCATGTTTCTGCTTCTTTCAGAATCTATTAATGGAACCTGCAGCTATTTTTATGGGTTCTCATGTTCTGACTTTACTGTCAAATAAAGCAAAGTTTCCAAATGTGCAGCTTCACACCAGTAAATCAAAAACCTCTGCCCTGAAACGGCGTTCCTGAGAGTCTCGCTCACTTCATCTGGTTTTAAAGTGAGTTAGAACAATCAGGTCTGTCGGGTTTGATATTAAATATGCATTAATGATAAGAATCGGCTCCTGTATTTGTGGAGACCCTGCAGCTCCAGCACAGCACTCACACTCCCCGTCGCTGTAATTGCTGGGAGCAGGTGCAGCACTCCGTAAACTAACTGCCAAATCCTCCCATCAGGGGGTTTTCCAGACTCGTCCTGAGGCTCCTGAGAAACGTCTGAGGCTGAGAGTTTCCTGAGCTGCAATCTTGCACGTGCAGAATCGTGTGGAATTTACAGAACTGCTCAGTGACATCAGCTTCATTCAGCTTCAGCAGAGAAGAGAAAGAAAAATATTCAGTTTGACTTTCACTCTGCTGATGTCACTGACTGTTACTGTAATACTGACTCGCTGATTCACTGACTCCTCACTGACTCCAAATTGACTCACTGATTCACTGACTCCACATTGACTCACTGATTCACTGACTCCACATTGACTCACTGATTCTCTGACTCCTCACTGACTCCACATTGGCTCACTGACTTCTCACTGATTCACTAACGACTCACTGACTCCATATTGACTCACTGCTTCACTGATTCCTCACTGAAACGCTGACTCCACATTGACTTACTGATTCACTGACTCCTCACTGATTCACTGACTTCTCACTGACTCCACATTGACTGGATTGTTCACTGTAAATTGTGTAAACTGCATTGTTTATGGTGTGTAATACGTGTAAACTGAATTGTATACTATGTGCAAAGCATGTAAACTGGATTGTTCACTGTAAAAGTTGTAGACTGCATTGTGTATTGTGTGTAACGCGGGTAAACTAGATTGTTTTCTCAGTGTAAAGCATGTAAACTGGACTTTTTACTGTGTGTAAAGTGTGTGAACTGGATTGATTATTGTGTGTAAAGTGTGTAAACTGATTTTTTTTTACTGTGAAGCATGTAAACTGGATTGCTTACTGTGAAGCATGTAAACTGGATTGTTTATTTAAAGCATGTAAACCGCACTGTTTACTGTGTGTAAACTGGATTAAGAAATGCTGCTCTGAATGCTGAACTCCTTAAGCTGGTCCATCCATTCTGACCATCATGAATGTCTGAGCAGGTGAAAGCGAGCAGGATCCCACGGGACAAGATGTGCTCAGGGATTTGGAGCCCAGTGAAGTGTTTACAGAGCAAACAGTCCGTCCCTCAGGTGGGACCGTGTGATAGTGTGGCTCGGCGGAGTTGGCTCTGTGAAACAGGTTCATAAAAAGGTGCCATATTCCAGATGGTGGGCGTTATCAGTCTCAGCAGTGCAAATCAGACAGGTGTCCCAGCTGCTGCTGGAATTATTGATCTCCTCTCAGCGCCAGCAGTTAAACACAACGTCACTGATCCATGAGCTCATCACTTCACAGCAAAACTGCAATTTAGTCATTGCTTAAAGGGAAATACCAGCAAAATTGCTGACCTGCTGACCTCTGTGAGCAACTTACACTCCCTATAGTCTCAGGTTAACTGGTGAAAGGCAACCAAGCAAAAGAAGTTTCTATTTTTTTTTAATAATCTATATTTCTGATACTGTCCCTTTCATGGTCCAACACTCTGACTGAAGTTAAGTTACTTTAATTAAAATAAGTTAATGTGAAATGAATGTTAGTCACATTGTGAACAGAAAGTAAGTATTAAATTTATTTTGTGCATATAAGGTAAATATTAAAGTTATTTCCTGAATACATCACAAAGGCATGTTTATTTATATAGCACCTTTAATTCACTGCTGTCATTTAAAGTGCTTTACAAATGAGAAAATACAGAGTTATTTAAAAAATAAAGGAGAATAGAAATTAAAAACATGATTAAAAACATTTTAATCATGGAATTAATTTTAAAGAAACTTTCTTAAATAAAAAAAATAAAATTAAATTTAATGTAGGATAATAAGGTACTATTAAGACATTCATAGAGCAGTAACAGCACCTTAACAGCAGTCTATTCTGGAGCAGACTGGTGTTCAGTGTAAGGATTTAAGAATGAATAGGGGATGTGTTCCTTCTTTTACTCCTAGTGAAACTCTGGCAGCTGCATTCTGAATCAGCTGAAGCTGTTTGTCGTTTTTAGGAGTCTAGTCAGGAGACCATTACAGTGATCAATCCTGATAGAAATAAAGGTGTGGATGAAAGTTCAAAGTTCTTTAGATTTTAGGGCTCTTGAATCCAGATATACAGCTAGTCTGTGCCTTTCAGTGCTATTAAATAAAATAATCATGTTTAATCTTAATTCAACTGCAGAAGGTTTTGTTCCATCCAATTAGTGATGAGCTCAAGACATTTACAAAGTGAGTCAAGGGGGCCATAGTTGTTTGGGGAGAGGGCCAAGTAGATGTAAGTATCTGATCTGCATAGCTGTGGTAAGATATCCCATAGTCTTGTCGCATTTGGCCAAGAATAAGTGTGTATAAATAAAATAAGATTGGCCCAAACACCACAGGTCACTGGCAATCTCTCAGAAATATTATTTTCAATTTCCACAAAGTAGTGCCTTTCTTGCAGGTATGAACTGAACCATTTTAGGTCAGTTCCTGAGAGTCCAACTCATGTGCTCATGTCTATCTAGAAGAATTTATGGTCAATGGTATCAAGGGCAGCGCTGAGATTGAGCAATAGCAGAACAGAAGTTTTTCAATAATCTGTATTTAAATGTTATTAATCACTTTAATTAGAGCTGTCTCAGTATTATGATTAAAATTTGTATAGACAAAAAAACAGTAAGTTGCTTTAAGATGTTTTTCTTCAATAATTTTTCCAATGAAAGGTAGAATTGAAATCTGTGTGTAATTATGTAATAGAGTTGCTTCTAGATTTTTTTAGAGAGGCTTCAGAACAGCACTTTTTAATGTCTTAGGAAAAATGCCCAACATGACTGTGGTGTTTAGTACCTGAAGTGAGTTTTTACTGCTATTGAGTGAAACCTGTTTAAAAAGTTGGTTGGTAAGATGTCAAGACTACAGGTGGATGTGAGATGACTCACTGTATCGATTAAAATTTCATTATTAATAGCACTAAAATGGGATATTTTAACAATGATATGTTTAGGGGGTGATGGAGAGGACATGAGCTCTTTGGTGGGTATAGATGTATTTATGGCTTCCCTGATATTATGGATTTCTCTGGCATTATCAGCAGTAATATTAACGAAAGTAGAATACCCTTCGTCATAGTTGACTAAATCACCTACATATATGGGCCCTGAATTAGTAATCTCATCCATAACACTGACAATTGGCAACTGACACTGAAAATAAAAGTTAACATATCTGTATATTGTGTAACCACATTACTGTTAAAAGCAGAAAAAAACCCATGGTCTGTAATAAAATCATTAATCAAATAGGATTTATTTGACTTGTTTGTGAGAGATTTAATCTCTCTGAGAGAGCTAACTTAGTAACCTGTGTACTTTGACCCAGAAGCTGTGAGTGAGTTAATATTAAAATTATTTTGTGTATATAAAGTAAATATTAAAGTTATTTTCTGTGTATAAAGTAAATATTAAAGTTATTTTCTGAGTATAAAGTAATCATCGCAGTTATTTTCTGAGTGTAAGGCCACAGTGACCTTGAGTTCCAGGCACTGACAGAATTATAACCTTATTGCTTTGTTCACTTATTCAGCCGCTCCCTTGTCAGAGTTTACTGAGCTTTAATTCATTTTTATCCACACACACACACACACACACACACACACACACAGAACTGCAGCTCTAAATCACAGGAGCAAATGAGGGAATGATTTTTACACCTCTGTCTGGCAGAAGTGAAAGAAGTTCTAATGATTCTCTGATGTGATTCTCTCACAGAAATATAGTAAACACTTCAGTGTGTAAAGATGAACACAAACAGGAAAAATGATTAGATTAAAGAACAGTTCAGATGAACACTGAGCAACAGAACTTTATACTGGCCAAGAGGCTGTGGCTCTGCTGTAGTTCTGCAGTAGCTCTGCTGTAGTTCTGCAGTAGCTCAGCTGTAGATCTACATTAGCTCTGCTGTAGTTCTGCAGTAGCTCTGCTTTAGTTCTACTGTAGTTCTGCAGTAGCTCTGCTGTAGTTCTGCTATAGTTCTGCTGTTGCTCTGTTGGAGCTTTGCTGTAGTTCTGCTGTTCTGCTGTCAGAACAAGCTTTTAAGCTTTTATTCCCAGAATATCACAGACTGTTTTTAGAGTAACTGAAATGTGCTGAATTCTTTGAGGTTTTAGGATTTCTGTTAATGAACTTCAGCTGAGCTAAACTGTAATTGTACTAGATATTTCTCTCTGTATTTTCTCTCTGTAGTTCTACTGTAGTTCTGCAGTAGCTCTGCTGTCGTTCTGCTGTAGTTCTTCTGTAGCTCTGCTGTAGTTCTACTGCAGTTCTGCTGTAGTTCTGCAGTAGATCTGCTGTAGTTCTGCAGTAGCTCTGCTGTAGTTCTGTTGTAGCTCTGCTGTAGCTGTGCTGTAGTTCTACTGTAGCTCTCTTGTAGTTCTCCTGTAGTTCTGCTGTAGCTCTGCTGTAGCTCTGTTGTTGTTCTGCAGTTGCTTTGCTGTAGCTCTGCTGTAGTTCTACTTTAGCTCTGCTGCACCTCTGCTGTAGCTCTCCTGTAGTTCTGCTGTAGTTCTGCAGTAGCTCTGCTGCAGGTCTGCTGTAGCTCTGCTATAGTTCTGCTGTAGCTCTGTTGTAGCTCTGCTGTAGTTCTGCTGTTCTGCTGTAGTTCTGCAGTAGTTCTGCTGTAGCTCTGCTGTAGTTGTAAAGATTCAAGCTTTTAAGCATTTATTCTTAGAATATCACAGACTGTTTTTAGAGTAACTAAAATGTGCTCAATTCGTTGAGGTGTTAGGATTTCTGTTAATGAACTTCACATGAGCTAAACTGTAATTGTACTAGATATTTCTCTCTGTATTTGACATTTTGTAGAGAATCTATGAAGTTGAAGCAGTTTATCACTGAATTAAGCCATCACATGAAAATGAAGATTAAGCTAAGCTCACTCTGACTGCAAATCTTCATAACTATCAAACTCTGACTCCTAAACTTCTGCACATTACTGTGATTTATAATTACTAAACTTTGCTATCTGCAAAAAAAAAAAATAAAGATAATTTCTCTGATTATTGTAGCAGAATTTCTGTTATTCAGATCTAACTGTGGTTGTGTGAGTGATTATTTTGACAGAAATGAATGAGTAATGACGTTAATACAGACAGAAGGAGAGCAGTGGAGCCAGAGGGCCTTCAGACTGTTACCCGGGGGTGGGGCTGGGGGGGGCGATTTGCATATAGAGATTGGCACAGAGACATGGGGAATCCAGGGTGTGTGTGTGTGTGTGTGTGTGTGTGTATGTGTGTGTATAGGGTATAAAAGGTTGTTATCTGGCAGCAGGTGAAGTTTACAGGTGACTCTCCAGCTTTTCTTCATCAGACGGATTTTAACTCCATGTGCTTGAGTTCATTTACAGAAACATCTAAAACTGTCTACACTGGGAGCTTTGCCAAGGTAACCAGCACACACTCAACATCAACATTTACACATTAACATGTAGTATGTAAAAAAACAAATAAATTATATATTAGAGAGAGAGAGAGAGAGATTTAATATTAGAGTATATTCAGTATTAGCACATTGTGGCTGTTATCAAAACCATGCGTCACTGTTTTTACACCATTTAAGTGCAGCCGCATCTCGTTACATTGCCTGAATATTTGATGAGAAGTGGTCCAAAATATTAATTGGAATAAAATCTTTATTACATTAATTTACATCAAAAGTTAAGAATGTTTTGTTTACTGCTGTAAAGCTATTATTTCAGAGACAAAAATATTTGTTCAATATCATAATAACATAAATTGTACAACAATATCCAATAAAATATATTAAATATTAACACATATCCAGTATGAATGTGTGTTCGGCATTAGAATATTGTGTAAACTAAATGGCTGTATTGTGTATTGTGTGTTGTATGTTATGTCATGTGTGTTGGTTGATGTGTGTTGTGAGTGTAATGTGTGTTGTGTGTGTGTGTGTTTGTGTTGTGTGATGTGTGTTGTGTGATGTGTGTGTTTGTGTTATGTGATGTGTGTTGTGTGTTGTGTGTGTGTGTTGTGTGTCGTATGTGAGATGTGTGTTGTGTATGCATGTTTGTGTTTGTGTTTGTGTGATATGTACTCATGTTTGTTTGTATTTATGTCATGTATTTGTGTGTGTGTGTGTGTGTGTGTGTGTGTGTGTGTGTGTTTCAGAGAGTACACAATGCTGACCAGCCTTGAACCGGTGAGTCTCAGTTTAGTCTTTTATTGTTTGTTTATTTGTTTACTTTAGAATTTAGCAACAAAACAAACTTAGAGTTACTGAAGGAGAGACAAACAGGATTCACACTGAGATATTACTGAAAAATACTGCGGTATTACTGAGAAATTACTGAGCTATTTCAGGGAAATTATGAAATTATGAAGTCTTAAATTACAGAAAAATTCTGAAGAAACACCACACACACATTTACACAGCAGGTAAACACACACTCTCTCAACATGTGTTGAGTTGTTTAAACACTGAAACTGCTGTTGTGTTCGATCTGCAGATATTCTGTCAGAAATGCAAATTATTTCATGGAATGATGCTGTAACTACACACACACACATCATGCAAATTTACAGCGTTAATCAGTCTGTACACATGCTCACACTGTATACACACACAAATACACACTGCAACATTTCATTCTCAACATCACCATTCAGACACACACTGTACACACACACACACACACACACACTACACACACAGTACACAAATACTCTGTACACACATACTACACACTACGCATACTGTACACACACACACATTACACACACAAAATATGATATAATAGAATACTATGTAACAGGTTTAAAAAGAATTTCATGTAATATAACAGAATACTAAATATGTTATAATAATTTACCATATAAAACATTAGTATATTATTAATATGTTGCAATAGATTACTATACAATACATTAGAACACCATATAATATAATAGATTATTATGTAATACATTAGTATGCTATTAGTATGTCATAATAGATTACTATATTATACATTAGAACACTATATAATGTGTTATAATAGATTGCTATATAATACATTAGAATGCTATATAATATGTTATGATAGAGTACTACATAATACATTAGAATACTATATAATATGTTGCAATACAATCTTATACACTAAGCTGTGATACAGTGAGCTGTTACAGTGGCGCTGCAGTGAGATCAGTGCAGGTCTGAATGATGAACATCAGAATTGTCACTTCAGCTTTGCTTTAGCATCTCTGTCTGTCTGTTCCTCTGGGTTACTCCATGTTCTTCTGCTTGGTTGTTTGCTGCATTCTTCAGCTCCAGTACCTGCAGGAGCTCCATCCTTGTGGGCCATCGGCTGGAGAGATGGAGCTGGAGGTCATTGAGGAGTATCTGCAGGAGCACTCAGGAGAAGAACCCAGAGCACAGAGCCGGACTGATGGGGAGATCATCATCGCAGGTCAGCGAGAGAAAACAGTGGTCAGGGGACAAGGACAGTAAAAGGTCAAAGGACAGTACTGGGTGGACGGGGTCAGTTCACCGAAAGCTGCTGATATTTTGGATGAGGGCTGTGAACAGATGCTCAAGGACTGGGTTAGATGTTCACTTTTCAGGTGTTCGATACACTGCATCTCAGAAAATCTGAGAGAAAATGAGGAGTTTATTTGCAAAAACAGATCTCTGCTTTAACTGTCATAAATCATGTTTTTTATTGTGCATTCCAGATAATGTCAATCAAAGTGCAGTTGGGTTGTTTTGATTAAGTAAAAAAAAAAAAAAATTTCAAAAATTTAACGATTTTTAATTTTTTTTCAATTTTGTTTTTTTGTCAAAGCAGATAACTCCAATAGTCATTTCATTTTTCAGAGTTAAAGCCATTTAATGCATACAAGTTTCTTTAAGGTCAATATTTAACATCTTTACCATAAAACAAGCAGGTAAAGAGCTGAAAACTGAACACAGACAGCCCATTAAACAGTCCACGAACCCAGTCCATTGGTTAATATTAAACATCCATAAGTTCAGAGCTCTGAAAATCCTAAGGCTGAATCTCAAACGGCTCACTGCTCCCTGTATAGTGCACTATGTGAGTTATGAAATTTTGTCTTTTCCACCCAAATATTGCGCTTTATGTCCAGTAAGAATTGTGCTCACATGGCTGAATTCAAAGTGGTTATCTGTTCGACACACTGAGCTCTGTTTAGATGCGGTAGCCATTATTTTAAGACCTCTTTGTAAGGAGAAGGGAGTCTTTTGAGATTCTGCCTGAAACAGTTGGCGGCAGTGCTGCCTCACCGGACCCGAATACTGTGCACTGATTGGCTGACTGATTTATCGGGTTCTGCTGGAGAACCGCTCTGCTGTTCTGCTGTAACATGTAAACTTGTGATGCCTTGATAATGAACAATAACGGCTTTAGTGACTAAACCTGTTTAGGGTTTAGAATGTGCTGAGTGTTAGAATAACTCACCACACTCAGCTCTTCATATACTGACCAACATTTCAGCAGCTCAGTCTGACCTCTGTACATTATTCTGGAGGTCTTCAGCCCAGTTTAGAATGGACTAGTTTACTGAGGGGACGTCCATCGTGACAATTTACTCGTATCCTCTTGTGCACAGACAGCAATAAAATGGGTGCAGGATGAGTGACTTTCTAGTGAGTTATATTTTCTACAAACTTAGAACTTGGATGTTGTCATCTAATCATAGAAAACTAAACACTCATAATGTCGGAATATGAAGTACTGCTATAATCAGCCTGCATGAGTGTAGAGAGGATGGAGATGAAGTCCTGCCACTCAAGTTAATGGTTCCAAAAAGCATCCATTTTTTCCAAAATTCACTCTGAATTAATTTGTCCAAAAACTCACTCTTTTGTTTAATATGGATTTGTTTAATATTACTTAATAATTTATGTTAAGGTTATTCAAAATTAATATTAACTAACTGCTCATAATTAAGTTTAATTAATAATGTATCCAAAATTCTTTTTGAATTAAGAATTTGTCCAAAAATTCACTCAGAATTGTTGTTTAATATGGACATGAGCTCTAAGAGAATAAATATGGCAAGTAGCAGCGGTTATAAAAATCTCCCCTTTTTAATATCTGTCTGTAAAATATCAGCGATGTGAATCCAGGCAGGACTAAAGTGATAAGAGTGCTGAGTTCAGTGAGAAGCAGGAGGTAAAGTTTAACTCGCTACTTAGTTTATTATGTGATTAAGTCAAAAGAAAGATCTCTGAACATGTTAGGGAGGTTTTAGAATCTTCAGCTGGTTATTGATAACTGAGGGTCTTACTGCAGTCTGTGATTGTGTTCAGAGAACAGCTGGTGGGGGCGGTTTGCGTATGAGTGGCAGTACGGCAGCGCAGCCAGAGCAGAGGACAGAACCACCGGGCAGCAGCAGTGGCCCAGCCAGTACAGCACCAATGAGTGGGTAAGGGCACCCAAAGAAACGTCAGCACAGCTAAACACAGCCTGAATTTTGTCTGTACTTTTGTCAGTTTAGGTTTGAGGCATGTGTGAGACAATGTATGCATGCAGTTAGCATCATGTTAATCGGTGTGTATAAGCTTCCGTTACTTGTTAGGTAACAAGAAATAAACTTAAGACACCGAAAACGTCTCGGCTGATTGGGCGGGGAGGTATTTTGGTGGAACAGTTGACCTTAACTTCATGCTGCGTGTGTGTTTTAGGGCGGGCATTGTGTGTATGAAGCTCCGCCCCTCAGTGACTCTGACTCCCACTGCAGCTCTGTCTGCCCAGAGTTTCCCCCATCGCCCCCTACAGGTGGCCGGAGAACTGCAGCCTGGGAGACGCTGCCCATCGCCCCACTGGCGGGTACCGGGCCTTTATTCACCTTTACTGTAGAAACACTGTCAGAGACAGACAGACAGATACAGAGACAGATACAAGACTGACAGTCACACAAACAGACAGACAGATATACAGCAGATGAACAGACAGACAGATAGTTAAACAGACAGACAAACACTGACAGAGACAAGCAGACAGTTACACAGACAGACAGATAAACAGACAGATAGACAGGCTGATGGATGGATAGATCGATAGACAGGAACAGACACATGGGTAAAAATCAGACAGAGGGTGTGAGACAGACAGATGCTCAGAATGAATTGTGGTCTGTTTATTTATTTTTCAGCAAGAAAGAGAAGAACAGTGTTTGAAATGAACAGACGTTCTTTCTCTGGTTCTCTGCAGGTAAAAGAAAAGAGCGTTTATTTCAGTTTCTGTATGAGATGCTGCAGAGTCCCGACATGCGCAGCTGCATCTGGTGGGTTCAGTCAGCAAACGGAACCTTCCAGTTCTCCTCACAGAACAAAGAGAAACTGGCGGAAATGTGGGGGAAACGCAAAGGAAACCGCAAAACCATGACCTACCAGAAAATGGCTCGAGCTCTACGGAATTACTCACGCACCGGAGAAATCTGCAAAGTCAAACGCAAACTCACCTACCAGTTCAATGAAAGAACTCTGAGGGGCCTCCAGAGCAGCTCCCAAAAATTCAGCTAATAATGCCCCCAGAATTCACACTGAATTAATAATTCATCCAAAATTTCACTCTGAATTAATCAATTATCCAAAATTTCACTCTGAATTAATCAATTATCCAAAATTTCACTCTGAATTAATCAATTATCCAAAATTTCACTCATCATTTATCAAAACAATGCACTAGAAATGAATAGTTAAACCAAAATTCATTCTGAATTCATAATTTATTTTAAAACATTTATTAGAAATTAATAGTTTATCCAAAACTTTACCCTAAAAGAATAATTTACACACAATTCTTTAATTCTTTAGTTAATAATTTATCCAGAATCTCATTCTGAATTAATAATTTAACTAAAATTCACTGTGAATTAATAAATTGTCCAAAAATTAACTTGTGTTAATAATTAATCTAAAGATTCACTCTGAATTAATAATAAATCTACAAATTTACTCTTGACTTAAGAATTTATCTGAAGTTTCACTCTGAGTTAATAATTTATATCAGATTCATTCTGACTTAGTAATTTATCCAAATTCTGACTCTAAATAATTTAGCCAACAATTCATCCAAAATTTCACTCTGTATTAATAATTTATCCAAAAATGTATTCTGAGTTAGCAATTTATCTGAAAATTCTCTGAATTAATCATTTATCCAAAACTCACTCACAGTTAATAATTTATCTACTCTACCAATTGTTACTACTCTAACAATTTAAATATTCAATCTGAGTTAATAATTTATCTAAAATTCACACTACATTAATAATTTATCCAAAATTCACTCTGAGTTAGTAATTTATCCAAAATTCACTCCAAGTTAATCATTTATCCATAAATTCACTCAGAGTTAATAATTTATCTGAAAATTCACTCTGTTAAAACTTTATACAAAATTCACTCTGAGTTAATAATTTATCCGAAAATTCACTTACTAATCTATCTAAAAAATTTACCCATAGTTAACAATTCATCTAAAAATTCATTGTGTTGATAATTTCTCCAAAATTCCCTCTGCGTTAATAATTTATTCAAAATTCACTAAGTTAATAATTTATCTAAAAATTCATTCTGAGTTAATAAATTATCTAAAAATTTGCACTGACTGAATGAGCTGTCTAACCCGACTGCGTCACTCTGCTGCAGGGAATCCTGAATAAATACTGAGTATTTACTGTTTCACACCTGCATTGATTATCTAATGGATCTGATTGGCTGCCTGGATCAAATTTGATTGGAACTATTCTTCAATGTTTTAATTAACATTTTTTCTTGAAGGATCAAAAGGAAATCTTTAAAATGCTGTAAATCTGAGGATTGTTGTATCATACAAAGCTACGTTCTAAGTAGTGAAGTTCATTATGTTGTATTTTTTATGAAATGAAAATGTGTTTGTGTCTGCATCTTTTCTCTGAATCTGTTTGTTTGTGTTTATGTACAGTTGTACAGTTCAGAACACCAGACTGAATAAAATCATCTCAATATCTGTTAATATTACAGACCTGCTCACCTGCCCATCTGTTCACCTGCTCAACTGATCATCTGCACAGACATTTACTCACTCACAAATATGTTTATGAAGCTGAAGCTTTAAGCTGAAATCACAGATAGAGTGTAGGAAGTGTTAATCAGGTAGTAAAAATCTAAATTTAATTTATTATGGTGGACATCCTCACTCAAACACATTCGGTTTATATGTAGCTAAAGCGCAGATATGAACAGAAACACATTTAGTTTATGTATAGTTGCGGTGCTGAAGAGCTGATCTGTTTATCTTCATGAGTCACACACACACACACACACACACACACACACACACACACACACACACACACACACACCTATGCAAAGTATGAGTACTCTGGAAAACCGCCACTACAACAGATCTGTCAATCATTTACAACAACAAGAAAAACAAGGATGTATTTTAGAGCAAGTTATATTTGTTTGTAGTGTGTTTGGAGGATGAGTGCAAATGATGTGTTTTTCAACAGAGATGTCACTAACTTTAAACACATTAGATGAGACTTGGTTTGTGTGACATTAAGGAGCCTGAAATTTTATTCATTTAAAAAAAGAGAAAGAGTTCGATGTTGAATGTAAACAAAACATACTATTCAATCCATAAACTGCAGAAACAGCCAATTTCTAATTCATTGTATTTGTGATGTCATGAAAACCAAAACATTTACAAACATTCTCTTTTTCAGCCTACAGCAGTTTAACCCCGCCCATTCAGCCTACAGCAGTTTAGCTCCACCCATTTATTTTTCAGCAGTTTAGCTCCACTCCTTCAGCCTGCAGCAGTTTAGCTCTGCCCATTCAGCCTACAGTAGTATAGCCCCACCCATTCACCATAAAGTAGTTTAGCCCTGCCCATTCAGCCTACAACAGTTTAGCTCCACCCATTCAGCCTACAGCAGTTCAGCCCCACCCATTCGGTCTACAGCAGTTTTAGCTGGCTTGTGTTGTCATAGAGGCTCTGGAGACTCACGCACTCCATAAAACAGGACTTAAATGTTGTTTGTGTTGTTTTTTGTTAGTTTAAGTTATATGTATGTCTTATTGGGTTACATGTGTAACTGTGTTACTGCGCATCAAGCAGTGGGCTTAGGTAGGTGAGCTGAGTGTCTGAGTGTTACAGCTTAATTTGTAATGTGAGTGCTTCAATTTCTTATCTTTAAAGCCTCATAGAACTAAAGTGAAAACCAGTGTGGAATGTAAGGGTGACAGTAACAATAAGGATAACAGTGAGAGTAACATTGAGAGTAATGATGAGAATAACAGTGAGTGTAATGGTGAGAATAACAGTGAGAGTCACAGTGAGAGTAATGTTGAGAGTAATGATGTGAACAACAGTGAGAGTAACGGTGAGAGCAACGGTGAGACTGATGGTGAGAGTAACAGTGAGAGTAACGGCGAGACAAATGGTGAGACTAATGGTGAGAGTAATGGTGAGACTAATGGTGAGAGTAACGGTGAGACTAATGGTGAGAGTAATGGTGAGAATAACAATGAGAATAAGGGTGACAGTAATGGTGAGGATAACAGTGAGAGTAACAGTGAGAGTAACGGTAAGAGTAACAGTAAAAATAACGATGAGAATAAGGGTGCGAGTAACAATGAGAGTAATAGTGAGAATATCGGTGAGAGTAATGGTCAGAGTAGCAGTGAGAGTAACAGTGAGAGTAACGGTGAGAATAGCAGTGAGAATAGCGATGAGAGTAACAGTAATGTTGAGAGTAATGATGAGAATAAGAGTGAAAGTAATGGTGAGACTAATGGTGAGAGTAACGGTGAGCATAACGATGAGAATAAGGGTGACAGTAACAGTGAGAGTAACAGTGAGAATAACGGTGAGAGTAATGGTGAGAGTAACGATGAGAATAAGGGTAACAGTAACGGTGAGAGTAACAGTGAGAGTAACGGTGAGAACAAGGGTGAGAGTAACAGTGAGAGTAATGGTGAGAGTAATGATGATAATAAGGGTGAGAGTAACACTGAGAGTAACGGTGAGAGTAATGGTGAGAATAGCATTGAGAATCATGGTGAAAGTAAAGATGAAAATAATGGTAAAAAAAATGGTGAGGTCTGATATTCAGCTGATCATTACTGCACAAGGAGAATGAGGTCAGACATCTGATCCCTCTTTAAACTGTAGAGTTCAGACCTGAATTGTTATCACTTCTAAAACAACATTGTGTTTAAATAGTGCTAAGATGCTGTGAGTTTGATACACAGAGTGTCGCGGACCCCTGGACTCACTTCCATCCCACTCAGTCAGAAATGAACATTTTTGCTCAGAACTGAAAACTTAAGCAGCAACTGTCAGAAAGATTTAACAGAAAGTCTGAATATTGTAGAATCATAAACAGTAAAACTCTCGTGTTACTGTTTGTCTCTGATCTGTCTGGATCTCTGCACAACTTCGGTTTTTCTCCTTTAATGGTAATAAAAGCAGTAAATTCTCCAAATAGTCAGGTGATGGTCTCACTGATACTCAGTGACAGTGAATATAACTTTCATGACATCACTGTTAACACTGTCGGTTGTTGCCATAGTAATAATGAAGTTAAATTAAAGGAAAAAGAAAATTTCTACATGTGCAGACAGAGATCTCTGACTTAAGGATGGAAACTTCAGTTCTGTTTCTAAACCTAATGTAAGGTTTATTTTTTCTGTGACATTGTTGTTGTGTCTGTCCAGCAGAGGGCGGCACATCCTCACATCTGTCCATGTTTCTGAAGAACCTCCATTCAGCAGAATCCATTAGTGAGTTTATCTGATTTTGCTTAATGCTCTCATCACTCTGTTTTATTCAAATTCTAATTTAATCTGATAGATAATTAAGAATTAGCACTTTCACAGCAGTTGTTCTCTTAATGCTCTTCGTTCTAAAGTCTTAACGAATTACCAAAATATCAAAATGTTAAGGTTTTCACTGAGCACAGATAAAAAAAACAAAAAACTAGCATGAAGCTAGCAGGGTGGACACTGCCCGGCACCCATGGCAACAACAGTTCAGATTTAGAATAACTTAGATCCCGTGGTCTGAGTGGTCACTCATCTGAGATTATTTAACAAACATGTTTGATTGGACACAGAATTGACTGCATCCAAACAGATTTTCTTAAAATTCTTTAACTGGAACCATGGCAATAGCTAATGCGTCAGTGTAGTGACTGTGGTGGTCCTCCCGCAGAGCTGGCCCACCTCGAGTCACAGGTGTCGTTCCATTGGCTGACGTTAGCTAATTTTACTGCATGAAATACGATCTTAAATGAAATAATCTGTTAAAAAAGCTGTAATACTGAGAGTCTCTCACAGCAGCAGATAAACAGAACCTGATGTAACAACTGAGATCAGATGACGTCACCACCTTAGCTGGCGGACCACCATGGTCACCACAACAGCAGTGTTCTTATAAATGTAATGGTTTAATGGTAAATATTTCCTTTTTCACGCAACACCTGACTGCTTTTAGCATTGAAGCTTGTTTGTTAATTGTAAATACAATGTACAATAAACATGTTTCTGTTATTGTGGCCACAAATTCTTTATTTTGACCACAAGGTTGATTGGCCAGTGTACATTTTTATATCTGTCCACTCATGGCTTGCGGAGTGCTAGCAAGTGGTAGCAATGCTAACATTTAATTAGCTTTATTAAATAAATTTTAAAAAGCAGGTCCGCTACAGTGAGAATGATGTAAATGATTTCTTTATTAGAGAGACTACATCTGCAGCAGTACTTAATAACCATCATAAGCAGGTTGGTGTAACTGAACTGAAGCTCTCTAAATATTTCTGCACTGATGTGTTTTTCGATTGCAGTCAGTTTGTTGGAGCGGCGAGGAAGGCAATAGACTGTATAGTTATCAACTGATCAGGGTTTAATCCCACCAAACTATACAACCTACTACCTCACCCCAACATAGCTCCAAAAGTCTGCACAGCTTCTCTCAGAACTGCTTCTGATCTAAATCCAAAATCTACATTACCTACATAATTAAAGTGTGAAGAGTGTGGTTTGGTGTGAAACGCTCCATTCTAGAGAACCTTACCAAGCCAGAATTGTTCACAGTGGTGGTGATAGGAAGCAGACATCCACCTCTAAAAGCTCCCTCACAGAAAGTTATTACATGAAATGAAAGCATGTGAATACATTGCCTGATGTCTGAGACATTGTTTTATGATAGTTTTGAGAACTTCATTCATGGTGGAGGGATACATGCAGGGCACTTTGAGGCAAAATAGTCCTCAAAGAAAACTTACAATTTCAGATTTTCCACTATTTTCCAATCATCAACATTCCATATAAAACATATGTAGGTTCACTGGTGGTTTTGGATAGTAAATAAAATGTCTATATTTGTGTTGGTTCCTATCACCACCGCTATAAAGACATCTGAACCATTTCACACCAAACCACTTTGAATCACTCTGTTTACATCTTACACACTCAATTATGGAAAGTCACCTTTAGAGATATGAAGCATTATCAGTCCAGAGTGAGTTTATAGGGCTGTAGTTCTTCATGTGTGGGTTGTTGGTGTTATGGCGTTTTTATGATGATTTATAGATGATCTTTAGGACAGACAGTAGACTGTAGAGTTTTATCTCAGAGGGAGAATGATGAACTCCACAAAACTGCTCAGTCTACTAACATCCTAAAGACAACTTTCAGCATTTACAATCAGACCTGTAGAAAGAAAAAACTGGGTTTCAGTTTAGAGAACGATCGAAAACCTTTAATAAAATCACAATGTATTTATTACTTTTAGAAACTCAAGAACAATTTGCCTCATTCACCAAACGTTCTTCAGAACCCACTTATGCAGTTTTGACAAAGATTCTGACATTCACTAATGTTTTCTTATTAGGGATTTGTTCTTAGGTAACAACAGAATCTACACACTCAGGAGTACAAAGGTGAGAACGGTTCTGCGCTTAAAGAACACTTCATGAATCTGACATATATTTTTTCTTAGGACCTTTCTCAAGAACACATTTAAGAACAAACTTAGGAAGATACTGGAGAATGAGGACCAATGTTTTAAATGCAGAATTGGAACACAAACATCACATGATCGCCACAGAGTGAACAGTTTTCATCACCGACGTCCAATGAGAGCAACAGAGCCTGTATGTTCCAACTAATGAGCATATATATATATATATATATATATATATATATATATATATATATATATATATATATATATATATATATATATATCATATATCCAATATATATACATATATATCGCTGTTGTCAGAAGAAAAAACTCCAAAATATTACCTTTACAGCAGGAGGAGAAAACTTAGTTTACTTTTAATGTAAATCAATGGAAACAGACTTTTTTCCAAGTAATTTTGGGCCATTTCTTTTGGTCCATTCATCATGAAAGATGTAAAGAGCAACAGGCATTTTCAAATTATGTCAAAAACTGAAAAATGACAAAAATGGAGATACAAGGTTTTCTTCTGACAGCAGAATATATATATTTAGTCAATGAGCGTATATACCATATATGTAATATATACAGTAAATGTGTCAGTCTGCCTCACTTACTCTAAATGTAAATGATCAGCCAAGATGTTCTGAGGTTTGCTTCTTTAGTGTAAGCACTGGAGTTATGAGGCTAATGTAGCTAACAAGTAATGGAATGGTGCTAACTTATAAAAATGTGATAAAAATCATCAGACACTTGGCTGAAACCATGTTAAGTTGTTAATTAACTCTTTATAAAACCCTTATTAACCACATCTGTCCACCTATCGACAGATCTCCAGCACACCAGGACACTCAGATCATCACTGAATATAAAGGAACCAGCAGTTTGGAAAGATTTCACTCCTTCTCTGCTTCTCCAGGTTTGCAAGTTAGATTGTTTTGTTTCTAATCAGCACTTGAGAGATTGGGGTGTTTTCATCCTGTGCCGTAGCAGTGAGATAAAGAGAATGTGCTAATATTAACTGACAGAATGCTCAGAAAATTTGTAGATTAACACAGAACTCATCTGCCTGACCCATGTAGATTTGGCACTAAGCCCATTTCAGAATTGTTGAGCTGTTTTTGCTTTAACTTGTCTCTGTATCCGGAAGCTGCCAGCATGTCGAATTAAACCACATGGAAGCTAATGATGTTCTAGACACAGTTGCCCTGATTTGGGTGGCACTGTGACAGATGATATTAATGCAGAGTATTTAACAGGGATTGCAAGATTATCTGTGGCTTTTAATGATGAAAATGTAGGTCATATTATCTGCAAAAAGCAGATGGTGCCATCAGATATTGAGACCGTTTAGATGTTTTGATGCTCAGGATAGGTCTGTAACATCTTTCAGATTGCCTATCCAGCTCCGGCCATATCATAATTCTGTATTTGTTACAGAAAGGAAACTTTCACATACAGAACTTTCCTTCAGTACTGACCAAACATGAGCTCAATGGTGTATTAATTTTGTTCCATCCTCTTGTAAAATGTCCATAAAAATTTTGGGTTACGATCAATTCTTGGGTCACGGACTGAAGGGTGAAGGGTGGAGGAGAGAGGATTCGATGGGACATCAAATAGGGTTCTGAAATCTGCCCCCATGTTTTCATTCTAATCCCTTTCCCCTTTGATTTCAATCTAAAAGGAACACCATTTCCCATCATTCTGTACTTCTGTAACAAAGGGAAACATGTTTGCACTCACAAGAGGAATTAAAGCTACCGAACTAGCGGCTCCTTCAATACCATCAGTCATCTAGGTTAACTTATGATCCGCTGTCTTCAAGCTAAACTCATGAGAAACAACTTTTACTGCACAAATAGCCCACACCCAGAAACAGCAAGCTGGCAGGTTTGACCTGAGAAGACTCTGCTCTGCAGTCAGCCATACGAACACAGAAAAGAGCCTCATCTAAGCTAACATTCATCTGTACCATAAAATTCAGCTGTACAGAAAAAGGCTAACATTCAGCTGTAGAGAGAGGCTAACATACAGCTGTGCAGAGAGAGGCTAACATTCAGTTACACGGAGAGAAGCTAACATTTAGCTGTATAGAAAAAGGCTAACATTCAGCTATAAAGAGAGAGGCTAACATTCAGCTGTACAGAGAAAGACTAACATTCAGCTATAAAGAGAGAGGCTAACATTTAGCTGTACAGAGAAAGGCTAACATTCAGGTGTGAAGAGAGAGGCTAACACTCAGCTAAACACAGAGAGGCTAACATGCAGCTTTACAGAAAGAGGCTAATATTCAACAGTACACAGATAGGCTAACATTCAGAGAGAAGCTAACATGCATCTTTACAGAGAGAGGCTAAGGTTCAGCAGTACAAAGACAGGCTAACATTAATCTGTATAGAGAGACACTAACTTTGATCTGTACAGAGTTCAGCTGTACATAGAGAGGCTAATATTCAAAGACAGGCTAACATTCAGCTGTACAGAGAGAAGCTAAATTTCTTCTGTACAGAGAGAGGCTAAAAATTAGCTGTACAGAGAGAGACTAGTTTTCTGTTGTACAGAGAGAAGCTACCGTTCACATGTACAGAAAGAGGCTACCGTTCACCCATACAGAGAGAGGCTAATGTTCAGGTGTAGACAGAGAATCTAGCGTTCAGCAGTACCGAGAGAAGCTAATGTTCAGCTTTACAGAGCGAGGCTAACATTCAGCTGTACAGTAAATAGAGGAAGTGAACTAGAGAGGAAAAGTATGAAGCAGCATGATAAGTTCATCTAAGGAGAATGGGGGAAGACACACTCCCCTCTTCCCTCCCTCCTTTCCTTTCTCTCTCTCTCTCTCTCTCTCTCTCGTTCCCTCTCCATGAAACACACTCTTAACACACTTTTGTGCTTCTCTGCAAAACAACAAATTTGCTTTCAGTTCTCACTGATACAGCAAAGCACAAAATCAAATGCTACAGAATATATTCACTGTACATCTAACGTACACAATTATTCAGCAGCTCAGTTCAACTATTCAAACAGCGCTGGTTTTACGTTTTGGTATTTTCAGCTGCAGTTAGAAAAGAAGTGATCCAAACAGAAGATGTTTAAGTGAAAAAGAGCTTGATAATGTTTAATACAATAACAGACACAAACACAGGCAAATCTGTGCCATCTTGAACATTCAGTTTAATATATTTTAGTCATTTACAATCAACTTAACACTGAGCATTTAGTGTTTAATAATGGAAATAAACACAACCCTGCAACCCACACAAATCTGCAACAAACAAAACTACATCACAAACCTACAACACACAAAACTACGACAAACAAAACTACTATACACAAACATGTTACAAACTACAACAAACAAAACTACAACACACCAACCTGCAACACACAAAACTACAACAAACAAAACTACAACACAAACCTGCAACAAACGACAACAAACAAAACTAAAACACGTGCAACACACAAAACTACAACACATGAACCTGCAACGCACAAAACTACAACACACACGTGCAACACACAAAACTACAACAAACAACTACAACACAAACCTGCAACAAACTACAGCAAACAAAACTACAATACACAAACTTGCAATAAACTACAGCAAACAAAACTACAACACAACACACAAACCTGTGACAGACTACAGCAAACAAAACTACAACGGACAAACCTGCAACACATAAACCTACAACAAACCAAACTACAATACACAAACCTGCAACAAACTACAGCAAACAAAACTACAACACATACATGCAGCACACAAAACTACATTACACAAACCTGCAACAAACTACAACAAGCAAAACAACACAAATCTGCAACAAACAAAACATCAAGCTACAACAAACACAACAACAAACTAAAGTTCAACAAACTACAACACAAACTTGCAACACACACAAAACTACAACAAACAAAACTACAACCCCCACACACACAGCCCTGCAGCCTTGAGCAAACACGCTGCAAAAACGCCCACATCAAGCAGCTGCAGCTGAACGTTGAAGCTGGTTTTGTTTCGACTCTTTATGCAGTAAAAGTTTTGTAGAAACACTGAACTGTGAGTCGTGGCTGCGACAGTGACGCAGGCATGCTTACATGAGAAAGATGGTGAACAGAAGAGAAAGACAATAAAAACAGATACTGACGTTCAGGAGTTACAGTTAAAAAAAGATATATACAGAACAAACAGAAGGAACGAAACACTTACAGCCCTGAAAACACACAGAAATACTGAAATACCTGAACAGCAGACGCTCAAAAAATACAGAACAACCAAACAAACAGTCATCGTCACGGCATGTAGAGACACACACACACACACACACACACACACACACACACACACACCCTGCCCACTTTGGCACGGACACTGAAAGAATGAGGGGGGGGGGATTATTGATGAGAGAGGGGATAAATGAATGAGAGAGCAAGAGGGAGAAAGAAAATGAGCAAGAAAGAGAGAATAAGAAGGAAAATGAGAGAGGAAGAAAAGTGAGAGAGGTGGAGTGTAAAGTGAGTAAACACTAACAGTAGCACATGAAGAATATGTCATAACAAAAATTTCCCAATTGACATGCAAAATTCAACAAAAGAGAAAAACATGGAATAATACACAGATCTAGAACCTGGAGACAGGAGGAGCAGTGGACTGAACTAACAGCTCTAGAGTCTGGAGAGGTACAGCACTGGACTGAACTTTTGACTCTAGAGCCAGGAAACAGGAAGAGCACTTTACTGAACGAACAGGTCTAGATCCTGCAGATGGGAGGAGCACTGGACTGTGCTATCGACTCTGGAGACAGGAGACGGGAAGAGCGGTGGACTGAACTATTGACTCTAGAGATGGGAGACAGGAAAAGTGGCGGACTGAACGAACAGCTTTAGAGCCTGCAGATGGGAGGTGGGCTGGAATGAACTATCAACTCTAGAGCCGGGAAATAAGAAGAGCGGTAGACTGAACTAACAGCTCTAGAGCTGGGAGACAGGAAGAGCGGGGGACTGAACTAACAGCTCTAGAGCTGGGAGACAGGAAGAGTGGTGGACTGAACTATCGGCTCAAGAGCTGGGAGACAGGAAGAGCGCTGGACTGAACTAACGGCTCTAGAGCCTGGAGATGGGAGGAGCGCTGGACTGAACTAACAGCTCTAGAGCCTGGAGATGGGAGGAGCGCTAACAGCTCTAGAGCTGGGAGACAGGAAGAGTGGTGGACTGAACTATCGGCTCAAGAGCTGGGAGACAGGAAGAGCGCTGGACTGAACTAACGGCTCTAGAGCCTGGAGATGGGAGGAGCGCTGGACTGAACTAACAGCTCTAGAGCCTGGAGATGGGAGGAGCGCTGGACTGAACTAATAGGTCTAAAGCGTGGAGATTGGAGGAGCGCTGGACTGAACTAACAGGTCTAGAGCCTGGAGATGGGCTGGAGCAATGTACTGAACTAATGACTCTAGAGCCTGAAGACAGGAAGAGCGCTGGAGTGAGGTGCTGATTGGTCTGATTGTGTGGTGTTTAAGCAATGCAGTTGCATTAGATGTCATTAACTTTCAAACTGTTATTCTCCACATTGTCATAGTTTTTTATGCAATGTAACAACCTCACAGTGCATTGGTACACCCCTAGAACCATTCAGAAACCTTCATTTTGAAACTGTTTTCAATCTGAAGACTGATTGGAGATTTCTAATGGAAGCTCATAGTTTTCCATTTTCTATTTTCTGTAAGATCTTTCTGTTCATAGTTTTCAACTTCATGTAGTCGACAACCCCTCTACAGATAAACTGTATATAAATAAATAAATAAATAATGGAGTTGGCACAAGAAGAAGTTCCACATCCTCATGTCCCTCATACTGCTGGCCCTTCCGCTCTCCAGTCAGTCATTGTCTAACTAACAGCTAAACACTAACTGCCCCCCCCCCAAAAAAAAATTTAAGAGGTAGAGAGAGAGAGAAGAGTGAAATCGCTCACCCTAAGATGGACAGAGCTTCTGTCAGTGTTTGCACACAGTGGTCTGCTGGAGTTTTCTCTCTGTCACAGACTGAAAAGAACAAAATCAGTGAAATCTTCTTTTTAGCTTCCTTCACTTTTGTCTTGTTCAGCTCTCCTTGAAGTTGGAAGGAGCACAAATTAATAAACAAACACACTTAAATAAATGGAAAACGACTGAAAGTTCAGAGAACCTCCACAGAGCAGGCGAGAAGATCGCTAATGGTTCTAATCAAGCTCCTGTGGTTTAGTACAAAAACAGGAAGTGGCTGGAAAAAAACTTCACTTGAACTTCTTTATGAGACAGATGAATAGTCACACACTCCAGGAAGAAACACACACTAAGATTGTGTGACGTCACTTCCGCTCAGTTATGGATCAGTCTGTTATTGATGGATCTGGTATTGATGAATTTCTGAGCTGTGGTGACCCTCAGCTGACTCTTCAGTGCCTCCTGAACATTTCAAAACATGAGCGAACACAAACAAGCAGAGCGCCAAAACGAGCAAGATCTTGAAGAAAGTCCTGATGGTCGTGAACATTGCACAAGATTTATTCAAGACTGTTTATTTATTTATTTATTTATTTTCTCTGCTGTTCAGGTTTCCTCCAGGGAGCTCATTTGGTTGCGGTTCAAAATAGAGCAGGCTGCCAGGTCTGAAACACACACCCCCCCATACTGGGGGGCTATTAGAGCAGCTACTCCCCACCCTAAGATTCAGATGAGGATAATGTAGAAGAGACCGTGTGTGTGTGTATGAGCTGAGATGGGCGTGCCCTTTCTCCACTTCCTGCACCTGCCATCCAATGGCTAAAAAAGCATTCCTGGAGCACACACTTTCAGGAATAATCTTTGAAGATAACAAGTAGATGGTACTGTCCCACTATCACAAACACCTCTATTCAATTCATTTAATTAACAACAGCCAGCAGACTTAACAGCTACCATTCTAAAACAGCTTTAATCCAAAAATGCTGGTGCAGTCAGGAAAAACTCCCTCAACCATCAAGAGGAATAAAGATTCAAAAGCAGGAACTCCATAAGAGCATGAGGAAGAACCAAGTCAGAGTTTATTTATATAACGCTTTTTACAGCATGTATAAAGGAGCTTTACAGAAACATCCAGGTCCAAACTCGAATGAACATTGCCAAGAAAACCTCACAGAGAAAATCACAGAGAACCATTAACATCAGATACTGTTAGAAGCTCATACTGAAGATCTGTTGGTATTAAAATAAGAAAAGCTCAGTGTATTGTGAAGCAGGTGAAGCAATGTCTACGACTGAATAGTTTGAGTCTGTGCAGCAGCAGCATCATCAGGAGGGTCAGTTCATGCACGTGAGGCTTTCTTGCCAGCATTGTACAACAGGAAGCTCCATGGTGATCAAACTGGTCCAGAAGGTGGGCAAGCAGTGGGAACCCAATCAAGGCAGATAAAGAACAGCATCAGAACCACAGGAAGGGCAGCTGTTCAATTCGGCAAAGAAACACACAGAGTTAGTTCTGTAAAGAGTGACTGATCACAGTTTACAAGGTTAACAGAATGCAGCAGAGACACCAGCAGGTCTAGTTATTACAGCCTAACAAAAAGGGGGAGCCAGAAGTTAACAGAGACATGAGGGCTCCCTGAGATGTCAGCGCCCCTCTGCTCCACCGTCAACAAACCTGAGCAAGCACGTGAGAGCAGCGGGACAACAGCACCAACGCTCCTAGTTTACCGTAATACTCTATGTCCTTGAGCCCCCAGTTCTGCACCTTTTATCTAACGGAAAAAAACTAGTTACCAAAAGCTTGACTTAAAGACTGAGGCTTACCCTAGACCTAAAGACTGAGGCTGTGTCTGAGTCCCAAACACTGAGTGGACGGTCATTCCAAAGCTGTGGGGCTTAGTATGAGAAAGCTCTACCCCCTGATGTAACTTTTTAATTGTAGGTACTAATAGTAAGCCAGCACCTTGTGATCTAAGTAGGCGTGATGGTTCATAATAAGAGAGAAGTTCACTTGAGTACTGAGGGGCCGTTTAGAGCTTTATATGTCAGTATAAGAATTTTGTATTCAGTGCGGAATCTAACTGGCAACCACTGAAAGGAACCAAGACTCAAAAGGAGAAACTCAGCATAAAGAACCACTGAGAAGAACTAAGACTCAAATACGGTTTATCGCTTACTGTGCTGCAGGATGTTTAGGCTACCCATATGAAAGAAAAATTGTATTTATCAAATATGTTTTTGTATGAATGAATGTATGAAAATGGCCAAAATGTATTGGTTAAATATATTTTTAAAATGCATTCATTTGAATTTTTTAATTATATTTGTTCAGTTGTGTGTAGTTGTAATAAAGGTTACAGATGTAACTAACAGTACTGACTTCTTTGCACTGTACTTTACATTAACCATGTACTTGTGCAGTAAGACACTCACCCACAATGTATTCCAATTAAACAAGATATCAAATCATAACTGCATTTTCACAGAGTATCAATACCTACAACACTCACTTTTGTCATGTTAAAGGTTCATTTGCTACAAATTCATTTCAAAGGGTATCAAACAGTAAAATGCATTAGACAGGATTTGGATATTTTCATACATTTTCAAATGGTTTTGATACATACATTTACATACATTATCAAATACATAATGTATTTCAAAAATACACATTTGCAGATTTTAGAGCTTAGTTGCACTTATTTGTCTTGTTTGCCATCTAGTGGCTGAAATGGAGTACTGCACCCATTGTGAACTTTGCACCAAGAACTGAGGGTGATTTTGGTCTGGACCTTCAGACTTTTCAGTTTGGTCGAAATGAAAACAGCAGGAGTGAAAGGTGTCTCGGACCAAAGCACCAAAATGTGGTCCAACCAAAAGAGCTGGTTTTGATTTGGACCAAACTGAACAATTGATTCGTCTGCAGCGTGAAAACACTTTTCTGGATGGTTCAGACATTTGGACAGGAAGTTGAGGCAGGATATCAGCACCCATTAAACAACACAAGAAGAAAAAGAAGCAGAAGAGAAGTAAAAATGAGCCGTGGTAGCTCACAAGGAGGAGAACAAATACTTAACTGTGATTTGGTCTGATTAAAAGGTCCAATGTCAACTTGAAAAAAATGCATAAAATGCTGAATCTCCCTTATTCTCAGAGAGGATGAGAGAGAGAGAGAGAGGATGTTCATTTTTCTACAGAAAAGGCTGTCCGCCGAACTGACCACGCGTTGACGTCAGATGCTCCTTTACAAACCAATCAGTGTCCAGTACAGGGAGATGCAGCCCACACAAGTGTTGACAACAGGATGCAGGTGTGTCATACAGAGTTCTTTAATGCGCTCAGTAAATTACTACGAGGAACCAAAACTGACAGGATCAAATGCATTCAACATGGCAAAAACATGAACCTTAGTTCGGACTTTAAGGAGTGAAAACACCCTAAATTACTGCTGTTACTATTTGAATAAGCATAAAATTAATCAAATTTGAATATCTTTGATTGATTGATTGATTGAGTTGTTTTACTTACATGTTCTCAACTACTTGACAAAAATCTTAAAAGACGATAAAAAATGATGCCGTGTCTGAGTGACGTTACCCGTGGCCTCCAGTCTCTGTAATAACTACAGCAATGTACTCTGATGTTATCGTACACCAGCCAATAGGAGGCGGTCTGGAGTCACAACAGTGCTGAACAAGATAAATGAGAAACCGATCACTGTTTTTTTACCTCACATTCAGAGTGTACAGTGAACTCTAAATATCTAGAACACTTCACAATCAAGGTGTACAGTGAACTCTAAATATCTAGAACACTTCACAATCAGGGTGTACAGTGAACTCAAATGATCAAGAACACCTCACACCCATAGCTGTACACACACACACGCATAGCTGTACAGTCAACTCTAAATATCTAGAACACTTCACATCCACAGCTGTACAGTCAACTGTAATTATGTAGAACACCTCATATCCACAGGTGTACAGTCAACTCTAAATGTCTAGAACATCTGACATCCACAGCTGTACAATCAACTTTAAATATCTACAACAAATTACATCCGGAGCTGTACAGTCCACTCTAAATATCTAGAACACATCACATTTGGAGTTGTACGGTCAACTCTAAATGTGTAAAACTTCTGACATCTGCAGCTGCATCAACTCTAAATATCTAGAATACCTCATATCCAGAGGGTACAGTCAACTCTGAATATCTAGAACACATCCAGAGCTGTACAGTCAAATCTAAATATCTAGAACACATCACATTCGGGGCTGTATAGTCAACTCTATATATCTAGAACGGCTTGTGTAGCGTGGTGTAGGATTATCAGTATCTGCTGTATCATGCAGGTATTCAGACACCCAGCATGTGGCGACATCACCAAACACTCAGTGCACTCAGTACAACAGAACCATAAAACTACCTGATACTGTGTGTGTGTGTGTGAGCAGATGATCTGAATCCAATTATCACCTTCTGCTGATTCCTCTCACACTCACACTCTCTCTCTGTGCTGGAACCAAGTGGACGCTTCTGAATTCTTCTACAGAACCATGTCTGCTGAGAAGGTACATTTGCTGTGTGTGTGTGTGTGTGTGTGTGTGTGTGTGTGTGTGTGTGTGGTGTTTATGTCTGAAAGTTTTGGTGAGATATTTTTACCAAAATATGTTGAGGTACTCTATGCGTACTGATTTTCATCGTTCAGTTCTAGATAAAACTCACATTGAACTCTACAGTCTAACGAGCTTTAAAGGAGCAGTGAGTGTCAGACAGTTTAAATGACCCAGCTGTTCTAACTGGTTTTGATTTCAGATCACTGCTCTACTTGGTGTAGATTTAGTGATGATTCAGATTCTTTTCAGCTCTGATGATTCTTCACCTGTTTGGGGGTAAAAGACTGTTTTAAGACACCAAAACGCTTGTCAGAAATCCATCAGCATTTCATCTTGATTAAAGACTGATTAAAGTTTTTACAGCACATCAGATTCAGGACCTCATTGCTCATTCAGTGAGATCAGTATGAGGAGCCTGCTGAGATCACTAGAGTCACTCATGTGGATGAAGGTGTTTTAATTCTGCTGTTGAGAAATTAAAAATAAAAAAGAAAGTGTTGACAGAAGGAAAATCAGCTCTGTCAAGCAGGTCAGTGTCAAGCTTAGCTACCTGTGGTGAACTTTGACCTGGTTAACGGCTGCACATTACACAACTTACGTAACATATAATGTTTACATGAACACATTTCTGATGAGCTGTTTTAATTCAGATGTCTGCCGTGACTCAGAGTGTCTTTGATCTCTAAAGGGGGCTGTGATGTTTATCTGTTCCCTCCCCGCTCTCTTTCTGCTGCTGTTTTACAGGAATAGACAGGAGATTTGTTAGTAATGAGATTAAACCCTCAGTCCCCCCGGTAATGCGGAACCACACAGCAACAGGCTTTGACATCCGGCCTGAACTGAAGAATTAGCCTTTCGTCTCCTTAACCTGCCGTGGCCTTCCTCAGAGCTCAGCACTAACGGAACAAGTTAGAACTCCACAGGGAAATCGTCCCCACCACAGCAGGGCATATTACCTGGCCAAAACATTTCAGTTTTATTAAAACTCCACATTAATATGCCTTAAAAACAGCATTACATGGAATCAAAGACTAATTTAATGCATGATGAATTGAATATAGCTTTGGGTTTAGAAACTGTTCTTAAGACACCTAAAACTGAACCGAACCTTCCTGTGTGTGTGTGCAGTGACCTAATGTCACCACTTTGTGGAGGGATTTGTAAATTGATACCTGACCAAGACGGTAGTTGTGATTTTTTTTCTAGTCCATGAAAGGTTTCAGAAGATGTTTGAAAGAGCAATTTAAAAGAGTTTTGGAATAGGATTGGACTTTTGGAGGGGTTTTGGAAGAATTTTGGAAGAGTTTTGGGAGGGTTTTTGTTAAGGTTGAGCATAATTGAAGGTGTTGCTCTTCACCAGCTAGGTCAGTACCAAATGTTAGTGGAGCTGGAAGACATCTCTCAGATTTCTCAGAGCTGGAAATGTACGCTTGATGTAAGGACTCTGTGTGATGTCTGATGGTGGTATAAATTGTAAATGTCTATAAGGACACGCGGTAACTGCAGCTTGAACATCAGTACAGCAGCCATGTGAGCATCAGCTCGTTGGGGAATTTTCGAATCATAAAACCTACTTTTCTCAGTGCCTCAGGCATCACTGGCCTGTGAGCTGCCTCTAACTCTAACTACCATTGCCTCAGTCTTCTTCACAATTTAAATGAAATTATTGGTTTCAGAGTGCTATACAAGCTTCTTCTTTCTGAATAATAAACAGAGAGGTTTGTAAAATAAAATGAGAATTGCAGTATCATCCAAAAATTTCACAATGAAGTCACAGGAGTGCAAACTACTGAAGCATATCAGTATCATTCTTGCCTACTGCACTCATTCAGTGGCCAAATGCCTTTTAAAAAGCGTTCAACCAGGTTGCGTTTTCATTTTCGTGGTCTACCCACCTGTCAATCACTCCATCAGGGCGGGACCAAAAGTGTGGCTGGTGGAAAAGGCTTTATCTGAGCTACAGATGCGTGGGGCTATTTTCTAACTGACATAATGAACATCAGATGTGGATATGGATTGCTGTGTTCCATTTTGTTACCAAAAATGTACTCATAAAATGATTTAGTTGTACTGGTACACATAGACATGTGTAAGTCACACAGCCACCTTATAGTGGCTGAGTTGGCATCAGCCATTGTTCTCTTGTTGGTACCAAGTCATATTTCAGCCAAATTCAGCTGGGGGCTTTCTTAATGAATACATTTAGGATAGTGTATTGAGGATTCAGCCATCACTAATATCTCAAAGCATTTTGCTTTGATTTTACTTGCTTATAATATAATAAGCATTTTACTTGCTTATAATATGTTGAGTTTTACGGTTAATAGCATCTTCTGTACCCCAGACTGCTCTGTGATCATGCTGGAGTCAGTCCGGTGAAGAGTTTATATCTGCTTTAAACACCCACACCAACTATTTAACAGAGCACCGTGTTATAATCAAAGTCAAAGCCACATTTTTATAGTCATTACTCTCAACTGGAGAAACACCCTTATTTGATCTTTTCAAACAACTTTCTCTATCTGACCAAACGAGGGAGAACCAATAAAGTTAATGAGCTGAAAATGTCTTGATGTTTCTGTGAACACCAAGACACCCGATTTGCAGTACAAAGTAAACTTTGGCATACATGAGAAATTAAATTGTCTTGTTTTTCGCGACTACACACAGCTAAGGATCATGGAGGCTGCCCTAGTTGCCTCTTTGTCAAAGACGTTGCCATATTCCTCTGTTCGTATTTCTTCTCCTCCTGCATTAAACTGGTTTTACACTCACAGACCACAGGTGAGCCAGTTCCCTCAAAACTGTGATTGGTTCTCTTTTTTGGTTGAAAGACTGTAATGAAAACAGATTTCTAAAGTGTTTTAACAGTGGAAGCCAAAGTGATATGAAGTACCTGGATGTACTTTAAGAATCTTTATCCTAATAGAGAAGACAATAGCATAGCTTCACCTAGCTAGATAAATAAAAACACGTAGACATTGAGGAGAACAAACTGTTTTTTATTTGTTTAATTAAGTAATAAAACACAAAGGTAAAGTGTGCAGGGCTGAAGAGAAATGACGCAGTGATTCAAAAATTAAGTGGTAGTGGTAGTTTCTGTTGGCAATCTAAAGGCAGGTTATTTATTTGTATGGTTTATTTGTGTATAACTCTAATTGCTGACTGCACATGAAACTTTTACATAGAAAGTTGCCATTTTCTAGCCCAATATATCCCTTTTTTTAAGAAACAAAGTGTATCTTTGTTATTTAAAGTATGTTTGCAATTTATTTATTTACATATTCATTTATTTTTTTGCAATAACTTAAAAAAAGTGAAAAATCATTTCTGGATATTTTTTTTCATTTACTTTGGTTTTATTCACCAATTTCTTGTTTTTAAAACAAACAGCATTATTCATACCCTAAAAGATGTATCTCATAATATCCTGTCAGAAATAGGCATAACCCACAATAACCAGCACACTGATGGAGGTCACTGCATTCTTGTTTTGTGCAGAAGCCCAAGAAGAAGAAACCAGAGAGGGACTCAGCAAAAGCCAATGGATCAGAAACCACATCCAAAAAGAACAAAACCAAGAAGAGTGAGGATCTTCCAGAAGAGAGCAGCACTCCTGCAAAAAGTCAGTCCAGAAAGTTCTCTGTGTTTGGTAGTGTGTGTGTGTTTGTTTGGGGGGGGCAGACCATTTTCTCTTATCATCGTTAACCTCTCTTCATCCCACCCCCTCTCTCTCCATCTCCCTCTCTTTTCATCTTCACTTTCCGTGCCACCCCAGATCCTTTCTGACTGGCGCCTGCAGGTCCTCAAAGTCTTAGACGTCTGTCTCTCTTCTCAACCCCTGGCTATCAGTTGGCTCCATCACTTCCTGCATGATTATTCTAACTGCCCCTTCACCCAGCTGCCCCGCCTATCAGCACTTGACTCTTTATGCCCCCTTGAGTCTTTTCTGGCCTGCATCCATAGATCCTCCAAGACTTCACCTCTCCTCTTGCTTTGTCCTCTGTTCGACCCACCTTCCATTCTAGGCAGCGTTGATCACCAGATCTTCTCATCTCTTGGAGGCTCAACTTTAGCTACAAAACGTTTCCACCCTCCCTCCTGAAAAAACCCATAGAAACTATTAAGTGTTTCAGTTGGTTGTGTTTTGTCTTTTTTAATGGGTTGATCCTGAACCTAGAGCTGCATCATGACATTCTTATGAGTCATAGAGCCCTTCAGTAGACTCTGTGTTTTCCCCTTGGTTCTTTAGTACCTTTCACCCCTAATTTCTCAGCCTATTAATCAGCGCTGCTCACAGCACTGCTGCAGGGGATGGACCCCTCTACCTCACTGGACTTCTACACTGGCTAAGCCAAGGGGGATCACCATCTATTCTGCCTACACCCTGTGTGCTGCACTCTTTGTATTTTACCATAGAGGCTGCATCTCTCATGACCTGCCTAATTTCTTCTGCCCCAGCCCTCTGACTGTCCACCCTTCAGCTATATTCATCTTCCCCTATGATTTTACATTTTCTTCAGATATGGGCCCTTGTATTGTTCTGTTGGTGATTAAAATGGATCCCACATTTATTTTGCTTGGGATGATCACTCTCATAAAAAAACTAGCAACTAAGACAGTCAATGCAGATCATTGGCCAGGTTAAGTCATTAAATAAAAATTCAGTGGAATAATGTCAATATCAATTAATACATACAACCCATTTCCAAAGAAGTTGGGGCACAAATTGCTAAATGTAAAAAATAAAAACAGAATGCAATAATGCGCAAATCATTTAAACCCTATATTTGACTGAAAATAGTACAAAGATAACATTTCAAATGTTGCAGCTGAGAATTGTTTCTTGTTTTCTGAAATATATGCCCATTTTGAATTTGATTCAATTGCAACACATTTAAAAAATTGGGACAGGGGCAACAAAAGATAAAGTTGTGTAATGCTAAAAAACACTCACAACTAATTAGGTTACTTGGCAACAGGTCAGTAACATGATTGGGTATATAAAGAGCATCCCAGAGAGGCTGAGTCTTTCATAAGTAAAGATATGGAGGGGTTCAACACTCTGTGAAAGACTGCATAGGCCGCAAAGAACTTGGGGATTTCATTATCTACAGTACATAATATCATTAAAAGCTCAGAGAATTCAGAGAAATCTGTGCATGTAAGGGACAAGACCAAAAACCAATACTGGCTGGCTGTGATCTTCGGGCCCTCCAGCAGCACTGCTTTAAAAACAGATATGATTCTGTAGTGGAAATCACTGCATGGGCTCAGAAACACTTCTGAAAACCACTGTCTGTGAACAGTTCATCACTGCATCCACAAATGCAAGTTAATAATTTCAGAATTTTCATTATGAAACCAAAAATATGACAAAGGAGACCCTGAACTGTTGAGCAGCTAAAAACCTGTATCAAGCAAAAATGGGAAATATTTTACTTTCAAAACTACAGCAGTTGGTCTCTACAGTTCCCAAATGCTTACAGAGTGTTGTTAAAAGAAGAGGTGATGAACACAGTGATAAACATGCCCATCCCAAAATTATTTTAAAATGTTGCTGGCATCAAATTCAAAATGGGCATATATTTTTCAAAATACAAAAAAAATTCTCAGTTTCAACATTTGATATGTTGTCTTAGTACTGTTTTCAATTAAATGTAGGGTATAAATGATTTGCACATCATTGCATTCTGTTTTTATTTATATTTTGCACAGCGTCCCAACTTTTTTGCCATTGTGGTTGCATACAGTCAGAGGAATATACCACTGTTAAGGCTAACTTACTCTTGTGATTGATCAGATATAAAAGCCTCAATTAGAAAATTTAACTGCTAAGACGGCAGTGTTCAGGCTTAACTTTAAATTCTTTGAAGTGTTAGATGAAAAAGCTTATTAGTCCTCTTATCTGTTTCATTCAGTACATTTTCTTGTTGTTAATATTTTCAAGTTGTAAACCAGCAAAACACATTGTCCTTAACAGTAGATCACCCATGTTGGCTTGCTGGCTAGCATTAACACATTACAGCGAGCGAGTAGCCAGGTTTGCACAGAAAGAAAAACAGATAAACAGTTCCTTTTCAACCTTTAAAGTGTTAGATGGAAAAGCTTATTAGTCCTTTTATCTGTGTCATTCAGTACATTTTCTTGCTGTTAATATTTTCAAGTTGTAAACCAACAAGACATGCTGCCCACATTGGCTTGCTGGCTAGCATTAACACATTTAAACAGTTCCTTTCAACCACTTCATTAATATTTCAGACCACGACTGCCTGCAAAAACTGTAAACTTGAGTGTAAAAACATTGCAGAATAAGGTCACATAACCTCCTCACTGTGTGCTGAGTTAGCCAGTTCGCTAACTACAGCCCTCTAAAACCATCTGAACAGTCCACTTCACTGACGACTGCCTATTCAGCACTTCTGCTTAACTCGGCTCTGACTGTTTGAGCAATGCACTGCGGCTATGCATGCACAGTGGGTGTGCTTAGCATCTCCCAAATCAAAATCATCCACTTTACCTTTCACAATTTCCTCTCTCATCTTATAACCCTTGTTCGCAACATACTGCTTTCAAATGTCACCAGAAGGGCCAACTCAGATAGTCCATCAGTTTAACTGGTCAATTTTAACTTTTCCACTAAACCACATCCATCTCAGACACCCTAATATTCTACCATCTAACCTTTAGGCTGTGTTCAGACTGCAGGCAAATCGGGTTTGTTTCTCAGATCAGATCATTTGAGGCAACTGTCTGCTCTGTTATCTGCAAGCATTCAGATCAGATTTGTGTGTCCAGGCATCACCAGTCTATCTGCATGGGTTGCCGTGGTAAAAGCATAGGTGTCAGTAACTACGTACCAACACTGGCGACAGGGATTTCAAATGCGGATGCAGGAGAGAGGAGAGATGGTAGTGCATCATCTCACCCTCCAAACTCTTCAGAATTCTCTTCATAATCATGAATCTTTGGAGCTTTTTTTGAATGCCAGCATTTGACATCGTCACTGTTTGTCATGTTGCGAGTGACGCAAAAGACACTGAAATCTGATTTGAGTGTCCAGACTGAGACACATCTGTAAATTCAAATTTCTTTTTTTTTTACTGTCCAGACTATCAAAAAT
Source organism: Colossoma macropomum (assembly GCF_904425465.1). NCBI lineage: Eukaryota > Metazoa > Chordata > Actinopteri > Characiformes > Serrasalmidae > Colossoma > Colossoma macropomum. The sequence continues at coordinate 23,767,160 of NW_023494802.1, read as the reverse complement.
CAGTCTGGATATAATCTGAAAATACCAAAAATTTGGATTTGGGCTGGCAGTCTGAACATAGCCTTTGCTTGAATGTAGCTCTTCTGCAGCTCATGCACTCATACGGTTTTTACAACACTCCCTCAGAATCAGTTCTTGCTGGCAAAAGACTTCTGGACCACCATCTTTCTCCTCATGTAAGAGTTCCTCAGGAAGACTCCTTATACATCTGAACACAATACAGGTGTCCTCTGAAAAGTTCTCAATTTAACTCAGAGCTCTTTGGTGGAACAGCCCAGAACTCCAGGCCCAAGTTCTCTGAGTCATACAGTTTCCTCTCATAGTACAGCCACATGTTCCAAGTTGCAAACTGATTATTATTACAAATCAGAGCATGTTACATGGCATAAGCAATATACCTAATGCAGATTACTAATACATAATACAGATTACTAATGCCTAATCCAGTAAGAGTGTAAAAGATGAGATATAGGATTAATAAACAGACTTTTGTGTTGTGATTTATTAAATATGAAAACAAAAAAAAGATTTAATCAGAATTTTTTTTGAAGTCTATTATCCACTATAATAAAGATTAATTGAATGTTAAGATTGTATAAAACATAATCACATGATCATATCTATGTTTAGTCATTAAACCTGTAATGTACTTCATTTCTTATGCAACAGATGGAAAGATAGTAAAGAAAAAGAAAGCAGAGAAGGAAAAGGAAGAGCCAGAGGAGAAAGAGGTGAAGAAGAAGATGAAGAGTGCTCCTAAGAAGAAGAAAAGTAAGAGTGCATTTTCAGCTGAAACAGAAAAACCTGAAAAAAGTCACATGATCACACAACAGCAAACTAGCACAGGCAGGATTTCACACAGAAGGAAATTTGAAATGTTTTTATTTTGAACCTCAAAGTAGGGGGGTGCAGGGCACAATCTAATACAGTTTGGTTTTTGTAAAATAATTTTAAACATACTTAAGTTGGATTACTCATGTTTTTATACAAGCACCATGAACATCTCTGCTACAAACCAACACTTGAACTTTGTTTCTAGCTCCTAGCATTCAGTACAATTCCACCCAAAATGAGGGGGAGTGCAGTGTTACAGTTTAGCCCATGGGTGTGTTCATTGTAACAGACAGAGGGTCAGTTTAACACCTGCTAGAAAAGTCTGATCAATCAGTACAAACAAAGTTAATTTAGTATAATTACTTGTATAAAAACTTGTGTAGAAAATTGACTTACATGCCCTGAAAACACTCTTTAGCTCATATCTCTTTAAAATGCTGACCAATCACTTTGAATTTTGGTGGGAAACTGTGGCTAAGAAATGTTTTCAGAAGTTCACGCTGCTTGACCTTCTGTAACAACGTAAACAGTCTTTGTTAAATTCTGCCCTGTGTTAGGTTGTTCCACGCGCTCCCCTAATTCATCTAAATTTGAAATGACATTTTTTATTGTTACTTCACCTTTTTTTTGAAGAAAAATATAATGCTTTATTAATAATAATGTAGAAATTGTTTAGATAACAGTTTTTTGTCTCTAATTCAGATTCTGAAGATGAGGATGATGATGATGATGATGATGATGATGAGACGCCACAAAAAAAGACAAAGAAGAAGATCACCAAAGAGAATTCACCCACAAACAGCAAAGACAAGAAAGCCAGAGCTAAAGATAAAGGTCACCTCACAAACCAAACAGACCTCATTCCATATCGTCACCTTTCAGTTCTTTAGCAGAACCCATTATGAATTCTCTCACAATTCTCTGTTTTTACACAAACCCCCACATTTACTAAGACTAAAGTTTCAGCTCAGAATTTAAGGTTTAAAGATTCCAGAGAGAAACTGAAGAGGTTTCACTAAACAGAGAACAGATGTGCTGTCATAGTTTGAGGATCATGAATATACATGTTCTCTTTTAATTGGATGTTTTTACATGATGCTGTTTTCTGTATCACAAACTGTGAACTGATTCCAGTAAAACTCCATAAACTGTCATGTAGCTTAACATTTGATATTCTGGTAAAACACTTCAAATAGTTTATAGCTCCTCGGATGTTGTAGTAGATTTTTCTTTAAATGTTCGCTTATTTCTCTTTTCCAGAAAATAAAAGTGAATCTGAAAGCAAAGGAAAAGCAAACAAACCTAAAAATGAAGCTGCCTCCATGTTTCAGATAAATGGAGACAAACCGAACTTTGTCACCAAGAAAAAAGGTGAGAATAATTCAATTCATCCATCTAAGCTTTCATTACTGTATTTTTTTTTACTGGGTTTAACTCTGGGGTTAAAGCCAAACTAAGGTCGCAACACAAAACAAATAGACCAGCACAACAGTTTAATGCTCAAGTTTAATACCTTGTATTTTTAGACAATGCAGGTAAAAATCACAAAGATTTGGCTTTGGTCTGAGTTAGCTCCAACATAATAAACAAAACTTCTAAACCCCCATGCATAATGCTGAGGAAAATGAAGAAGCAGGATGCAAGTGAAGTTCCGTTGTTTTAATGAACATTCATGACAAAACAGTATCCAAAAAGCCGACAAAACAAACAACGAACACTACTAAGCAAATACTGAAACAAAGAAAATAAACAAGAGAAAACCAAAACAGGGCCTAACAAGCAAAAAGCAGTGTTAAAAATACACATAGAACTGATTAGAAACAACTGGGACTAATGAGAGTGCGGGGCTACAGACAACACACGTGAGATAGATAACAAGAAGGCAGGATCTGGGAAGAAACAAAGACCAGAACAACAACAAGCACATGGCCTATATGAAAAAGGCACCTGGAACAAGAAAACAAAGGCTAATACAGAGACTGATGGAGGCTTTGTTCACTCAGCAGGTAAAAGTGGCCCAAATCTGATCTTTTACTTCATGTGTAACACAGGTGTGTTATCTTTGTCAGTGTGAACAGATAAACACACTAAATCTGACATTTTCAGTTCCGACTTCAACACCTTCATATGTGGTGCTGAAATCTGATACGTATCTGATACATAGCAATGCGACTGAACATGCGTCATCATTTCACGCTGAGATGTGAAACATCTGGGCTGATGTTTCTGTACAAACAAAATTAGAAGACGCTTCTTCTAATGGCACTCAGCCCTACATGCTTGTGAACATTAGTAAAAGCTATTGCCAAACAAACATCATCCTGCAAGTATCAGACAGAAGGGAAACCTAAACAGCACAGAGTCAAACCACCAGCAGAACATCAGGTCTGGTTAGTGCTTAAAGCTGGTCCATCATTCCAGAAAAGCAGATCACAATGCCAGCAACATTCATTAAAATGAGCAGCATTATAAGCACAGCGTTTTCCAAGAGACGCTACGGGGCCACATGGTGAAACACAGTGGGCTGAACTGCATCACATCACTGTCACTTTTCAAAGTTAGCTCTTTATTCTGCAACCAATCGCAGCATGTGCTGAGATCAGCTGACATCTGTATCTCCACCTGAGAGAGACCAACAGCACCAGACCACAAATACAGCCATTTAACACAGCTATGATAAAGATAAAGAATACATGTAATCGTTCATGAACATCTTTGGATGTAACAATGCATCATAATTAATATTATGTAATGTATGAACACAATATTCAGTAAACTGTATTAATTTTATGACCACATTTGCGTTTAGTTGTGAAGTCAGACAGTGAGGAGAGCGAAGCAGAAGTTAAACTGAGTAAAAGCAGGAAAAAGCCCAGTGCCTCCAACACGGCAACCATGTTCCAGACCGGAGGAGAGAAAGAGAAGAAGAAGGAGAAAGTGAAGAACAACAAGAAAAAGGGTGAGTGATGATATTAATGAATCTGATTCATCGTTACTGTGATACTGTAATTGAGTTCACATGGAGGAATGCAGTTAGCATGCTAGCTTGAATAAAGAACAGTGCGCTGGTCTAGATAACAGGACAATAAATCAGCTGTCCTGAGAGCACAGCTTAATATCGTATCAACAGATCGCAACAGCATCATAAACAAAGAATTTAGCAAAATAAACCTGATAAACTGTCAGGGACTTTTACATTATCTATAGAATTGTGTACAGAATTACATAAAGAATTATGTATAGAACTATGGATGGATGAAGTTATGCATAGAGTTATGTATGAAGACATATAGAGAGTTATATATAGAGTTATATATGGAATTATGTATACTGTTACATATAGTTAAATATAGTTATGTATGAAGTTTTGTATAGTTATACATAGCGTTATGTATAGTTATGTATTGGATTATGTATAGAACTATGTACAGTGTTGTATATGGAGCTAACAGGGAAGGCTAATCAGAGTCACTGACGCAGAAACGGCTCTGCATCAGGTCACATTATTCGGTTGGAATTAAAATCTAACTGGCTACTTTTGGTGGAAATGCCTAATCATCATTAATTCACTCCCAGGTTCAGCAAAAGCTGATGAAAGTGAAGAGGAAAACGCCACCAAAAAGAAGAAAGGCAAAGGGAAGAAAGGCAGGAAAGTAGGTGTAACAACATTAATGGACATCTTTATTACATCCACATACAGAATAAATAGCAAGTTCACAAACACTGAGTTTAAACACAATCAAAGCATAACGTTCCGTCCTCAGGAAGAACGCCCTCCATCTCCAGAGGTGGAGTTTGATGATCTGGAGGAGTTCGTCCTGCGGCCGGCGCCGGAGGGAATGACTGTAAAATGTAAAGTGACTCGAGATAAACGTGGAATGGACCGAGGATTTTACCCGACGTACTACCTCCACCTGGACAATGACAAAAAGGTCAGAGCTCACTCGGAGTTCTGTGAACACGGATGAAGAAAACGAGCTCTGCAGTGAAAACACTCTGATGTAGTTATTAATGTAAAAGTGTGGTTTTTTAGGAAGTTTGTTTCTCTTCAGGTTTTCCTCTTGGCTGGACGAAAAAGGAAGAAAAGCACAACCTCAAATTATTTAATCTCTATAGATGCCACAGATTTATCACGAGGAGGTGACAATTTCATTGGGAAGCTGCGGTAATTACCTTCAAATCTGGAAATATACCAAATAGAAATATATTATAAAGGTGAATATAGCAGAGTGGATGCTGCCAGACAGAAGGTTTGGAACACACAATGTTCTTTTAAAAGATGTAATGTTTGATTTTCACTGTTATTTTTTCAGCTACGTAAGAAAAAACTCTGTTTCTGTCATGTTTTGAATATGGTTTTTCATTCATATTCATTTTGTTTTTGTTGCTTTTCCCTTTAGGTCGAATCTGATGGGCACTAAGTTTACTGTGTTTGATAACGGTCTGAATCCTGACCGTGCGCTCAGAGACCTGTCGAATGCCCGGCAGGAACTGGCTGCTATCATCTACGTGAGTAAGCTCCAGTCAGCTTTTGTTTTAGCTTTAATAAAAATGAACACTGCAGAATCTAACCAGGAAAGAGTTTTTTTATTTCCAGGAGACGAATGTGTTGGGCTTTAAAGGGCCGAGGAAAATGACTGTGATAATCCCGGGAATGGACGAAGACAGCGAGCGCGTTCCAATTCGTGCCCAAAGTGTAAGCTATACTATAATAATAATTATTATCACAGCACACACACACACACAGCCCCCTTTCACTCTGTACTTCAATGGTCAGGACCCCTATGGGTCCCATACAGGGCAGGTATTATCTGGGTGGTGGATCATTATCAGCACTGCAGTAACACTGACATGGTGATGTTGTGCTGGTGCGAGTGGATCAGACACAGCAGTGCTGCTGGAGTCCACTCAATGTGTCCACTCACTGTCCACTCTACTAGACACTCCTACCTTGTTGGTCCACCTTGTAGATGTAAGGTCAGAGACAATAGCTCATCTGCTGCTGCACAGTTTGTGTTGGTCATCCTCTAGTCCTTCATCAGTAGTCACAGGACACTACCCATATTATACCAGCTCTGTGGCAGGTATAAAAAAGCTGATCTAGATTTTGAATCAAGATAATCAAGAGAAAAAGATCTTATGGCTAAGAGGTTCATTATTGAAGCACAGATGGAGCTTCAGTCACAAAGGCTGCTTAGCTGTTCCAGGCTAAAGTGACCATTGCATTCAGATCTGTGGGAAAAACATCAGTAAACAGGGCTGGACATTATAGTGACATTCACATTCAGTGAGTGTAATCCTTGTGCATTAGTGTGATATGTAAAAGCAGATGTTCCTCAGGTGAGAATGTCAATTCAGGACTTGTTCAGTCAGCAAGAACTACACAGAGAGGGATATAACTGCAGAAACCCCTCATTACAAAGACCATCTGAGAGGACAGTGGAGTTAAATCCATCAGCTCTGGTCTACAGACATGTGAAGAACAGTGATATAGTCAAATGAGTCATCCTTCACTCCCCCCTTCTGATATGCTGTGGGGGGGCATTTTAATGGTCACTACAGATCAGTCCCGAGTTATTCTGACTGATCATCTTTATCCTATGATGAAACAAGATGGGGTGGTCTCAGTGCCCCCATCAACAGGACACAAGGGGTGCTTGAATGGTTTGATGAGGATGAAAATGATGTAAATAATATGCTGTGGCTTTCACAGTCACCAGACCTCAACCCAGCTGAACACCTGCAGAAGATTTTGGAGTGATATGCCTGCATTCTCCACTACCATCAACAAAACACCAACTGAGAGAAGAATTTTTAGAAAGATGTTGTTCCCTCCCTCCAAAACAGCTCCAGAGACTTGAATAACATATAACATAGAGCACTGAAGCTGTTCTGCAGCTCATGGTGGCCCAACAGCTCACTAAGATACTATATGTTGGTTTTTCCTTTGATTGTATGTATATACAATAACTAAATCAGCAGGATCCAGATTTAGGTTAGAGTCCAACTTAGACCTGCATAAAGAGCCAGCAGATTCAGACCTTACAGGGTCAAAAACCAACAGAGTCCAGGACATAAATTACACCCAATAGAGTCCAGAACTTAAACCTACAGAGTCCAGGACTTGAACTAAACCCTACAGAGTTCAGGACTTGAACTAAATCCTGCAGATTTCAGGACTTGAACTAAATCCTGCAGATTTCAGGACTTAAACTAAATTGTACTGAGTCCAGGGCTTAAACTAAACCCTACACAGTCCAGTACCTAAACTAAACCCTACAGTATTCGGTACCTAAACTAAACCCTACAGAGTCCAGTACTTAAACTAAATCCTACAGAATCCAGGACCTAAACTAAACCCTACACAGTCCAGGACATAAACTAAACCCTACAGAATCAAGAACTAAACCAGGCTGATTTACAAAATGTTTTTTTCCAATTCTTTTTTTTTTTGCAGGAAAATGATGGGTTATTGATGCGTTTTCAGAACAGACAGATGGATAATCTGATCGAGCTCCATAACAAGACACCTGTCTGGAATGACGACACAGCTTCATACGTCCTAAACTTCTCCGGACGGGTGACTCAGGCATCCATCAAGAACTTCCAGATCGTTCACAGCAAAGACAGTAAATATCCTGTTTCAGTCAGGTAGAAACTGAGACACAAATCCTGATAACCTGATCTTTACTCCGAAAGAGAGAAATACTTTATATTCAGATGAGATCAGCTGTTTAGTCCAATATTTAATCTGAGCTTTATCCTTAATCTGTGTGTAAACCAGGTCCACATAATCTACAAAAGTTAAACATGCTAAAACCACTAAAGAGATTGTTACAGCCTACAATTGCTAACAAGCGTTTTCATTCAGTAGAGTTCTCTTTCAGCATGATTCACATTTAGCAGAATAGCTTTTTTTTCATGCTTGAAAACACACTACATTCAGTAAGCACAGCGTCCAACAGAGAAGACATCAGGTGTGATTTTGAGGAGAACATGTAGACCAGAGAGTTCAGATCCAGCACACCTGGCTCAGATATTCAGATGCTCCTGAAGGCCTTCTTTACCTGGATTAGGTGTGATAGACCACAGTTTCAATTAAACTTTGCAGGGTGGAGCAGGACTGGACACATTTGATCCTAAATAGTAATAATATTCCATTCAGTGTTGAGGAACATTAATGTGATGTAATGAGTTTTAAAAAAGTCTATGCAAAAAAAAGAAAAATAAAACATAAAAACAGCTATATTATTAAAATAGCAATACTTAGAGATTTATAGATTTATTTTAAACAGTGGATGTGCTGTAACACCAGTAGTCATTAGTGTTTCTGTTGTTATTGTTTACAGACAGTTATATCCTGATGCAGTTCGGTAGAGTATCAGAAGACACCTTCACTCTGGACTATAAGTATCCGCTGTGTGCCGTCCAGGCATTCGCCATTGCGCTGTCCAGCTTCGATGGAAAACTGGCCTGTGAATGAAACCAAACACACACAGAAAACAAATGAACAACAAATAGAGAGAATAAAACAAAGAAACAGGATGGTTAAACACGCAACCTCCACGTCCAGCGCCTCCAACAGCAGCGCCTCGTCCACCTTTCCTCAGATTCCTGCATTCTTTCATTTGGTTGTTTCATTAGTGCCTGATTCTGAACCAAGCTCCCCAAGGACAGTGTGTGTGTGTGTGTGTAAGAATGTGTAATACACTGTTTTGTTCAGTAACACTTTATTTTGATGGTCCACTGTAGATGCTTAGTCTGTCTAACATTCAACTAAATGTCTATTAAATGCATCCAAACTTGAAATTGAGTGTGAAAAATTCTATTAAACTGAACCCTTAACTGCAACTTTAGCCCTAAATTTAAATCTAGTCCCAAACCCAGCCGTCACCCTAGTGCTGTTGATAATCAACTCTCACCTGAAGGCTTCTTAGTGATTTAAGTATCTATAGATCATCTATTTATAGTAATCTGGTGCCCTCATGCAAAAAGAAATTAAATGGAATTTTATCAGGTGAAAATAAAATGAACGGAACTACATAAACAAATTTGCAGTAATATCGAACAGGATAAATAGCAAAATAATTAAAGCAACCATTAAGATTTAATTAAGAAGGGGAAAAATAAAACAGAACCAAGAAAAAAAAACAATAAATAACATTTCAATGTAAAATGATGAAGTGGCAAACTAAAACAGTCAAGTAAAAGGATTATAAAAAGCAAGAAAATAAATGAATAAAAAAACACTACAAGATACATTGGACTGTGTTTTGCTTTGGCTGCCTGTATTAAAGTGTGTTACCTGTTTGGCCTGGACTGTTCCTGACTGTGGGATTTTCAAATAAAACTCTGATCTTACTGTTTTTGAGTCTCCATAGTTACACTAAGAGGTCTAGGATGATCTGCAAGGAAAACGACATAGAAGAGACATCAGAGCCAAGAAGAAAGGAGCCAAAATAATGGAAGGCCTTATGGGAGAAAGTGCCACCCTCAGTACAGCCGAGCAGAACACGATTTTTCCTCTCCTGCCTTCATCACATGCTTAAAGAACTTGACTGACAACTTCTGGCATCAACTCTAAATTACTGAATGGAATCCTGAAACCTGGAATCAAATACATTAATGTCTCTATGAACCAGCAAAACACTGTAAAGTCACTTCACATTCAGCTGAAGTAGCAGTAACTAAAAACTACCTCCTGTAAAAATCATATTGAGGTAATTGCAGACACACAAGCAAGTCTACTGCTGGATCCTCTGATGCTCCCGTCTTTGAGACGGACTGTGCAGGGCGCTGTAGCCACGCCACTGAGCTGCTGTAGCTGCAAGCGATCTTTTAGGGATCTTAGGCACTTGCATTCATGGCTCAGCAGCACACAATTCAAATGCATCTTAAAGATAGCCGTCCTAAAAATGCTCAAAAACAGAAGAGGAAGCTGTGATCATCTTACACTGCATCAAAGACAATAAGCAGCAACAGCACAAAAAGTATTATGTTAAACAACTATGTGGTGAAAATATAACCAAATATTTATGTAATGTGGATCATAATGTTGATTTATGTTTGATGTGATAATGAAGTAGCTGTCTCAGCCTTAGACGGCCACGCTCTACAGTTGGTCATCCTGCACCAGTTAAAAGGCTCTTTTACACAGACACTGGTGATCATTAAAATCTGTGTAAAAGAGTGTTAACAGGTTTGTTGTAATATATCTGTGTTGTCTCGGGTCATAATAGCAGAAAATATATTACCTGCAAAAACAACAACAGTACCAAGCAAAACATTTTACTTACTATCAGACCAGCCCTTTATGGATAAGATTGGACACCCCTGGTTTAGGGTTTAGAAGGTTAGGGGTTAGGAAGTAGAGTTTTGGGGTTAGGGGTTAAGGATTATGGTTTAGGGGTAAGGGTTTAGGATTTAGAGCCTCGGAGTCCATATTAATGACAGATTTCTCCTCTGTGTTGGAAGAAAATCCAGAAAACAGAAGAAGCTTCAGTGTTTCTGGCCAGAGCAAAGATACAACTTTTAACAGATTCTCCATCTGAAGGACGTGAAGTGTGTGAACCTCAGCAGCTAAAGGCCAGTTTAAAGATATACTGCCCCCTTGTGGCCAGTTTAGAGAAACATTGACCCCCCTCAGGGCCAGTGTAAAGGTAAAGTGCCTGTGCTGCATGGTGGTCAGTTGAAGGGTTGATTCTGTTGCCCCCTATTGGCCAGTTTAAAGGTGAGCGTTAAAGAGAAAGCTGAGTGTGGCATTTTGTCGGATCTCCATTCCTCCATTCCTTACCTTAAAAAAAACAACAAAAATCCTTCTCACCTGATGTTACTTTATCCATTCAGTGCTGGTTTCCAACATCAGGTAAACACCCTTTGAACAGGTCAGCTGTTTGTAATTCTGCTCTGACACTTTGTGAGTTTTCCTGGTGTTAGTTTAATGTTCATTAAGGTGAGTTAAATGGTTAAAGCTGGTTAGTGTTGATGAAATGCTAACATAAGCTGGAGTTAGCTGAACAGTAGCATCAGTCAGAGCTGAATAGCAATGTCAGTCAGGGTCAGTTAAAGGTAACATCAGCCGTAGTTGGTTAAAAGGTGATTTATAGTGATAGTTTAGTGAAAATTTCCCACAGTTCGTCTTTCTTTCCCTCAAACATAGTTAATCAGCCAGGACACATTTGCTGTCTTAAGTTTGTTTCTTTAGTTTTAGCTCTGGAGCTATGAGGCTAATGTAGCTAATAAGCAATGGAACCTAATAGCCCACCAGTTAGCATGGTGCTAACAGCATGTCTAAATCATCACACAGTCATTGCAAACCACATGTATATGTGAAGTATAATTTGATGTTAAAACAGGTTCCATTAAACATGATTTTTGTAATTACAGTAGTTTTTTATTATTTGCACATACTTCATGCCTCTAAATCATGTTCACAGTTCCTGATGTTAAAGGTGCAAAGGGCTTGGCAAAGACTAGAAGCAGCACGTCAATATGAAAAACTGTTTTCGTGAATAGCGTCTCAGTGCAATGAGTTTATGTGTTGTGGATTTATTTGCGTGAAGCTCGGGGTTCGGCTGATTTCTGATGGAGAAACACGCCATACTTTTATCTTCTTGATCTCCACTCTGTAGATAGTTTGGTTTACAGACTGCTGTGAGCTTTACTTTAGCTTTGCTCTGAGACACTTTAATATCACATTATTCAATTAGATTGGAATTCTTGGTCAATCAGATCACACTTTTTATCATAAAAATATGTAATTAAGCTGAAAGAAAAATAAGATTAAAAAGATTAAAATTGCTTAGCAACAGAATCTCTTCTGAACTGATTATTTGGGAAACACATCTGCTCTAATTTAAACTCCATATTACATTTTTAAATGTAAATATTGAAATATGTAAATAGAATAAAGTAGTTTAATTATAAATATATATGTACAAGGGAGTATAATTATTTTAGTTTATTTCAGCTTTTGGTCAAAATTAATTACAATCTTCTTTCCTCCTCAAAACAGCAGCAGAGAAACTGATGATAATTATGGCGGTGATGATGATGATGATGATGATAGTGACACTGCTGTATTTATTGAGCTGAATCAGGAGAATTTTTGGATTTCTCATTTAGTCCAAATGAAAAGTTAAAATCTAATAATTTTATCAAACATCTTATTTATTTATATAATTTTTTTTTATTTGTGTTTTAATCAGAAAATTAGCTGAATGATGCTCAGTGATGGTCAGTTCAGTCAGTTATGGCTCCTATTCCATTTGAAAAAGGCATTTGGATTGATTATATAGTCCTCAAAGTATAATCTTCAGCATTAAAATATGAAGCACTTTGATCCCAGTTTGTCTGTAAAGTTATGATGTTTTTGCCTCCATAAATAAATGACCGGCAGTTGATCTGTGTTCCCTCCCGTGCAGGGCTCTCAGACTGTGGGTTTAAAATGCGAGTCCCACCAAAGGTTCAGTGCCTGATATACCCTTCCAGTACTCTGACCACAAGTCACTGACCACAGCGCTGGTCCTGGAGTGCTCAGAATAGACTGACCCATGCAGGAACAGGAGCACAGATGGAACAAGTATGATATCAACTTTTAGGATTTAAGTGTGTAAATGTCCTGAAAACTATCTGGACTCCATGTGCGTTAAAATCTGACCAGATAAATGTAAACAATCTGGTCACCCAAAGCAGCAGAACGTATTGTGTGTTGTGAAACTCTTCAGGTATGGTGTGAGTGCAGTCCAACATATTAAGCTGATTTCTGAACATATGGTGTTGCATCGTTAGAGATAATGGCTCTGTAAACTGGACTACACTTAAACAGAGGGAACTTTTAACACTTTGAGTTTTGTGTAGCTGTACTGTTGTACTGTGGTCACCACTGTAAATGGAACCACGCTCTTAACTGGGCCTTCCCTCCATAATTAAAGATCTGAACGGAAATTCTTCGACACAGTAAATGGTCTGCTCTGGTCTTTGATTCTCATCAGTGATCAAAAGGTTTGGTGTTTTGTGTTTTATAGGTCTTTTATTCAAATGAGATGTAATTGTTTTTAAAAGTGAGATTTCTGCAATGACCTTCTCTCCTGACTCCTTAAAAGTATCACCATCTGAGCAGCTGGATATAACAGCTGAAGCCTGTGCAGTTGTGAAAGAAGTTTGGACCATAAGAAGGCTCTGAGGCTGAAGGCCATGCGTCTGCTGGCTGTTTGGTTTGCTCCTGCTGCTTCCATGGCTCTCCTCCCATGCTCCAGCTATTTTTCCACACTGGGGCTCCTGGGCACCGTGTGTGGGCTTTCTGCTTTCTGGAGGCCTCCTCCGTATCTTCTTCACCACACAGCTCAAAGCTCCGAGATCCAGAAAAAAAGTTTTTTTTTTAAAACATTGTGAATTAGCTGGGAATAGTGGAAGAAGCTTTTTTATTGCAGTCTGTTTATAAATGCAGACACTGGATTTCGTAAAACAGCAATGACTGAAAAAATAGCTTAACAATGAAATCTATGAAAAGGAAGAAAACAGCACCATTGTGTCATTAAACTGTAATAAATACTTAACTGTTAAACAGTTAGTAGTTTAATGCCTGGTTTATAACTCTGTCTGAACGGTCATACATAATCCCATAACTGATGGCCTGGTAGAGCTGATGGTCAGATGGAGCTCCTTCTATCAGTTTATTCTTGCCTGAAGGGACTGAGAGGCTGGAACTCTGGAAAGCTGTCTGAAGAAGTGGACACAGACCCTCTAAACCCTGAGAGTGTGGTCTGGGAATCATCTGAGCTCAGTTTCATCTGGCCTCAGTTTCTCTCAGAGCTTTGAGCTATGTGGTGAAGATGCGGAGGAGGCCTCCAGGAAGCAGAAAGCCCACGCATGGTGCCCAGGAGCCCCAGTGTGGAGAAATAACAGGAACACAGGAGGAGAGCCATGGAATATTCCAGGAGCAGCAGAAGCAAACCAGCAGTCAGCAAGCGCATGGCCTTCAGCCTCAGAGCCTCCGTGTGGACAAAACCTTCTTTTACACCTGCACAGGCTTCAGCTGTTACATCCAGCTGCTCAGATGGTGATACTTTTGAGGAGTCAGGAGAGAAGGCCATTGCAGAAATCTCACTTTTAATAAACAATTACATCTCATTTGAATAAAAGACCTATAAAAACACAAAACACCAAACCTTTTGATCACTGATGAGAATCAAAGACCAGAGCAGACCATTTACTGTGTTGAAGAATTTCCATTCAGATCTTTAATTATGGAGGGAAGCCCCAGTTAAGAGCATGGTTCCATTTACAGTGGTGACCACAGTACAACAATACAGCTACACAAAACTCAAAGTGTTAAAAGTTCCCTCTGTTTAAGTGTAGTCCAGTTTACAGAGCCATTATCTCTAACGATGCAACACCATATGTTCAGAAATCAGCTTAATGTGCTTGACTGCATACAGTACGTCCTGCTGCTTTGGGTAACCAGATTATTTACATTTACATCATACATTATTGGCATTTTATATATAAATTTTCTCGCTGAAAAGGTTATACTTCATATCTTCTTAGAATATATAATGTCAGTGTTTTGTAGTTATTAACACATTTGTGCCTACTACTGGAATAAGTGATTTTCATTTATGTTTATCGAGGCTGTAGGATTATCTGAAAAAACTGTAACAACATTAAAAGTCAGGAACCACCCCAAAATCTGTGAGACGCTTGTTAGATTGATCTCATCATTACTTTAATGTCTCACAGCAGTGTGTCTCCCTCTAGTCCTCCACCATCCTGAACACATCATTACGCATTTTGTTATTTGTCTTTGTAGTATTTTTACGATGAAATACAATGAAAATTGAGAGTGAATTGCTTGATTCACCATTAAATCATTAACAATCCAAAACCAAAAAAGTGAACTCATTTAGCTCAAGGGCTTACATTGCAATTACTAATACATATATAATATCTGTGTAGAATTGAACCCAGTGTAGGAAATTCTCATATCCTGCAAGCAGAAACCTTCTCGTCATGAGAACTGCTAATACAATAAAGGTTTCCCCATAAAGCACTGTTATATAATGACTTGTGTGACATGATCATGCTAATTATAAGACGCAGCACATTATATACCATTTTTTATGTTGGTACAGAAGAGGTTCTAGTATTATGTTTAATGCTGTATTTCATTTTAGAGCAGCTTCAAAACTCCTGGTAAAGGTCTCACTGTTCTAGGCAGGGTTCTCTAGATTGGTCTTGACCACAAACAGTCCTGTATAATAGCCATAAACGGCATCATTATGTGGACTGGTGTCACTGTTATTTTTAATGATCATTTTATTGTAAATATTACACCCATATACTGATTTGTTATTGCAATGTCAAATTGTAAACTGTGTTAAAACATTACATAATTATTGTGATATAGTTTTATTTATACCAACATATTCAGAACACTGTAAAGCAGTGCAAGGCTTTAATGACTGCTGTCTTCACACCAAGGTTGTCTAAAATAAAAGGGCAATTTAATAGCCTGAATAACCTAGGTATATATGTAGGTTACAACAACAGTAGCACACAACAGTTGCCTGTAGGCAAACTCAGCACACTAAGATTTAGACCATTTGCTATTTTATCAAGAAGCAATTTACAGGCTGTGAATTAGGGCTGCACAATATTAACAGAAAATGTGATGTTCGATAAAGGTGTCAGATATCAAGATGACAATAGGAGAACGTCTCAGAGTGTGTGTTTTGTAGTTGAATTACATTAAAGTTGATTTATGAGTACATTTTAAGGTCTCAGAGTGTGTGTTTTGTAGTTGAATTTCCATTACAGCTGAGTTATGGGGACATTTTAAGGTCTGCAAATGTATGTGTTTTGTAGTTGAATTACCATTAAAGCTGAGTTACAGGGACATTTTAAGGTCTCTGAGTGTGTGTTTTGTAGGGGTGGGGGGAAAAATTTCTTAGATGCATCGCGATGCAGACATGGACGATTCTGAATCGATTCACAAACGTCAAAAACGATTTTCTAATTTTCAATTGATAACGTAATGTTGACGGAACGCAAAAGGTGGAACTTTGCAAAGTGCGGAAGCGCAGCGCCCGGACAGTCTGTGGCATGCACACTACATTAAAAGCTAGTGCAGGGGTCGCAACCCAAATGTTAATAAGAGTCATTTTGTCTTTTCAACAAAAATCAAACCACTTTGGGAGTCCATTTTACCATGTTGGCTGTACATGTGTCTCAGTACATGCTAATATCCTAGTTTGGGCTAAAAATATAATACAAACAAAAATGCAAACTTACTTTGCTCTGCTTTAAGCTTTAGCTCAGCTGTAGCCACTTGCATCACCAAGTGAAAACAAAAGTAGAACAGTTTCATGTAAAATGTCTTTCAATGTTCTACTTTTTACGAGGCTGAAGTCAGTTTCTCGTTCGAATTTTCCCGTTCCACCTTAAATGGTGCCTGAGGCGCCAGAATGTAACTGCTGCACCATTTAAGGTGGAACGGGAAAATTTGAACAAGAAGCTGGAGAACGAGAAACTGACTTCAGTTTCACATGTTTTTTTAGTGTTTGACAGTTTCTCGTTGCAGATTAAATGCATCAGGAAACCAGCTGACTGATTATAAATACAAATAAGTCTATTCGTCTCCAAATTATCGATGTTTGTCTTTAATCTTTCTTTTTGCCTTTTTGTTAGCTACTAGCTAGGTGAACTAGCAGTTATAGGCTATATTAATTCCAGTGTTTAATTCATTTATTGTTAAAACTGTGTTTGAACGATCAGCAGAGCTTTATTTTCACTGCAAAGGAGGATTATTTTATTTTTACCTAGAAATGGAAGCACTTTGGCTTCTATGGAGTTGAGGGGGAAAACCATATTACGTTTCCATCCATTTTCCGTCCAGTTGTAGCTGCCAACCAGAGGACCATCGATCAAGCGATGTCAAAACTTCCACCCAACTCGGAAAGGACGAAGCGAACTAGAAACTCCATCATAACTTTTATTGCCAAGGATTTGCATCCGTACTCAGTCATTGAGAACCAGGGCTTCCACGCTATGCCGAGATACAGCGTCCCGCCTTGAAGATATTTTACTGACACAGCGACCCCCACTCTTTACAACGAGACCAAAACTAAAGTTATGAAATCACTGAGGAAAACGGGTAGAATAGCTGTAATCTGCTGCGTGGACACCCATTGCAACCCATCGCAGATGAGTGGCAGCCTGCGTCTCATGTGCTCCAAACAAGAGCAGTGAATGAGAGCCTTCCAGTTCACTTGCCACATCACTTCCATTTGATTTAGTAATAAAAGATATTGGAAGTAAATTCATTGTAGATCATTACAAATACTCTTTAAAAGTTGTCACACAGTGAGAAAAAAGAAATCCTGTATAGAAAAAAGATGCATCAAAATGCATCGATCATTGTTTTATAATCACATCGCAGCCCTCTGAATCGTAACAGAATCGAACCATGAGGTACCTAGAGATTCCCACCCCTAGTGTTTTGTAGCTGAATTTCCATTAAAGCTGAGTTATAGCAACATTTTAAGGTCTCATTATGTGTTTTGTAGTTGTAATGGTTTAGTTACCCAGCTCCCACGTGGGAGAGCAGGTTCAGTTGCAGCGCAGAGAAGCAGGCTTGTGACGGTTTGTGCTGGTAACATAACGACGTCTCAATGGTGCTGCATGTATGAGGTAATTAGATCTGTTCCATGATCGCCGCTCTAACCATGTGTTTATCGCAATAACGGTAAAAATGCTATTCATCGTGCAGCCCTAATATGAATGCACGATATACTAAACTTGCAAGAACAACTACCAAATTACAGGAAGAACTACCAAATCACACCAAGAACAATGTTAGCTTAAAGGTTTCTGACCAGAAACAAAAACATGATTATTTTCTCTGCTTTCTCTGATGTTACCACCAGTCAGCGTTGGCTGGGTGACACGATCGGATGGTGCTGAAGTCACAAGTCTACAGGAAAACCTTCTCAGACCAAAGGAGGACACTCCATCACACTGCATGTGTCATGTGCTTCTGGGTCCCTCTTCATGCACGTGTGTAACTTTAAAGTGTGTGAATGCCTAAAGCTCCGCCCACATTCTGAGCAGTAATACGGTTTCTCTCCAGTGTGAACGCGCTGGTGTCGTTGGAAATGACTCTGTAGAGTAAAACTCTTTCCACAAGCTGAGCAGAAATACGGTTTCTCTCCAGTGTGAACACGCTGGTGTCGTTGAAGAGTACCAGGAACACTAAAACTCTTCCCGCAGTCCGAACAGTGATAGGGTTTCTCTCCTGTGTGAGTGCGCAGGTGCAGCTGAAGAGTATTCTGTGCAGTAAACCTCCTGCCGCACTCTGAGCACTGGTGCGGTTTCTCTCCAGTGTGAATACGCTGGTGTACTCGCAGATGTATCCGTAGGGTAAAACTCTTCCCGCAATCCGAACAGTGATACGGTCTCTCTCCGGTGTGAATACGCTGGTGTGTTTTTAGATTACATCCGTTATTAAACCTCATTCCACACTCTGAGCACTGATACGGTTTCTCTCCCGTGTGAATACGCAGATGTAGCTGAAGGTGACTATGCTGATTAAACGCCTTTCCACACATGGAGCAGCGATACGGTTTCTCTCCTGTGTGAATGCGTTCGTGAGTTTTAAGGTTACACCCATCACTAAACCTCTTTCCACACTCTGAGCACTCATACGGTTTCTCTCCAGTGTGAATGCGCTGGTGTACCTGCAGATTACGTTGCTGAATAAAACTCTTCCCACATTCTGAGCAGCGATAGGGTTTATCTCCTGTGTGGATGTGCTGGTGTCTCTGGAGACTACTCTGTACACTAAACCTTCTTCCACACTCTGAACACTGATATGGCTTCTCTCCTGTGTGAACGCGCTGGTGTCGTAGGAGATGAGCACGCTGATTAAAAGTCTTTCCACACTCTGCGCAGTGATACGGTCTCTCTTTGCTTGTATCTTTCTGCATTTGTCTGAAAGATGTATTTGCGAGGAAAGAATCAGAGGATGATAGCTGAGCTGTGCTGCTTCCTCTAGAAGCCATGTTCTCACTTCTTATCTCTCCTGCTTTCTGCAGTGGGATGTTTTCCTGTATTGATGTGTTTAAACTCTGCAGGAACGTTGACACTAGCAGCAGGAGAAGACTTGCAAGAGCTGTAAAAGAGAAAAAAAAAGAAATTAAAAACTTAATATGAAAGAGGGAAATATAAAGTATTGGAAATTGTACCTAACAGGAAGTTTGATGTTTGAGATCAAATTATCACGATTAAATAATAAAAATTTGCGAACTGTAAACTACAAATTTAATCTAGTGGTTCTCAGTCCATGTTGGGGGTCAAGAGCCCGCTGTACTCCACAGTTTTGTGAGGGATGCAATGTAAAAAAAATATTTCTAAGCATGAGTTGGCTGTTTGATCTAATGCATTAGATTTAGTCATCTAGCACATGAGCTTTATCTAAGCAACTTGCAAAACATGTAAGCAGACACAAACGCTGTGTTCAGACTACAGACGAATCTGGTTTGTTTGCCAAATCAGATCTTTTGAGACAACTGTCTTCCCTGTTATCTGCAAGTGTTCAGATCAGATTTGTGTGTCCAGACATCACTAGTCTATCTGCATGCGTTGCCGTGGTAACTATGTAGGTGTCAGTAACTACGTAGCTACACTGGTGACGTGGATTTCAAACGTGGATGCAGGATAGATGGAGGTGCATCATCTTGCCCTCCAAACTCTATAGAATTTTCTGGCAAAAGTATAAATCTTTGAAACTCTTCTTAAATCCCAACATTTCTGTCACTCTGGATTTGACGTTGCTGCTGTTTGTTGTGTTGCAAGATCAAATTACTTTGAAATCCGATTTGAGCATCCAGACTGAGACGCATCAGTAAAAATCCAATTGGAGTCGCATTTTAAACCACCTCCGAATGTGGTTTGGATCTAATTTGCAAAAATCCGATTTCATGCATTTTCTACTGTCCAGAATATCAAAAATCTATTTGCATACAATCTGTATCTGACAAAAATCAGTTTTGGGCTGGCAGTCAGAACATAGCTAAAGAGATAAAGTACCCAGAGAGACTACAACAAGTGAACAAAACACAAAGTGCAGAGGCTTGAAGAGAAATTACACTGTCACGCAGGAATAAGGTGTGAATGAGTGCAGTGAAGTAGGAGTGCAACGATTATTCGACTTGGTCGACTAAAATCGACGACCAAATTAGTTGGCAACTAATTTAGTAGTCGATTAGTCGGTGACGTCATTACGCGTCTTTCTCGCGCTTACTTTTTGAACGTTTTGACATTACCGCGTACTGGAGAGTTAACAACAGCGCGACGGCAGCCTCAAGAACAAAATCCTCAAACGTGTGGGAGCTAAACTCAGAAAAAAAGGTTGTCAGTTGTGCTATTTGTAAAGCCGACCTTAGCTGGCATGGGAGCACAACCTCCATGCAGGAGTATTTGAAGAGGAAACTTGTCGGCTCACTGGATAAAGAAGATTCAGGTCGGTAAGATATGCCCCGTCCCAAACCGCATACTAGCTTACTAAATAGTGTGTAAAAATAGCGCATATACCATTAGAAGTGCATTCATTAGTGTAATGTGTGAAGTACAGAAGTGTGTGGTTTGGGACGCGGCGATAGTTGTGCTAGCGAGCTAGTTAGCTAATGTTAATGTTAAATTCCATCCTACTTCATGTTGTGAGCTGAGCTGTAACATTTTCATTTTAATAATGCAGGTTCTGTGGAATCGTTAATGGACTTGGAACAGAGGAGCAAGTAACTATTATTCACAGCGACCCAGTTCACTTTACAGATAACGTTTACACTTTTAAACACTGCATCGTTGTCTTAACGCTGAGGCCGCCGGTGCGGTCAAACTACGACGGCGAATACAGGAGAGCGTTTGCAAAGTTCTCTGTTTTCCGCTAACAGTTTAAGGAAGTAGTTCTCCGTGAACACACAGGGAAGTTGGACGAACGGTTACCGCTGAAATTAAGCGTTTACACAAAATCGTTCAAATTTAACTGTTTGCCACAAACATTCGCCACTTTCCCATCCGCTCCGTCAGAGCGTATCTTCTCTGCTGAGGGGAGTATCTGCTCTCAGAGTAAAGTGAGACTCTCACATGAGCACGGAGAGATACTGACTTTCCTCCATTTCAATAAAGACCTATGATTGTAGAATTTAGTTGCAGTAAAGCGTAGACAGACAGCAGAATGCACAGAGCACAGACCGCACTGTTTAAAATTAACATTTAAATTTACATTGATTTTTTTTATTTACTTGATTAAAGAAAAACGACTTAGTTTTGTTATATTGTATTGCTGCTACTTTGCACATCCTTGGTTATAAATTTTGACAGGAAAAATATACTGGAGTTTTTAATAATCCTTTGCATTAGCAGGAAAGTTCATTAAAACAGTGAAATTCTTGAAAAAAGCTAATAGCTACATAAAAGTTATTTGATAATGTAGTGATTCATAATCCGAATAACTGATTATTCGTTTCAGTAATCGGTCGATTATTCGACTATCAAATTAGTTGTTTGTTGCAGCCCTACAGCGAAGTATTAATCAAGGAGGTGCGTCTTTAGACAGCTAAAGGAATGAGAGCAGTGTAGAGTTCAAGGGAAGGTTTGTTCCACCACTGAGGGGTGCTAAAGCAGCAATGCCTCAAACAGTCATTATATTTTCCATGCACTAACATCTTAAATTATCATGCTCTAATTGAAACCAAATGGACTGATGCTGTGGGGGCAGAGTATTTGCCTAAAGGTAGCTGGCGGTCCCTGTGCAAAAGGTCCATTGAAAAGAGAATAGGAGACCTCCAGTGGAGGATCTTACATGGAATTTTATCTACAAAAAGGCACATGGCACGGCTTGATCCTTTAGCTGGGGAAGGGTGTCCCCTCTGTGGGATTTCTGAGACATTATTTCATGTTTTTATTCAATGTTTACATCATTGTCAGGTTTTACATCTAGTTAAGAATTGGAATTTTAGGTTCCTTTGAACTGAACATATTTATTTATAAACCAAAGTATTCTGTTCCAAAGAGGGACAAAGTTATTCTCTTAAATTTCTTTGTATGTTGCAGCGAAATTGGCGATTTGGTGTAGTAGGAAGAACAGTATTAAAGGGGGGTTATTGATCCTGTTCTGATGGTGAGGGGGTTGGTGTCAAGGCAACTCCTGTTGGAATATGATTACTATAATCTCACTGATGATGTGAACACTTTCTTTTCTGTGTGGGGAATTCACCTGTAAACCTGATGATCAGGGTGGGTTTGTAGTAACTTTGAAAGTGGGGATTCCTGCAATTTGTTTATACAGTTGTTGTTTCATTAATGATTTAGGAAAGTAGATTTTTTATTTTTTTATTCTTATTTTTGTGTCAGATGGTAAAAAAGGTGTTTTAAAAAGTATCTCTCTCAGCACCTCTTTATCTCTCTCAGCACCTCTTTATCTCTCTCTCTTTCTCTTTCGTTTTAATTCATAACTAAATAACAGATTTTATTCCACTTTTTACGACCAATGCTTCAAATTCTTTTAATTAATGACTAATTAAAACACAGAGGAGATTAGTTATATCTTTCTGGGACCAACTAAGCAAAGTCTACTCAAAAACATTCAAATCTCCATTACAGGACAGAATATAAATACACTCATTAAAAATCATCTGAATAATAAATAAAGCATCAATAATGTTCTGCACTTCAAACTAAATCAGAAAAAACACGATTGTCCACCAAAAGCAGCGCAGGAGCTGCATTAGTTTATTCTGCCAAGTCCTAATAAAGCTGTCTTATTTTATTTTTTAATAAGCGATCATCTCCAACAGATCATTCCTGCTTTAAAAACATAAATGAATAATGAAGTGAAAGCGTTTTTACCTTCTCTCTGTCTCTGTGACGACACTGTGGAGCAGAACGGGATCTTCTTCGTCTCCGCTTTACTGCGGTTGGAGAACCACAGTTACAGCGCTGGCGCCCCCGCCTGGAATGCAGCAGTAGCGACACTGGAACCGCAGAGCTGGAGGCGTCATTCTAATCCCACCCGTTTTCCGTCAAGCCCCGCCTTCAACGCTTCAATTGGGTAGTAGTTCACGCCCGCAGTCCGCTGACTGGCCAGCCGAAAAGTGGGTTATGTTAGCAGCATCAGAGAATCCACAACTGAAGATCTGCAGAGGGGGAGTTTTACCCAATTCAGCCAGATTCCTTTATTATACAGTACACATATGTAGAACCCTGCTGAAAAAGGACCATTAGAACCCATCAGGATTAAAACTTAATGGTTTGGTTTTTTAAATGGGAATTGGGTTAATGGTTTCCAGTAGAGACCACTAGTTTCCTGTAGAACAGCTTTGGATCCCATTAGGAAATCATTGAATGCATTTAGAATCAGCCACTGGTCAACTGTTAAACCATTAGAGTCATTTACACTGTGATATCAACCCATTAAAAGAGACAAAACACATTACAAAACCATCAGGAACCAACAGAAACACTAAATGTTTTTTTTTTTTCAGCAGGAGCTGAAAGAGATCAAATTAATTGCCAGCTTTGAATCCAATTACACAGTTTAAGAACAGCACAGGACTCAACAAAACAACTACAAATACAATTAACAAGGAGAAAAATATTGTTCAACAGCACTTACATATGAAAAAAAAATATTCCAGATATATTTATCAAATATATTTTTGCAATGTATGAAAATGGCCATAAATGTATTTGTTAAATATATATTTAAAATGCATTTATTAGTATTGATTATTATATTTGTTCAGTTGTGCGTAGTTGTAATAACAGATGTAACTAAACTAACTACTGACTTCTGTGATCTACATTGTATTTTACATTAACCATGTATGTATGCAGTAAGACACTCACACACAATGTATTTCAAATCAACAAGATATCAAATCTGCAAACTGCATTTTCAAGAGCATCAATACCTACTACACTCGATTTTGTCATATTAAAGGTTCATTTGCTAATATTTAAAATAAAGACACTGGAATACAAATTAATTTCAAAAGGTATCAAACAGTAAAGTACATTAGACAGGATTTTGGCTTTTAGCATACATTTTCAAATGGATTTGATAAATACATTTATGTACATTTATTTTTGTATGGTACATTTCTATGTTTAATATTCCCCATACAGTTTAAAATAAATGTATTTTAAAATACATTTGGTTAATATGTCAATGCATTCATACATTTTAGTGTTTTGAATTTATTTCAGTATTGACTGCAGTGTGTTTGAAATGTATTTTAAAAATATAAAAATGCATGTTCATATTTATTCATAAGTTTCTACTCAAAAAGGCCTAATTGCGTAAAACTATTTTTTTTGTCAAACAGACTCTAAAATACATTATTTGTTTTATTAAAACTAGTTTTCTCTGACTTCTGATGTTATTGCTTTTAGGATTTTTAACAGAACAGATATCATTTTTTTAACAGAAGCAGAATGAGCCTTACAAATTTTTTAAAGTTCTGTAATTTTTTATCACATTATGAAGTAGTGTTCCTTTGAAGAAGAAAAAACTAATTTAAGTTCAGCACTTTTGTCTTAAGTATTAGTTTTACAAAATAGTACCTTTAAAAATTAATGTATGACATAATGAAAGATATAAACATGGTTAGACACACTTTGTTTATTTTAAGTTGCATGTTGTTTTCTTTTGCTAATGCACATACATGGACAGTTCAATACATTTCTAATAAAACTGATTTTCATATGCTTTTCATGCAAATCTGAGTAATAAAAATCATCTTTAAAAATCCCACAACAATTTCTACTCATTTTTGCCTGAAACCATTACATTTGAATGTAGAAAAAAAATGTCCTGGATTCAGTGAGTAAATCTCTACAAGAAAAATATTTTAGAGGATCTGGATTGATTATTTGGTGTGACTAAGTTTACAGGATACAGAAAAACTGCACAAATTAACTCAGGATTTTAACACACTTTGTACTGGAAAGGCTAAATCAGCTTTGTCAGGTTGAGTGCTGAAGGGCTTGAATTCAGCTAAACTGGGTTTGATAATTAAAAGTCCAGGCCTGATAGTTTGCCTTTTGACTTGTACAGAACAGTTTGGAAAATTCCTTTGGGAAGTCTTGAAAGGGGTATCTGGGGGGAAACTATGACACAGGAATTGATTAGATTAATCTCAAAACTAATAAGAATAAATTCGGTTAATTGATGCCCCATAACCGGGCCTGAATCATAAATTTTCATACCCTTTTAGGTGGGCATTGGTGTGTATACTGCAACATTTTTTTTATATTTATGTTGGTGATATGAGGGCTGAGCAGCACCACAAAGTCAGCATGCAAACTTGGTAGTGAGTGAACGTCACCACCGTAACACTCCACTTTGGAGCTCAGCTGTAATTGAAATCTAAAGTTAGATTTTTCCTCAGCTGCCGATTGATGAACGCTGGTATGATGTCGACATTATTGTATGCAATAAAAGAAAAAAAGTAAAGAGCCTCATAGAATTTACAGCTGCTCATCTCTCCTCAAACTTTATATTAATGTAACATCACAGCACACTTCCTCAGAACTGGCAACAGAGGTGCACTTGTGTTGTTCAGCAGACGTCTAGCACAAAGTGTCATTGTTGATTTTTTAAGAAAATCACAGGGTAATCCGGGTTAAAGAGAGAGTGATGTTAGGTTTTGTGGTTACCGTGGGTCTTTATTTCACTGATGTCATAAAAGTTAGTGAGTGCTGAGTCAGGCCATCACCGACAAGAAAATACTCACTGTGGTGGGATGATTTTTTTATCCATGTATCCATTGTCAATACAATTGCAAGAAAATTTTCTGGGGCCTGTTATGGAGGTGGGTATCGATTCATATGAACACCACCTTATATAACCTTAAAAAACTCTATCAGCACTGCTGTGTCTGATCCACTCGTACCAGCACAACACACACTAACACACCACCACCACGTGTTACTGCAGTGCTAAGAATGATCCACCACCCAAATAGTACCTGCTCTGTGAGGGTCCATGGGGGTCCTGACCACTGAAGAACAGGGTAAAAGGGGGCTAACAAAGTATGCAGAGAAACAGATGGACTACAGTCTGTAATTGTAGAACTACAAAGTGCACCTATATAGTAAGTGGAGCTGATAAAATGGACAATGATGTAGAAACAAGGAGGTGGTCATAATGTTATGCTGGATCAGTGCATATACAACGCATGCGTTCATGTGGTCGCATGGTCATGAAGCGGATACGTATCCGATCTAGGACCACATATATAAGTGGCTCGTGGTCGGATTTGAAAAGATTAGATTTGCGTGTCCACACAGCCCTGAGAACCTCAGATCTGAGTCACGTTAGCGCAAAAAAATGGATTTGTGCCACTTCAACCTGCTAATTTGAACATAGCTTAAAATATATTCATGTCAGAGTGGTAAATCACCATTATCAACATTACACATAAAATTAAAAAGCCACGTGTAGGTCACCTGAGGCAGGTGAGATGGTAACTGAAAATGTATATGTATATTAAATTTGTAAAAACTGTATGTATACCCCCCCCCCCAAAAAAAAAATAATAATAACACACACCCACACAAACACAACCCCTACTCCCCTAAGTTTAACATGGTAATTTTATAGTTGTTGGTCTGTTACCTTTTTTTAACAAACTAACAACACCATGGCTTGACTCTTGACTATTATGGAATTATGATAGTACCATTGCTCTGAGCATTTGATTGAGTATTGGTAGCTTAGTTATTTTGTTTTGCAGATGTTAAATGTTTATTTTCTGTTCTATCCTTTGTTTAAAGGTGCAGTCAGGAGAAACTTCTTTACCTCCAAAGCAACAGTTGGAGACTTTACATATAACATACATACATGTACACGCACACACACACACACACACACACACACACACACACACACACAACGATTTCTAGTTAAAGTTTTCCGCCAGCAAGTTACCTTTAGATGTTTAATTCATTGCATTTTTATTATTGGTGAGCAGTGAGTTTGCATGCACACACACACACAGAGATGCCCACAATTTTTATATCTTGTCAGGATGTGGTATTGTACAAACAACATTTATGTATTATATATATGTAAATATGGCTATATATTAAGTGCTCATTTGCAAAAAACGATAAATGACATACTTTAAAAAGAAAACACAGCGCATTCTGAACCCTAAATATGTTTTGCCACAAAAGCTGTTATTGTCCATTTTCAAAGCAGTGAGCCGTTTGTGATTCAGCCTTAGGTATTTCTGAGGTCTGATCTTCTTGATGTTTAATATGACCATTAATGGGCTGTTTGTGTTGTGTTTTCAGCTCTTTAACTGTTTGTTGTATGTTAAAGAATGTTAAACATTGCACTTAAACAGGCATCCATTACATAGCTTTGTTTAATGACCATTGAAGTTATCCGAATTTGCCAAAAAACAAAATAAAAAAAATCAATAAAGTTTAATTCTGTAAGTTACCTGTATTTTTTGACGTTATTTTATGTAATCAGCACAACCCAAGTGCAGTTTGATTGATATTACCAGGAATTCACAATAAAACCATGATTTATGAAAATTCATTAAAATGGCTGTTTTTGCAAATTAACTCTTCATATATCTATATCAATCTGTATCTACCTATCATGTCCCATGAGTATTTTTGTAATGATAACATGCCACATGAGTACTGTATGTAAAAATGTGTCAATTTCTTAAAAGATTTTTTCTACAGTTAGAAAATTATGCTTCTGTGAATGTATGGAAAGAAGTAGGCACACACTAGTTGTTGGTTTATTAGGTACACCTACCTTGTCCCTACACTCACTTGCCATTTTATCTGAAACACTATTCTCGTGTTTCGCTTGACATCACACTGTATAGTCGCCGTCATTTTGAGGACCGAATCAGGGAGTGACTGCACTAGCATGATGCCTTCAGTTTGCTGTGCTTTGTGAATGATTCACCTGCAAGACGCGACAGAAGCCGAGAATGACGAGAGACTATGCAGACCTTTAATTCAGTGTTTCCAACTCCAGGCTTGGCGCCCCTGCACTGTATAGCTTAGTGTTTTTCTCTGCTGTACACACCTTGTTCAGCTCAAGAAGAGATAAATTAGCTGATAATATGAGGTATTTTAACCAGGTAAACCACAATTATGCAGTGCAGGAGTTGCAGGACTGGAGCTGGGGAACTCTGCACCAACTGCACTAGCAAACTAACAAAATCACGTCTGTTAAAACACTACATAGTTTTGCCAAACCAAACGACATTGTGTAAGAGCATGTTGCAGATAGTTTAATAAAAGGTCATAAAATAAACAGTTTTTCATTATTATTATTATTATTTTTTACATATTTAAGGCATATTAATTTTAATATTTTTTCTGAATTTCAAAGAAGTAGACCTAAAAATATAAGTAATAATTAAATAACAGCTGAGTGAATGAGGGCTATTTGGGTTAATTTTGATTGTTCTGGCTAGGTTCTAGTTGCCAGATCCTGGCCAATGACTTGGTCCAGCTCAAAAAAATCAAAAAATCTGATTTGAGGAACAAATCCGATTTGCATGTAGTCTGAATATAGTAAGAACGGTCAAATCGGAATTAATGTGTTGTTTTATTTTTTTTTACCGCGCGTTCACAATTATTCAGCGTTAATGTGGCAGCAACGCCGAACCTGAGTTGGTGCCAGTAAAGGAGCAAAAGCTTCTGAGACCTTTTCACCTTCGTCTCACTCTACTATTGAACAGCTGTGAGCGGTTCAGAGTGAATAATCTTTGCCGCTAATGCTCGTTTTGTTGGTTAGTATGTTGTCAATGATGCACGTGGTTTATTCACGTGACGTTATTGATTAGGATGTGCGAATGCGGTTTGTTTCAGGACACTTTTCGGTCACATTTCTTACAGATTTGAGTCACTTACCTACACGAATGTGAACCCTTAAGTTAGAAAGATAAGAGCAAAACAAAACAACTGAGCCTTGCAATGTAAATGTAGCCTATAATTTGTTACATCTAGTTTCGGAAATAGACGATTTGGAAACAATGTCCGGCATTTTGAAAAGCTGAGGAGATGACCCCAGCATGAATGAATCTCATGCGTCTATCCCAAATGCAGGCCTCAGTTTACGCACTGACGAGAGTCAACCCTAAGACTAGAACTGCCTCAGCACTGAATTACAGTCTCACCTGACAGGCTGTGCGACACTGTCGAAGGTCCCCTGAAACGGCACAAAGGAGACAGGTAGGGAGAGCTCACGTTTTCTTTGAATTAAACTGAGATCGTGACCAGCGAGATGCTACATGCAGTATCGACATGTTCTCACTCTGATGCGCAACGTTTTAGTTATTCTAGACAATGCTGAAACGGACGATATTAAAACAGTTAAGTTCTAAAACTCGAAATGTTATGTGTTCAACACTTGCTACGTTTAAGGTGTATAATCATTTGCGCTTGATTTTAGATGATTAATTATTCTTGAACTGGACAAAAGGGTACTTAAGTGTTAATCAGTGAGTTGTTGTCAGGCTAGAACGCTTAGCCTGCTAAATGCTAATTAGCTTCCATCGACTACCTAATGAGCAGCTTCCTTAAGATGATGTGATAGCTTGCATTTTTTTTATATTTGTGCACTTAAATTGTGAAATATGGTTACTGTTCCCCTGGTGACACACTAAAGTATTGAAAAATAAACACAATGAAAGGGTTTGAACCTTTTATCAGCGGCCATTGCTTCACAGCCCTCTGTTAGCCATGCGTGGCTGTACAGTTCCAGGATGTGGAGTAAAGCGGGCATTTGCCCCTTTAACCAGGGCTGAAGTTGCTGTCCCACTTCGCCATCGCCCACCGAACCCCTGCCAACGGTTCTGATAGAATGTTGTGCCAAACAAGAGACATTCCTTCACGATATGTTGTCATTGCTTATTCAGAGCTGGTTTAAGGGGAGCAGCTTATTGGCTGAGTGAAGCAGTTTGTGCTCACTGACATCATGAATGTACATTAGGTGCCCTTATAAACTTCTATAACTTCAAAAGCTTAAAAATATAACAGCAGTGTTAAAATATTTTATGCTGTTCTTTGTTCGGGAAATTAATGCATTCTTCTAAATAAAAATGTTTAAGCATTTACAAACTATTGTGTTTTGCTCAATTGCTCCATATTGACCCATTCGTTAAATCAATAAACCAAATTTTCCACCTCATCCAAGTATAAAAACTTTAGGGCTTACTTAAAATTCAGATTACAAAATATAAATATATTTTTAAAAACTGTAAAGTATATGCTCGTATTTTTTGTGTGAGGATTGGTGTAAGACATTTAAAAAAAATATTGTATCCTGCAGTGTTTATGTATGGTTGCTGAATAACTAAAATACACCAAGTTTACAAAGTTATTCTCATCAGTTACAATTTTTTCTTCTTTTTTGACACACCTCCACCTCAGAAAGTTGGAGCTCATAGAGAAATCTGAGTTTCCCTGCTAGTTAATACAACATTGTAATGATGTTCTTGTGCACTTTCAATCTCATAAATACAATACTTATGATATGACTTGAAGGCAGCAAAGGACTGGGACTGATGCATGTTGATCTTTTTACTTACTTAGATCTCTTATTGAGGAATTTTGGAATGAACTCAAAACTTAGGGTGGCTTATAACCAATCTAACATTACGTTTTTTCCCCTCCACAGGATGCGCTGGCACTTTCGCCGACTCCCTTTACTGGTCAAGCTTTTTCTGTTAGCTTTAACTCTTTTCCTGACTCTGTTAATAGTACTGCCAAAGAACATAGGAAAATGGACTTCCTCCAATCAAAACCTGTATGGTCTGTCTCTCAAAAAGAGACAGGTTATTACAACTCCTAGGAGTTCAGCTGACCCATTACCTTTTCAGATCAGAGACCCGTTTTCCCTGTCAGCAGAGGCCTCATCGGTATCCGCACATCCAAATTGTCTGTCTGGGTTCTACAGCCCTGATGAACTTAAACCTCATCTTATGAGACCACTGGAGGACCCCGATGGTCCTGGGGCTAATGGCAGAGCATTCATTCCAGGCACGATGAGCCCAGCTAAGCTGAGAGAGAAGCAGGAGGGCTTGGATAGGAACGGTTTCGACCAGTTTGCCAGTGACCACATCTCTGTGCACCGTAGCCTGGGCAATGATACCCGTCACCCAGAGTGAGTGTTGAAGGGGAAGAGGCTTGAATATGAAAGCAAAAGTTTGATGAAAATTCATACTCGCACAGTTTCCCCCTTACTCCAGAGGTAGTCGACGAACCAAGACATGTTTTCTGTCTGAGGTTTACTTCTGTAGTTTTGCATTGGAGCTAAATAACTAATGCAGCTAATATGTTACAGAAGCGTATGTACACCATTAAGCAATGTGCAGAAATGAACAAAAGGTTAGGTCAGTTTAGCACCTGCACTCTCTGATTACACAGCCATTCTGTGGTAACACATGCAGAATGCTTGGTTTGGTGGTGTCATGTTGAAATAAGAAATAAGCATCCCTGAAAAAGACGGCATTTAAAATGCAGCATTATGCTGCTCCAAAATGTGTTCACCATTAATGGCGCTTTCAGAGATGTGCAGGTTACCCATTAATTAGCCACACTGGCTTTTGAACTTTATGCTAGTCACCTTCTTGTTGCCTATAATACATCACCATTTTAAAGCATGTACATAATTTGCAGTGAGAGCTATCTAGGTTAAAATACAGCTTCCATATGGCAGGGTTAGTTTTATCACTAAGCTTCCTGGAGTAAAAAGTGAGGGAAGGCCATATGTCCTTACATAAATTCAATATTTTTAAATGTTTCTAGTTTAATGGATAGTTTAATTAAAATGTAATGAAGATGTCATTTAAATAAAATATTTCAATTTTGTGAAATTGTCTTTTGTAGTAAAGATTGTTTAAGACAGGTTGTTTGAATAGAAATATATTGATCTGGCTCAAATATTTTAAAGAGGATTTAGCCAAAACCAAAATAGGTTAGGTTGTGCCAACTCTCACCTACATAAGCTTTTATTACTTGTTTGCAATGCTAAAGAAGCAAACTTTGGGCACCTAGAATATATGACTGACCACAAGGAAATGTGAAAATGTTGCCATATTGATGCCAGAAGGAATATTCATTTGTGCACATCTTTTGTAAGGTGTGTGGAGCAGAAGTTCCGCCGTTGCCCTCGCTTGCCGGACACCAGTGTGATCATTGTGTTTCACAATGAAGCGTGGTCCACTCTCCTTCGTACCATTTACAGCATCCTGCACACCTCTCCCGCCATCCTGCTCAAAGAAATCATCCTGGTAGACGATGCAAGTACCCAAGGTAGTAAAGAGGCTGCAAGCTGGGAAATCACAGGAAAACGTGGATGTAACAACTCTTTTCTGTAGCCTTCACTGAGTATGAGGCCTTTAGCAGTCTATCTTTGTTTTGTTCTTTTGTTTTCTTACTCAGACCATCTGAAAGCTCCTCTGGATTTGCATGTGCAGCCTCAGAAGATTGTACGTGTTCTGCGGCAGAAGGAGAGGAAAGGTCTGGTTGCTGCTCGGCTGCTGGGAGCCCAAGAGGCTAAGGGAAATGTGCTAACGTTCTTGGACTCTCACTGTAAGTTACATTTGCCTAGCTCCATACTGAATGGCTGAGAACATCTGTAACACCTCCCACAGTACAGCACAGTTTGGTGATTTTCGCTAAACATGGTAACTAATTGGATGAGCAGGGAGATTGCCAAACTTTGCTGAACTTAGGCCCTTTGTGATCAGAGCTAGACACACCTGATTTATAACATTCAACATGTTTTTGTTTTTCCCACATTTAATCCATCTTTAAATCCATTTAATCTGTTTTCAGGTGAGTGTTTCCATGGTTGGCTGGAGCCTCTTTTAGCTCAATTACGTGAGCAACCCACGGCTGTTGTGAGTCCTGAAATCGCTGTCATTGATTCAAACACACTAAGGTTTACCAAGCCGCTTCCCAGTGTCCGCGCCCGAAGCCGTGGAAACTTTGACTGGGGACTGAGCTTTGGCTGGGAAAATATCCCTGAATCAGAGAGACTGAAACGAACAGATGAGACTTATCCTGTGAAGTGAGGACACTTATCTCTATTCTGTATTCATACCTGCTTTCCCCCCTCACACGTGTTGTCAGTTTATTACGTATAGCCACCTTGTACATGCACTCATCGGCCATTTTATCTGGTACACCTTCCATAGAGATGCACTTTGTAGGTTTCCAGTTACTGACTGTAGTCCATCTAATGCGGCATTTGTCAACCATCTCCTAATCTCTCCATGAAAAAGGACCACGGCTGACCAAATATTTAGGTATACCACTCTCAGCACAGCAGCAGCACTAACGTGGCCTGTTTGTGTGTTGTGCTGGTATGAGTGTATCAGGCATTTTGTTTAAACACTGTGGCCACTTTATTAGAAACATTGACCTTGTTGGTACACCCAGTAGGTGTAGATTTAGAGACAATATGGTTCATCACCCAAATAATATCTGATCAATAGTGGTCTTATGGTAGTCCAGGCACATACAAGGCGGGTGTACCTAAGACACTGAAAACTCACTTAATACTTTACATCTTTACAAGTTACTCTATAAAACTAATTCAAATCTGTACCAATTTAAAGGAATATGCAGTAGTTCTTTTTTTATTTAGAAAGAAACAGCAGTACACATAATTTAAAAGGGCATGCCACTTTCTCTGCCCTTGCTCTGAACAAGACATAACCAGTTATTCTTGATTAAAATTAGGTGAAGTTGGACTCTCTTCTTTGGCAAGTAGATTTTTATCCGTATTGTTTACATTTGCATGAATAGATACAGAAATATAGTACAGAATTTTTTTTTAATTTATTTAATCTATTTGGAGGAAATGTAGCTCTAACCAATAGAATGAACAATGACTATAGGTACATTATAAGTGTACCTAATAAACAGGCAACTCTGGGTAGTATCCACCAGAATATAATCAACAAGCAAGAGAAGAGTATTTGATGTAACCTGTTTATTCATATTCCAATTAAATTGATTTAGTTGTTCATATTTCAGAACTCCAGCTTTTGCTGGTGGTCTGTTCTCCATCTACAAAGACTTTTTCAACCACATTGGGACCTATGATGGCCAGATGGAGATTTGGGGAGGAGAGAACATTGAAATGTCTTTCAGGGTGAGTTTTATCAATTTTAAGGCTATGTTGTTGCTTAGATTGGTTTGAATAGATTTAAAAGGGGGCTTCAGAAGTTGAGGAATTGGACCAGTTCTAGCACAGGGGACTTGTGTATGAAGTGTATAGTGGGATTCAGTGACTTGAAAAAAATGCAGCCTCATGCTAACCCCATGTGGTGAGTTTTTGATACCTCCTCAGGTGTGGATGTGTGGCGGTCAGCTAGAGATTGTGCCCTGCTCTGTGGTGGGCCATATTTTCCGCACCAGGACTCCCCACTCCTTCCCTAAAGGGTTAGAAGTGATCGTGTGCAACCAGGTGCGGGCGGCTGAGGTCTGGATGGATGACTACAAGAATGTGTTCTACCGCCGGAACAAAAAGGCTGCTTCTATTGCACAGAGCGTAATAGATAAAGATACATAATAGATAATCAGACTTGTTAACCTAAATTGTAAATCAAGTATTTTTAAAACTCAAAGAACATGACCCAGTAATGTGCACTGTTCTCAAAACACTAAATCAACACTAAAAGTTCTCTGCTGTCATTTCTCAACTGACTTGGCAATGCTAATGTTGATCACTCCTCTCCTCTTTGCTCGGAGGACGGCAGAAGTCTTATGGTGACATTTCTGAGCGTTTGGAACTCAAGGAGAAGCTGCAGTGTAAAAATTTCTCTTGGTACCTGGAGAATGTTTACCCAGAGGTTTTTGTGCCAGAACTTGCCCCAGCTCTGTTCGGATCGGTAATGTTGGAACTGATGTAGCAAATGATTACATATAGTCTAAGTTGCAGGGGTTGAATGTCAGTTTGGTTGATTTAAGGCATTAATAGAGCTTTGTTTTGTTTGCTAACATCTAAATTTTACTGAACAAGCATTTAAATTGTCCCCTGAATTCACCAAACTGAACAGGCCCAGCACTGATTTACTTTAGATATTTCTCATAAGGAGTTTTTTTATTTGTTGTTGGCAATCCCAGTATCCCTTATGACTGTGTTTCCAGCTAATGAACATGGGCTCACACACCTGCCTTGATATTGGCGAGAGGAAGCCTATAAAGAGAGCTGTGATTCTATACAAATGCCACTACATGGGTGGTAATCAGGTACTGTCAATACTCAGAAAACTAAAGCCTGAGTAGACTGATAAATCAGTTGAATCATTTATTCATTACAGTGTTACTGAGCTTTGCTAAAGCCTGGGCAGACTGAAAAATCAGTGATGTGATGATCAGATATTAATCTCAGTGTTACTTAGCTCTAATAAGGCTTGAGTAGACTGATAAATCAATGTGATGATTCAGTTATTTATCACAGCGTTACAGAGCACTTTTGAGGGATGATCAAATTCCAGCTAGGGTGATTATGGGAGCAGCAGTGAACTGAAGCAGGCTGTTCAAAACTTTATTCAATTGATAAGTGAATAAAATAATGTTGGCGTGAATTCTGTGACTTATAATCACAACCCTACAGCGGTTATAATTTGCAGATGGTGTTGCTGAGAATACAAGAACATGACTATAAGCATGTTCTACCTGAATCCGTTTAACTGCATAATATCTGTTACATTTTACCCCACGTTAGTTTGTGACCTACTAACCCATAATTGCTAGATGTCTAGGCTGGTGTCTCCTGAAATATAACAACTGAAATGTCAAGTCATAATCATAACATAAAATGCCTTATAAACATACCCAAATTTTCTCTCCAATTCCACAGCATTTTGAATACACGGCGCATCAGGAGCTGCGCCACAACACCGCCATGCAGCTGTGTTTGCACGCAACGATTGAGCCAGAGCCGGTCCGCATTGAGCTGTGCAACTATAAGGGCGGCAGCACCGTCCCAGCCCCACAGCAGCAGTGGACTTTAAAGCTCCTGTCACCACTGGTACAAATACTTCACTGTGATATTCAGTATATTTATAATATTATTCACTTTTAAAAATACTTATTGATGAATAGTTGTAGTGATTAGAGTCGTGCCAATGTTTAGGGTAAAGTTACATTTTGTTGATTTTTCTAAGCAAAAATAGTTTAACACCTCCTCTACAGAGAACACACTTCTGCACATTTAATGTGCAATTGCAACATATATGTGTGTGTGTGTGTGTGTGTGTGTATGTGTGTGTATATATATATATATATATATATATATATATATATATATATATATATATATATATGTATACACACACACACACACACACACACACATATATATATATAATCTGGCCTGTGCAAAATTCTGGTACATATTATTCTGTATGTTTTTTATTTTTATATTTCCATTTTTAATATATTTTTTATTTTCCAATATGTTAAGCTCCAAATTTGCAGAAAAATACCATATTGAAGTTTTTACCCTGTAAAAGATATGCTAACTTATTTTCACTCAGAAAATCAACAAAACATGTAATTTGACTGCAGGGATTAAACCTTTTGCATATGACTGTAAATCCACTTTGTATAAGTTATTATGTATAAAATAACAAACTGCTAATATGGCAAGTGATTAAACTTTTGAACAGTAGTTTATATCTTACCCTTTTGTATATTGTTTGTTTCCAGTGTTATCTTCTGGAAAGCGAAGTGTTTAAGAAATGTCTAACAGTGGAGGGAGAAAAAGCCATCATGAAGACCTGCAACCCTGCTGATAAATACCAGCACTGGACATTTAGCCCCTGATGCATCTGTAACAATTTAGTATCTTGCTTACTCTGTATTCTAATTCATCTGTCAATGAGAGCAGAGTTTTCACAGACTGAAAAGAGGTGACTTGTCAGATGCGTGTGTATGTGGACTGCATTACTAGTTCTTGATCATAGTTATTAAAAACCTTCGAATTCACTGCGTTAAACCTGCTTGTAGATAAACGTCTTTTGTCTAATTGCAGGCAATTGCGTCTTTTTGCGTCAAGCCAACTCACTTTAGCCTATATCCTCACAAGTGCTGGTCTGTTACGTCGGGCTGTGAGGAAAAATCTTGCCATGGATTTTTCAGTACACTAGTTCGCGCTATTGAGTCGTGGGTTGTAGGAATAGAGAACTTTTGTTGTCTCTCGTGAAGTTACGCTACATACTTCTGGAGCGAATTTGACCAGCAGTCTGATACTCGGGCGTGGAAAAAAAAAATAGCGTTTCTGCTCGACCTAGTCAATCTTTACTGATTGGTCTCGGATGAGCACACGAGCCCCTCCTGTTCATTCTTGGCCCCGCCCATTCTGCGTTTTCTGTGAGAGCCTCGCCAGTGACGTCACCACGCCGAACAGGGATGGGAAGTGGAGCGAGTGCTGGTGAGTTTCTGTCTAAACCAATAATATCGCACAATTCAGCCGAGTCATTGTAGTGGGGAACGAGGAAGCGCCTTTGAACTAACGTACAGCTGGTGAGCGCTAACTTCCACAGCTTTCCTGACTCCGGCTTTTGCCTTTCCGCTCTTGTGTTTTCTTCTGTGTTTTAACCGTGAACGGATAGATGTGAGTAGCTCGTTTTTGTGCTGTGTTGTTTTTGTGTTTTGTAACTGTCACATCACCGTGATGTTCAGGGTGCACATCACATGAACGACACAGACCATCGGCAAGCTAGCTTTAAGCAATCGCTATAATCTGTACAGATTCACTTCAGCATAGCCTGGTACTTCAGTGCATAAACCTGAGGAGATGTGCGGAATTAGATGTGGCAGGATCGGCTGTAGGACCGGCAAGATTTAGCCCTTTTAAATACGGGATTTGACGGAGGCTCTTAGCTAATAACATTATAGGAGTATTAGCTCAAGGAGTTAATTGGGTTAGTAATTTTAGAGAATCTGAACTGAAGTTGACTTATTCACCTGCTTATTATTTTCCAGTGATCCGTTCCACCTTAAATGGTGCAGCGGTTCTGCCGTATGCCTCGCCATTTAAGGTGGAACGGGGAAATTCGAATAAGAAGCTGGCGACTAAGTTAACTTGTTAGCAGAGTGCACCTGAGCACGTTGTACTTGTGACGTTGTGTTTGTTTTTATTTTGCACCACAGAGGAGCCGAACCGAGTGATCCGAGGGCAGCCGGGTAGGCCTGTGTGTTTATGTGGTCTTGTGAAGTGATGTGCATGCAAGATGCTCAGATACAGCCAGACCCTCCGTGTTGTGAAGTGTGCTTGTGTGTCTGTGAAATGTTCATGTTGGCAAACAATCACTCGTTATAATATTTTACTTTAACAGATGAATAGCATGGGTAAGGAACTAAACGGCTGAATGTAACTATTATTAAGCATGTCGATTCCTCCTCTTTCTCTCTAGAATAGTTATTGGAAATTGAATCCTTGTTCATGCTTCTCAGTGGCATTTAGGCTGCGTTCTCATTATACTTCTCTTGACTTTATCGATTTCCCATTCTTTGCCCTTCGGTGTCTTAAGTGTGTTTTGGTAATCACACCATCTTGTCACGATTTGTGCATGCAAAAAAAATCTCAAAAGCTGTTTTGCCTCTTTCACTTATGAGTCTTATTGATATAGGGCTTCGCCCAAAAAGTAATCTGTAGGAACTTGATAGATATATCTGCTTCTGCTTTTCCCATCAACTGAATTAGACTTAAAAAGTGGCTTTAAGTCAAGGGTATTAAGAATTCCCTGTTCACTGCTGATCAATGTTACTGTGTAATTATGGCTTTCAAGTAGTTCAGTAATATTAAGGGTACATGTCTGAGATACTTGATACTAGTTTGCATGCCCTTGATTATATAGTTTGCCATCTAAAATCTCTGTTTATTGCCATGATAAAAATTGAAGTACACTAAGTAAACGCAGCGTAACACTTTTTATTGTTTATAATCCCTGATTTGGCTACATGATAGATGATCAGAATAGTAGTTGGATAAGCACAGGTCATATAGTTCTCATAGAATGTGGTATCAGTCAGTGAGCATGTTTACTGATATCGAATGACCCAGGAAATTTCGTGTTTACTTCCTGGAACTTCTGAGGATGAAAAAAGGCAGTGCACATAAAGCAAAAAGTATATAGGTTAGCAGAAACGTACTATAAAAGGTACCCTAGAGACAAATCTTTAACCCTTTTTAAATGCTTTTACAGAGAAGATGAGTGCCCTCCCCCTCTCTCGCTCCGAGGTGTTCGGGGAGCTGAGGAAAGAGCTGTATGAGGATGAGGAATTTCACCAGTCCGACGTGCACATCTTCATCATCATGGGGGCCTCGGTGAGTTAGAATTTGTGAGAGGAGGATGGGGATGTTCTGAAGAGTCTTTTCAAAGCTGTTTTTCCAACATAAAATCCACAGACACTGGTTTAGTGCCACTTCTGAAGAGATGGCTTGATATGACCCTATGATATCTTCATTATCTCGTGGCATATGCAGTTAGTGGCACTCTGTCTTGCCCATAAGGTGACTAGATGTTCTGGCTTTTCCTTTTTCTTTTCACAAATCAGATGATACCAGCTCTTATTTCATAGCTTCACCCAGTACAGAAGGACATGTCTCAGATATCCCTTCACAGCTTTGTCTGTCTTTGAGGGGGAAGTAAAGGTGCCGTTTCACAATTGAGGAAAGGAAAGATTACTGGACTTGAATGAGGAAATATGCTTCATGTAGACCGTATAGGGGATTGGGTAACACAGCAAATCAGTCAAGTTATGGACCATTCATGGCCTTGAATTCTGACTGGTTAGTTATGATGACAGCAGACCACTCACTGGCCGACTGTTACGAAAGCATTGTTTGGTTTGGTCTGGTAGACGGTATGCTTAAAACTGGGAACTAACTAGTAGAGGAAGATTGTAGAAGATTGCTATGACTATAGCATAAAAACTGTAGCTTAAAAACAAAACTGACCACTTTATTTAAAGGGAATTCCACAGTTTTTCAAATATTCAACATACATACAATGTTAAGATCTGAAATGTTTAATGCGTGTTTTGAAATGGAAATGTTTACGAATATGTTGATTGATGTCTGAGACACTAGCTTATGGTAATTTAGACCTAAAATATGGTTGTTTTTGTTTATCGTTTATTTCTTTTTTTCATGATGGAGAGGTACAGTACATCCAGGTTGTTGGAATATATTGCCCAAAGAAAACTTGTGCATTTAGGTTTACCATTGTGTTAACATGATTGGCATTACAATGAAGACATGTATTGATCACTCAATGTATTGATTTTCTTGCATAGTAAATATATTCATGTTGTACACATGGCAACCTCTAGTTGCCATCACCACCACCATAAAGACATCTGATTCAATATATTTGTCAACAGTGCACACAATTCTCTACAATTTCACATCAAACTACTTTGAATGACTTAATTCTGTCACTGAAAAGGAAATAATGTCAAAAATTTGAAAAGTAGGAATTGCCTTTTTTCTCTCCTTTTAAGTAGACTAACTTTAAATAGTCTGATAAAATCCTATAGCAAATGGAGAAAATGTTGGTTTTGGCATTGCCTTTCTTTTAGATTACATAACATTACTTCTCTTTAGGTAAATAAATATAAGCCAACACCCTTTTTTTCTCCGCACCTTTAAAATTAACCCAGATATCAGAAGATATATAGAAGATCTGGGGGTATAAGGCAGCACATATACTCATCATGGACTGGCCTCCCTCTTTTCTGTTTGTTTTTGCAAAATAGGAGTGGTGCGACTGAGCCAGATTGTGCGGTATCATTCCTAGTCAGCACTTTTCTTTCAGCAGACTGGAGAGAGGGGGAGGAGAGGTCATGGCTAGGTTATTGTAGCATTGGTGGCCTTAGCTTTGGCACTGTGCTGAAACACGTAGGCATACAGCCTAACATTAAGCAACAACTAGTATATGCTAGTACTAGTATGGCCTGCTGTCCTCATATTCTCAAATGAAACTGTTTTGGGCCGTACTGCATATTGCATTTGTGCCCAGATTTTCTTGTTAGCTAACTTTCCGTTTTAGCTGTTTCATCTTGAATATTAGAAGCAAACTGCCTACACTTGTAACTGGGCCAGGCTGCTACAGCCTTGTATTTACGGCAGAAAAAGAGCTCTACTGTGTATAGGCTTAGTTTGTTTTAGCATAGGGAGGAGAAACAATTACAGCCTGGGTGTGGTATTGTCAGGCAGAGAAATAGAAATGCTGTACAAGGGCCATTTCAGGAGAAAAATACCTTTGTGAAGAAGTTGCAGAAGGTAGTGGAATTAATAGAGCACCTAGAATTTAATACATCCCTATGTGGAATAAGCTTGTCTTCTTGGCTTTTTTAGACAGTTTTATCATTTAATGCGGGGGTGTTTAATTCCAGTCCCAGCCAGTGGCCAGCACAGTTTGGGGATTTTATTGTTCAAAAATACCTGAAATATCTACTCTGTTAATTAGGAGCTTTATTTGGTGTGTTTTGAGCAAGAAACTGTGCTGGACACTGGCCCTCTGGGACCTGAATTGACCATCCCTGATATAACATGTTGCTGAACAAAGCCATTTTCTTCTAGATCATTAGGAACTCTCTGAAAGCCACATTATTCTCCTGTAGAGCTTTAGTGATACTACTTTTTATGGCTTAATTGAGAGTTTAGTGCTTTATTTTTTCTAGCACTTTGCTTAGCTTGAAAGCGGCTCCCAAAACAGCAAAATAGCCAATTTTGGTTAATCATCATAAGTCCTAAGGGACAACATATTAAAAGATCAGATCTGGATGATAATTCATTACACAGGCAGAAGTAGTACAATTTGAATGTTCATGATCTCTTCTGTGATATATGATTTATAGCATTCATTGTGTTGTTCCAAATTCACTCCATGAAATCTGCTCAGAGTGAAAAATCTTTGCCCTTTTTTCTCGCTCAATATGTAGGGAGGTCTTATGTGAAATTCCAATAGGATGCTGCGTATAGAATAGCCCCACTGTCAGAACAAAACCTTTTGCCAGCTTTCTTTTTTTCCCCCCACACAATTTTAAATGCCAATTTCATGACAAATTGTCCAAAATAGCCTAAAATAAGTTATTCCATTTAAAATGCACAGCCTCTTTCATTGTTAGACTTGGTAAAGGCAAAAGACTGGGTGTGTAAAGAATGTGTAAAGTCATCCTTACCGAGCACGGATCCCTTTGATAAAACATGCCATGACTAATTGATTAACTAACCGCTGTATCTGTTAAGAAAACTGTGGCTGTGCCTCGCCCATTAAGGCAAAGCCCAAACACTCAGTCTCCTTAGTTGCCATAGAGCAGGGTATCATTTATAACTCACCCTTTGCTTTGGGATTCTGTTGTTGTAAGAAGATATAATTTTACATTTAGGGTGGGCATTTTCATGTTATTGTGCTAACTGAAGGAGTGTTTGATTTGCTTTAGGAGTATTACTGAATTTGGTGTTATTCAGTTGTGTATTTCTACAAATTCAATTCCAAAAAAGGTGGGACAGTAGGTAAAATTAAACAAAAAAGAGAAAGCCGTGATTTGTAAACCGCCTTACAGGTATTTTATTGAAAACAGCACACGGATCAATAAAGTTGATATTTTGTATTGAATTTATTTATTTTACTTTTTTTTTGTAAATATACACTAATTCCAAATTTGATGCCTGCATCACATTCCAAAAAGTTGAGACCAGGGCACTGTAAGACTGGAAGTTTGCAGAATTGGGTCACAGAATGGGTCGCATTTGTAGAAATCTCTGTGTGGCCTGTGACCTTAAAACTCTCAGACAGCACTGCATTAAACACCAGCATGCTTCTGTAATGAATATAACCACTTGGCTCGGCAATACATCAGAAAACACAGTTCAGTGCTGCTCTAGAAATGCAAGTTAAGCCATCTATCAACAACATCCAGAAAACGCTGCTGACTTCTCTGGGCTAAAGCTAATCTGTGATGGACTGATGCAAAGTAGTCAAGTCAAAGTTTAATTATATAGAGCCTTTTTACAACAGGCATTGTCACAAAGCAGCTTGATAGAAAAAAATCAAGGCTTAAGCTCCCATGAGCAAGCTAGCGGTGACAGTGGCAAGGAAGAACTCCCAAGAGCAAGAGAAGGAAGCATTAAGAGGAACCAAGACCCAAAAGGGGAACCCATCCTCGTCTTGTCGATACCGGATAGCAAAACAGTAACAAAAGACCAATATGCACAGAGAATAAGGATTTGCTATTTATGTAAGATACTAAAACACAGAAAAAGTCGCCAGTGAATTGAGCTGTTGGGGGCTATTCATTGTTTTGTCTGTTGTTTGCCATTCTGTTTTTTCTCCACTTGTTTGATTGTTTGGTCCCTCAAATAAAAAAAATAAAAAAAAAACACACAGAAAAGAGGAAAAGCAGGTGAAGCAATGGCTGTAACTAAATAGTTTGAGTCTGGGCAGCAGCAGTATCATCAGGAGGGTCAGTGGCATGCAGGTGAGGTTGCACAGCTTTGTACAGCAGAAAGCTCCAAACTGGTCAAGAAGGCGGGCAAGCAGCGGGCACCTGATCAAGACAGAGGAAGCAACAGCATCAGACCACACAGGATGGGCAGTTGTTCAGCTCAGCAAAGAAACACACAGACAGTTAGTTCTCTTAAGAGAGACTGATTATAGTACGCAGTGTCAACAGAGTGCAGCAGGGAATCTGGCAGTTCGAGCTATTACAGCCTAACTAAAAGGGAGAGCCAGAAGGTAAAGACATGAGGGCTCCCTGAGCGCCCCTCCACTCCACTGACAGCAAACTTGAGTCAACGTGTGAGAGCAGCAGGGCGACAGCCCCAACACTCCCAGTTTACCATAACACTCTGTCCATGAGGCCCCAGATCTGCACCTTTTATCTAATGGGAAAAACTAATTACTAACTAAAGAAGTAGGTTTTTCTGCCTAGACTTAAATACTGAGGCTGAGTCCCAAACACTGACTGGAAGATTATTCCGAAGTTGGGGGGCTTTGTCTGAGAAGGCTCTACCCCCTGATGTAACTTTATTAATTCTCGGTACTAACAGTAAGCCAGCACCTTATGATCTAAGTAGGCA
The DNA here is from genome assembly GCF_904425465.1 of Colossoma macropomum. Taxonomy (NCBI): domain Eukaryota; kingdom Metazoa; phylum Chordata; class Actinopteri; order Characiformes; family Serrasalmidae; genus Colossoma; species Colossoma macropomum. Next base: position 23,723,173 of record NW_023494802.1, on the reverse strand, counting down.
TGATGGTTCATAGTATAAGAAAAGTTCACTCAGGTACTGAAGTGCGAGTCCATTTAGAGCTTTATACGTCAGTAAAAGAATTTTGTACTCAATGCGGTATTTAAATGGCAACCAGTGTCGGTTTAATAAACCTGGGCTGATATGGTCAAACTTTCTAGTTCTTGGAAGGACTCTGGCTGCAGTGTTCTAGACTAACTGAAGCTTGTTGAGGCATTTGCTGGAGCATCCAGACAACAGGGCATTACAGTAATCAAGCCTTGAGGTAATAAATGCAAGGGCTAGCTTTTCTGCATCCAGTAGAGACAGTGCATTTCTTAATTTGGCTATATTGCGAAGGTGGAGGAAAGCTATTCTACTAATATTGATTATGTGCGTCGAAGGACCAATAGGGATCAATCGTGACACCAAAGTTTTTTCAGATGTACTTGATGCAACTGAGAAACAATTAAGTGCTAAATTAGACCGTTTGTTTCTAGCAGCTTTTGGGCCAAGAATAAGAACTTCTGTTTTGTCTGAGTAGGAAAAAGTTATTTAAATCCAGTCTTGTATGTCGTTTATACAGTCCACAATCTGATTAAGTTGATGTACATTTAAAAAAAAATATATATATATATATACACACACACACACACACAGCCCCCTTTTACCCTGTTCTTCAGTGGTCAGGACCCCCATGGACCCTCACGGAGCAGGTACTCCTACCATGTCAGTCCACCTTGTAGGTGTAAAGTCACAGATGATAGCTCATCTGCTGCTGCACAGTTTGTGTTGGTCATCCTCTAGTCCTTCATCAGGGGTCACAGGACGCTGTTGGCTGGATATTTTCGGTTGGTGGACTATTCTCAGTCCAGCAGTGACACTGCGGTGTTTCAAAACTTCAGCAGCACTACTGTGTCTGATCCACTCAGACCAGCGCAACACACACCACCACCACATCAGTGTTACTGCAGTGCTGAGAATGATCCACCACCCAAATAGTACCTGCTCTGTGAGGGTCCATGGGGGCTGATAAAATGGACAGTGAGTGTAGAAACGAGGTGGTCATAATGTTATGCCTCATCTGTGTGTGTGTGTGTGTGTGTGTATGTGTGTGTGTATATATATATATATATATATATATATATATATATATATATATATATATATAAAAATATAAACGCATGCACACAATTGTCATCAGTGTAGCAGTGGAAATACCCAGTGGCAGCATATATAATGTGAATAATAGAGGCCCTAAAGCTTTGTGATACACCATACTTTAGATGATTCCCTGTTTACATTCACAAACTAATAGCGATCAGTCAGGTAAGATCTGAACCAGCTGCTCTTATTACTCCTACAAGGTTTTCTCTTCTATTTCTTCCCGATTGTTACCAGCACAAAGTTCAACAGCCAGCCTCTGTCATGTAACTTGCACACCTGTGAAGGCACCAGTAGTGCTGAGGGGTACATACACGTTTTGGAGCATCTGAGCCATCTAGACTACATAGTTTTCAGGGATGTTCCTGCTTGTTTTAGCCTGATGATGCCAAGCCATGTTCTGTATGTGTTGCAACAGCAGGGCTTCGTAGTCAGAAAGTGCAGGTGTTAGACTGGCCTGCCTGCTGTCCAGAACTGTCTCCCATTGAAAACATGTGGCGCATTATGACATGCAGTATACTTCAATGGAGAACCTCAGCTGTTGAGCCACCGAAGTGTTACATCAAGGAATCCTCTGTTCCCAAACGTTTACAGAAATGTGAAAAGTAAATGTAATGTTACACAGTAGTAGGCATGCCCTTGTCCCAACTTTTTTGAAATATGTTGAAGGCGTCAAATTTAGAATAAGCATGTATATTTACAAAAATCTGTACATTTAATTAGTTAATAATTATCTTGTCTTTGTATTGTTTTCTTTTGAATACACACCAAAAAGGATTTGCAAATCATCATTTTTTTAATTTCCACATGTATGTCCTACTGTCTCAACTTTTGAAATTGAGTTTGTAATTTGTCTTCTATTATTTTAATGGTCCCATTGCCTGTTGGGTTGAATTTATTGCTACTGACTTATCCAGCCTTCCAAATCAATTTAACCGTTATCATAGTAAGAAAACACATGACTGACCTGATAACAGCGTTTTCATTGATTTTGTGTGTTGCCACATCTCTTCAGGCTTTACAGTGAGATTATAGCCATTGGGTAACTCCCATTTTAGGCCAGATTATGTACGAAGTGGAAATAGTTGATGTTTGTTGACTTGTGCAAGTTTATCTGGGTAAACTGTGATGACATGCATGAGGTTTCATTGCAGCTTTTATGTAAGCAGAGGCTACTTAGTAAGTTTTATATTTGTGAAACTTGATGGGTCACTCAATGAGATCAGTGTCTGACGTTATTGATGTTTGACACTTGTGCAGTAATTATCAGTAATAAATCAGTGTTGCATCACAGAAGGAGTATTAGTTTAAGATTCATCTAATATTTAGTCAGAATACTTGGCTAATGACCAAACATATGGCTAATTGTCAGGGAAAATTGTGTTTTTGGCAAATCTGACTTAGTTTTATTCATATACATCTCACTAGGGGGACAACTATGCATCATGAAATTGTGATATCACAATGCAAAACTGTAACAGTGAGTGTGTTTACATGCACTTAATAATCTGATCATATGCGGGTTTCTGCAGTTATCTGATTATTCAAAGGGTCATGTAAACAGCATACTTTGATTTCTTAGATTGGAGTATGGTCTAGAAATGCAATTAAGAAATCCAATAAAGATAGCTGGATTTGGAGCAACACTCAAACCAACTACAAGCAGGATGTAAAATGAAGAATTTAAATATTCTCCGTCTGTATTTTCTTCATCCTCAGGTAAAATGACTGTTTTTAAAAAAAAAAAAAAATGCTGCAGCATGATGATGAATTTTACATTACATTACATTACGTCACGTCTTCTGTGAGTTTATTGGCGGATTGCGAAGCAGAAATCAGATTACTCCCTAACTCATGTAGACCCGGAGTTTTCCCGTTATCTAATTACCCCAAGCGCATGTAAATGCGTTGATGTAACTACTAACAAAATCTGATTTTCTGCATTTATTGGATTATTAAGTGCATGTAAACACACTCGGTGTGCATCATAGAGGTGTGACAATGCATTGTAGATGATGGACATTCTATTAAGTACACTATCTAATGCAACCACATTGTTTAAACACCAATGTTCACAAACTATTAGCACCGATCAGCACCTCACTCAAGCGTTGCTCCTGCCTCCCAGCTCTAGTGCCATTACTAAGCTGTGCAACAACATGATAGTCATCATTTTACTTCATTTGAATTTTGTTCTAAATATTGTCAGAATACGGAATTGTGGACCCGGTATTGTAAATCGAACTATGTGTATTGTTACACCTATTTTATGCTTATTGATATCAGCTGTTGATATTCAAAACCGCATGCCTTATATTTTTCCCTTTTTATTTTTAGGGAGATCTGGCAAAAAAGAAGATTTACCCAACTCTGTGGTAAGAAGTCTGTTTTGTTAGTATGCTTTTGTATGACATAATTGCATTGGACAAAGTATTGTTTCTCTGTCTCTCTCAGGTGGTTGTTCAGAGATGGTCTTCTCCCTGAACAGACTTACTTTGTTGGCTTTGCACGTTCTGACCTAACTGTGGATGCCATTCGCACAGCCTGCCTGCCTCACATGAAGGTAAGTCACCCCCTCTGTGAAGGTGTGTCTCTGTGTGTATGTATATACTCTCTGAAATCTCTGTCGATTCCTTTTCTCAGGTTGCAGACTCCGAAGTGGACCGTCTCTCAGCCTTCTTCAGACGTAATTCCTATATCAGTGGGAAGTATGGAGATGAAGCTGCTTTCTCAAATCTGCATTCTCACCTGCTGTCCCTACCTGGAGGAGCTGATGCAAACCGCCTCTTCTACCTCGCCCTTCCACCCACTGTTTACCATGATGTCACTAAGAACATCCGACATCACTGTATGAGCACCAAGTGAGGAGCAGGGAGCTTTCAGTTGGCTTACTTACATTTAAAGTGATAGTTTGGTGGAAAGTCTTATTTACAGAATTTGTTTCTTACCACAGATGTTGTAGATCAGCCAAGACCTATATGTGGTGTCTGCAGTTTGCTTGTTTAGTTTTGCACTGGAGCAATGTGGACGTAGCCAACAAGCACCGAAAGCTGATAGCCCTCCTATTAGCACAGTGCAAATTTCATGACTGAATCATCACTTACTTGCCTTAAACCATCTCCATCTGTTAATCAAGTCCATTTAAAATTGCTTGTGGTTAATGACAATGCATAATGTGTTGTATTTCCAAAAACAATTGTAGCAGCCATCTTGAAGCCTGAATTTTGCCCGTTTTTGTAGAGGAGTCAAGTGGTTGGAGGCAGGTGTACAATGATTCAGATATGCAGTTTGCACAGTGCTAATTGGTGGGGTATAAGCATCCATTACTTGTTAGCTTCATTAACCATAAACCATAAACATAGGTTTAGTGCAGAACTAAAGAAGCAAACCTGGAACACCTAACCTTTCTGGCTTAACGCTGCACTATATAAGATTTGAGTTTTTCGGACAGAAATGCATCTGATCCTTTTGTCGCCTTTTTTCTTGGTTTAATAATAATTGTTTAGAGCAAAATATCTTCACCATGAAGGCTTCTTCTAAAGGTTAGTTTGTTGTTCATGATGCACGTTCATTCACATGCCATTAATGATTAGGATGTGCTAATGCTGGTCGTTTAAGGAACAGTTTCATCTGATTCACTTACTTACATGGATATGAACGATCATGACAGAAAAATCTGATCTGAACAAAAAATAGTAACGCGCAGTGAGGCTTGTAATGTGAATGCAGCCAAAATGATGCATATTTCAACAAAAGTGGTTTCCAAATCCTCAAGTTTTTCATAGTGTAGCTTTAATTTGCGTTAATGAGAAAAATTATGTAATTTTTTTGCCAAGCTGTTGCTTTAAGACCTCTGTGCAGAAGGTAATGTGTGATAGTAGATTATCTGAGAATGAGAATGGGATGCTGTATGACTTCCAGGGGATGGAACAGAGTGATTGTAGAGAAGCCGTTTGGGCGTGACCTGCAGAGCTCTGAGGAGCTGTCCAATCACCTCTCCTCTCTCTTTACTGAGGACCAGATCTACCGCATAGACCATTATCTTGGCAAGGAAATGGTGCAGAACCTTATGGTCCTCAGGTGAGCTCCTTTTGCTTCCTGTTATTTTAAGCAATTTCCTTGCTCTGATTTTTTTTTTTCTTCCTCATTTCTTTTTTGTCTGTGTTTGTTAAGCACAAAACATTCACCTATTCTCTTAATGCACCCCGTCGCAGGTGTTTTCCCTCTTCCTCTTCTGCCATTCACTGGTTGTCAAAAGCAACTGTTATTCTTGCATAATGTCTGCATAAATACAATTTGAAAGGTCTTGTCCTATAGCAGTAATGGAAGAATGGGAGTTGTTCCTCACAAATAAATTCTCTTATCTAGGTTTGGAAACAGGATATTTGGACCCATATGGAACCGAGACAGTGTGGCTTGTGTGGTTCTGACCTTCAAAGAACCCTTTGGAACCCAGGGCAGGGGGGGATACTTTGATGACTTTGGCATCATCCGGTAAGCAGAATTAGATTGCACTTACATTTCTGGCTAATTTTAAAATAAGAGCAGTTGAAATGGGTAGCTACGCCCTGGATATGCATTACATATTAACATGTTTATGAGACCTGCAACTAAGTTAATTAGGAAATGCATAGGATTCCTCTCATACCATATTTGAAACTGGAGCATCCTTGTTAACCTTGGAGTAATGTTGATCTCTCAGTACCCAGGCAGAGTTCTGTAGATATTACTAACCCGTTCCTCCAGTTGCATGGTTTGCTAATTGATATTTGATTCCACTCCCCTGCGCCCCCCTCTCACTCCTGTCTAGTGATGTCATGCAAAATCACCTGCTGCAGATGCTGTGTCTGGTTGCCATGGAGAAACCCGCCTCCACCAGCTCTGATGATGTGAGAGATGAGAAGGTAAGCAGCCTGCCAGGAAATTAAGTTTAGCCCTGCTCTGCTAAACCAGTCCTGAGGGGTTACGCAGACTTCTCTAAGGGGTGTTTTGTAACCATAGAAACTCCTGAGAGTTTGCCTTCGGGTGACACTCGTTCAATTCAAATTACTTGATTTTTGGCTTTGGTTCTATTGGTCGTAAATTCCACAGTGACTCCTGCATTTCATGCAGTTTCACTACAGGAAGAACAAAGTGAAATCTGATTAGATCAATATAAAATACTGTGTCTTTCAGTCAGTGTGGTTTATTTTAATGTATAATTTACTTCATTAAATATATATCCCACCCCTTCACCTCTTAAACACCAGGTCATCCTATTTTAGGATTGGATTCGTGTTTTTATTTAAGATGACCATATTGACAGGAACAGATCCTAGATCAGCACTCTGACAAAACGTTCTGTATACAAGCCCTGGCTTATCTCGTATTTTAATTTTAAGACATATTACTTCACATACACAACAATAAATCACTTTTGCTTACAGTTTAAGAGATTGAAAGACTCTGTTCCAATAAGTATAGTGTCTAGCGGTAAACAGATGTAAGCCTTTGCACAGACACTAGCTCCAGGCCGATGAATCTTGTGGCCAAAATTAGGAACTTGTTGCCAGAATAATAGGAGCATGATTATCGTGTGTATATACATTGTGTTTACAGTAAACCAGAACCAAGAACCATTCAGGTGTGTAAAAGAAACATTTATTTAAAACTTTAATAAAAACAATGTTGTTGTGGTAATTAGGTGGTTTCCCTGGCAAGCTTATATTTCATAAAGTAGTATTAGCAAAATACAGTGTCTGTGACACCAGGTGGACCAGCTCAGCAGTACAGACCCCACACCACCATGTTTGGCTATTGTGGTGGTTACTAAAAAAAGAATTGCCTCAAAATCTGATGAGTCTGATTTACTATTTTTATCCAAAGAAACAGGTTTGTTAAAAGCAGAAAAAAGAATGCAAACAAAATAGATAATTTCCACTCTGTATTTTTAGTGGCCAAAATGTAAAGTGTTGTGGCCAGGGGTACCGGGCAAAAGGCAGTGCTGTTGTATGGAAGCTCCTTTCCACAAACTCTTCTGAGGTCACCCATGTTCTTGAACAATCATGTAGGCCTATTTGTTCACTGGGGCAAGGGTGTAAGAGTGAGTTTGACATTGAGAGGGACACATTTGCAACTATGAATCTGCCACTGAAGTCACAGAGCTGAACAGCAACTTGAACAATTCTGAAGGCGACTCGAGGCTTATGAGAAACTAAGCATATTGTGTTATTTCTGTTTATTGATCTGAGAAGCCTGCATTGGACAGTACATAGACACTCAATGAAGCGCTTACTTGTGTTCTCTGATAAAGCTTAAGTCAGCTTCTTATTCAAAGAAGTTTGGTTTGCTTTGTAAAAGAAACATTTATTAAAAACTTTAATAAAAACATTGCTGTTGTGGTGTTAGGTGGTTTCGCTGGCAAGCTGGTCCACCCTGACGTCATCCAATCTAGGTACTGTTTAGCTAAGCATTTATAAACTATGATTTTGCCCAAATGCTCCATCTTAACCCATTCATTTTGGACTCACTCGGGAGTACCCTCTAGCAATTAAATGGAAAACTTTTGCTTGCTAAAGGCGCTACCCTAGGTGTCAAAATGTAGCTTTTTCCATCCCACCTACGTGCACTGGGGTATGTACAACATTATAGACACATCAGGGATAAAGACCTAATTAATGCCAGATTAGATGTTTTCATTACATCCACTGTCTGCGGTCCTAGGTAGAATACACAGGTTCCACAAATGCACCATGGAGAAATTCTCCCTCTTTCTCTTCCATCTCATAATTCCTTTGTCACCCCCTGCAGGTGAAGGTGCTGAAGTGCATTGCTCCCGTTTCTCTCTCAGACGTGGTTTTGGGTCAGTATGTAGGAGACCCAGAAGGAGAAGGAGAGGCTAAGCTGGGTTACCTAGATGACCCTACTGTCCCTAAAGGCTCTACACAGGCTACATTTGCCACAGCCGTTCTCTATGTAAGGAATGAACGCTGGGATGGTAAGTGGCCATTTTTATTTTTTTTATATCTTTCTAAGTGATATTTAAACCTACATTTATACAAGTTCTGGAAGGGTTTTCAAAGAGCTCTTGCTCTGCGAGAATTTGAGACTTTTTTCTAGCCTTGCTGCACTAACTGAAAATAGTCCTAAATGAAGCTATCAAATGGCTAATTGGGAAAAACTTTACTTACTGTGTTGTATTAAAAAGACAAAACCTCTGTAAATGATTTTGTTTATATCGCAAAGATTTAACTCTGCAGACATTTTGAAAAATCTGTGGAATTCCTCGTTATTACAGGTGGTATGTCTCTGTCCCCCAGGTGTTCCTTTCATCCTGAGGTGTGGCAAAGCACTAAACGAGCGCAAGGCAGAGGTTCGGCTACAGTTCACAGATGTGCCAGGGGATATCTTCAGTGGACAGTGCCGCAGAAATGAGCTAGTGGTGCGCGTTCAGCCCAATGAGGCCATCTATGCAAAGATGATGAGCAAGAAACCTGGGGTGTACTTCAGCCCTGAGGAGACAGAACTGGACCTGACCTACCGCAGCAGATACAAGGTGAGAAAGGGCTTCTGCTGGATCATGACTGCTGAATTAGCTGTTTTCTGTTTCAGGTGTTCAGTACCATTTAACCTGATTTCACTGATAGTTTCCACAGATTTTTTAAATTTGTTTATTTATTTTTTTAATGCAAAATCTGTTCACAGCTGCTGAACCTGCAGTAGATTTGATATGTTACATATTACACATCAGAATGCCTAAATGATTTTACTTTACCTGCACTGTCATCATTGATTTGATTCTAAGATGCGCACATAAGCTAACTGGAAAAAAAAAAAAAAAATATCCATTTGTCTGCAGGATGTCAAGTTGCCTGATGCATACGAGCGTCTGATTCTGGATGTCTTCTGTGGCAGTCAAATGCACTTTGTGCGTAGGTAAGCCTGCCGCTCTCCAGCTTCTTTTTACTCTATTGCTTTAAAAAGCTGTGGTATTTCTATTAGTGGATAGTGAATAGAATTTGCCACATATTGTAGAATTAATATTAAAGGGGAATTCCACTAAGTTTTCAGTCACACAGTGTTTTGCTGTAGAGAACCTCAGATTTTCTTACAATGGTGGTAAGAAAAACAAGTGTTGTGATGTCTACAAGGCAAATATAGCCACCCTATTTGCTATACAAAATCGCCAGTGAACCTTTGTGTGTCTGTAAGGGTGGTAAACCCCCAAAAAAATTTTTTGGGTGGTATTTTGCTGTACCTGCATATAACTCTGTTATGAATGGTTTTCTTACTATTTTGTGTAATGACTGAGGTAGCTTAAACGCTTTAAACATTGTTCTACTGTGAACAGTTCTGACCTGAGCTGATTGTGTGTATTTTAAAAATTAATTTTGCAGAAATTAAGAAAAAAATGGTGAAATTCCCTTTAAATAAAGCTTTCAGATCCAAACATTTGATCAATAAATATTTCAACCTTTTAAAGTGATGAACTGAGGGAAGCATGGAGGATCTTCACCCCACTTCTTCATCAGATCGAGAAGGAGAAGATGCCACCCATTAAATATAAATACGGAAGGTAAAATTAGGTTTTCTTTAAATCTTAATTGTTCATATATTTACAGTGATCATAATGTTATAAAGAACTATGTTTCTGTAGTCAGTCAATTTTTAGATCTCTGATTTAAGTTTGTCAACTTTACTTTGACGTATGCTATGAGGGGACTGTGTTTGTGATAATGGGAAATTTAAGTACAAACTAGCTCATTTAGTGCTTTTGTTAAAAACAGAAGTTTGATAAGAGGTGTCTGGCAATTTAAATATGAATTTGCTTTATCAGGGAGTTATCAGCATTATGATAAATTATGACTCATGATAAAACCATGAGTCATCAGTAATGGCTAATGTCATGCGTTCTATTTATTAGTCCATTCCTAGTTATAATTTAAGCTTCACTTAAGTAAGATTTATGTAAGATTTGCAAGTGTAAGTGTAAATCTCAATCTATCTAATCTAATAGGTGTCAACTTAAACATGGTCTTTCACACTGTTACAAAAATAACAAAAGTTTGAATAAATAAAAGTTAGACCAATGATACTTTTTTAAGCTTCTAGAACCTATGAAAATTTCTTCCTTAAAGCTGCACTATGTACCGATTTTTTATTGTTAAAATTGAAAGAAGTTGTGAAATAGTACCAAGTCAGGAGGGGTTAAAAAAAAACAAAACAAAAAAAACATAAGTTATGTTATGCGTCCACTTCCGCGAGCCTTGTAAATAGGGCTGGGCAATAAAACGATAACGATAAGTATCGCGATATAACTTTTCCTCGATATAGCGATAAGACAGGTTCGATAAACGTTCGATATAGTACACCATTCTCACACTTCCACGTTCAGCGAAAGCCCTGGAGGCGTTTTCTACTGTAAGGAAGGCGACACTACTCTGCTGTCGCCAGGAGAGGGCGCACTTCCGAATTTTTCGATTTGATTAGAGAGGGAGGGGGCCACGAGTAAAAAAAGGGTCGCCAAATATACTTTAGCAACGGCTGAAACGCGGAGTTATACAGTCCCTGTTTGAGTGGATGTTATCGGCGATCTGTTCTCCTGTGACCGAGTGTGAGTGACGAGGTCAGTGGTGTAACTGTACTGTCCTACAGCGAACTCACCTTTTTCCGTGCCTCCTAACACCTTTAGCGGTGTTAAGTGACGTCTGCAGCGCCGTGTTACAGCGCCAAACCGTCATATTTTAGTATTAGTGCATTCTCGAGCAACGAAAGTGAAAGAAAGAAGTGGGTTAATGTTCGAAAGTAAACTGAGGAAGCTGTGAGGCATTGGAGAGCGGGAGAGCGCTATCTTTCCAGGCTAGCTGTTTTTAGCTGCTGGCTAACTTGAAGCAGCGCTTCGGCACAACACGGAGAATTGATGATACGGTAGATCAAACAAGACACAAAAACACCGCTTTCAGTTTAAACATACCTGAAAGGAGGACTCTGTCTGTCTGGTGTGAGAGATTCACACTGCAGATAATGCTTTTACACAGCGAGCGTCAGATATTTTGCGGTTCACCCCTTAAACTATTACGATAGCATAGAGAAACCCAGTCGTCGCTAGCTGGTGTCTGAATACTGTGATATGCTCTGACATGGATGTGGTAGGAGTGACAGCAGTGACCTACCGAACCGAGTTGACGTTGTTGAGAAACTAAAGAGTTTAGCACTGTTGTTGGCCACTTGTTTAGTATTTGTAACGGGGTAACCGAGCGCTCGTCTCCAGACAGCTAAAAATAACCTGTTTTCTTTCTTAAATCATGACTATTACAAAAATTGCAGCTGTTCTTTTCAAGCTGATAAAAACAGCTCAGACACTTTCTCCCACTCTTCCATGACAGATTAGTGAAATGTTCCACTGTTTGCCGAGTGTTTGTCACGATCGGACCATAAGTGATAGTTTAAAACCACAATTAACCACCCAGGAGCAAAATCAGCCTTCAAACGTGAAAGAAATTATGATTTGACATTTATCGCGATATGTATCGATATCGAACGATATGAATTTTGTATATCGTGATAACGTTTTTGGCCATATCGCCCGGCTCTACCTGTAAACCTTAAAATAATCCTTTAAAAGTGGGAGGCATTGGGTCAGATTCTGCGGAAGTTTTTCGGACCACGTCATACGTCTTTTAAGCATTAACATCACGCACAAAAGAGGGTCTGGCTCGATGTTTAGGTCTCAAATACATGAAATACAGATGTGATGACAGTAGAAGAGAATTTCCTTACATCCTCAAATGACATGTCATTCACCAAGTTTTGAATTGTTCAGTGTGCTTGCAATCATTAAATTAATTAAAGGGGTCTGTAGCACAACTGACGTAACAGTGTTGCACATTGTGTGCAGTTACGCATTTCCACCAGAGAGGTCTCTACATACCCAAAATATGCATAGTGCAGCTTTTTGTACAATTCTGTTTTAGTAATTGTTTTATTATTTTATCTCTTTACTTGACTTGCAGTCGTGGCCCTTCAGAAGCAGATGAATTGGTGCAGAAGGTGGGATTCCGCTACGAGGGAACGTACAAATGGGTCAACCCCCACAAACTGTGAAAAGAATGTGGGGAGAAGGCCGATAAACACCTGCGTGTGTGTGCGTTAGACATGTGCTAGGGTGTATCACAGACCAAAAGATGGCATGGTTAGGACCACATATATTTAAAGTTTAAACTCTTAGACTGAGCTTTTTTGTGTACCTTCCAAATCTGAGTCATGGTCTGGTTTTGCAGTGACTCTTGTAGAACTGAACAGCTGTTGATAGCTGTTACTGTAGTTTTTTTACCCCCATTTAGAAGTGTTCAGGAATTTTATGCATTTGTGAGCAGGAATATGTCTGCTTCACTGTATGCCTGTGTAGTCTAATCTTGCTGATCATTCCTACAAAGAGTCACTGTACTCATCTGTCATTCCTGCAGTGCTTGTTTACATTTCATTCCAAAACCCTTCAGATTCATTAAGCCATTCGGATGGCTGTGAGCTCACAAAACAGGTCTTAAATAAAGGATTCTCCCTCTAAAACTTTCCATAGATTGTGTAATACATAATATTTTTGTTATTTCATTTCCATGGAATATTTAATAGAATATTTAAAGGAGAATTACACTGACTTTTTCAATAATAATAATAGTTCAATCTTATAATCCAGTGTGATGTAATTTAGAGTGGTTTGACATGAAATGGTTCATTGCAGAGAAGCTTAATGACGATTTCTTCACAATGGTTGTGAAAGGAACCAGTGGTCACAATGTCTCATGACAAATTTAGCCGTTTTATTTACTATCCGGAATGACCAGAGAACCAGAAGTTATCTGAAGTTGTTTTATGTAATGTTTTTTGTTTTTTTTAAAAAAAGCTCTGCGTGTACCTCTCCAATATGAATATATTTTTTAGAAAAAAAAGGTTTAAGCCGAAATCCTTATCAAAGAACAATAGCAACATGCGGTGTTTTCAGAAAAATTTAATGTAATAACTTTCTGTAATGTAGCTTTTAGAATGATTAAACACTTCAGATATTTGGTTTCCATCACAAACACTGAACAATTCAGACTTTTCTTGAATGATGCATTTAATGTCAGACCACTCTGAATGACTCTGAATTTGTATCTTATGATTAAATGATGTAAAGTCTTTAGTGGAATTTATAGAAAATAATAAATATTACTTTTGAAAGGAATAGATTAGTATAGAAGAACAACACTGGCAGAAATGTTAAAGATCATAGATCAGAGGAACACTATTCAGTGTTGAAATTGCTATTGACTTACCTGTATAAAAATATTGACCGATACATGCTGTTCTTGCTCTTTATGTTTTTGGGTTAACTCATTTAAGTTTGGATTAGTGAAATTTTAACCCTACTTATAACAACACTAGCATCACTTTGCCATTCCACTGTTTGAACCTTCATGTTCAGTTCCATGCCCCCTTTCTTACCTGGGCATAAGTAACACTTCAAGCCAAACATGGCACATACTATAGCCTTTAGCCTTTAGCCTACTGTGTAAAATGGATGTGTGGAGGCTGGAAATGAAGTTTTATAATATGAGTGAATATGGGTAAACAACTGTTGTTGTGCTTTTCATTTTCCTTTTCCTCCTAAAGTATTCCCAAAAATGTCTCTTTAATTACTTAGATATATATTTTTCTCAATAAAGTATAGCTATGATGACTCACGCAAATGTGTGCATGATTCTAATAAGAATTCTTCTGGCAAAGCCTAGAATAATCCGGAAATACGCAGGAATCACATGCACTAGGAAGAGTGTCCTACTGGAGACTGGTTCAACTTAGTTATCAGATAAAGTTCTATTGCTACATCTGTCAGGTTCACCTTCTAAACTGTATGTGGTAGTAACAAATGTTTGGCAAATTGTTAATGATGACTCCTTGTGAAATTGTAGTATGAGGGTATGAAAAAACCTTGAAGGATGGACCCTTTGCTGAAAAACCATAAGAGAATGCATGGGCAACATGTTTGAGGAGTAGTATCCCCTGTTGGCTTCTACCAACTTAACTGCCTAGAACTTGCTTTGGTCTTGGTCTTCTCATAGACTTGGAATAGATGGCCTTTATCATACTAAGATGAAGCAAAGGGGAAAATGAGAAATATTAATCATCCCATTTAGCTCTTAAGTAATAGCCTTTCTCAAGTGGTCATTTCATTGTACTGAGGACAATACATTACAGGTCTCACATCTATTTTTCTCATGTAAAATAAGCTTCATTAAAGCCTGTTTTTAACAAATGAAAATGCACAGTGCACTGGTCTATACAAGTAAAAGCACAAATAAAAATGAATGATAATTGCATTGTATATGCAACAGTAGCTTTTTGAAGGATTTGTACTTTATTAAGTAGTTGTATTGAGGCTCCTTTGGCTTGCACTGTACTTGTGCTGTACCCAAGGTTGAGAACTAGACATATAGAGTCAGAGTCTGAGACAAGGCTGAGAAAAGAGAAAAAAAATGCAATTTATTTGTAGTTCATTCATTATCATTTGCTATACATGATATATATTCGTAAGTAATATTATATATTTTGTAAAAAAATACATTAAATAAAATGGAACCCGTAGTCGGCTGATCTCCGTGTCCAAATGTTTGAGACCGTACTCGAGTAATGTAGCACTATACTGTACTACTAACTTGCATTTTTACTCCAGAAATAAAGAAAATCCAGTAAAACAATTTCTATTCAGGGAGATACAAAATTACATATTGTGCTGGTCAACCTAGTTCAACATAAAATGATCTGAAAAGACTCTCTGTCTCTGGCTGTCTCCTTTGGGTGAAGCTGTGATTTGGATCCAGTTCATCTCTGACAGTACAAATGCTGCTCTTTCCACCAAGAGCTCTACAGGCAGCAGTCCTCCTGGCTTTGGTACATTCATGCTTCCATGCTGTACCAGAAGTAGAGGCATATGGCTCACCAATTGAGCTACCTGGAGCATATGGCTAAGCTTATCTCCAGGCAGAAAGAGACCAGGGCTGCTGTACCACAGAAGCCGAGGAAGCATAAGGCCTGCTCTGATGATGAGTCCTTTCTGATGATAGAAGAGGAAGAGGGATGATGAAGTCAAACAGACTTTATACAGAAAGGCTCATAAACACCCAGTGAGGAGAGTGCCAGATATAATGCTGTAGAACATGAAGACTTGGATCTAGATCCTCTACAAGTTTTATTTCTTTTTTCTATCTTATTTCTTAAAATAAATTTGATTCTTATATTATTATCTGTGCAGTAATTCTGCAGAGCCTCATTTTCTCCAACCTCTTTCAGGGTTGTGGATCATGCCATACAAAATATTACAGTTGTATAGTTAAATGGACGGGTGAATGGATGAATTACTATTAGGTCTACCGTGTTCACTAAACACGCCTGCATATTTCCTTAATAATAAAATGTAATTAATTTTTTGTAGTTCTTTCACTCATTTATGTAGTATTTTACTTACGTTGGATAAACTAGAAAAAAAAATGTTTTATTTTGTAACGGAAACGAAGCTTACGCCTCTTCCGAGCATGGGCAACACGGTTGAGGAGCAGTAGCCGCTGTTAGTTTCTACCAACTTATTTACTCACACAACGGCTTTTTTGGTGTCAGTCCGGCTGTAATATAGTTTAACTCGTTGCGCGATAGGAAAACTCAACAGCTTTCAAAATGAATATTCGCAATGCGCGGGTAAGTGATAACTTTGGTGTTAGAAGTCGTTTGCTGTAGCTGACTGAACTGCGAGGCTAGTTAGCCGCACAGCTAGCATGTCAGACAGCTCGAGCTCTGGAATTCACCACCGGGCTGACTATCTGCTCACACTGCTGTGTCCTGTTTAGCTATGTTGTGCGGACTGTAAATGTACGGTGACATGAACGCAAATAATCCCCATGAGTGCATAAAACAAAGACAGAATGTTGCTACAGTTAGCTAGCTAGTTACAGTTAGCTGAAGTTACCAGTTCACGCTAGCGGGTTAGCTTGTTGATAGGCAGTGTGTTCAGGCTTTAAAGTACAGGCAGCAAAGACGTTTCATGCGACAGTTTTAAATTCTCATTCATTTTGTTACTGTTGTAGAGACGGAAATATTACTAACTTGTTATTCCTTTTTGTGGACAAATATAGTGTGTTCATAAAATAGCTGATTGAGTGCGCTTAACTCTTCCTTTTGCCTGCATAATCTTACTGTCGCTTGATTTTTCTTCCAGCCAGAGGATCTGATGAACATGCAGCACTGCAACCTGCTGTGTCTTCCAGAAAATTATCAGATGAAATACTACTTTTATCATGGACTGTCATGGCCACAGGTTTGTACCAAACTCCTTGTAGAATTTCCGTTTGTCTTCCTTTCTGTAGTCTTGTTTATCACTGACAGGATTGCTATTGGTGAGATTGTTGTTGCTCTTTTTCCAGCTTTCCTACATAGCTGAGGATGAGAATGGCAAGATCGTTGGATATGTGCTGGCCAAAATGTAGGTCCAAAAAAACACTGCTTATATTTTAGGGCCTTAATGTGAGCAACAATTGTTTTTTGACTAAATTAAAAATGGCACTTACTGAATGCCAGGTATCGATCGACATTAGGAAAAAATGCTGGATCCTGTAACAAATCTAGCGTAAATTGCATACACTTACATTGTGTGATGTCATGTTGTTAGCTTTTATTTCTTTTTGTTTGGTAGTAGAGTTTGAGTAGTTTTAATGTTATAGCTTCCATTTAGATGCTCATCTTTAGTGGAGAAATATTGCATTAGGAGTGGGCAATATGGTATGGTATAGTATAATGGTTTCATTAAATATTTCATATACTGTGCTGCGTTAAATCCACTTAAAAAAAACTAATTGTCCTTATTCTAATAAAACATGCAGTTAGTGTTTTTTATGTTCTGACAATATCTACAATACACTTAGAAAAGCATATTGTTTTATCACAATAACAATTAAATCATTTTGCTCACTTTTATATTGGCTGGGCATTGGCTGCTACTCAAAGTTTTAATATTCGTGTCCATACCTAGACTAAATGTTTAAGGTTGTAATAGTTTGAATTGACCATTCTTTCCTGTTGCAGGGAGGAGGATCCTGATGATGTACCTCATGGACATATTACATCACTAGTGCGTAATTAGAAACTGCATTTATCTCAGTCCTCTGTTATACTTTGCTGTACTTCAGTTGTTATTGTCTTTAATGTAATGTGTTGTGTATTAATCTGTGTTTATATAGGCAGTTAAGCGGTCCCACAGACGTCTTGGTCTGGCTCAGAAATTAATGGACCAAGCCAGCCGAGCCATGATTGAAAATTTCAATGCCAAATATGTCTCCCTACATGTTAGGAAAAGGTATTATGTCTACAATGTCTTTTTCTAGATTGTCATGTCTTATTATTTGTGAACAAAGCACTAATATTGCTGATACTTCTTTTCTCTGTTGTTTTTCAGCAATCGGGCAGCCCTTCACTTGTACTCCAACACTCTTAAATTTCAGTGAGTGTCTGTCATTACGTATTTGTCCAAAAAGTCAAGTCTTTGCTTTTTCATATGTTAGACATATTCAGGTATTGCTGTACTCACTGTGCCTTAGGATAAGTGAAGTAGAGCCTAAATACTACGCAGATGGAGAGGATGCATACGCCATGAAGAGGAACCTCACACAGATGGCGGATGAGGTACATTTGTATTTTGTGGTTGTTGTCGTCTAAATATTCGTTCAGTTTTTATTTTTGTATTTTCCGTGTACACTGTGTTACCAGCTTATTAGTTACACTCTACACCTTTATACAAGTTGTTTGTTTCAATAAGTCAAATATCTGTTAACTGCAGACACTTGATTTTTGTGAGAATGGTATGGGGAAAAAAAAGCAGTAGTCGGCAATCCTGTGGATAAAGGAGAATGTAAAGAGTTGTGGAAGCAAACAGACGGGCACTTCTGGGCAAATTGCTTCCAAATTCAGCATTGGTGTCCTCTCAGTTCGCAGTACTGCTAATGTTGCCAGTGAAGATCATGAAAGTGCTTCTCAGGGTTCCTTTTGCATCATGTTGAAAGTATCAGAATTGGGAGCAAGGAACATTAGTCCATAGAGCCATTGTATGTGTACTCTGCAGCACAGGGCGGTTGTGAAAAGTGAGAGTGTGTTGTTTGTGTGTGTGTGTGTTTGTATGTGTGTGTTGTTTTTGGTTTTTGTTTATTTTCTGGCACACGTTATGGCACCTGATTTAAGGCATTGCTAATTAATTAGAGCACTGAACAGAAGAACATATGTGAGTTCATCCCTTCATGTCTCCATTTTTCTGGATGCAAGAAAAGTTTACGCATGCATCACCATGTGCCTGGTGATGGTTAAAAGCGTCAGTGTACTTCTCGCAGAGAAAACACCTGGCTTCAGCAAAAAATATGACACAGTTGGTGGAGAAAACATACAACTGGGCGAACTCCGCAGACTAAAACACTACGCGACAAAGCCTGTGATTGGCCGATTAAAGAAAAGAGGCATGTGACGAAACAAAGATGGACAAGTTTGAGGCAGCAAGAAGTAAGCTGTGTGCTTCAGGAGAAACACCAATATTTTACTGTTTAGTATTTCACACATTTGTTAAATAAACAATGACTTTTTTTTCTAATTATAAAACATTAAGCCCATTCTTCAGTAGCACTAACTATTAGTAACCACCAATACATCCAGGTTATATTTAGGTTTACAAGAGGACAAGGCTAAAGTTGGCTTCCTACTCACCAGCTTCTTGTTTGAATTTTCTTTTTCCACCTTAAATAGTGCAGCATTCTGACTTGCACATCACCTTAGCTAGAACTGTGATAGAATTGTTTTCAGTAGTCATGGAGCTTGCAGTAGTGGAGCATATGTGACAGGCAAAACAAAATCGCAAAGTATGCAAGCTCAACCTTGTTTCGCAAGATGGACACTAGATCATGTTTGAGATTTCTGACATTTCTATTTTTAAACATAAAGAAATAGCAGAAATTTTCATGCACATGAAGGGAAGAATTCAAGACGACACCTGTTGCCTAAAAATGGCCACCCGCTGCGTTCAGCTACACTGTCAAGTTTTGTAATGAAGATATGGAAGCGGTTTCAGCTGGTTAAGAAAAGTTTTGGGCACATATTTATGGAAACATTTGGGTGACTGTTGACCTCTGGTGTTTTGTAAAGACTAACAAAGCAAAATCTGTAGAGTGGAAGTGGAAAATTGTGTTAATTTAGTTTTCGTCAAACCATTCTTTTTCACTCGCATGTCTTCTGTTTTTCACTCCATAACATTAGTTCTGCACATTGCTATCTGTAACAAATTGAATGTAATCATCAACTGGATCGTCACTGTCGTTTTTAGAATGCCGAATGACACTAATTGAGCAAAAGCATCCTGTGTTGTGTAATTGTGTTTTTAAACTGAAGTGGGATCTTATGTGTAGCTGCAGAAGCCAGGTGTACGTCTGTGGGGCTCGGAAGCACCTCCGTCACAGGTGACTGCAGTGACGGGGCTGGTGGAGAAGCTGACGGTGCAGGATGGAGAGAAGGAGGGTGATGGAGATAGTGGCGGGGAAAGCAAAGAGATGAGTGAAGTGAGTGAGGCAACTGAGAGCACAGACGTCAAAGACTCTTCTTCCGATTCTTAAATATGACCTTGGACTCCAAAAAACTTCTGTCCTGCTTCCCAACATCTCACCTTAGGTTTTTAAATTGGTTTAGTACAACTATGTATTTGGTTAATTTTATTGTCAACATGCAAGAAAGATGCCTTGCCAAAAGGGCTCCTGATTATTGGAATATTTGTAAAAGAAATATGTGAATAAAATTGGACACTGTATACCTAATTGTATGTTGTTTTTGTTATAGGCTGGAGTTGTGATTTGGCATTTAAGTTAGGTTTATGATGTAAAACAGGCCCCAAAAGTGGTCAGAATGATCCTGATCATCTCGCTGGCATTCAACATCCTCAATCCTGTTATTCTGTGTCTTCTTGCTTGCAGCTAAAATTGTGAAAATTAAATGTCTGTTCCTGTCTTAATTAAATTGCTGTGATCAGTAATGTGAATCATTTACATGAGAATCAGTTCTGGATAGTGTCTGAAGAATGGGCCTCATTCACTAACCGTTAAGAATTCATTTCATCTTAAAACCCACTTGTGCAGTTTTTACAGAGATTCTGACATTCAGTATTGTTTTCTTCTGTGGGATTTTGTTCTTGGGTAAGAATCTTTGCACACTGATGAGCAGAAAAGTGCGAACTATTCTGCGGTTGAAGGACACGTAATGAGTTTTTATTTATTTATTTTTTTTTAGGACTATTCTCAAGAACAAATTTAAGAAAAACGTAAAAGGTATTTGTGAATGAGGCCCAATGCATATAAAATATTTTTAGCCAGTAGGAGGCAGCATTTCGTCTAAATGGGAAGTCCTCAGATTCTCCAAAATTTCCACGTGATTCAGTTGTTGAGATGTAAGTCACTGTGAAATGCTGTTTTGGAGAAACTGAGCCAAGTTTGTTTACTGTAACAGTGATGGGGTCATGATGTCTGCAACACACCACTGCTGTTTAAAACCACCAGTGAACTTACATGTGTCTTAAAATAATGGTAAACCTGGAAACAAAAAGTTTTCTTTGGGGACTGTTTTGCCTAATGATGCCCTGAAGCTACCCTTTATATTGTGTGAAAATTTAAATAGAAATGCTTCAAAATTACTTGGAATAAAATCTCTTTACATTATCTTACATTAAAATAAAGACAATGTCTTCTCCTGTAAAGTTAACATTTTGGAGATGTTTTTCTTTGGACAGCAACAATATGCATAACCTTTATAATAACGTTATGTGAGGGAGTTTTCAGAAGAATTAAACTATTTAGACATCTGGTTCCTATTACCACCACTGTGAACAATTCTGATTGCTCCCATTTCACAAACGTGAGTTTGTTTACGTCTTAAGCATTTAATCACAAATTTTAATAGTATATGAAATTCCCCATTAAGGCACAAAAAAAAAAAAACAAAGGCATAAAAGGCAACATTTGTTTATTCAAATTGTATTTTCAGTTTGAGATAGAAAATAAATTACATATATATATGTATAAATAATGTAAATATATGTTCTATATGTGTAATAGTACCAACGCACAAAGCAGGACCTCCGTATTACTTAGTAACGAAAATCAGGACCAGTTTTTTAAATAAGCACTAGTATGTTTTCACCTAGCTTGAGTCGCTTCCAAATAGTGCTGAGGTGAAATGTGGGTGGAAACGCATTGCTACCAGGCTATTACAATGATTTCAAATTTGTATTCTACCACAAAAAGTGTTACTGACCAAACACAGTGAAGCTCATTTAATTCCAAGCCTTCAGCAAAACACAATGTGATATAAACTAAGGCTAAACAATCTCACACTAATACAGTAAATTAAAGCAACTAGTGAATATTATTGAAAATACATTTAATTTACTTGGCTAGAAGTGTGATAAAACATTAGGGAAACATGTATAATAAGGGTTACAGACTAATAGTTTGGTTAAGAAATCCTATTGGATTTCATCCAGACCTCTTAATAGTAAATCAAGTTTTCCAGCCTGTGCTGCCACTGCACTATATGGCTCTTGTCCATGTGTGCTCAATTATAACCACACTGTCTGTAGGTACACTTAGTAGATAACCATATTGACAAAAAAGGGGCCTAATTTGTGAAAAAGGAATTGGTGGGGGATGTCTGGAGGTCATTTATTGAACTAGTTAAAGACGCGCCTACCCCTACATCTCCATGTGTTTATCAGAGCAGATTTAATCGTCTGTATGTCCTGTTTCTTCAGACAGCTGGCAGTATTATTTTATGCGGTCCATCGGATAGCATCCTCTCCTCAGAAAAGACTGGTTTCACTTGATTCCAGAACTTTGGGAAGTGGTACCTGGCGATTGAACAGTAAATTCAACATCAGTACAGCACATGACCTATGTTTTATATTCTTTGTGTACTTTGTTAGATAAGAATTTCAGGGGCTTATATATATACACACACACATTATATATCCATATTATAAGTAATTAAGTCATGAATGGTTCATCGGTTAAAGAGATATTGTTGCAGTACTTATAATAGCTAATAATTCATTTTTAATGGAAAATTTCCCCAAAAACGTCCATATTTTTGGCAATAAATATTTGTTCAAAAAAATGAAATTGTTTTAAATGAAAGTGTATTTTCACCTTACTTAAATACTTAAAATGGTAACATACTTTAACTTCAGACAAGTGAGAACAGAGTCATTTTCTTATTTCACAAGCAGTAACCCCCACCCCCAACACGTTGTTACATCTTTGATGTAGGTTCTTAGCTATTTTAATGGGAGTGTTGCATAGAGCTCCTTGACAGTAATTGAGTGCTAATTTGAGACGCCTTAACTGCACTTACCGATTTTAGATAGGCCACATTGCTCTGTCGAATCTCGTTCAGGAGCAGGTCACGTGGTGTTAGCTCCACTTTAGGTGGCTGCCTCCTTCTAGGAACCGGTTTCAGAGTCTTTATTACATCTTTTAGGTTGGCTTTGTCTTCTGCTGGTTCCTCCCTCATTGTGCTCCTCTGTTTAGGAGTGCTGCGTAGCTGAATGTTAGCCCTTCCTTCTCTTCTTTCCTCTCTTTGATTTAACTCGAGCAGTGGGTCACGACGTTTTGGAGTCTTTTTAAGCTGTACGCCTTTCAGCAGATTGCCTGAACCTGAGTCTGAGTTGGGGGGAGGCTGCCCGGGAGGGTGGTGTACCTTGCGTAGCTGTGGAGATGGACTTGATACCGGGGAGGAATCTTGAGAAGCATTTGGAAGATCCTGTGCAGTCTGCAGAAGTGCCATCTCAGGAATATAGCCTCCTAACATCTCCAGGAGGCCAGGAGGCAAGTTCAGACGGCTTTCATACATCTCCATGATCTGCCGTTGCTCTTTGATTTGCTGAAGCCTCTGCTCTTCCTTCCTCTGCTGTCGCTGACGGTCCAGGTTCCTGGTGAGTAAGTTTGTCACCACCATCCGAGGCCCAGGTAGCTCAAAGTGGTAACCCATCTTTAGGAGTGTGTTGTTGGCTTTGAGGAGACGGGACACTTCCATCTCTGCGTGATGGCCCAGCATGTGCCTCTGGTTGTGGAAGCGGAGTTCTGTCAGAGTCTCGTTGAACTGTAGACAGCGCATTATTGCAATAATACCCTTTCCAGTGATGAAGTTTGACTCAATGTTCAGGGTGGTGATGCTCCTGTTCTCTCGCAGCATGTTGGCCAGGGAAAAGGCCACGGTTTCATCTGCGCCTGTGTTTGCAATGCTGAAGGTCTTCACATGCTTATTCTTTTTGAGGGCCTCCACATAGTCCAGGAGCATTTCTTTGGGAATGTTTTCAATGTTGTTGAGGTTGACCTCAGTGACGGAGGGGTTGTTTTTGCGAATTTTGTCCAGAGTGCTCTCCAGATTGGTCTCATTTCCAGAAGGCCTTGCTGTCTTTTTGATCAAGCCATCACCAAGCACAAGCTTTGGGATCTTCAGTTTAGATATGACTCTCTCTTCTTTCTCAGGAACCCAGTTCTCGTAGGCCGAGGGAGCAGGTTTAGACTGAAGCTGATCTGCTTGTTTCTCTTCAGCTGCCTTTAGTTCTCCCCCATTCTGCTCTGATCTGAGAGCTTCTCCCTCCTTCCTTGAATCACAGAACTCCGGAGGAGGCTGTAAGACTTCTTGAGAGGTGACAGACGCAACAGTGCTGTTCTCCTCAGTTTCTGTTTTAATGGGCTGTCTGGTTCGTTCCTCCTCCTTGTCATCTTCCACCTCCACCACTTCCTCTATTACCTCTTCAATCACTTCCTCGATCACCTCATCACCATCCCCTCCCTCAACCTCCTCAACTATCTCCTCATACATGTAATCTACTTCAACATTTTCATCCCCTTTGGCTTCCTTCTTGATTTCCTCATCCATTTTTTTCTGATAATAACAAAAAAAAAAAACATGTAAAGCTATCATTCCTCTAGCCATGTGTAGCATGATGTTTAAATAATATGGTTTCACATTACTGGTACATACTGTATGCAAACTTGTCTGTCACATTATTAGATTTGCTATCGTACCTGACTTGGCAGCAGGACTGCGGGGACTCTTTCCTCTTCTAGCAAACGTTTAGACTCTCTCTCCCAGTACAAGTAGTCCACCAGTGATCTGTGGTCAAATGAACCTGTTGGAGGTTTATCTGTCTGGTCCTTCTGTCTCATTCCTACTGGCACTCTCTCGTCAGGGACGATCACTTCCATCTCGTTCTGGAGTTGCTTGAGCTCCTCAGCGGAGAGCCCTGCCAGAATTGCATCTTCATCAATCTCTTCTTCATCTTCAGATCCTTGCTTTGTGTTATCTGAATTAAGAAAAAGAAATGTTAAGAAGAGGCAAATATGATTAACCTGATCTCTGACCCTCATGTATGTTTTTTAAATATACTTAAAATTCCCATAAAACTGTTTCCCTGGTCCTGGAGTCCCACCGCCCTTCACAGTTTAGTAGTTTATCTTCCAACACACCTGATTCAGTTAATCAGCTTATTGTTGGAGGTTTGGGAAACACTGCCCTAGAGTAATACTAAAGGTTACACAGTACTAACTGTCTGTATGTCAGCATTTAATGTTGAGGTGGAAAAAACTAAAATATTGTAAGATGAATTGTGAAGTTTATCATGAAAGTTACTACAGTCTATAGTACATGTATCTGTACTCAGATATCAAGAGTTAGGGATGCACCAATATAAGAATTGTGGGATTGTGGTGATATTTTTTGGCTGATGTCGATGCCGATTCATCAACATGTACAGAATGTAGAAAAAAGGACTACATCTGTCTAACATGTTTCTATAAAGTTACAAATACAGTAAAATGAATAAAACATAGACATTCGACATTTCAGCACAGGATCTTGGCACTGCCTCAACATTCTGCCCTACCTGAGGACAGTACGTGTTATCAAATATCAATTTGAAACATCAGCCAAATCTAAACATCGGTCCAATAGTTTTTCAAGCAGTTATCTGCCGATACCAAGATGATTCCAAAATCATCATGCCCCCCTATCACAAATACAGGAAAATACCATAAATATGAGAAGCAACAACATGGTAAATGACGCAGCAAAACCCCAAACACGCAGTACCTCGAGCCACTGGTTCATGAGAAGCGTCCTTCTGTCTCATCCCCACTGGCACTCTCTCGTCAGGGGCGATCACTTCCATCTCATTCTGTAGTTCCTTGAGCTCTTCGGCCGAAAGACCTGCCAGAATTTCATCTTCATCAATGTCCTCTATGTTGGGGTCCTGGTCACTGTGGTTGGACATGTCCAGTCTTATGCAGCTTCAGTTAGGAAAACACGATTTGAACCAAAAGCAGAAATTAATGCAGTAACAGAGCTATTGCATGTCGTGAATGTCAGCCTGAACTCCAAATGGGTGAGAGAATCCCTCAATGCCCTATGCCTGTCTATAATTATCCCCATTTGACAGAGGGGAAGGTATTTATGGTACAGGAGGGGAGATACTAACATATTCTTTTTTCAGCAGCTTGAGTCAGCTGAGTAGTCCATGGTGCTTCAGTTGAGCAGTTGACTGAGGGGGGGTGGAGAAAGACAGAAGCAGGTGGGCATGCCAGTCAAATAGCCTCCGCAACTCCAACTCCGCAAACCCAACCCCTAAACGCTTTCCCTACAGCCATCTTACTGATTTTTTAGGACTTTTTACGTAGCGTCAAAATGTCTACAAGTTGTCTGTAAGTTGGAAAATAGGCTACACAATATACAAGAAGTGGAGCAGTACTTCAAAACCATTGATTAAACGGGACACTGCAGTTGTATCAAGAAATATGAAAAAGTAACACTGCTGACGATTATGTTCCATGAACATAAAACCTGTATTTAGATAAAGAGGGGTCAACATGAAGGGTACAGGGTGTGATTTAGCACACACCGTTTTTCATTTTATGGAGCTCCGCCTCTGATCCCAAAGAGTTCTGTGGAAAGAGTAATAATATCTCTGATGTACACAAGAGGCTTGGGTAACTGAAAAAAGAAATTCATGGCAGGATGGAAAGATTGCAAAGGTAGTGACTGATCTGTTTGACAGAAATGAGGAGCTGTCTGTGTTTTCTGTCATATAACAAGACAACTGAAGATGTCACTGCTGGTTGAAATGTTTTTGTTACATCTTTAGGTTCTGTTACCTACATAAGCCTTTTATGACAACAGACAATAAACCACATAGATGTTTATAAAGGCTGATACGGACTTAACAGTCAGTAAATTTTCTTTTATAAATTGTGAGTTGAGTAATGTGTGATTATAATATAATGTCAGGAGATCTCTAGTCGTTTGCATATCATGTATCAGAATAAAAATAAAAACATGCTGACTCAGATGTACTAGGACTGAAACAAACAAAACCCCACCCCCCAGACTCCTTTCACATAGTCACTATGTCTTATTGAATACAGTGCATAGCTTATTTAAATGTGTAATGTTTTGGTTTTTATTTTTCGCATGTAAAATTCAAGTGCTATATTTTTCAGAGAAACAAAACTTTTTATCCAAACACTCTGCTGAGGCAGTTTTGCTGATGGGCTATTTTCTCTTGGTCAATCAGCATTTGGATAACCCAGCATTTGAGTTGCCTTACCTTGCTGCCACTAGTTACATTTAAGTGTTTTTTTTTAATAATAGAGACCTCTCCTGAGCTAGCCCAAAATGAATAGGTTCCTATGTAGCTTTTGCGCAATATCATAGAAGTAAATGCTGAATTACTTTTACATAGATAAATGCCGTCATTTTCTCTACACAGAACAGCATAAAATACATCAACACTTGCTATGTTTTGAACTCCAGATATAGCTATACCTATCAATCCCTTAAGTATGTTCAAGGCATCAGTGAGCACAAACTGAAAAACAGCAGAAACTCTGTGTCAGGATGGAAAGACTGAACAGGCTGTTTCTTGAAGGAATCACTAGAAAACTGCTACATATTAGGTAAACTACATGATAATATCTGTTTTAAGTCTCAAATAAAACATTT